>NC_141705.1:67470173-68670173 GCF_971803275.1 Cyanistes caeruleus
TCCCACAAAATTCAAGAAAAACACCACCAAATTCCCTAAATCTTTTCAAAATACCACAAAATTCTTGAAAAGCCCCACCAAATTCCAGAAATATCCCACAAAATGACCTAAATCATTCCAAAACTCTACCAAATTCCACAAAAACCCAACAGAATCTCCACAAATTCCCAAAAAATACATGAAGAATTCGTGATAATTTGTCAACTCTCTGCAGAATCCCACAAAATTCCAGAAAAGTCCCTCAAAGTTCCACAAACATCCCACAAAATGTCCTCAATATCCAACAAAATTCCAGAGAAATCCCACCAAATTCCCTAAATCTTCTCAAAACACGACAAAATTCTAGAAAAATCCCACCAAATCTCCACAAATTCCCACAAAATACATGAAAAATCCCTCAAGATCCCTAAATCCCTCAATATCCCACAAAATTCCACAAAAATCACACAAAACCTCCACAAGTTTCCACAAAATCTACGAAAACTTCCTCAAAATTCTTCAAGTCTCCTCCAAACCACACAAAGTCCTTGAAAAGGCCCACAGAATTCCAGAAAAATCCCACCAAATTCCCTAAATCTTCTCAAAACACGACCAAATTCTAGAAAAAAATCCCAACAAATCTCCACAAATTGCCACAAAATACATGTAAAATCCCCCAAGATCCCTAAATCCCCTCAATATCCCACAAAATTCCACAAAAATCACACAAAACCTCCACAAGTTTCCACAAAATCTAAGGAAACTTCCTCAAAATTCTTCAAGTCTCCTCCAAACCACACAAAGTCTTTGAAAAGGCCAACAGAATTCCAGAAAAATCCCACCAAATTCCCTAAATCTTCTCAAAACACGACCAAATTCTGGAAAAAAATCCCACCAAATCTCCACAAATTCCCACAAAATACATGTAAAATCCCCCAAGATCCCTAAATCCCCTCAATATCCCACAAAATTCCACAAAAATCACACAAAACCTCCACAAGTTTCCACAAAATCTAAGGAAACTTCCTCAAAATTCTTCAAGTCTCCTCCAAACCACACAAAGTCCTTGAAAAGGCCCACAAAATTCTAGAAAAATACCACCAAATTCCCTAAATCTTTTCAAAATACCACAAAATTCTTGAAAAGCCCCACCAAATTCCAGAAACATCCCACAAAATGACCTAAATCATTCCAAAACTCTACCAAATTCCACAAAAATCCCACAGAATCTCCACAAATTCACACAAAATACATGAAAAATCCCTCAAGATCCCTAAATCTCCAAAATTTCCTACAAAATTCCTCAAAAATCACACAAATCCTCCACAAGTTTCCACAAAATCTAAGAAAAATTCCTCAAAATTCTTCAAGTCTCCTCCAAACCACACAAAGTCCTTGAAAAGGCCCACCAAATTCCAGAAACATCCCACAGAATCTCCACAAATTCCCACAAAATCTAAAACAAATTCCTCATAATTCTTCAAGTCTGTTCAGAATCCCACAGAATTCCAGAAAAATCCCCACAAAATTCCAGAGAAGTCCCACAAAATTCCCTAAATCATTTCAAAACCCTACCAATTCACAGGAATGTCCCACAAAATCTCCACCGATTCCCAGAAAATCCCACCAAAATCCCACCAAAATCCCTAAATCTTCTGAAAACTCAACCAAATTCCAGAAACGCCCCATAAAATCACCACAGTTTCCCACAAAATTCAAGAAAAACACCACCAAATTCCCTAAATCTTTTCAAAATACCACAAAATTCTTGAAAAGCCCCACCAAATTCCAGAAATATCCCACAAAATGACCTAAATCATTCCAAAACTCTACCAAATTCCACAAAAACCCCACAGAATCTCCACAAATTCCCAAAAAATACATGAAAAATTCGTGATAATTTGTCAATTCTCTGCAGAATCCCACAAAATTCCAGAAAAGTCCCTCAAAGTTCCACAAACATCCCTCAAAATCTCCCCAAAATCCAACAAAATTCCAGAGAAATCCCACCAAATTCCCTAAATCTTCTCAAAACACGACAAAATTCTAGAAAAAAATCCCACCAAATCTCCACAAATTCCCACAAAATACATGTAAAAGCCCTCAAGATCCCTAAATCCCTCAACATCCCACAAAATACCATAAAAATCACACAAAACCTCCACAAGTTTCCACAAAATCAAAAAAAAAGCCTCAAAATTCTTCAAGTCTCCTCCAAACCACACAAAGTCCTTGAAAAGGCCCCAACAAATTCCAGAAACATCCCAGAAAATGACCTAAATCATTCCAAAACTCTACCAAATTCCACAAAAACCCCACAGAATCTCCACAAATTCCCAAAAAATACATGAAAAATCCCTGATAATTTGTCAATTCTCTGCAGAATCCCACAAAATTCCAGAAAAGTCCCTCAAAGTTCCACAAACATCCCACAAAATGTCCTCAATATCCAACAAAATTCCAGAGAAATCCCACCAAATTCCCTAAATCTTCTCAAAACACAACCAAATTCTAGAAAAATCTCACCAAATCTCCACAAATTCCCACAAAATAAAAGAAAAATCCCTCAAGATCCCTAAATCCCTCAATATCCCACAAAATTCCACAAAAATCACACAAAACCTCCACAAGTTTCCACAAAATCTACGAAAACTTCCTCAAAATTCTTCAAGTCTCCTCCAAACCACACAAAGTCCTTGAAAAGGCCCACCGAATTCCAGAAAAATCCCACTAAATTCCCTAAATCTTCTCAAAACACGACCAAATTCTGGAAAAAAATCCCACCAAATCTCCACAAATTCCCACAAAATACATGTAAAATCCCCCAAGATCCCTAAATCCCCTCAATATCCCACAAAATTCCACAAAAATCACACAAAACCTCCACAAGTTTCCACAAAATCTAAGGAAACTTCCTCAAAATTCTTCAAGTCTCCTCCAAACCACACAAAGTCCTTGAAAAGGCCCACAAAATTCTAGAAAAATACCACCAAATTCCCTAAATCTTTTCAAAATACCACAAAATTCTTGAAAAGCCCCACCAAATTCCAGAAACATCCCACAAAATGACCTAAATCATTCCAAAACTCTACCAAATTCCACAAAAATCCCACAGAATCTCCACAAATTCACACAAAATACATGAAAAATCCCTCAAGATCCCTAAATCTCCAAAATTTCCTACAAAATTCCTCAAAAATCACACAAATCCTCCACAAGTTTCCACAAAATCTAAGAAAACTTCCTCAAAATTCTTCAAGTCTCCTCCAAACCACACAAAGTCCTTGAAAAGGCCCACCAAATTCCAGAAAAGACCCACAGAATCTCCACAAATTCCCACAAAATCTAAAACAAATTCCTCATAATTCTTCAAGTCTGTTCAGAATCCCACAGAATTCCAGAAAAATCCCCACAAAATTCCAGAGAAGTCCCACAAAATTCCCTAAATCATTTCAAAACCCTACCAATTCACAGGAATGTCCCACAAAATCTCCACCGATTCCCAGAAAATCCCACCAAAATCCCACCAAAATCCCTAAATCTTCTGAAAACTCAACCAAATTCCAGAAACGCCCCATAAAATCACCACAGTTTCCCACAAAATTCAAGAAAAACACCACCAAATTCCCTAAATCTTTTCAAAATACCACAAAATTCTTGAAAAGCCCCACCAAATTCCAGAAATATCCCACAAAATGACCTAAATCATTCCAAAACTCTACCAAATTCCACAAAAACCCCACAGAATCTCCACAAATTCCCAAAAAATACATGAAAAATTCGTGATAATTTGTCAATTCTCTGCAGAATCCCACAAAATTCCAGAAAAGTCCCTCAAGGTTCCACAAACATCCCTCAAAATCTCCCCAAAATCCAACAAAATTCCAGAGAAATCCCACCAAATTCCCTAAATCTTCTCAAAACACGACAAAATTCTAGAAAAAAATCCCACCAAATCTCCACAAATTCCCACAAAATACATGTAAAAGCCCTCAAGATCCCTAAATCCCTCAATATCCCACAAAATACCATAAAAATCACACAAAACCTCCACAAGTTTCCACAAAATCTAAGGAAACTTCCTCAAAATTCTTCAAGTCTCCTCCAAACCACACAAAGTCCTTGAAAAGGCCCCAACAAATTCCAGAAACATCCCAGAAAATGACCTAAATCATTCCAAAACTCTACCAAATTCCACAAAAACCCCACAGAATCTCCACAAATTCCCAAAAATTACATGAAAAATCCCTGATAATTTGTCAATTCTCTGCAGAATCCCACAAAATTCCAGAAAAGTCCCTCAAAGTTCCACAAACATCCCACAAAATGTCCTCAATATCCAACAAAATTCCAGAGAAATGCCACCAAATTCCCTAAATCTTCTCAAAACACAACCAAATTCTAGAAAAATCCCACCAAATCTCCACAAATTCCCACAAAATACATGAAAAATCCCTCAAGATCCCTAAATCCCTCAATATCCCACAAAATTCCACAAAAATCACACAAAACCTCCACAAGTTTCCACAAAATCTACGAAAACTTCCTCAAAATTCTTCAAGTCTCCTCCAAACCACACAAAGTCCTTGAAAAGGCCCACAGAATTCCAGAAAAATCCCACTAAATTCCCTAAATCTTCTCAAAACACGACCAAATTCTGGAAAAAAATCCCACCAAATCTCCACAAATTCCCACAAAATACATGTAAAATCCCCCAAGATCCCTAAATCCCCTCAATATCCCACAAAATTCCACAAAAATCACACAAAACCTCCACAAGTTTCCACAAAATCTAAGGAAACTTCCTCAAAATTCTTCAAGTCTCCTCCAAACCACACAAAGTCCTTGAAAAGGCCAACAGAATTCCAGAAAAATCCCACCAAATTCCCTAAATCTTCTCAAAACACGACCAAATTCTGGAAAAAAATCCCACCAAATCTCCACAAATTCCCACAAAATACATGTAAAATCCCCCAAGATCCCTAAATCCCCTCAATATCCCACAAAATTCCACAAAAATCACACAAAACCTCCACAAGTTTCCACAAAATCTAAGGAAACTTCCTCAAAATTCTTCAAGTCTCCTCCAAACCACACAAAGTCCTTGAAAAGGCCTATAGAATTCCAGAAAAATCCCACCAAATTCCCTAAATCTTCTCAAAACACGACCAAATTCTGGAAAAAAATCCCACCAAATCTCCACAAATTCCCACAAAATACATGTAAAATCCCCCAAGATCCCTAAATCCCCTCAATATCCCACAAAATTCCACAAAAATCACACAAAACCTCCACAAGTTTCCACAAAATCTAAGGAAACTTCCTCAAAATTCTTCAAGTCTCCTCCAAACCACACAAAGTCCTTGAAAAGGCCCACAAAATTCTAGAAAAATACCACCAAATTCCCTAAATCTTTTCAAAATACCACAAAATTCTTGAAAAGCCCCACCAAATTCCAGAAACATCCCACAAAATGACCTAAATCATTCCAAAACTCTACCAAATTCCACAAAAATCCCACAGAATCTCCACAAATTCACACAAAATACATGAAAAATCCCTCAAGATCCCTAAATCGCCAAAATTTCCTACAAAATTCCTCAAAAATCACACAAATCCTCCACAAGTTTCCACAAAATCTAAGAAAACTTCCTCAAAATTCTTCAAGTCTCCTCAAAACCACACAAAGTCCTTGAAAAGGCCCACCAAATTCCAGAAACATCCCACAGAATCTCCACAAATTCCCACAAAATCTAAAACAAATTCCTCATAATTCTTCAAGTCTGTTCAGAATCCCACAGAATTCCAGAAAAATCCCCACAAAATTCCAGAGAAGTCCCACAAAATTCCCTAAATCATTTCAAAACCCTACCAATTCACAGGAATGTCCCACAAAATCTCCACCGATTCCCAGAAAATCCCACCAAAATCCCACCAAAATCCCTAAATCTTCTGAAAACTCAACCAAATTCCAGAAACGCCCCATAAAATCACCACAGTTTCCCACAAAATTCAAGAAAAACACCACCAAATTCCCTAAATCTTTTCAAAATACCACAAAATTCTTGAAAAGCCCCACCAAATTCCAGAAATATCCCACAACATGACCTAAATCATTCCAAAACTCTACCAAATTCCACAAAAACCCCACAGAATCTCCACAAATTCCCAAAAAATACATGAAAAATTCGTGATAATTTGTCAATTCTCTGCAGAATCCCACAAAATTCCAGAAAAGTCCCTCAAGGTTCCACAAACATCCCTCAAAATCTCCCCAAAATCCAACAAAATTCCAGAGAAATCCCACCAAATTCCCTAAATCTTCTCAAAACACGACAAAATTCTAGAAAAAAATCCCACCAAATCTCCACAAATTCCCACAAAATACATGTAAAAGCCCTCAAGATCCCTAAATCCCTCAATATCCCACAAAATACCATAAAAATCACACAAAACCTCCACAAGTTTCCACAAAATCTAAGGAAACTTCCTCAAAATTCTTCAAGTCTCCTCCAAACCACACAAAGTCCTTGAAAAGGCCCCAACAAATTCCAGAAACATCCCAGAAAATGACCTAAATCATTCCAAAACTCTACCAAATTCCACAAAAACCCCACAGAATCTCCACAAATTCCCAAAAATTACATGAAAAATCCCTGATAATTTGTCAATTCTCTGCAGAATCCCACAAAATTCCAGAAAAGTCCCTCAAAGTTCCACAAACATCCCACAAAATGTCCTCAATATCCAACAAAATTCCAGAGAAATGCCACCAAATTCCCTAAATCTTCTCAAAACACAACCAAATTCTAGAAAAATCCCACCAAATCTCCACAAATTCCCACAAAATACATGAAAAATCCCTCAAGATCCCTAAATCCCTCAATATCCCACAAAATTCCACAAAAATCACACAAAACCTCCACAAGTTTCCACAAAATCTACGAAAACTTCCTCAAAATTCTTCAAGTCTCCTCCAAACCACACAAAGTCCTTGAAAAGGCCCACAGAATTCCAGAAAAATCCCACTAAATTCCCTAAATCTTCTCAAAACACGACCAAATTCTGGAAAAAAATCCCACCAAATCTCCACAAATTCCCACAAAATACATGTAAAATCCCCCAAGATCCCTAAATCCCCTCAATATCCCACAAAATTCCACAAAAATCACACAAAACCTCCACAAGTTTCCACAAAATCTAAGGAAACTTCCTCAAAATTCTTCAAGTCTCCTCCAAACCACACAAAGTCCTTGAAAAGGCCAACAGAATTCCAGAAAAATCCCACCAAATTCCCTAAATCTTCTCAAAACACGACCAAATTCTGGAAAAAAATCCCACCAAATCTCCACAAATTCCCACAAAATACATGTAAAATCCCCCAAGATCCCTAAATCCCCTCAATATCCCACAAAATTCCACAAAAATCACACAAAACCTCCACAAGTTTCCACAAAATCTAAGGAAACTTCCTCAAAATTCTTCAAGTCTCCTCCAAACCACACAAAGTCCTTGAAAAGGCCTATAGAATTCCAGAAAAATCCCACCAAATTCCCTAAATCTTCTCAAAACACGACCAAATTCTGGAAAAAAATCCCACCAAATCTCCACAAATTCCCACAAAATACATGTAAAATCCCCCAAGATCCCTAAATCCCCTCAATATCCCACAAAATTCCACAAAAATCACACAAAACCTCCACAAGTTTCCACAAAATCTAAGGAAACTTCCTCAAAATTCTTCAAGTCTCCTCCAAACCACACAAAGTCCTTGAAAAGGCCCACAAAATTCTAGAAAAATACCACCAAATTCCCTAAATCTTTTCAAAATACCACAAAATTCTTGAAAAGCCCCACCAAATTCCAGAAACATCCCACAAAATGACCTAAATCATTCCAAAACTCTACCAAATTCCACAAAAATCCCACAGAATCTCCACAAATTCACACAAAATACATGAAAAATCCCTCAAGATCCCTAAATCGCCAAAATTTCCTACAAAATTCCTCAAAAATCACACAAATCCTCCACAAGTTTCCACAAAATCTAAGAAAACTTCCTCAAAATTCTTCAAGTCTCCTCAAAACCACACAAAGTCCTTGAAAAGGCCCACCAAATTCCAGAAACATCCCACAGAATCTCCACAAATTCCCACAAAATCTAAAACAAATTCCTCATAATTCTTCAAGTCTGTTCAGAATCCCACAGAATTCCAGAAAAATCCCCACAAAATTCCAGAGAAGTCCCACAAAATTCCCTAAATCATTTCAAAACCCTACCAATTCACAGGAATGTCCCACAAAATCTCCACCGATTCCCAGAAAATCCCACCAAAATCCCTAAATCTTCTGAAAACTCAACCAAATTCCAGAAACGCCCCATAAAATCACCACAGTTTCCCACAAAATTCAAGAAAAACACCACCAAATTCCCTAAATCTTTTCAAAATACCACAAAATTCTTGAAAAGCCCCACCAAATTCCAGAAATATCCCACAACATGACCTAAATCATTCCAAAACTCTACCAAATTCCACAAAAACCCCACAGAATCTCCACAAATTCCCAAAAAATACATGAAAAATTCGTGATAATTTGTCAATTCTCTGCAGAATCCCACAAAATTCCAGAAAAGTCCCTCAAAGTTCCACAAACATCCCTCAAAATCTCCCCAAAATCCAACAAAATTCCAGAGAAATCCCACCAAATTCCCTAAATCTTCTCAAAACACGACAAAATTCTAGAAAAAAATCCCACCAAATCTCCACAAATTCCCACAAAATACATGTAAAAGCCCTCAAGATCCCTAAATCCCTCAATATCCCACAAAATACCATAAAAATCACACAAAACCTCCACAAGTTTCCACAAAATCTAAGGAAACTTCCTCAAAATTCTTCAAGTCTCCTCCAAACCACACAAAGTCCTTGAAAAGGCCCCAACAAATTCCAGAAACATCCCAGAAAATGACCTAAATCATTCCAAAACTCTACCAAATTCCACAAAAACCCCACAGAATCTCCACAAATTCCCAAAAAATACATGAAAAATCCCTGATAATTTGTCAATTCTCTGCAGAATCCCACAAAATTCCAGAAAAGTCCCTCAAAGTTCCACAAACATCCCACAAAATGTCCTCAATATCCAACAAAATTCCAGAGAAATGCCACCAAATTCCCTAAATCTTCTCAAAACACAACCAAATTCTAGAAAAATCCCACAGAATCTCCACAAATTCACACAAAATACATGAAAAATCCCTCAAGATCCCTAAATCCCTCAATATCCCACAAAATTCCACAAAAATCACACAAAACCTCCACAAGTTTCCACAAAATCTAAGGAAACTTCCTCAAAATTCTTCAAGTCTCCTCCAAACCACACAAAGTCCTTGAAAAGGCCCACAGAATTCCAGAAAAATCCCACTAAATTCCCTAAATCTTCTCAAAACACGACCAAATTCTGGAAAAAAATCCCACCAAATCTCCACAAATTCCCACAAAATACATGTAAAATCCCCCAAGATCCCTAAATCCCCTCAATATCCCACAAAATTCCACAAAAATCACACAAAACCTCCACAAGTTTCCACAAAATCTAAGGAAACTTCCTCAAAATTCTTCAAGTCTCCTCCAAACCACACAAAGTCCTTGAAAAGGCCCACAAAATTCTAGAAAAATACCACCAAATTCCCTAAATCTTTTCAAAATACCACAAAATTCTTGAAAAGCCCCACCAAATTCCAGAAACATCCCACAAAATGACCTAAATCATTCCAAAACTCTACCAAATTCCACAAAAATCCCACAGAATCTTTACAAATTCACACAAAATACATGAAAAATCCCTCAAGATCCCTAAATCTCCAAAATTTCCTACAAAATTCCTCAAAAATCACACAAATCCTCCACAAGTTTCCACAAAATCTAAGAAAACTTCCTCAAAATTCTTCAAGTCTCCTCCAAACCACACAAAGTCCTTGAAAAGGCCCACCAAATTCCAGAAACATCCCACAGAATCTCCACAAATTCCCACAAAATCTAAAACAAATTCCTCATAATTCTTCAAGTCTGTTCAGAATCCCACAGAATTCCAGAAAAATCCCCACAAAATTCCAGAGAAGTCCCACAAAATTCCCTAAATCATTTCAAAACCCTACCAATTCACAGGAATGTCCCACAAAATCTCCACCGATTCCCAGAAAATCCCACCAAAATCCCTAAATCTTCTGAAAACTCAACCAAATTCCAGAAACGCCCCATAAAATCACCACAGTTTCCCACAAAATTCAAGAAAAACACCACAAAATTCCCTAAATCTTTTCAAAATACCACAAAATTCTTGAAAAGCCCCACCAAATTCCAGAAATATCCCACAACATGACCTAAATCATTCCAAAACTCTACCAAATTCCACAAAAACCCCACAGAATCTCCACAAATTCCCAAAAAATACATGAAAAATTCGTGATAATTTGTCAATTCTCTGCAGAATCCCACAAAATTCCAGAAAAGTCCCTCAAAGTTCCACAAACATCCCTCAAAATCTCCCCAAAATCCAACAAAATTCCAGAGAAATCCCACCAAATTCCCTAAATCTTCTCAAAACACGACAAAATTCTAGAAAAAAATCCCACCAAATCTCCACAAATTCCCACAAAATACATGTAAAAGCCCTCAAGATCCCTAAATCCCTCAATATCCCACAAAATACCATAAAAATCACACAAAACCTCCACAAGTTTCCACAAAATCTAAGGAAACTTCCTCAAAATTCTTCAAGTCTCCTCCAAACCACACAAAGTCCTTGAAAAGGCCCCAACAAATTCCAGAAACATCCCAGAAAATGACCTAAATCATTCCAAAACTCTACCAAATTCCACAAAAACCCCACAGAATCTCCACAAATTCCCAAAAAATACATGAAAAATCCCTGATAATTTGTCAATTCTCTGCAGAATCCCACAAAATTCCAGAAAAGTCCCTCAAAGTTCCACAAACATCCCACAAAATGTCCTCAATATCCAACAAAATTCCAGAGAAATGCCACCAAATTCCCTAAATCTTCTCAAAACACAACCAAATTCTAGAAAAATCCCACCAAATCTCCACAAATTCCCACAAAATACATGAAAAATCCCTCAAGATCCCTAAATCCCTCAATATCCCACAAAATTCCACAAAAATCACACAAAACCTCCACAAGTTTCCACAAAATCTAAGGAAACTTCCTCAAAATTCTTCAAGTCTCCTCCAAACCACACAAAGTCCTTGAAAAGGCGTACAGAATTCCAGAAAAATCCCACCAAATTCCCTAAATCTTCTCAAAACACGACCAAATTCTAGAAAAAAATCCCACCAAATCTCCACAAATTCCCACAAAATACATGTAAAATCCCCCAAGATCCCTAAATCCCCTCAATATCCCACAAAATTCCACAAAAATCACACAAAACCTCCACAAGTTTCCACAAAATCTAAGGAAACTTCCTCAAAATTCTTCAAGTCTCCTCCAAACCACACAAAGTCCTTGAAAAGGCCAACAGAATTCCAGAAAAATCCCACCAAATTCCCTAAATCTTCTCAAAACACGACCAAATTCTGGAAAAAAATCCCACCAAATCTCCACAAATTCCCACAAAATACATGTAAAATCCCCCAAGATCCCTAAATCCCCTCAATATCCCACAAAATTCCACAAAAATCACACAAAACCTCCACAAGTTTCCACAAAATCTAAGGAAACTTCCTCAAAATTCTTCAAGTCTCCTCCAAACCACACAAAGTCCTTGAAAAGGCCTATAGAATTCCAGAAAAATCCCACCAAATTCCCTAAATCTTCTCAAAACACGACCAAATTCTGGAAAAAAATCCCACCAAATCTCCACAAATTCCCACAAAATACATGTAAAATCCCCCAAGATCCCTAAATCCCCTCAATATCCCACAAAATTCCACAAAAATCACACAAAACCTCCACAAGTTTCCACAAAATCTAAGGAAACTTCCTCAAAATTCTTCAAGTCTCCTCCAAACCACACAAAGTCCTTGAAAAGGCCCACAAAATTCTAGAAAAATACCACCAAATTCCCTAAATCTTTTCAAAATACCACAAAATTCTTGAAAAGCCCCACCAAATTCCAGAAACATCCCACAAAATGACCTAAATCATTCCAAAACTCTACCAAATTCCACAAAAATCCCACAGAATCTCCACAAATTCACACAAAATACATGAAAAATCCCTCAAGATCCCTAAATCGCCAAAATTTCCTACAAAATTCCTCAAAAATCACACAAATCCTCCACAAGTTTCCACAAAATCTAAGAAAACTTCCTCAAAATTCTTCAAGTCTCCTCAAAACCACACAAAGTCCTTGAAAAGGCCCACCAAATTCCAGAAACATCCCACAGAATCTCCACAAATTCCCACAAAATCTAAAACAAATTCCTCATAATTCTTCAAGTCTGTTCAGAATCCCACAGAATTCCAGAAAAATCCCCACAAAATTCCAGAGAAGTCCCACAAAATTCCCTAAATCATTTCAAAACCCTACCAATTCACAGGAATGTCCCACAAAATCTCCACCGATTCCCAGAAAATCCCACCAAAATCCCTAAATCTTCTGAAAACTCAACCAAATTCCAGAAACGCCCCATAAAATCACCACAGTTTCCCACAAAATTCAAGAAAAACACCACAAAATTCCCTAAATCTTTTCAAAATACCACAAAATTCTTGAAAAGCCCCACCAAATTCCAGAAATATCCCACAACATGACCTAAATCATTCCAAAACTCTACCAAATTCCACAAAAACCCCACAGAATCTCCACAAATTCCCAAAAAATACATGAAAAATTCGTGATAATTTGTCAATTCTCTGCAGAATCCCACAAAATTCCAGAAAAGTCCCTCAAAGTTCCACAAACATCCCTCAAAATCTCCCCAAAATCCAACAAAATTCCAGAGAAATCCCACCAAATTCCCTAAATCTTCTCAAAACACGACAAAATTCTAGAAAAAAATCCCACCAAATCTCCACAAATTCCCACAAAATACATGTAAAAGCCCTCAAGATCCCTAAATCCCTCAATATCCCACAAAATACCATAAAAATCACACAAAACCTCCACAAGTTTCCACAAAATCTAAGGAAACTTCCTCAAAATTCTTCAAGTCTCCTCCAAACCACACAAAGTCCTTGAAAAGGCCCCAACAAATTCCAGAAACATCCCAGAAAATGACCTAAATCATTCCAAAACTCTACCAAATTCCACAAAAACCCCACAGAATCTCCACAAATTCCCAAAAAATACATGAAAAATCCCTGATAATTTGTCAATTCTCTGCAGAATCCCACAAAATTCCAGAAAAGTCCCTCAAAGTTCCACAAACATCCCACAAAATGTCCTCAATATCCAACAAAATTCCAGAGAAATCCCACCAAATTCCCTAAATCTTCTCAAAACACAACCAAATTCTAGAAAAATCCCACCAAATCTCCACAAATTCACACAAAATACATGAAAAATCCCTCAAGATCCCTAAATCCCTCAATATCCCACAAAATTCCACAAAAATCACACAAAACCTCCACAAGTTTCCACAAAATCTAAGGAAACTTCCTCAAAATTCTTCAAGTCTCCTCCAAACCACACAAAGTCCTTGAAAAGGCCCACAGAATTCCAGAAAAATCCCACTAAATTCCCTAAATCTTCTCAAAACACGACCAAATTCTGGAAAAAAATCCCACCAAATCTCCACAAATTCCCACAAAATACATGTAAAATCCCCCAAGATCCCTAAATCCCCTCAATATCCCACAAAATTCCACAAAAATCACACAAAACCTCCACAAGTTTCCACAAAATCTAAGGAAACTTCCTCAAAATTCTTCAAGTCTCCTCCAAACCACACAAAGTCCTTGAAAAGGCCCACAAAATTCTAGAAAAATACCACCAAATTCCCTAAATCTTTTCAAAATACCACAAAATTCTTGAAAAGCCCCACCAAATTCCAGAAACATCCCACAAAATGACCTAAATCATTCCAAAACTCTACCAAATTCCACAAAAATCCCACAGAATCTTTACAAATTCACACAAAATACATGAAAAATCCCTCAAGATCCCTAAATCTCCAAAATTTCCTACAAAATTCCTCAAAAATCACACAAATCCTCCACAAGTTTCCACAAAATCTAAGAAAACTTCCTCAAAATTCTTCAAGTCTCCTCCAAACCACACAAAGTCCTTGAAAAGGCCCACCAAATTCCAGAAACATCCCACAGAATCTCCACAAATTCCCACAAAATCTAAAACAAATTCCTCATAATTCTTCAAGTCTGTTCAGAATCCCACAGAATTCCAGAAAAATCCCCACAAAATTCCAGAGAAGTCCCACAAAATTCCCTAAATCATTTCAAAACCCTACCAATTCACAGGAATGTCCCACAAAATCTCCACCGATTCCCAGAAAATCCCACCAAAATCCCTAAATCTTCTGAAAACTCAACCAAATTCCAGAAACGCCCCATAAAATCACCACAGTTTCCCACAAAATTCAAGAAAAACACCACAAAATTCCCTAAATCTTTTCAAAATACCACAAAATTCTTGAAAAGCCCCACCAAATTCCAGAAATATCCCACAACATGACCTAAATCATTCCAAAACTCTACCAAATTCCACAAAAACCCCACAGAATCTCCAAAAATTCCCAAAAAAAACATGAAAAATTCGTGATAATTTGTCAATTCTCTGCAGAATCCCACAAAATTCCAGAAAAGTCCCTCAAAGTTCCACAAACATCCCTCAAAATCTCCCCAAAATCCAACAAAATTCCAGAGAAATCCCACCAAATTCCCTAAATCTTCTCAAAACACGACAAAATTCTAGAAAAAAATCCCACCAAATCTCCACAAATTCCCACAAAATACATGTAAAAGCCCTCAAGATCCCTAAATCCCTCAATATCCCACAAAATACCATAAAAATCACACAAAACCTCCACAAGTTTCCACAAAATCTAAGGAAACTTCCTCAAAATTCTTCAAGTCTCCTCCAAACCACACAAAGTCCTTGAAAAGGCCCCAACAAATTCCAGAAACATCCCAGAAAATGACCTAAATCATTCCAAAACTCTACCAAATTCCACAAAAACCCCACAGAATCTCCACAAATTCCCAAAAAATACATGAAAAATCCCTGATAATTTGTCAATTCTCTGCAGAATCCCACAAAATTCCAGAAAAGTCCCTCAAAGTTCCACAAACATCCCACAAAATGTCCTCAATATCCAACAAAATTCCAGAGAAATGCCACCAAATTCCCTAAATCTTCTCAAAACACAACCAAATTCTAGAAAAATCCCACCAAATCTCCACAAATTCCCACAAAATACATGTAAAAGCCCTCAAGATCCCTAAATCCCTCAATATCCCACAAAATTCCACAAAAATCACACAAAACCTCCACAAGTTTCCACAAAATCTACGAAAACTTCCTCAAAATTCTTCAAGTCTCCTCCAAACCACACAAAGTCCTTGAAAAAACGTACAGAATTCCAGAAAAATCCCACCAAATTCCCTAAATCTTCTCAAAACACGACCAAATTCTAGAAAAAAATCCCACCAAATCTCCACAAATTCCCACAAAATACATGTAAAATCCCCCAAGATCCCTAAATCCCCTCAATATCCCACAAAATTCCACAAAAATCACACAAAACCTCCACAAGTTTCCACAAAATCTAAGGAAACTTCCTCAAAATTCTTCAAGTCTCCTCCAAACCACACAAAGTCCTTGAAAAGGCCCACAGAATTCCAGAAAAATCCCACCAAATTCCCTAAATCTTCTCAAAACACGACCAAATTCTGGAAAAAAATCCCACCAAATCTCCACAAATTCCCACAAAATACATGTAAAATCCCCCAAGATCCCTAAATCCCCTCAATATCCCACAAAATTCCACAAAAATCACACAAAACCTCCACAAGTTTCCACAAAATCTAAGGAAACTTCCTCAAAATTCTTCAAGTCTCCTCCAAACCACACAAAGTCCTTGAAAAGGCCCACAAAATTCTAGAAAAATACCACCAAATTCCCTAAATCTTTTCAAAATACCACAAAATTCTTGAAAAGCCCCACCAAATTCCAGAAACATCCCACAAAATGACCTAAATCATTCCAAAACTCTACCAAATTCCACAAAAGTCCCACAGAATCTTTACAAATTCACACAAAATACATGAAAAATCCCTCAAGATCCCTAAATCTCCAAAATTTCCTACAAAATTCCTCAAAAATCACACAAATCCTCCACAAGTTTCCACAAAATCTAAGAAAACTTCCTCAAAATTCTTCAAGTCTCCTCCAAACCACACAAAGTCCTTGAAAAGGCCCACCAAATTCCAGAAACATCCCACAGAATCTCCACAAATTCCCACAAAATCTAAAACAAATTCCTCATAATTCTTCAAGTCTGTTCAGAATCCCACAGAATTCCAGAAAAATCCCCACAAAATTCCAGAGAAGTCCCACAAAATTCCCTAAATCATTTCAAAACCCTACCAATTCACAGGAATGTCCCACAAAATCTCCACCGATTCCCAGAAAATCCCACCAAAATCCCTAAATCTTCTGAAAACTCAACCAAATTCCAGAAACGCCCCATAAAATCACCACAGTTTCCCACAAAATTCAAGAAAAACACCACAAAATTCCCTAAATCTTTTCAAAATACCACAAAATTCTTGAAAAGCCCCACCAAATTCCAGAAATATCCCACAAAATGACCTAAATCATTCCAAAACTCTACCAAATTCCACAAAAACCCCACAGAATCTCCACAAATTCCCAAAAAATACATGAAAAATTCGTGATAATTTGTCAATTCTCTGCAGAATCCCACAAAATTCCAGAAAAGTCCCTCAAAGTTCCACAAACATCCCTCAAAATCTCCCCAAAATCCAACAAAATTCCAGAGAAATCCCACCAAATTCCCTAAATCTTCTCAAAACACGACAAAATTCTAGAAAAAAATCCCACCAAATCTCCACAAATTCCCACAAAATACATGTAAAAGCCCTCAAGATCCCTAAATCCCTCAATATCCCACAAAATACCATAAAAATCACACAAAACCTCCACAAGTTTCCACAAAATCTAAGGAAACTTCCTCAAAATTCTTCAAGTCTCCTCCAAACCACACAAAGTCCTTGAAAAGGCCCCAACAAATTCCAGAAACATCCCAGAAAATGACCTAAATCATTCCAAAACTCTACCAAATTCCACAAAAACCCCACAGAATCTCCACAAATTTCCAAAAAATACATGAAAAATCCCTGATAATTTGTCAATTCTCTGCAGAATCCCACAAAATTCCAGAAAAGTCCCTCAAAGTTCCACAAACATCCCACAAAATGTCCTCAATATCCAACAAAATTCCAGAGAAATGCCACCAAATTCCCTAAATCTTCTCAAAACACAACCAAATTCTAGAAAAATCCCACCAAATCTCCACAAATTCCCACAAAATACATGAAAAATCCCTCAAGATCCCTAAATCCCTCAATATCCCACAAAATTCCACAAAAATCACACAAAACCTCCACAAGTTTCCACAAAATCTACGAAAACTTCCTCAAAATTCTTCAAGTCTCCTCCAAACCACACAAAGTCCTTGAAAAGGCCCACAGAATTCCAGAAAAATCCCACTAAATTCCCTAAATCTTCTCAAAACACGACCAAATTCTGGAAAAAAATCCCACCAAATCTCCACAAATTCCCACAAAATACATGTAAAATCCCCCAAGATCCCTAAATCCCCTCAATATCCCACAAAATTCCACAAAAATCACACAAAACCTCCACAAGTTTCCACAAAATCTAAGGAAACTTCCTCAAAATTCTTCAAGTCTCCTCCAAACCACACAAAGTCCTTGAAAAGGCCCACAAAATTCTAGAAAAATACCACCAAATTCCCTAAATCTTTTCAAAATACCACAAAATTCTTGAAAAGCCCCACCAAATTCCAGAAACATCCCACAAAATGACCTAAATCATTCCAAAACTCTACCAAATTCCACAAAAATCCCACAGAATCTCCACAAATTCAC
Source organism: Cyanistes caeruleus (assembly GCF_971803275.1). Classification (NCBI taxonomy): domain Eukaryota; kingdom Metazoa; phylum Chordata; class Aves; order Passeriformes; family Paridae; genus Cyanistes; species Cyanistes caeruleus. Next base: position 67,488,273 of record NC_141705.1, read on the forward strand.
ACAAAATACATGAAAAATCCCTCAAGATCCCTAAATCTCCAAAATTTCCTACAAAATTCCTCAAAAATCACACAAATCCTCCACAAGTTTCCACAAAATCTAAGAAAACTTCCTCAAAATTCTTCAGGTCTCCTCCAAACCACACAAAGTCCTTGAAAAGGCCCACCAAATTCCAGAAACATCCCACAGAATCTCCACAAATTCCCACAAAATCTAAAACAAATTCCTCATAATTCTTCAAGTCTGTTCAGAATCCCACAGAATTCCAGAAAAATCCCCACAAAATTCCAGAGAAGTCCCACAAAATTCCCTAAATCATTTCAAAACCCTACCAATTCACAGGAATGTCCCACAAAATCTCCACCGATTCCCAGAAAATCCCACCAAAATCCCTAAATCTTCTGAAAACTCAACCAAATTCCAGAAACGCCCCATAAAATCACCACAGTTTCCCACAAAATTCAAGAAAAACACCACAAAATTCCCTAAATCTTTTCAAAATACCACAAAATTCTTGAAAAGCCCCACCAAATTCCAGAAATATCCCACAAAATGACCTAAATCATTCCAAAACTCTACCAAATTCCACAAAACCCCCACAGAATCTTCACAAATTCCCAAAAAATACATGAAAAATTCGTGATAATTTGTCAATTCTCTGCAGAATCCCACAAAATTCCAGAAAAGTCCCTCAAAGTTCCACAAACATCCCTCAAAATCTCCCCAAAATCCAACAAAATTCCAGAGAAATCCCACCAAATTCCCTAAATCTTCTCAAAACACGACAAAATTCTAGAAAAAAATCCCACCAAATCTCCACAAATTCCCACAAAATACATGTAAAAGCCCTCAAGATCCCTAAATCCCTCAATATCCCACAAAATACCATAAAAATCACACAAAACCTCCACAAGTTTCCACAAAATCTAAGGAAACTTCCTCAAAATTCTTCAAGTCTCCTCCAAACCACACAAAGTCCTTGAAAAGGCCCCAACAAATTCCAGAAACATCCCAGAAAATGACCTAAATCATTCCAAAACTCTACCAAATTCCACAAAAACCCCACAGAATCTCCACAAATTCCCAAAAAATACATGAAAAATCCCTGATAATTTGTCAATTCTCTGCAGAATCCCACAAAATTCCAGAAAAGTCCCTCAAAGTTCCACAAACATCCCACAAAATGTCCTCAATATCCAACAAAATTCCAGAGAAATGCCACCAAATTCCCTAAATCTTCTCAAAACACAACCAAATTCTAGAAAAATCCCACCAAATCTCCACAAATTCCCACAAAATACATGAAAAATCCCTCAAGATCCCTAAATCCCTCAATATCCCACAAAATTCCACAAAAATCACACAAAACCTCCACAAGTTTCCACAAAATCTAAGGAAACTTCCTCAAAATTCTTCAAGTCTTCTCCAAACCACACAAAGTCATTGAAAAGGCCTACAGAATTCCAGAAAAATCCCACCAAATTCCCTAAATCTTCTCAAAACACGACCAAATTCTAGAAAAAAATCCCACCAAATCTCCACAAATTCCCACAAAATACATGTAAAATCCCCCAAGATCCCTAAATCCCCTCAATATCCCACAAAATTCCACAAAAATCACACAAAACCTCCACAAGTTTCCACAAAATCTAAGGAAACTTCCTCAAAATTCTTCAAGTCTCCTCCAAACCACACAAAGTCCTTGAAAAGGCCCACAGAATTCCAGAAAAATCCCACTGAATTCCCTAAATCTTCTCAAAACACGACCAAATTCTGGAAAAAAATCCCACCAAATCTCCACAAATTCCCACAAAATACATGTAAAATCCCCCAAGATCCCTAAATCCCCTCAATATCCCACAAAATTCCACAAAAATCACACAAAACCTCCACAAGTTTCCACAAAATCTAAGGAAACTTCCTCAAAATTCTTCAAGTCTCCTCCAAACCACACAAAGTCCTTGAAAAGGCCCACAAAATTCTAGAAAAATACCACCAAATTCCCTAAATCTTTTCAAAATACCACAAAATTCTTGAAAAGCCCCACCAAATTCCAGAAACATCCCACAAAATGACCTAAATCATTCCAAAACTCTACCAAATTCCACAAAAATCCCACAGAATCTCCACAAATTCACACAAAATACATGAAAAATCCCTCAAGATCCCTAAATCGCCTCAATATCCCACAAAATCCCACAAAAATCACAAAAAACCTCCACAAGTTTCCACAAAATCTAAGAAAACTTCCTCAAAATTCTTCAAGTCTCCTCAAAACCACACAAAGTCCTTGAAAAGGCCCACCAAATTCCAGAAAAGACCCACAGAATCTCCACAAATTCCCACAAAATCTAAAACAAATTCCTCATAATTCTTCAAGTCTGTTCAGAATCCCACAGAATTCCAGAAAAATCCCCACAAAATTCCAGAGAAGTCCCACAAAATTCCCTAAATCATTTCAAAACCCTACCAATTCACAGGAATGTCCCACAAAATCTCCACCGATTCCCAGAAAATCCCACCAAAATCCCACCAAAATCCCTAAATCTTCTGAAAACTCAACCAAATTCCAGAAACGCCCCATAAAATCACCACAGTTTCCCACAAAATTCAAGAAAAACACCACCAAATTCCCTAAATCTTTTCAAAATACCACAAAATTCTTGAAAAGCCCCACCAAATTCCAGAAATATCCCACAAAATGACCTAAATCATTCCAAAACTCTACCAAATTCCACAAAAACCCCACAGAATCTCCACAAATTCCCAAAAAATACATGAAAAATTCGTGATAATTTGTCAATTCTCTGCAGAATCCCACAAAATTCCAGAAAAGTCCCTCAAAGTTCCACAAACATCCCTCAAAATCTCCCCAAAATCCAACAAAATTCCAGAGAAATCCCACCAAATTCCCTAAATCTTCTCAAAACACGACAAAATTCTAGAAAAAAATCCCACCAAATCTCCACAAATTCCCACAAAATACATGTAAAAGCCCTCAAGATCCCTAAATCCCTCAATATCCCACAAAATACCATAAAAATCACACAAAACCTCCACAAGTTTCCACAAAATCTAAGGAAACTTCCTCAAAATTCTTCAAGTCTCCTCCAAACCACACAAAGTCCTTGAAAAGGCCCCAACAAATTCCAGAAACATCCCAGAAAATGACCTAAATCATTCCAAAACTCTACCAAATTCCACAAAAACCCCACAGAATCTCCACAAATTCCCAAAAAATACATGAAAAATCCCTGATAATTTGTCAATTCTCTGCAGAATCCCACAAAATTCCAGAAAAGTCCCTCAAAGTTCCACAAACATCCCACAAAATGTCCTCAATATCCAACAAAATTCCAGAGAAATGCCACCAAATTCCCTAAATCTTCTCAAAACACAACCAAATTCTAGAAAAATCCCACCAAATCTCCACAAATTCACACAAAATACATGAAAAATCCCTCAAGATCCCTAAATCCCTCAATATCCCACAAAATTCCACAAAAATCACACAAAACCTCCACAAGTTTCCACAAAATCTACGAAAACTTCCTCAAAATTCTTCAAGTCTCCTCCAAACCACACAAAGTCCTTGAAAAGGCCCACAGAATTCCAGAAAAATCCCACTAAATTCCCTAAATCTTCTCAAAACACGACCAAATTCTGGAAAAAAACCCCACAGAATCTCCACAAATTCCCACAAAATACATGTAAAATCCCCCAAGATCCCTAAATCCCCTCAATATCCCACAAAATTCCACAAAAATCACACAAAACCTCCACAAGTTTCCACAAAATCTAAGGAAACTTCCTCAAAATTCTTCAAGTCTCCTCCAAACCACACAAAGTCCTTGAAAAAGCCCACAAAATTCTAGAAAAATACCACCAAATTCCCTAAATCTTTTCAAAATACCACAAAATTCTTGAAAAGCCCCACCAAATTCCAGAAACATCCCACAAAATGACCTAAATCATTCCAAAACTCTACCAAATTCCACAAAAATCCCACAGAATCTCCACAAATTCACACAAAATACATGAAAAATCCCTCAAGATCCCTAAATCTCCAAAATTTCCTACAAAATTCCTCAAAAATCACACAAATCCTCCACAAGTTTCCACAAAATCTAAGAAAACTTCCTCAAAATTCTTCAAGTCTCCTCCAAACCACACAAAGTCCTTGAAAAGGCCCACCAAATTCCAGAAACATCCCACAGAATCTCCACAAATTCCCACAAAATCTAAAACAAATTCCTCATAATTCTTCAAGTCTGTTCAGAATCCCACAGAATTCCAGAAAAATCCCCACAAAATTCCAGAGAAGTCCCACAAAATTCCCTAAATCATTTCAAAACCCTACCAATTCACAGGAATGTCCCACAAAATCTCCACCGATTCCCAGAAAATCCCACCAAAATCCCTAAATCTTCTGAAAACTCAACCAAATTCCAGAAACGCCCCATAAAATCACCACAGTTTCCCACAAAATTCAAGAAAAACACCACAAAATTCCCTAAATCTTTTCAAAATACCACAAAATTCTTGAAAAGCCCCACCAAATTCCAGAAATATCCCACAAAATGACCTAAATCATTCCAAAACTCTACCAAATTCCACAAAACCCCCACAGAATCTTCACAAATTCCCAAAAAATACATGAAAAATTCGTGATAATTTGTCAATTCTCTGCAGAATCCCACAAAATTCCAGAAAAGTCCCTCAAAGTTCCACAAACATCCCTCAAAATCTCCCCAAAATCCAACAAAATTCCAGAGAAATCCCACCAAATTCCCTAAATCTTCTCAAAACACGACAAAATTCTAGAAAAAAATCCCACCAAATCTCCACAAATTCCCACAAAATACATGTAAAAGCCCTCAAGATCCCTAAATCCCTCAATATCCCACAAAATACCATAAAAATCACACAAAACCTCCACAAGTTTCCACAAAATCTAAGGAAACTTCCTCAAAATTCTTCAAGTCTCCTCCAAACCACACAAAGTCCTTGAAAAGGCCCCAACAAATTCCAGAAACATCCCAGAAAATGACCTAAATCATTCCAAAACTCTACCAAATTCCACAAAAACCCCACAGAATCTCCACAAATTCCCAAAAAATACATGAAAAATCCCTGATAATTTGTCAATTCTCTGCAGAATCCCACAAAATTCCAGAAAAGTCCCTCAAAGTTCCACAAACATCCCACAAAATGTCCTCAATATCCAACAAAATTCCAGAGAAATGCCACCAAATTCCCTAAATCTTCTCAAAACACAACCAAATTCTAGAAAAATCCCACCAAATCTCCACAAATTCACACAAAATACATGAAAAATCCCTCAAGATCCCTAAATCCCTCAATATCCCACAAAATTCCACAAAAATCACACAAAACCTCCACAAGTTTCCACAAAATCTACGAAAACTTCCTCAAAATTCTTCAAGTCTCCTCCAAACCACACAAAGTCCTTGAAAAGGCCCACAGAATTCCAGAAAAATCCCACTAAATTCATTAAAACTTCTCAAAACACGACCAAATTCTGGAAAAAAATCCCACCAAATCTCCACAAATTCCCACAAAATACATGTAAAATCCCCCAAGATCCCTAAATCCCCTCAATATCCCACAAAATTCCACAAAAATCACACAAAACCTCCACAAGTTTCCACAAAATCTAAGGAAACTTCCTCAAAATTCTTCAAGTCTCCTCCAAACCACACAAAGTCCTTGAAAAAGCCCACAAAATTCTAGAAAAATACCACCAAATTCCCTAAATCTTTTCAAAATACCACAAAATTCTTGAAAAGCCCCACCAAATTCCAGAAACATCCCACAAAATGACCTAAATCATTCCAAAACTCTACCAAATTCCACAAAAATCCCACAGAATCTCCACAAATTCACACAAAATACATGAAAAATCCCTCAAGATCCCTAAATCTCCAAAATTTCCTACAAAATTCCTCAAAAATCACACAAATCCTCCACAAGTTTCCACAAAATCTAAGAAAACTTCCTCAAAATTCTTCAAGTCTCCTCCAAACCACACAAAGTCCTTGAAAAGGCCCACCAAATTCCAGAAACATCCCACAGAATCTCCACAAATTCCCACAAAATCTAAAACAAATTCCTCATAATTCTTCAAGTCTGTTCAGAATCCCACAGAATTCCAGAAAAATCCCCACAAAATTCCAGAGAAGTCCCACAAAATTCCCTAAATCATTTCAAAACCCTACCAATTCACAGGAATGTCCCACAAAATCTCCACCGATTCCCAGAAAATCCCACCAAAATCCCTAAATCTTCTGAAAACTCAACCAAATTCCAGAAACGCCCCATAAAATCACCACAGTTTCCCACAAAATTCAAGAAAAACACCACAAAATTCCCTAAATCTTTTCAAAATACCACAAAATTCTTGAAAAGCCCCACCAAATTCCAGAAATATCCCACAAAATGACCTAAATCATTCCAAAACTCTACCAAATTCCACAAAAACCCCACAGAATCTCCACAAATTCCCAAAAAATACATGAAAAATTCGTGATAATTTGTCAATTCTCTGCAGAATCCCACAAAATTCCAGAAAAGTCCCTCAAAGTTCCACAAACATCCCTCAAAATCTCCCCAAAATCCAACAAAATTCCAGAGAAATCCCACCAAATTCCCTAAATCTTCTCAAAACACGACAAAATTCTAGAAAAAAATCCCACCAAATCTCCACAAATTCCCACAAAATACATGTAAAAGCCCTCAAGATCCCTAAATCCCTCAATATCCCACAAAATACCATAAAAATCACACAAAACCTCCACAAGTTTCCACAAAATCTAAGGAAACTTCCTCAAAATTCTTCAAGTCTCCTCCAAACCACACAAAGTCCTTGAAAAGGCCCCAACAAATTCCAGAAACATCCCAGAAAATGACCTAAATCATTCCAAAACTCTACCAAATTCCACAAAAACCCCACAGAATCTCCACAAATTCCCAAAAAATACATGAAAAATCCCTGATAATTTGTCAATTCTCTGCAGAATCCCACAAAATTCCAGAAAAGTCCCTCAAAGTTCCACAAACATCCCACAAAATGTCCTCAATATCCAACAAAATTCCAGAGAAATGCCACCAAATTCCCTAAATCTTCTCAAAACACAACCAAATTCTAGAAAAATCCCACCAAATCTCCACAAATTCCCACAAAATACATGAAAAATCCCTCAAGATCCCTAAATCCCTCAATATCCCACAAAATTCCACAAAAATCACACAAAACCTCCACAAGTTTCCACAAAATCTACGAAAACTTCCTCAAAATTCTTCAAGTCTCCTCCAAACCACACAAAGTCCTTGAAAAGGCCCACAGAATTCCAGAAAAATCCCACTAAATTCCCTAAATCTTCTCAAAACACGACCAAATTCTGGAAAAAAATCCCACCAAATCTCCACAAATTCCCACAAAATACATGTAAAATCCCCCAAGATCCCTAAATCCCCTCAATATCCCACAAAATTCCACAAAAATCACACAAAACCTCCACAAGTTTCCACAAAATCTAAGGAAACTTCCTCAAAATTCTTCAAGTCTCCTCCAAACCACACAAAGTCCTTGAAAAAGCCCACAAAATTCTAGAAAAATACCACCAAATTCCCTAAATCTTTTCAAAATACCACAAAATTCTTGAAAAGCCCCACCAAATTCCAGAAACATCCCACAAAATGACCTAAATCATTCCAAAACTCTACCAAATTCCACAAAAATCCCACAGAATCTCCACAAATTCACACAAAATACATGAAAAATCCCTCAAGATCCCTAAATCTCCAAAATTTCCTACAAAATTCCTCAAAAATCACACAAATCCTCCACAAGTTTCCACAAAATCTAAGAAAACTTCCTCAAAATTCTTCAAGTCTCCTCCAAACCACACAAAGTCCTTGAAAAGGCCCACCAAATTCCAGAAACATCCCACAGAATCTCCACAAATTCCCACAAAATCTAAAACAAATTCCTCATAATTCTTCAAGTCTGTTCAGAATCCCACAGAATTCCAGAAAAATCCCCACAAAATTCCAGAGAAGTCCCACAAAATTCCCTAAATCATTTCAAAACCCTACCAATTCACAGGAATGTCCCACAAAATCTCCACCGATTCCCAGAAAATCCCACCAAAATCCCTAAATCTTCTGAAAACTCAACCAAATTCCAGAAACGCCCCATAAAATCACCACAGTTTCCCACAAAATTCAAGAAAAACACCACCAAATTCCCTAAATCTTTTCAAAATACCACAAAATTCTTGAAAAGCCCCACCAAATTCCAGAAATATCCCACAAAATGACCTAAATCATTCCAAAACTCTACCAAATTCCACAAAACCCCCACAGAATCTTCACAAATTCCCAAAAAATACATGAAAAATTCATGATAATTTGTCAATTCTCTGCAGAATCCCACAAAATTCCAGAAAAGTCCCTCAAAGTTCCACAAACATCCCTCAAAATCTCCCCAAAATCCAACAAAATTCCAGAGAAATCCCACCAAATTCCCTAAATCTTCTCAAAACACGACAAAATTCTAGAAAAAAATCCCACCAAATCTCCACAAATTCCCACAAAATACATGTAAAAGCCCTCAAGATCCCTAAATCCCTCAATATCCCACAAAATACCATAAAAATCACACAAAACCTCCACAAGTTTCCACAAAATCTAAGGAAACTTCCTCAAAATTCTTCAAGTCTCCTCCAAACCACACAAAGTCCTTGAAAAGGCCCCAACAAATTCCAGAAACATCCCAGAAAATGACCTAAATCATTCCAAAACTCTACCAAATTCCACAAAAACCCCACAGAATCTCCACAAATTCCCAAAAAATACATGAAAAATCCCTGATAATTTGTCAATTCTCTGCAGAATCCCACAAAATTCCAGAAAAGTCCCTCAAAGTTCCACAAACATCCCACAAAATGTCCTCAATATCCAACAAAATTCCAGAGAAATGCCACCAAATTCCCTAAATCTTCTCAAAACACAACCAAATTCTAGAAAAATCCCACCAAATCTCCACAAATTCCCACAAAATACATGAAAAATCCCCCAAGATCCCTAAATCCCTCAATATCCCACAAAATTCCACAAAAATCACACAAAACCTCCACAAGTTTCCACAAAATCTACGAAAACTTCCTCAAAATTCTTCAAGTCTTCTCCAAACCACACAAAGTCCTTGAAAAGGCCCACAGAATTCCAGAAAAATCCCACTAAATTCCCTAAATCTTCTCAAAACACGACCAAATTCTGGAAAAAAATCCCACCAAATCTCCACAAATTCCCACAAAATACATGTAAAATCCCCCAAGATCCCTAAATCCCCTCAATATCCCACAAAATTCCACAAAAATCACACAAAACCTCCACAAGTTTCCACAAAATCTAAGGAAACTTCCTCAAAATTCTTCAAGTCTCCTCCAAACCACACAAAGTCCTTGAAAAGGCCTATAGAATTCCAGAAAAATCCCACCAAATTCCCTAAATCTTCTCAAAACACGACCAAATTCTGGAAAAAAATCCCACCAAATCTCCACAAATTCCCACAAAATACATGTAAAATCCCCCAAGATCCCTAAATCCCCTCAATATCCCACAAAATTCCACAAAAATCACACAAAACCTCCACAAGTTTCCACAAAATCTAAGGAAACTTCCTCAAAATTCTTCAAGTCTCCTCCAAACCACACAAAGTCCTTGAAAAGGCCCACAAAATTCTAGAAAAATACCACCAAATTCCCTAAATCTTTTCAAAATACCACAAAATTCTTGAAAAGCCCCACCAAATTCCAGAAACATCCCACAAAATGACCTAAATCATTCCAAAACTCTACCAAATTCCACAAAAATCCCACAGAATCTCCACAAATTCACACAAAATACATGAAAAATCCCTCAAGATCCCTAAATCTCCAAAATTTCCTACAAAATTCCTCAAAAATCACACAAATCCTCCACAAGTTTCCACAAAATCTAAGAAAACTTCCTCAAAATTCTTCAAGTCTCCTCCAAACCACACAAAGTCCTTGAAAAGGCCCACCAAATTCCAGAAACATCCCACAGAATCTCCACAAATTCCCACAAAATCTAAAACAAATTCCTCATAATTCTTCAAGTCTGTTCAGAATCCCACAGAATTCCAGAAAAATCCCCACAAAATTCCAGAGAAGTCCCACAAAATTCCCTAAATCATTTCAAAACCCTACCAATTCACAGGAATGTCCCACAAAATCTCCACCGATTCCCAGAAAATCCCACCAAAATCCCACCAAAATCCCTAAATCTTCTGAAAACTCAACCAAATTCCAGAAACGCCCCATAAAATCACCACAGTTTCCCACAAAATTCAAGAAAAACACCACCAAATTCCCTAAATCTTTTCAAAATACCACAAAATTCTTGAAAAGCCCCAACAAATTCCAGAAATATCCCACAAAATGACCTAAATCATTCCAAAACTCTACCAAATTCCACAAAAACCCCACAGAATCTCCACAAATTCCCAAAAAATACATGAAAAATCCCTGATAATTTGTCAATTCTCTGCAGAATCCCACAAAATTCCAGAAAAGTCCCTCAAAGTTCCACAAACATCCCACAAAATGTCCTCAATATCCAACAAAATTCCAGAGAAATGCCACCAAATTCCCTAAATCTTCTCAAAACACAACCAAATTCTAGAAAAATCCCACCAAATCTCCACAAATTCCCACAAAATACATGAAAAATCCCCCAAGATCCCTAAATCCCTCAATATCCCACAAAATTCCACAAAAATCACACAAAACCTCCACAAGTTTCCACAAAATCTAAGGAAACTTCCTCAAAATTCTTCAAGTCTTCTCCAAACCACACAAAGTCATTGAAAAGGCCTACAGAATTCCAGAAAAATCCCACCAAATTCCCTAAATCTTCTCAAAACACGACCAAATTCTAGAAAAAAATCCCACCAAATCTCCACAAATTCCCACAAAATACATGTAAAATCCCCCAAGATCCCTAAATCCCCTCAATATCCCACAAAATTCCACAAAAATCACACAAAACCTCCACAAGTTTCCACAAAATCTAAGGAAACTTCCTCAAAATTCTTCAAGTCTCCTCCAAACCACACAAAGTCCTTGAAAAGGCCCACAAAATTCTAGAAAAATACCACCAAATTCCCTAAATCTTTTCAAAATACCACAAAATTCTTGAAAAGCCCCACCAAATTCCAGAAACATCCCACAAAATGACCTAAATCATTCCAAAACTCTACCAAATTCCACAAAAATCCCACAGAATCTCCACAAATTCACACAAAATACATGAAAAATCCCTCAAGATCCCTAAATCTCCAAAATTTCCTACAAAATTCCTCAAAAATCACACAAATCCTCCACAAGTTTCCACAAAATCTAAGAAAACTTCCTCAAAATTCTTCAAGTCTCCTCAAAACCACACAAAGTCCTTGAAAAGGCCCACCAAATTCCAGAAACATCCCACAGAATCTCCACAAATTCCCACAAAATCTAAAACAAATTCCTCATAATTCTTCAAGTCTGTTCAGAATCCCACAGAATTCCAGAAAAATCCCCACAAAATTCCAGAGAAGTCCCACAAAATTCCCTAAATCATTTCAAAACCCTACCAATTCACAGGAATGTCCCACAAAATCTCCACCGATTCCCAGAAAATCCCACCAAAATCCCACCAAAATCCCTAAATCTTCTGAAAACTCAACCAAATTCCAGAAACGCCCCATAAAAGCACCACAGTTTCCCACAAAATTCAAGAAAAACACCACCAAATTCCCTAAATCTTTTCAAAATACCACAAAATTCTTGAAAAGCCCCACCAAATTCCAGAAACATCCCAGAAAATGACCTAAATCATTCCAAAACTCTACCAAATTCCACAAAAACCCCACAGAATCTCCACAAATTCCCAAAAAATACATGAAAAATCCCTGATAATTTGTCAATTCTCTGCAGAATCCCACAAAATTCCAGAAAAGTCCCTCAAAGTTCCACAAACATCCCACAAAATGTCCTCAATATCCAACAAAATTCCAGAGAAATGCCACCAAATTCCCTAAATCTTCTCAAAACACAACCAAATTCTAGAAAAATCCCACCAAATCTCCACAAATTCCCACAAAATACATGAAAAATCCCTCAAGATCCCTAAATCCCTCAATATCCCACAAAATTCCACAAAAATCACACAAAACCTCCACAAGTTTCCACAAAATCTACGAAAACTTCCTCAAAATTCTTCAAGTCTCCTCCAAACCACACAAAGTCCTTGAAAAGGCCCACAGAATTCCAGAAAAATCCCACTAAATTCCCTAAATCTTCTCAAAACACGACCAAATTCTGGAAAAAAATCCCACCAAATCTCCACAAATTCCCACAAAATACATGTAAAATCCCCCAAGATCCCTAAATCCCCTCAATATCCCACAAAATTCCACAAAAATCACACAAAACCTCCACAAGTTTCCACAAAATCTAAGGAAACTTCCTCAAAATTCTTCAAGTCTCCTCCAAACCACACAAAGTCCTTGAAAAGGCCCACAAAATTCTAGAAAAATACCACCAAATTCCCTAAATCTTTTCAAAATACCACAAAATTCTTGAAAAGCCCCACCAAATTCCAGAAACATCCCACAAAATGACCTAAATCATTCCAAAACTCTACCAAATTCCACAAAAATCCCACAGAATCTCCACAAATTCACACAAAATACATGAAAAATCCCTCAAGATCCCTAAATCTCCAAAATTTCCTACAAAATTCCTCAAAAATCACACAAATCCTCCACAAGTTTCCACAAAATCTAAGAAAACTTCCTCAAAATTCTTCAAGTCTCCTCCAAACCACACAAAGTCCTTGAAAAGGCCCACCAAATTCCAGAAAAGACCCACAGAATCTCCACAAATTCCCACAAAATCTAAAACAAATTCCTCATAATTCTTCAAGTCTGTTCAGAATCCCACAGAATTCCAGAAAAATCCCCACAAAATTCCAGAGAAGTCCCACAAAATTCCCTAAATCATTTCAAAACCCTACCAATTCACAGGAATGTCCCACAAAATCTCCACCGATTCCCAGAAAATCCCACCAAAATCCCTAAATCTTCTGAAAACTCAACCAAATTCCAGAAACGCCCCATAAAATCACCACAGTTTCCCACAAAATTCAAGAAAAACACCACAAAATTCCCTAAATCTTTTCAAAATACCACAAAATTCTTGAAAAGCCCCACCAAATTCCAGAAATATCCCACAAAATGACCTAAATCATTCCAAAACTCTACCAAATTCCACAAAAACCCCACAGAATCTCCACAAATTCCCAAAAAATACATGAAAAATTCGTGATAATTTGTCAATTCTCTGCAGAATCCCACAAAATTCCAGAAAAGTCCCTCAAAGTTCCACAAACATCCCTCAAAATCTCCCCAAAATCCAACAAAATTCCAGAGAAATCCCACCAAATTCCCTAAATCTTCTCAAAACACGACAAAATTCTAGAAAAAAATCCCACCAAATCTCCACAAATTCCCACAAAATACATGTAAAAGCCCTCAAGATCCCTAAATCCCTCAATATCCCACAAAATACCATAAAAATCACACAAAACCTCCACAAGTTTCCACAAAATCTAAGGAAACTTCCTCAAAATTCTTCAAGTCTCCTCCAAACCACACAAAGTCCTTGAAAAGGCCCCAACAAATTCCAGAAACATCCCAGAAAATGACCTAAATCATTCCAAAACTCTACCAAATTCCACAAAAACCCCACAGAATCTCCACAAATTCCCAAAAAATACATGAAAAATCCCTGATAATTTGTCAATTCTCTGCAGAATCCCACAAAATTCCAGAAAAGTCCCTCAAAGTTCCACAAACATCCCACAAAATGTCCTCAATATCCAACAAAATTCCAGAGAAATGCCACCAAATTCCCTAAATCTTCTCAAAACACGACAAAATTCTAGAAAAAAATCCCACCAAATCTCCACAAATTCCCACAAAATACATGTAAAATCCCCCAAGATCCCTAAATCCCCTCAATATCCCACAAAATTCCACAAAAATCACACAAAACCTCCACAAGTTTCCACAAAATCTACGAAAACTTCCTCAAAATTCTTCAAGTCTCCTCCAAACCACACAAAGTCCTTGAAAAGGCCCACAGAATTCCAGAAAAATCCCACCAAATTCCCTAAATCTTCTCAAAACACGACCAAATTCTGGAAAAAAATCCCACCAAATCTCCACAAATTCCCACAAAATACATGTAAAATCCCCCAAGATCCCTAAATCCCCTCAATATCCCACAAAATTCCACAAAAATCACACAAAACCTCCACAAGTTTCCACAAAATCTAAGGAAACTTCCTCAAAATTCTTCAAGTCTCCTCCAAACCACACAAAGTCCTTGAAAAGGCCCACAAAATTCTAGAAAAATACCACCAAATTCCCTAAATCTTTTCAAAATACCACAAAATTCTTGAAAAGCCCCACCAAATTCCAGAAACATCCCACAAAATGACCTAAATCATTCCAAAACTCTACCAAATTCCACAAAAATCCCACAGAATCTCCACAAATTCACACAAAATACATGAAAAATCCCTCAAGATCCCTAAATCTCCAAAATTTCCTACAAAATTCCTCAAAAATCACACAAATCCTCCACAAGTTTCCACAAAATCTAAGAAAACTTCCTCAAAATTCTTCAAGTCTCCTCCAAACCACACAAAGTCCTTGAAAAGGCCCACCAAATTCCAGAAACATCCCACAGAATCTCCACAAATTCCCACAAAATCTAAAACAAATTCCTCATAATTCTTCAAGTCTGTTCAGAATCCCACAGAATTCCAGAAAAATCCCCACAAAATTCCAGAAAAGTCCCACAAAATTCCCTAAATCATTTCAAAACCCTACCAATTCACAGGAATGTCCCACAAAATCTCCACCGATTCCCAGAAAATCCCACCAAAATCCCACCAAAATCCCTAAATCTTCTGAAAACTCAACCAAATTCCAGAAACGCCCCATAAAAGCACCACAGTTTCCCACAAAATTCAAGAAAAACACCACCAAATTCCCTAAATCTTTTCAAAATACCACAAAATTCTTGAAAAGCCCCACCAAATTCCAGAAACATCCCAGAAAATGACCTAAATCATTCCAAAACTCTACCAAATTCCACAAAAACCCCACAGAATCTCCACAAATTCCCAAAAAATACATGAAAAATCCCTGATAATTTGTCAATTCTCTGCAGAATCCCACAAAATTCCAGAAAAGTCCCTCAAAGTTCCACAAACATCCCACAAAATGTCCTCAATATCCAACAAAATTCCAGAGAAATGCCACCAAATTCCCTAAATCTTCTCAAAACACAACCAAATTCTAGAAAAATCCCACCAAATCTCCACAAATTCCCACAAAATACATGAAAAATCCCTCAAGATCCCTAAATCCCTCAATATCCCACAAAATTCCACAAAAATCACACAAAACCTCCACAAGTTTCCACAAAATCTACGAAAACTTCCTCAAAATTCTTCAAGTCTCCTCCAAACCACACAAAGTCCTTGAAAAGGCCCACAGAATTCCAGAAAAATCCCACTAAATTCCCTAAATCTTCTCAAAACACGACCAAATTCTGGAAAAAAATCCCACCAAATCTCCACAAATTCCCACAAAATACATGTAAAATCCCCCAAGATCCCTAAATCCCCTCAATATCCCACAAAATTCCACAAAAATCACACAAAACCTCCACAAGTTTCCACAAAATCTAAGGAAACTTCCTCAAAATTCTTCAAGTCTCCTCCAAACCACACAAAGTCCTTGAAAATGCCCACAAAATTCTAGAAAAATACCACCAAATTCCCTAAATCTTTTCAAAATACCACAAAATTCTTGAAAAGCCCCACCAAATTCCAGAAACATCCCACAAAATGACCTAAATCATTCCAAAACTCTACCAAATTCCACAAAAATCCCACAGAATCTCCACAAATTCACACAAAATACATGAAAAATCCCTCAAGATCCCTAAATCTCCAAAATTTCCTACAAAATTCCTCAAAAATCACACAAATCCTCCACAAGTTTCCACAAAATCTAAGAAAACTTCCTCAAAATTCTTCAAGTCTCCTCCAAACCACACAAAGTCCTTGAAAAGGCCCACCAAATTCCAGAAAAGACCCACAGAATCTCCACAAATTCCCACAAAATCTAAAACAAATTCCTCATAATTCTTCAAGTCTGTTCAGAATCCCACAGAATTCCAGAAAAATCCCCACAAAATTCCAGAGAAGTCCCACAAAATTCCCTAAATCATTTCAAAACCCTACCAATTCACAGGAATGTCCCACAAAATCTCCACCGATTCCCAGAAAATCCCACCAAAATCCCTAAATCTTCTGAAAACTCAACCAAATTCCAGAAACGCCCCATAAAATCACCACAGTTTCCCACAAAATTCAAGAAAAACACCACAAAATTCCCTAAATCTTTTCAAAATACCACAAAATTCTTGAAAAGCCCCACCAAATTCCAGAAATATCCCACAAAATGACCTAAATCATTCCAAAACTCTACCAAATTCCACAAAAACCCCACAGAATCTCCACAAATTCCCAAAAAATACATGAAAAATTCGTGATAATTTGTCAATTCTCTGCAGAATCCCACAAAATTCCAGAAAAGTCCCTCAAAGTTCCACAAACATCCCTCAAAATCTCCCCAAAATCCAACAAAATTCCAGAGAAATCCCACCAAATTCCCTAAATCTTCTCAAAACACGACAAAATTCTAGAAAAAAATCCCACCAAATCTCCACAAATTCCCACAAAATACATGTAAAAGCCCTCAAGATCCCTAAATCCCTCAATATCCCACAAAATACCATAAAAATCACACAAAACCTCCACAAGTTTCCACAAAATCTAAGGAAACTTCCTCAAAATTCTTCAAGTCTCCTCCAAACCACACAAAGTCCTTGAAAAGGCCCCAACAAATTCCAGAAACATCCCAGAAAATGACCTAAATCATTCCAAAACTCTACCAAATTCCACAAAAACCCCACAGAATCTCCACAAATTCCCAAAAAATACATGAAAAATCCCTGATAATTTGTCAATTCTCTGCAGAATCCCACAAAATTCCAGAAAAGTCCCTCAAAGTTCCACAAACATCCCACAAAATGTCCTCAATATCCAACAAAATTCCAGAGAAATGCCACCAAATTCCCTAAATCTTCTCAAAACACAACCAAATTCTAGAAAAATCCCACCAAATCTCCACAAATTCACACAAAATACATGAAAAATCCCTCAAGATCCCTAAATCCCTCAATATCCCACAAAATTCCACAAAAATCACACAAAACCTCCACAAGTTTCCACAAAATCTACGAAAACTTCCTCAAAATTCTTCAAGTCTCCTCCAAACCACACAAAGTCCTTGAAAAGGCCCACAGAATTCCAGAAAAATCCCACTAAATTCCCTAAATCTTCTCAAAACACGACCAAATTCTGGAAAAAAATCCCACCAAATCTCCACAAATTCCCACAAAATACATGTAAAATCCCCCAAGATCCCTAAATCCCCTCAATATCCCAAAAAATTCCACAAAAATCACACAAAACCTCCACAAGTTTCCACAAAATCTAAGGAAACTTCCTCAAAATTCTTCAAGTCTCCTCCAAACCACACAAAGTCCTTGAAAAGGCCCCAACAAATTCCAGAAACATCCCAGAAAATGACCTAAATCATTCCAAAACTCTACCAAATTCCACAAAAACCCCACAGAATCTCCACAAATTCCCAAAAAATACATGAAAAATCCCTGATAATTTGTCAATTCTCTGCAGAATCCCACAAAATTCCAGAAAAGTCCCTCAAAGTTCCACAAACATCCCTCAAAATCTCCCCAAAATCCAACAAAATTCCAGAGAAATCCCACCAAATTCCCTAAATCTTCTCAAAACACGACAAAATTCTAGAAAAAAATCCCACCAAATCTCCACAAATTCCCACAAAATACATGTAAAAGCCCTCAAGATCCCTAAATCCCTCAATATCCCACAAAATACCATAAAAATCACACAAAACCTCCACAAGTTTCCACAAAATCTAAGGAAACTTCCTCAAAATTCTTCAAGTCTCCTCCAAACCACACAAAGTCCTTGAAAAGGCCCCAACAAATTCCAGAAACATCCCAGAAAATGACCTAAATCATTCCAAAACTCTACCAAATTCCACAAAAACCCCACAGAATCTCCACAAATTCCCAAAAAATACATGAAAAATCCCTGATAATTTGTCAATTCTCTGCAGAATCCCACAAAATTCCAGAAAAGTCCCTCAAAGTTCCACAAACATCCCACAAAATGTCCTCAATATCCAACAAAATTCCAGAGAAATGCCACCAAATTCCCTAAATCTTCTCAAAACACAACCAAATTCTAGAAAAATCCCACCAAATCTCCACAAATTCCCACAAAATACATGTAAAATCCCCCAAGATCCCTAAATCCCCTCAATATCCCACAAAATTCCACAAAAATCACACAAAACCTCCACAAGTTTCCACAAAATCTACGAAAACTTCCTCAAAATTCTTCAAGTCTCCTCCAAACCACACAAAGTCCTTGAAAAGGCCCACCAAATTCCAGAAACATCCCACAGAATCTCCACAAATTCCCACAAAATCTAAAACAAATTCCTCATAATTCTTCAAGTCTGTTCAGAATCCCACAGAATTCCAGAAAAATCCCCACAAAATTCCAGAGAAGTCCCACAAAATTCCCTAAATCATTTCAAAACCCTACCAATTCACAGGAATGTCCCACAAAATCTCCACCGATTCCCAGAAAATCCCACCAAAATCCCTAAATCTTCTGAAAACTCAACCAAATTCCAGAAACGCCCCATAAAATCACCACAGTTTCCCACAAAATTCAAGAAAAACACCACCAAATTCCCTAAATCTTTTCAAAATACCACAAAATTCTTGAAAAGCCCCACCAAATTCCAGAAATATCCCACAAAATGACCTAAATCATTCCAAAACTCTACCAAATTCCACAAAAACCCCACAGAATCTCCACAAATTCCCAAAAAATACATGAAAAATCCCTGATAATTTGTCAATTCTCTGCAGAATCCCACAAAATTCCAGAAAAGTCCCTCAAAGTTCCACAAACATCCCACAAAATGTCCTCAATATCCAACAAAATTCCAGAGAAATGCCACCAAATTCCCTAAATCTTCTCAAAACACAACCAAATTCTAGAAAAATCCCACCAAATCTCCACAAATTCCCACAAAATACATGAAAAATCCCTCAAGATCCCTAAATCCCTCAATATCCCACAAAATTCCACAAAAATCACACAAAACCTCCACAAGTTTCCACAAAATCTACGAAAACTTCCTCAAAATTCTTCAAGTCTCCTCCAAACCACACAAAGTCCTTGAAAAGGCCCACAGAATTCCAGAAAAATCCCACTAAATTCCCTAAATCTTCTCAAAACACGACCAAATTCTGGAAAAAAATCCCACCAAATCTCCACAAATTCCCACAAAATACATGTAAAATCCCCCAAGATCCCTAAATCCCCTCAATATCCCACAAAATTCCACAAAAATCACACAAAACCTCCACAAGTTTCCACAAAATCTAAGGAAACTTCCTCAAAATTCTTCAAGTCTCCTCCAAACCACACAAAGTCCTTGAAAATGCCCACAAAATTCTAGAAAAATACCACCAAATTCCCTAAATCTTTTCAAAATACCACAAAATTCTTGAAAAGCCCCACCAAATTCCAGAAACATCCCACAAAATGACCTAAATCATTCCAAAACTCTACCAAATTCCACAAAAATCCCACAGAATCTCCACAAATTCACACAAAATACATGAAAAATCCCTCAAGATCCCTAAATCTCCAAAATTTCCTACAAAATTCCTCAAAAATCACACAAATCCTCCACAAGTTTCCACAAAATCTAAGAAAACTTCCTCAAAATTCTTCAAGTCTCCTCCAAACCACACAAAGTCCTTGAAAAGGCCCACCAAATTCCAGAAAAGACCCACAGAATCTCCACAAATTCCCACAAAATCTAAAACAAATTCCTCATAATTCTTCAAGTCTGTTCAGAATCCCACAGAATTCCAGAAAAATCCCCACAAAATTCCAGAGAAGTCCCACAAAATTCCCTAAATCATTTCAAAACCCTACCAATTCACAGGAATGTCCCACAAAATCTCCACCGATTCCCAGAAAATCCCACCAAAATCCCTAAATCTTCTGAAAACTCAACCAAATTCCAGAAACGCCCCATAAAATCACCACAGTTTCCCACAAAATTCAAGAAAAACACCACAAAATTCCCTAAATCTTTTCAAAATACCACAAAATTCTTGAAAAGCCCCACCAAATTCCAGAAATATCCCACAAAATGACCTAAATCATTCCAAAACTCTACCAAATTCCACAAAAACCCCACAGAATCTCCACAAATTCCCAAAAAATACATGAAAAATTCGTGATAATTTGTCAATTCTCTGCAGAATCCCACAAAATTCCAGAAAAGTCCCTCAAAGTTCCACAAACATCCCTCAAAATCTCCCCAAAATCCAACAAAATTCCAGAGAAATCCCACCAAATTCCCTAAATCTTCTCAAAACACGACAAAATTCTAGAAAAAAATCCCACCAAATCTCCACAAATTCCCACAAAATACATGTAAAAGCCCTCAAGATCCCTAAATCCCTCAATATCCCACAAAATACCATAAAAATCACACAAAACCTCCACAAGTTTCCACAAAATCTAAGGAAACTTCCTCAAAATTCTTCAAGTCTCCTCCAAACCACACAAAGTCCTTGAAAAGGCCCCAACAAATTCCAGAAACATCCCAGAAAATGACCTAAATCATTCCAAAACTCTACCAAATTCCACAAAAACCCCACAGAATCTCCACAAATTCCCAAAAAATACATGAAAAATCCCTGATAATTTGTCAATTCTCTGCAGAATCCCACAAAATTCCAGAAAAGTCCCTCAAAGTTCCACAAACATCCCACAAAATGTCCTCAATATCCAACAAAATTCCAGAGAAATGCCACCAAATTCCCTAAATCTTCTCAAAACACGACAAAATTCTAGAAAAAAATCCCACCAAATCTCCACAAATTCCCACAAAATACATGTAAAATCCCCCAAGATCCCTAAATCCCCTCAATATCCCACAAAATTCCACAAAAATCACACAAAACCTCCACAAGTTTCCACAAAATCTACGAAAACTTCCTCAAAATTCTTCAAGTCTCCTCCAAACCACACAAAGTCCTTGAAAAGGCCCACAGAATTCCAGAAAAATCCCACCAAATTCCCTAAATCTTCTCAAAACACGACCAAATTCTGGAAAAAAATCCCACCAAATCTCCACAAATTCCCACAAAATACATGTAAAATCCCCCAAGATCCCTAAATCCCCTCAATATCCCACAAAATTCCACAAAAATCACACAAAACCTCCACAAGTTTCCACAAAATCTAAGGAAACTTCCTCAAAATTCTTCAAGTCTCCTCCAAACCACACAAAGTCCTTGAAAAGGCCCACAAAATTCTAGAAAAATACCACCAAATTCCCTAAATCTTTTCAAAATACCACAAAATTCTTGAAAAGCCCCACCAAATTCCAGAAACATCCCACAAAATGACCTAAATCATTCCAAAACTCTACCAAATTCCACAAAAATCCCACAGAATCTCCACAAATTCACACAAAATACATGAAAAATCCCTCAAGATCCCTAAATCTCCAAAATTTCCTACAAAATTCCTCAAAAATCACACAAATCCTCCACAAGTTTCCACAAAATCTAAGAAAACTTCCTCAAAATTCTTCAAGTCTCCTCCAAACCACACAAAGTCCTTGAAAAGGCCCACCAAATTCCAGAAACATCCCACAGAATCTCCACAAATTCCCACAAAATCTAAAACAAATTCCTCATAATTCTTCAAGTCTGTTCAGAATCCCACAGAATTCCAGAAAAATCCCCACAAAATTCCAGAAAAGTCCCACAAAATTCCCTAAATCATTTCAAAACCCTACCAATTCACAGGAATGTCCCACAAAATCTCCACCGATTCCCAGAAAATCCCACCAAAATCCCACCAAAATCCCTAAATCTTCTGAAAACTCAACCAAATTCCAGAAACGCCCCATAAAAGCACCACAGTTTCCCACAAAATTCAAGAAAAACACCACCAAATTCCCTAAATCTTTTCAAAATACCACAAAATTCTTGAAAAGCCCCACCAAATTCCAGAAACATCCCAGAAAATGACCTAAATCATTCCAAAACTCTACCAAATTCCACAAAACCCCCACAGAATCTCCACAAATTCCCAAAAAATACATGAAAAATCCCTGATAATTTGTCAATTCTCTGCAGAATCCCACAAAATTCCAGAAAAGTCCCTCAAAGTTCCACAAACATCCCACAAAATGTCCTCAATATCCAACAAAATTCCAGAGAAATGCCACCAAATTCCCTAAATCTTCTCAAAACACAACCAAATTCTAGAAAAATCCCACCAAATCTCCACAAATTCACACAAAATACATGAAAAATCCCTCAAGATCCCTAAATCCCTCAATATCCCACAAAATTCCACAAAAATCACACAAAACCTCCACAAGTTTCCACAAAATCTACGAAAACTTCCTCAAAATTCTTCAAGTCTCCTCCAAACCACACAAAGTCCTTGAAAAGGCCCACAGAATTCCAGAAAAATCCCACTAAATTCCCTAAATCTTCTCAAAACACGACCAAATTCTGGAAAAAAATCCCACCAAATCTCCACAAATTCCCACAAAATACATGTAAAATCCCCCAAGATCCCTAAATCCCCTCAATATCCCACAAAATTCCACAAAAATCACACAAAACCTCCACAAGTTTCCACAAAATCTAAGGAAACTTCCTCAAAATTCTTCAAGTCTCCTCCAAACCACACAAAGTCCTTGAAAATGCCCACAAAATTCTAGAAAAATACCACCAAATTCCCTAAATCTTTTCAAAATACCACAAAATTCTTGAAAAGCCCCACCAAATTCCAGAAACATCCCACAAAATGACCTAAATCATTCCAAAACTCTACCAAATTCCACAAAAATCCCACAGAATCTCCACAAATTCACACAAAATACATGAAAAATCCCTCAAGATCCCTAAATCTCCAAAATTTCCTACAAAATTCCTCAAAAATCACACAAATCCTCCACAAGTTTCCACAAAATCTAAGAAAACTTCCTCAAAATTCTTCAAGTCTCCTCCAAACCACACAAAGTCCTTGAAAAGGCCCACCAAATTCCAGAAAAGACCCACAGAATCTCCACAAATTCCCACAAAATCTAAAACAAATTCCTCATAATTCTTCAAGTCTGTTCAGAATCCCACAGAATTCCAGAAAAATCCCCACAAAATTCCAGAGAAGTCCCACAAAATTCCCTAAATCATTTCAAAACCCTACCAATTCACAGGAATGTCCCACAAAATCTCCACCGATTCCCAGAAAATCCCACCAAAATCCCTAAATCTTCTGAAAACTCAACCAAATTCCAGAAACGCCCCATAAAATCACCACAGTTTCCCACAAAATTCAAGAAAAACACCACAAAATTCCCTAAATCTTTTCAAAATACCACAAAATTCTTGAAAAGCCCCACCAAATTCCAGAAATATCCCACAAAATGACCTAAATCATTCCAAAACTCTACCAAATTCCACAAAAACCCCACAGAATCTCCACAAATTCCCAAAAAATACATGAAAAATTCGTGATAATTTGTCAATTCTCTGCAGAATCCCACAAAATTCCAGAAAAGTCCCTCAAAGTTCCACAAACATCCCTCAAAATCTCCCCAAAATCCAACAAAATTCCAGAGAAATCCCACCAAATTCCCTAAATCTTCTCAAAACACGACAAAATTCTAGAAAAAAATCCCACCAAATCTCCACAAATTCCCACAAAATACATGTAAAAGCCCTCAAGATCCCTAAATCCCTCAATATCCCACAAAATACCATAAAAATCACACAAAACCTCCACAAGTTTCCACAAAATCTAAGGAAACTTCCTCAAAATTCTTCAAGTCTCCTCCAAACCACACAAAGTCCTTGAAAAGGCCCCAACAAATTCCAGAAACATCCCAGAAAATGACCTAAATCATTCCAAAACTCTACCAAATTCCACAAAAACCCCACAGAATCTCCACAAATTCCCAAAAAATACATGAAAAATCCCTGATAATTTGTCAATTCTCTGCAGAATCCCACAAAATTCCAGAAAAGTCCCTCAAAGTTCCACAAACATCCCACAAAATGTCCTCAATATCCAACAAAATTCCAGAGAAATGCCACCAAATTCCCTAAATCTTCTCAAAACACAACCAAATTCTAGAAAAATCCCACCAAATCTCCACAAATTCCCACAAAATACATGTAAAATCCCCCAAGATCCCTAAATCCCCTCAATATCCCACAAAATTCCACAAAAATCACACAAAACCTCCACAAGTTTCCACAAAATCTACGAAAACTTCCTCAAAATTCTTCAAGTCTCCTCCAAACCACACAAAGTCCTTGAAAAGGCCCACCAAATTCCAGAAACATCCCACAGAATCTCCACAAATTCCCACAAAATCTAAAACAAATTCCTCATAATTCTTCAAGTCTGTTCAGAATCCCACAGAATTCCAGAAAAATCCCCACAAAATTCCAGAGAAGTCCCACAAAATTCCCTAAATCATTTCAAAACCCTACCAATTCACAGGAATGTCCCACAAAATCTCCACCGATTCCCAGAAAATCCCACCAAAATCCCTAAATCTTCTGAAAACTCAACCAAATTCCAGAAACGCCCCATAAAATCACCACAGTTTCCCACAAAATTCAAGAAAAACACCACCAAATTCCCTAAATCTTTTCAAAATACCACAAAATTCTTGAAAAGCCCCACCAAATTCCAGAAATATCCCACAAAATGACCTAAATCATTCCAAAACTCTACCAAATTCCACAAAAACCCCACAGAATCTCCACAAATTCCCAAAAAATACATGAAAAATTCGTGATAATTTGTCAATTCTCTGCAGAATCCCACAAAATTCCAGAAAAGTCCCTCAAAGTTCCACAAACATCCCACAAAATCTCCCCAAAATCCAACAAAATTCCAGAGAAATGCCACCAAATTCCCTAAATCTTCTCAAAACACGACAAAATTCTAGAAAAAAATCCCACCAAATCTCCACAAATTCCCACAAAATACATGTAAAAGCCCTCAAGATCCCTAAATCCCTCAATATCCCACAAAATACCATAAAAATCACACAAAACCTCCACAAGTTTCCACAAAATCTACGAAAACTTCCTCAAAATTCTTCAAGTCTCCTCCAAACCACACAAAGTCCTTGAAAAGGCCCACAGAATTCCAGAAAAATCCCACCAAATTCCCTAAATCTTCTCAAAACACGACCAAATTCTGGAAAAAAATCCCACCAAATCTCCACAAATTCCCACAAAATACATGTAAAATCCCCCAAGATCCCTAAATCCCCTCAATATCCCACAAAATTCCACAAAAATCACACAAAACCTCCACAAGTTTCCACAAAATCTAAGGAAACTTCCTCAAAATTCTTCAAGTCTCCTCCAAACCACACAAAGTCCTTGAAAAGGCCCACAAAATTCTAGAAAAATACCACCAAATTCCCTAAATCTTTTCAAAATACCACAAAATTCTTGAAAAGCCCCACCAAATTCCAGAAACATCCCACAAAATGACCTAAATCATTCCAAAACTCTACCAAATTCCACAAAAATCCCACAGAATCTCCACAAATTCACACAAAATACATGAAAAATCCCTCAAGATCCCTAAATCTCCAAAATTTCCTACAAAATTCCTCAAAAATCACACAAATCCTCCACAAGTTTCCACAAAATCTAAGAAAACTTCCTCAAAATTCTTCAAGTCTCCTCCAAACCACACAAAGTCCTTGAAAAGGCCCACCAAATTCCAGAAACATCCCACAGAATCTCCACAAATTCCCACAAAATCTAAAACAAATTCCTCATAATTCTTCAAGTCTGTTCAGAATCCCACAGAATTCCAGAAAAATCCCCACAAAATTCCAGAAAAGTCCCACAAAATTCCCTAAATCATTTCAAAACCCTACCAATTCACAGGAATGTCCCACAAAATCTCCACCGATTCCCAGAAAATCCCACCAAAATCCCTAAATCTTCTGAAAACTCAACCAAATTCCAGAAACGCCCCATAAAATCACCACAGTTTCCCACAAAATTCAAGAAAAACACCACCAAATTCCCTAAATCTTTTCAAAATACCACAAAATTCTTGAAAAGCCCCACCAAATTCCAGAAATATCCCACAAAATGACCTAAATCATTCCAAAACTCTACCAAATTCCACAAAAACCCCACAGAATCTCCACAAATTCCCAAAAAATACATGAAAAATTCGTGATAATTTGTCAATTCTCTGCAGAATCCCACAAAATTCCAGAAAAGTCCCTCAAAGTTCCACAAACATCCCTCAAAATCTCCCCAAAATCCAACAAAATTCCAGAGAAATCCCACCAAATTCCCTAAATCTTCTCAAAACACGACAAAATTCTAGAAAAAAATCCCACCAAATCTCCACAAATTCCCACAAAATACATGTAAAAGCCCTCAAGATCCCTAAATCCCTCAATATCCCACAAAATACCATAAAAATCACACAAAACCTCCACAAGTTTCCACAAAATCTAAGGAAACTTCCTCAAAATTCTTCAAGTCTCCTCCAAACCACACAAAGTCCTTGAAAAGGCCCCAACAAATTCCAGAAACATCCCAGAAAATGACCTAAATCATTCCAAAACTCTACCAAATTCCACAAAAACCCCACAGAATCTCCACAAATTCCCAAAAAATACATGAAAAATCCCTGATAATTTGTCAATTCTCTGCAGAATCCCACAAAATTCCAGAAAAGTCCCTCAAAGTTCCACAAACATCCCACAAAATGTCCTCAATATCCAACAAAATTCCAGAGAAATGCCACCAAATTCCCTAAATCTTCTCAAAACACAACCAAATTCTAGAAAAATCCCACCAAATCTCCACAAATTCCCACAAAATACATGAAAAATCCCTCAAGATCCCTAAATCCCTCAATATCCCACAAAATTCCACAAAAATCACACAAAACCTCCACAAGTTTCCACAAAATCTAAGGAAACTTCCTCAAAATTCTTCAAGTCTCCTCCAAACCACACAAAGTCCTTGAAAATGCCCACAAAATTCTAGAAAAATACCACCAAATTCCCTAAATCTTTTCAAAATACCACAAAATTCTTGAAAAGCCCCACCAAATTCCAGAAACATCCCACAAAATGACCTAAATCATTCCAAAACTCTACCAAATTCCACAAAAATCCCACAGAATCTTTACAAATTCACACAAAATAGATGAAAAATCCCTCAAGATCCCTAAATCTCCAAAATTTCCTACAAAATTCCTCAAAAATCACACAAATCCTCCACAAGTTTCCACAAAATCTAAGAAAACTTCCTCAAAATTCTTCAAGTCTCCTCCAAACCACACAAAGTCCTTGAAAAGGCCCACCAAATTCCAGAAACATCCCACAGAATCTCCACAAATTCCCACAAAATCTAAAACAAATTCCTCATAATTCTTCAAGTCTGTTCAGAATCCCACAGAATTCCAGAAAAATCCCCACAAAATTCCAGAGAAGTCCCACAAAATTCCCTAAATCATTTCAAAACCCTACCAATTCACAGGAATGTCCCACAAAATCTCCACCGATTCCCAGAAAATCCCACCAAAATCCCACCAAAATCCCACCAAAATCCCTAAATCTTCTGAAAACTCAACCAAATTCCAGAAACGCCCCATAAAATCACCACAGTTTCCCACAAAATTCAAGAAAAACACCACCAAATTCCCTAAATCTTTTCAAAATACCACAAAATTCTTGAAAAGCCCCACCAAATTCCAGAAATATCCCACAAAATGACCTAAATCATTCCAAAACTCTACCAAATTCCACAAAAACCCCACAGAATCTCCACAAATTCCCAAAAAATACATGAAAAATCCCTGATAATTTGTCAATTCTCTGCAGAATCCCACAAAATTCCAGAAAAGTCCCTCAAAGTTCCACAAACATCCCACAAAATGTCCTCAATATCCAACAAAATTCCAGAGAAATGCCACCAAATTCCCTAAATCTTCTCAAAACACAACCAAATTCTAGAAAAATCCCACAAAATCTCCACAAATTCCCACAAAATACATGTAAAATCCCCCAAGATCCCTAAATCCCCTCAATATCCCACAAAATTCCACAAAAATCACACAAAACCTCCACAAGTTTCCACAAAATCTAAGGAAACTTCCTCAAAATTCTTCAAGTCTCCTCCAAACCACACAAAGTCCTTGAAAAGGCCCACAAAATTCTAGAAAAATACCACCAAATTCCCTAAATCTTTTCAAAATACCACAAAATTCTTGAAAAGCCCCACCAAATTCCAGAAACATCCCACAAAATGACCTAAATCATTCCAAAACTCTACCAAATTCCACAAAAATCCCACAGAATCTCCACAAATTCACACAAAATACATGAAAAATCCCTCAAGATCCCTAAATCTCCAAAATTTCCTGCAAAATTCCTCAAAAATCACACAAATCCTCCACAAGTTTCCACAAAATCAAAGAAAACTTCCTCAAAATTCTTCAAGTCTCCTCAAAACCACACAAAGTCCTTGAAAAGGCCCACCAAATTCCAGAAACATCCCACAGAATCTCCACAAATTCCCACAAAATCTAAAACAAATTCCTCATAATTCTTCAAGTCTGTTCAGAATCCCACAGAATTCCAGAAAAATCCCCACAAAATTCCAGAGAAGTCCCACAAAATTCCCTAAATCATTTCAAAACCCTACCAATTCACAGGAATGTCCCACAAAATCTCCACCGATTCCCAGAAAATCCCACCAAAATCCCACCAAAATCCCTAAATCTTCTGAAAACTCAACCAAATTCCAGAAACGCCCCATAAAAGCACCACAGTTTCCCACAAAATTCAAGAAAAACACCACCAAATTCCCTAAATCTTTTCAAAATACCACAAAATTCTTGAAAAGCCCCACCAAATTCCAGAAACATCCCAGAAAATGACCTAAATCATTCCAAAACTCTACCAAATTCCACAAAAACCCCACAGAATCTCCACAAATTCCCAAAAAATACATGAAAAATCCCTGATAATTTGTCAATTCTCTGCAGAATCCCACAAAATTCCAGAAAAGTCCCTCAAAGTTCCACAAACATCCCACAAAATGTCCTCAATATCCAACAAAATTCCAGAGAAATGCCACCAAATTCCCTAAATCTTCTCAAAACACAACCAAATTCTAGAAAAATCCCACCAAATCTCCACAAATTCCCACAAAATACATGTAAAATCCCCCAAGATCCCTAAATCCCTCAATATCCCACAAAATTCCACAAAAATCACACAAAACCTCCACAAGTTTCCACAAAATCTACGAAAACTTCCTCAAAATTCTTCAAGTCTCCTCCAAACCACACAAAGTCCTTGAAAAGGCCCACCAAATTCCAGAAACATCCCACAGAATCTCCACAAATTCCCACAAAATCTAAAACAAATTCCTCATAATTCTTCAAGTCTGTTCAGAATCCCACAGAATTCCAGAAAAATCCCCACAAAATTCCAGAGAAGTCCCACAAAATTCCCTAAATCATTTCAAAACCCTACCAATTCACAGGAATGTCCCACAAAATCTCCACCGATTCCCAGAAAATCCCACCAAAATCCCTAAATCTTCTGAAAACTCAACCAAATTCCAGAAACGCCCCATAAAAGCACCACAGTTTCCCACAAAATTCAAGAAAAACACCACCAAATTCCCTAAATCTTTTCAAAATACCACAAAATTCTTGAAAAGCCCCACCAAATTCCAGAAACATCCCAGAAAATGACCTAAATCATTCCAAAACTCTACCAAATTCCACAAAAACCCCACAGAATCTCCACAAATTCCCAAAAAATACATGAAAAATCCCTGATAATTTGTCAATTCTCTGCAGAATCCCACAAAATTCCAGAAAAGTCCCTCAAAGTTCCACAAACATCCCACAAAATGTCCTCAATATCCAACAAAATTCCAGAGAAATGCCACCAAATTCCCTAAATCTTCTCAAAACACGACAAAATTCTAGAAAAAAATCCCACCAAATCTCCACAAATTCCCACAAAATACATGTAAAATCCCCCAAGATCCCTAAATCCCCTCAATATCCCACAAAATTCCACAAAAATCACACAAAACCTCCACAAGTTTCCACAAAATCTAAGGAAACTTCCTCAAAATTCTTCAAGTCTCCTCCAAACCACACAAAGTCCTTGAAAAGGCCCACAAAATTCTAGAAAAATACCACCAAATTCCCTAAATCTTTTCAAAATACCACAAAATTCTTGAAAAGCCCCACCAAATTCCAGAAACATCCCACAAAATGACCTAAATCATTCCAAAACTCTACCAAATTCCACAAAAATCCCACAGAATCTCCACAAATTCACACAAAATACATGAAAAATCCCTCAAGATCCCTAAATCTCCAAAATTTCCTACAAAATTCCTCAAAAATCACACAAATCCTCCACAAGTTTCCACAAAATCTAAGAAAACTTCCTCAAAATTCTTCAAGTCTCCTCCAAACCACACAAAGTCCTTGAAAAGGCCCACCAAATTCCAGAAACATCCCACAGAATCTCCACAAATTCCCACAAAATCTAAAACAAATTCCTCATAATTCTTCAAGTCTGTTCAGAATCCCACAGAATTCCAGAAAAATCCCCACAAAATTCCAGAGAAGTCCCACAAAATTCCCTAAATCATTTCAAAACCCTACCAATTCACAGGAATGTCCCACAAAATCTCCACCGATTCCCAGAAAATCCCACCAAAATCCCTAAATCTTCTGAAAACTCAACCAAATTCCAGAAACGCCCCATAAAATCACCACAGTTTCCCACAAAATTCAAGAAAAACACCACCAAATTCCCTAAATCTTTTCAAAATACCACAAAATTCTTGAAAAGCCCCACCAAATTCCAGAAATATCCCACAAAATGACCTAAATCATTCCAAAACTCTACCAAATTCCACAAAAACCCCACAGAATCTCCACAAATTCCCAAAAAATACATGAAAAATTCGTGATAATTTGTCAATTCTCTGCAGAATCCCACAAAATTCCAGAAAAGTCCCTCAAAGTTCCACAAACATCCCTCAAAATCTCCCCAAAATCCAACAAAATTCCAGAGAAATCCCACCAAATTCCCTAAATCTTCTCAAAACACGACAAAATTCTAGAAAAAAATCCCACCAAATCTCCACAAATTCCCACAAAATACATGTAAAAGCCCTCAAGATCCCTAAATCCCTCAATATCCCACAAAATACCATAAAAATCACACAAAACCTCCACAAGTTTCCACAAAATCTAAGGAAACTTCCTCAAAATTCTTCAAGTCTCCTCCAAACCACACAAAGTCCTTGAAAAGGCCCCAACAAATTCCAGAAACATCCCAGAAAATGACCTAAATCATTCCAAAACTCTACCAAATTCCACAAAAACCCCACAGAATCTCCACAAATTCCCAAAAAATACATGAAAAATCCCTGATAATTTGTCAATTCTCTGCAGAATCCCACAAAATTCCAGAAAAGTCCCTCAAAGTTCCACAAACATCCCACAAAATGTCCTCAATATCCAACAAAATTCCAGAGAAATGCCACCAAATTCCCTAAATCTTCTCAAAACACAACCAAATTCTAGAAAAATCCCACCAAATCTCCACAAATTCCCACAAAATACATGAAAAATCCCTCAAGATCCCTAAATCCCTCAATATCCCACAAAATTCCACAAAAATCACACAAAACCTCCACAAGTTTCCACAAAATCTAAGGAAACTTCCTCAAAATTCTTCAAGTCTCCTCCAAACCACACAAAGTCCTTGAAAATGCCCACAAAATTCTAGAAAAATACCACCAAATTCCCTAAATCTTTTCAAAATACCACAAAATTCTTGAAAAGCCCCACCAAATTCCAGAAACATCCCACAAAATGACCTAAATCATTCCAAAACTCTACCAAATTCCACAAAAATCCCACAGAATCTTTACAAATTCACACAAAATAGATGAAAAATCCCTCAAGATCCCTAAATCTCCAAAATTTCCTACAAAATTCCTCAAAAATCACACAAATCCTCCACAAGTTTCCACAAAATCTAAGAAAACTTCCTCAAAATTCTTCAAGTCTCCTCCAAACCACACAAAGTCCTTGAAAAGGCCCACCAAATTCCAGAAACATCCCACAGAATCTCCACAAATTCCCACAAAATCTAAAACAAATTCCTCATAATTCTTCAAGTCTGTTCAGAATCCCACAGAATTCCAGAAAAATCCCCACAAAATTCCAGAGAAGTCCCACAAAATTCCCTAAATCATTTCAAAACCCTACCAATTCACAGGAATGTCCCACAAAATCTCCACCGATTCCCAGAAAATCCCACCAAAATCCCTAAATCTTCTGAAAACTCAACCAAATTCCAGAAACGCCCCATAAAATCACCACAGTTTCCCACAAAATTCAAGAAAAACACCACCAAATTCCCTAAATCTTTTCAAAATACCACAAAATTCTTGAAAAGCCCCACCAAATTCCAGAAATATCCCACAAAATGACCTAAATCATTCCAAAACTCTACCAAATTCCACAAAAACCCCACAGAATCTCCACAAATTCCCAAAAAATACATGAAAAATTCGTGATAATTTGTCAATTCTCTGCAGAATCCCACAAAATTCCAGAAAAGTCCCTCAAAGTTCCACAAACATCCCACAAAATCTCCCCAAAATCCAACAAAATTCCAGAGAAATGCCACCAAATTCCCTAAATCTTCTCAAAACACGACAAAATTCTAGAAAAAAATCCCACCAAATCTCCACAAATTCCCACAAAATACATGTAAAAGCCCTCAAGATCCCTAAATCCCTCAATATCCCACAAAATACCATAAAAATCACACAAAACCTCCACAAGTTTCCACAAAATCTACGAAAACTTCCTCAAAATTCTTCAAGTCTCCTCCAAACCACACAAAGTCCTTGAAAAGGCCCACAGAATTCCAGAAAAATCCCACTAAATTCCCTAAATCTTCTCAAAACACGACCAAATTCTGGAAAAAAATCCCACCAAATCTCCACAAATTCCCACAAAATACATGTAAAATCCCCCAAGATCCCTAAATCCCCTCAATATCCCACAAAATTCCACAAAAATCACACAAAACCTCCACAAGTTTCCACAAAATCTAAGGAAACTTCCTCAAAATTCTTCAAGTCTCCTCCAAACCACACAAAGTCCTTGAAAAGGCCCACAAAATTCTAGAAAAATACCACCAAATTCCCTAAATCTTTTCAAAATACCACAAAATTCTTGAAAAGCCCCACCAAATTCCAGAAACATCCCACAAAATGACCTAAATCATTCCAAAACTCTACCAAATTCCACAAAAATCCCACAGAATCTCCACAAATTCACACAAAATACATGAAAAATCCCTCAAGATCCCTAAATCTCCAAAATTTCCTACAAAATTCCTCAAAAATCACACAAATCCTCCACAAGTTTCCACAAAATCTAAGAAAACTTCCTCAAAATTCTTCAAGTCTCCTCCAAACCACACAAAGTTCTTGAAAAGGCCCACCAAATTCCAGAAACATCCCACAGAATCTCCACAAATTCCCACAAAATCTAAAACAAATTCCTCATAATTCTTCAAGTCTGTTCAGAATCCCACAGAATTCCAGAAAAATCCCCACAAAATTCCAGAGAAGTCCCACAAAATTCCCTAAATCATTTCAAAACCCTACCAATTCACAGGAATGTCCCACAAAATCTCCACCGATTCCCAGAAAATCCCACCAAAATCCCTAAATCTTCTGAAAACTCAACCAAATTCCAGAAACGCCCCATAAAATCACCACAGTTTCCCACAAAATTCAAGAAAAACACCACCAAATTCCCTAAATCTTTTCAAAATACCACAAAATTCTTGAAAAGCCCCACCAAATTCCAGAAATATCCCACAAAATGACCTAAATCATTCCAAAACTCTACCAAATTCCACAAAAACCCCACAGAATCTCCACAAATTCCCAAAAAATACATGAAAAATTCGTGATAATTTGTCAATTCTCTGCAGAATCCCACAAAATTCCAGAAAAGTCCCTCAAAGTTCCACAAACATCCCTCAAAATCTCCCCAAAATCCAACAAAATTCCAGAGAAATCCCACCAAATTCCCTAAATCTTCTCAAAACACGACAAAATTCTAGAAAAAAATCCCACCAAATCTCCACAAATTCCCACAAAATACATGTAAAAGCCCTCAAGATCCCTAAATCCCTCAATATCCCACAAAATACCATAAAAATCACACAAAACCTCCACAAGTTTCCACAAAATCTAAGGAAACTTCCTCAAAATTCTTCAAGTCTCCTCCAAACCACACAAAGTCCTTGAAAAGGCCCCAACAAATTCCAGAAACATCCCAGAAAATGACCTAAATCATTCCAAAACTCTACCAAATTCCACAAAAACCCCACAGAATCTCCACAAATTCCCAAAAAATACATGAAAAATCCCTGATAATTTGTCAATTCTCTGCAGAATCCCACAAAATTCAAGAAAAGTCCCTCAAAGTTCCACAAACATCCCACAAAATGTCCTCAATATCCAACAAAATTCCAGAGAAATGCCACCAAATTCCCTAAATCTTCTCAAAACACAACCAAATTCTAGAAAAATCCCACCAAATCTCCACAAATTCCCACAAAATACATGAAAAATCCCTCAAGATCCCTAAATCCCTCAATATCCCACAAAATTCCACAAAAATCACACAAAACCTCCACAAGTTTCCACAAAATCTAAGGAAACTTCCTCAAAATTCTTCAAGTCTCCTCCAAACCACACAAAGTCCTTGAAAATGCCCACAAAATTCTAGAAAAATACCACCAAATTCCCTAAATCTTTTCAAAATACCACAAAATTCTTGAAAAGCCCCACCAAATTCCAGAAACATCCCACAAAATGACCTAAATCATTCCAAAACTCTACCAAATTCCACAAAAATCCCACAGAATCTTTACAAATTCACACAAAATACATGAAAAATCCCTCAAGATCCCTAAATCTCCAAAATTTCCTACAAAATTCCTCAAAAATCACACAAATCCTCCACAAGTTTCCACAAAATCTAAGAAAACTTCCTCAAAATTCTTCAAGTCTCCTCCAAACCACACAAAGTCCTTGAAAAGGCCCACCAAATTCCAGAAACATCCCACAGAATCTCCACAAATTCCCACAAAATCTAAAACAAATTCCTCATAATTCTTCAAGTCTGTTCAGAATCCCACAGAATTCCAGAAAAATCCCCACAAAATTCCAGAGAAGTCCCACAAAATTCCCTAAATCATTTCAAAACCCTACCAATTCACAGGAATGTCCCACAAAATCTCCACCGATTCCCAGAAAATCCCACCAAAATCCCACCAAAATCCCACCAAAATCCCTAAATCTTCTGAAAACTCAACCAAATTCCAGAAACGCCCCATAAAATCACCACAGTTTCCCACAAAATTCAAGAAAAACACCACCAAATTCCCTAAATCTTTTCAAAATACCACAAAATTCTTGAAAAGCCCCACCAAATTCCAGAAATATCCCACAAAATGACCTAAATCATTCCAAAACTCTACCAAATTCCACAAAAACCCCACAGAATCTCCACAAATTCCCAAAAAATACATGAAAAATTCGTGATAATTTGTCAATTCTCTGCAGAATCCCACAAAATTCCAGAAAAGTCCCTCAAAGTTCCACAAACATCCCTCAAAATCTCCCCAAAATCCAACAAAATTCCAGAGAAATCCCACCAAATTCCCTAAATCTTCTCAAAACACGACAAAATTCTAGAAAAAAATCCCACCAAATCTCCACAAATTCCCACAAAATACATGTAAAAGCCCTCAAGATCCCTAAATCCCTCAATATCCCACAAAATACCATAAAAATCACACAAAACCTCCACAAGTTTCCACAAAATCTAAGGAAACTTCCTCAAAATTCTTCAAGTCTCCTCCAAACCACACAAAGTCCTTGAAAAGGCCCCAACAAATTCCAGAAACATCCCAGAAAATGACCTAAATCATTCCAAAACTCTACCAAATTCCACAAAAACCCCACAGAATCTCCACAAATTCCCAAAAAATACATGAAAAATCCCTGATAATTTGTCAATTCTCTGCAGAATCCCACAAAATTCCAGAAAAGTCCCTCAAAGTTCCACAAACATCCCACAAAATGTCCTCAATATCCAACAAAATTCCAGAGAAATGCCACCAAATTCCCTAAATCTTCTCAAAACACAACCAAATTCTAGAAAAATCCCACCAAATCTCCACAAATTCCCACAAAATACATGAAAAATCCCTCAAGATCCCTAAATCCCTCAATATCCCACAAAATTCCACAAAAATCACACAAAACCTCCACAAGTTTCCACAAAATCTAAGGAAACTTCCTCAAAATTCTTCAAGTCTCCTCCAAACCACACAAAGTCCTTGAAAATGCCCACAAAATTCTAGAAAAATACCACCAAATTCCCTAAATCTTTTCAAAATACCACAAAATTCTTGAAAAGCCCCACCAAATTCCAGAAACATCCCACAAAATGACCTAAATCATTCCAAAACTCTACCAAATTCCACAAAAATCCCACAGAATCTTTACAAATTCACACAAAATACATGAAAAATCCCTCAAGATCCCTAAATCTCCAAAATTTCCTACAAAATTCCTCAAAAATCACACAAATCCTCCACAAGTTTCCACAAAATCTAAGAAAACTTCCTCAAAATTCTTCAAGTCTCCTCCAAACCACACAAAGTCCTTGAAAAGGCCCACCAAATTCCAGAAACATCCCACAGAATCTCCACAAATTCCCACAAAATCTAAAACAAATTCCTCATAATTCTTCAAGTCTGTTCAGAATCCCAGAGAATTCCAGAAAAATCCCCACAAAATTCCAGAGAAGTCCCACAAAATTCCCTAAATCATTTCAAAACCCTACCAATTCACAGGAATGTCCCACAAAATCTCCACCGATTCCCAGAAAATCCCACCAAAATCCCACCAAAATCCCTAAATCTTCTGAAAACTCAACCAAATTCCAGAAACGCCCCATAAAAGCACCACAGTTTCCCACAAAATTCAAGAAAAACACCACCAAATTCCCTAAATCTTTTCAAAATACCACAAAATTCTTGAAAAGCCCCACCAAATTCCAGAAATATCCCACAAAATGACCTAAATCATTCCAAAACTCTACCAAATTCCACAAAAACCCCACAGAATCTCCACAAATTCCCAAAAAATACATGAAAAATTCGTGATAATTTGTCAATTCTCTGCAGAATCCCACAAAATTCCAGAAAAGTCCCTCAAAGTTCCACAAACATCCCTCAAAATCTCCCCAAAATCCAACAAAATTCCAGAGAAATCCCACCAAATTCCCTAAATCTTCTCAAAACACGACAAAATTCTAGAAAAAAATCCCACCAAATCTCCACAAATTCCCACAAAATACATGTAAAAGCCCTCAAGATCCCTAAATCCCTCAATATCCCACAAAATTCCTCAAAAATCACACAAATCCTCCACAAGTTTCCACAAAATCTAAGAAAACTTCCTCAAAATTCTTCAAGTCTCCTCCAAACCACACAAAGTCCTTGAAAAGGCCCACCAAATTCCAGAAACATCCCACAGAATCTCCACAAATTCCCACAAAATCTAAAACAAATTCCTCATAATTCTTCAAGTCTGTTCAGAATCCCACAGAATTCCAGAAAAATCCCCACAAAATTCCAGAAAAGTCCCACAAAATTACCTAAATCATTTCAAAACCCTACCAATTCACAGGAATGTCCCACAAAATCTCCACCGATTCCCAGAAAATCCCACCAAAATCCCACCAAAATCCCTAAATCTTCTGAAAACTCAACCAAATTCCAGAAACGCCCCATAAAATCACCACAGTTTCCCACAAAATTCAAGAAAAACACCACCAAATTCCCTAAATCTTTTCAAAATACCACAAAATTCTTGAAAAGCCCCACCAAATTCCAGAAATATCCCACAAAATGACCTAAATCATTCCAAAACTCTACCAAATTCCACAAAAACCCCACAGAATCTCCACAAATTCCCAAAAAATACATGAAAAATTCGTGATAATTTGTCAATTCTCTGCAGAATCCCACAAAATTCCAGAAAAGTCCCTCAAAGTTCCACAAACATCCCTCAAAATCTCCCCAAAATCCAACAAAATTCCAGAGAAATCCCACCAAATTCCCTAAATCTTCTCAAAACACGACAAAATTCTAGAAAAAAATCCCACCAAATCTCCACAAATTCCCACAAAATACATGTAAAAGCCCTCAAGATCCCTAAAATCCTCAATATCCCACAAAATACCATAAAAATCACACAAAACCTCCACAAGTTTCCACAAAATCTAAGGAAACTTCCTCAAAATTCTTCAAGTCTCCTCCAAACCACACAAAGTCCTTGAAAAGGCCTACAGAATTCCAGAAAAATCCCACCAAATTCCCTAAATCTTCTCAAAACACAACCAAATTCTGGAAAAAAATCCCACCAAATCTCCACAAATTCCCACAAAATACATGTAAAATCCCCCAAGATCCCTAAATCCCCTCAATATCCCACAAAACTCCACAAAAATCACACAAAACCTCCACAAGTTTCCACAAAATCTAAGGAAACTTCCTCAAAATTCTTCAAGTCTCCTCCAAACCACACAAAGTCCTTGAAAAGGCCTATAGAATTCCAGAAAAATCCCACCAAATTCCCTAAATCTTCTCAAAACACGACCAAATTCTGGAAAAAAATCCCACCAAATCTCCACAAATTCCCACAAAATACATGTAAAATCCCCCAAGATCCCTAAATCCCCTCAATATCCCACAAAATTCCACAAAAATCACACAAAACCTCCACAAGTTTCCACAAAATCTAAGGAAACTTCCTCAAAATTCTTCAAGTCTCCTCCAAACCACACAAAGTCCTTGAAAAGGCCCACAAAATTCTAGAAAAATACCACCAAATTCCCTAAATCTTTTCAAAATACCACAAAATTCTTGAAAAGCCCCACCAAATTCCAGAAACATCCCACAAAATGACCTAAATCATTCCAAAACTCTACCAAATTCCACAAAAATCCCACAGAATCTCCACAAATTCACACAAAATACATGAAAAATCCCTCAAGATCCCTAAATCGCCTCAATATCCCACAAAATCCCACAAAAATCACAAAAAACCTCCACAAGTTTCCACAAAATCTAAGGAAACTTCCTCAAAATTCTTCAAGTCTCCTCCAAACCACACAAAGTCCTTGAAAAGGCCCACCAAATTCCAGAAAAGACCCACAGAATCTCCACAAATTCCCACAAAATCTAAAACAAATTCCTCATAATTCTTCAAGTCTGTTCAGAATCCCACAGAATTCCAGAAAAATCCCCACAAAATTCCAGAGAAGTCCCACAAAATTCCCTAAATCATTTCAAAACCCTACCAATTCACAGGAATGTCCCACAAAATCTCCACCGATTCCCAGAAAATCCCACCAAAATCCCACCAAAATCCCTAAATCTTCTGAAAACTCAACCAAATTCCAGAAACGCCCCATAAAATCACCACAGTTTCCCACAAAATTCAAGAAAAACACCACCAAATTCCCTAAATCTTTTCAAAATACCACAAAATTCTTGAAAAGCCCCACCAAATTCCAGAAATATCCCACAAAATGACCTAAATCATTCCAAAACTCTACCAAATTCCACAAAAACCCCACAGAATCTCCACAAATTCCAAAAAAATACATGAAAAATTCGTGATAATTTGTCAATTCTCTGCAGAATCCCACAAAATTCCAGAAAAGTCCCTCAAAGTTCCACAAACATCCCTCAAAATCTCCCCAAAATCCAACAAAATTCCAGAGAAATCCCACCAAATTCCCTAAATCTTCTCAAAACACGACAAAATTCTAGAAAAAAATCCCACCAAATCTCCACAAATTCCCACAAAATACATGTAAAAGCCCTCAAGATCCCTAAATCCCTCAATATCCCACAAAATACCATAAAAATCACACAAAACCTCCACAAGTTTCCACAAAATCTAAGGAAACTTCCTCAAAATTCTTCAAGTCTCCTCCAAACCACACAAAGTCCTTGAAAAGGCCCCAACAAATTCCAGAAACATCCCAGAAAATGACCTAAATAATTCCAAAACTCTACCAAATTCCACAAAAACCCCACAGAATCTCCACAAATTCCCAAAAAACACATGAAAAATCCCTGATAATTTGTCAATTCTCTGCAGAATCCCACAAAATTCCAGAAAAGTCCCTCAAAGTTCCACAAACATCCCACAAAATGTCCTCAATATCCAACAAAATTCCAGAGAAATGCCACCAAATTCCCTAAATCTTCTCAAAACACAACCAAATTCTAGAAAAATCCCACCAAATCTCCACAAATTCCCACAAAATACATGAAAAATCCCTCAAGATCCCTAAATCCCTCAATATCCCACAAAATTCCACAAAAATCACACAAAACCTGCACAAGTTTCCACAAAATCTAAGGAAACTTCCTCAAAATTCTTCAAGTCTCCTCCAAACCACACAAAGTCTTTGAAAAGGCCAACAGAATTCCAGAAAAATCCCACCAAATTCCCTAAATCTTCTCAAAACACGACCAAATTCTAGAAAAAAATCCCACCAAATCTCCACAAATTCCCACAAAATACATGTAAAATCCCCCAAGATCCCTAAATCCCCTCAATATCCCACAAAATTCCACAAAAATCACACAAAACCTCCACAAGTTTCCACAAAATCTAAGGAAACTTCCTCAAAATTCTTCAAGTCTCCTCCAAACCACACAAAGTCCTTGAAAAGGCCCACAGAATTCCAGAAAAATCCCACTAAATTCCCTAAATCTTCTCAAAACACGACCAAATTCTGGAAAAAAATCGCACCAAATCTCCACAAATTCCCACAAAATACATGTAAAATCCCCCAAGATCCCTAAATCCCCTCAATATCCCACAAAATTCCACAAAAATCACACAAAACCTCCACAAGTTTCCACAAAATCTAAGGAAACTTCCTCAAAATTCTTCAAGTCTCCTCCAAACCACACAAAGTCCTTGAAAAGGCCCACAAAATTCTAGAAAAATACCACCAAATTCCCTAAATCTTTTCAAAATACCACAAAATTCTTGAAAAGCCCCACCAAATTCCAGAAACATCCCACAAAATGACCTAAATCATTCCAAAACTCTACCAAATTCCACAAAAATCCCACAGAATCTCCACAAATTCACACAAAATACATGAAAAATCCCTCAAGATCCCTAAATCTCCAAAATTTCCTACAAAATTCCTCAAAAATCACACAAATCCTCCACAAGTTTCCACAAAATCTAAGAAAACTTCCTCAAAATTCTTCAAGTCTCCTCCAAACCACACAAAGTCCTTGAAAAGGCCCACCAAATTCCAGAAACATCCCACAGAATCTCCACA
Source organism: Cyanistes caeruleus (assembly GCF_971803275.1). NCBI lineage: Eukaryota > Metazoa > Chordata > Aves > Passeriformes > Paridae > Cyanistes > Cyanistes caeruleus. The sequence goes on from NC_141705.1 coordinate 67,530,216, forward strand.
AATTCCCACAAAATCTAAAACAAATTCCTCATAATTCTTCAAGTCTGTTCAGAATCCCACAGAATTCCAGAAAAATCCCCACAAAATTCCAGAGAAGTCCCACAAAATTCCCTAAATCATTTCAAAACCCTACCAATTCACAGGAATGTCCCACAAAATCTCCACCGATTCCCAGAAAATCCCACCAAAATCCCACCAAAATCCCTAAATCTTCTGAAAACTCAACCAAATTCCAGAAACGCCCCATAAAAGCACCACAGTTTCCCACAAAATTCAAGAAAAACACCACCAAATTCCCTAAATCTTTTCAAAATACCACAAAATTCTTGAAAAGCCCCACCAAATTCCAGAAATATCCCACAAAATGACCTAAATCATTCCAAAACTCTACCAAATTCCACAAAAACCCCACAGAATCTCCACAAATTCCCAAAAAATACATGAAAAATTCGTGATAATTTGTCAATTCTCTGCAGAATCCCACAAAATTCCAGAAAAGTCCCTCAAAGTTCCACAAACATCCCTCAAAATCTCCCCAAAATCCAACAAAATTCCAGAGAAATCCCACCAAATTCCCTAAATCTTCTCAAAACACGACAAAATTCTAGAAAAAAATCCCACCAAATCTCCACAAATTCCCACAAAATACATGTAAAAGCCCTCAAGATCCCTAAATCCCTCAATATCCCACAAAATACCATAAAAATCACACAAAACCTCCACAAGTTTCCACAAAATCTAAGGAAACTTCCTCAAAATTCTTCAAGTCTCCTCCAAACCACACAAAGTCCTTGAAAAGGCCTACAGAATTCCAGAAAAATCCCACCAAATTCCCTAAATCTTCTCAAAACACGACCAAATTCTGGAAAAAAATCCCACCAAATCTCCACAAATTCCCACAAAATACATGTAAAATCCCCCAAGATCCCTAAATCACCTCAATATCCCACAAAATTCCACAAAAATCACACAAAACCTCCACAAGTTTCCACAAAATCTAAGGAAACTTCCTCAAAATTCTTCAAGTCTCCTCCAAACCACACAAAGTCCTTGAAAAGGCCTATAGAATTCCAGAAAAATCCCACCAAATTCCCTAAATCTTCTCAAAACACGACCAAATTCTGGAAAAAAATCCCACCAAATCTCCACAAATTCCCACAAAATACATGTAAAATCCCCCAAGATCCCTAAATCCCCTCAATATCCCACAAAATTCCACAAAAATCACACAAAACCTCCACAAGTTTCCACAAAATCTAAGGAAACTTCCTCAAAATTCTTCAAGTCTCCTCCAAACCACACAAAGTCCTTGAAAAGGCCCACAAAATTCTAGAAAAATACCACCAAATTCCCTAAATCTTTTCAAAATACCACAAAATTCTTGAAAAGCCCCACCAAATTCCAGAAACATCCCACAAAATGACCTAAATCATTCCAAAACTCTACCAAATTCCACAAAAATCCCACAGAATCTCCACAAATTCACACAAAATACATGAAAAATCCCTCAAGATCCCTAAATCTCCAAAATTTCCTACAAAATTCCTCAAAAATCACACAAATCCTCCACAAGTTTCCACAAAATCTAAGAAAACTTCCTCAAAATTCTTCAAGTCTCCTCCAAACCACACAAAGTCCTTGAAAAGGCCCACCAAATTCCAGAAACATCCCACAGAATCTCCACAAATTCCCACAAAATCTAAAACAAATTCCTCATAATTCTTCAAGTCTGTTCAGAATCCCACAGAATTCCAGAAAAATCCCCACAAAATTCCAGAAAAGTCCCACAAAATTACCTAAATCATTTCAAAACCCTACCAATTCACAGGAATATCCCACAAAATCTCCACCGATTCCCAGAAAATCCCACCAAAATCCCACCAAAATCCCTAAATCTTCTGAAAACTCAACCAAATTCCAGAAACGCCCCATAAAATCACCACAGTTTCCCACAAAATTCAAGAAAAACACCACCAAATTCCCTAAATCTTTTCAAAATACCACAAAATTCTTGAAAAGCCCCACCAAATTCCAGAAATATCCCACAAAATGACCTAAATCATTCCAAAACTCTACCAAATTCCACAAAAACCCCACAGAATCTCCACAAATTCCAAAAAAATACATGAAAAATTCGTGATAATTTGTCAATTCTCTGCAGAATCCCACAAAATTCCAGAAAAGTCCCTCAAAGTTCCACAAACATCCCTCAAAATCTCCCCAAAATCCAACAAAATTCCAGAGAAATCCCACCAAATTCCCTAAATCTTCTCAAAACACGACAAAATTCTAGAAAAAAATCCCACCAAATCTCCACAAATTCCCACAAAATACATGTAAAAGCCCTCAAGATCCCTAAAATCCTCAATATCCCACAAAATACCATAAAAATCACACAAAACCTCCACAAGTTTCCACAAAATCTAAGGAAACTTCCTCAAAATTCTTCAAGTCTCCTCCAAACCACACAAAGTCCTTGAAAAGGCCTACAGAATTCCAGAAAAATCCCACCAAATTCCCTAAATCTTCTCAAAACACGACCAAATTCTGGAAAAAAATCCCACCAAATCTCCACAAATTCCCACAAAATACATGTAAAATCCCCCAAGATCCCTAAATCCCCTCAATATCCCACAAAATTCCACAAAAATCACACAAAACCTCCACAAGTTTCCACAAAATCTAAGGAAACTTCCTCAAAATTCTTCAAGTCTCCTCCAAACCACACAAAGTCCTTGAAAAGGCCTATAGAATTCCAGAAAAATCCCACCAAATTCCCTAAATCTTCTCAAAACATGACCAAATTCTGGAAAAAAATCCCACCAAATCTCCACAAATTCCCACAAAATACATGTAAAATCCCCCAAGATCCCTAAATCCCCTCAATATCCCACAAAATTCCACAAAAATCACACAAAACCTCCACAAGTTTCCACAAAATCTAAGGAAACTTCCTCAAAATTCTTCAAGTCTCCTCCAAACCACACAAAGACCTTGAAAAGGCCCACAAAATTCTAGAAAAATACCACCAAATTCCCTAAATCTTTTCAAAATACCACAAAATTCTTGAAAAGCCCCACCAAATTCCAGAAACATCCCACAAAATGACCTAAATCATTCCAAAACTCTACCAAATTCCACAAAAATCCCACAGAATCTCCACAAATTCACACAAAATACATGAAAAATCCCTCAAGATCCCTAAATCGCCTCAATATCCCACAAAATCCCACAAAAATCACAAAAAACCTCCACAAGTTTCCACAAAATCTAAGGAAACTTCCTCAAAATTCTTCAAGTCTCCTCCAAACCACACAAAGTCCTTGAAAAGGCCCACCAAATTCCAGAAAAGACCCACAGAATCTCCACAAATTCCCACAAAATCTAAAACAAATTCCTCATAATTCTTCAAGTCTGTTCAGAATCCCACAGAATTCCAGAAAAATCCCCACAAAATTCCAGAGAAGTCCCACAAAATTCCCTAAATCATTTCAAAACCCTACCAATTCACAGGAATGTCCCACAAAATCTCCACCGATTCCCAGAAAATCCCACCAAAATCCCACCAAAATCCCTAAATCTTCTGAAAACTCAACCAAATTCCAGAAACGCCCCATAAAATCACCACAGTTTCCCACAAAATTCAAGAAAAACACCACAAAATTCCCTAAATCTTTTCAAAATACCACAAAATTCTTGAAAAGCCCCACCAAATTCCAGAAATATCCCACAAAATGACCTAAATCATTCCAAAACTCTACCAAATTCCACAAAAACCCCACAGAATCTCCACAAATTCAAAAAAAATACATGAAAAATTCGTGATAATTTGTCAATTCTCTGCAGAATCCCACAAAATTCCAGAAAAGTCCCTCAAAGTTCCACAAACATCCCTCAAAATCTCCCCAAAATCCAACAAAATTCCAGAGAAATCCCACCAAATTCCCTAAATCTTCTCAAAACACGACAAAATTCTAGAAAAAAATCCCACCAAATCTCCACAAATTCCCACAAAATACATGTAAAAGCCCTCAAGATCCCTAAATCCCTCAATATCCCACAAAATACCATAAAAATCACACAAAACCTCCACAAGTTTCCACAAAATCTAAGGAAACTTCCTCAAAATTCTTCAAGTCTCCTCCAAACCACACAAAGTCCTTGAAAAGGCCTACAGAATTCCAGAAAAATCCCACCAAATTCCCTAAATCTTCTCAAAACACGACCAAATTCTGGAAAAAAATCCCACCAAATCTCCACAAATTCCCACAAAATACATGTAAAATCCCCCAAGATCCCTAAATCCCTCAATATCCCACAAAATACCATAAAAATCACACAAAACCTCCACAAGTTTCCACAAAATCTACGAAAACTTCCTCAAAATTCTTCAAGTCTCCTCCAAACCACACAAAGTCCTTGAAAAGGCCCACAGAATTCCAGAAAAATCCCACCAAATTCCCTAAATCTTCTCAAAACACGACCAAATTCTAGAAAAAAATCCCACCAAATCTCCACAAATTCCCACAAAATACATGTAAAATCCCCCAAGATCCCTAAATCCCCTCAATATCCCACAAAATTCCACAAAAATCACACAAAACCTCCACAAGTTTCCACAAAATCTAAGGAAACTTCCTCAAAATTCTTCAAGTCTCCTCCAAACCACACAAAGTCCTTGAAAAGGCCCACAAAATTCTAGAAAAATACCACCAAATTCCCTAAATCTTTTCAAAATACCACAAAATTCTTGAAAAGCCCCACCAAATTCCAGAAACATCCCACAAAATGACCTAAATCATTCCAAAACTCTACCAAATTCCACAAAAATCCCACAGAATCTCCACAAATTCACACAAAATACATGAAAAATCCCTCAAGATCCCTAAATCTCCAAAATTTCCTACAAAATTCCTCAAAAATCACACAAATCCTCCACAAGTTTCCACAAAATCTAAGAAAACTTCCTCAAAATTCTTCAAGTCTCCTCCAAACCACACAAAGTCCTTGAAAAGGCCCACCAAATTCCAGAAACATCCCACAGAATCTCCACAAATTCCCACAAAATCTAAAACAAATTCCTCATAATTCTTCAAGTCTGTTCAGAATCCCACAGAATTCCAGAAAAATCCCCACAAAATTCCAGAGAAGTCCCACAAAATTCCCTAAATCATTTCAAAACCCTACCAATTCACAGGAATGTCCCACAAAATCTCCACCGATTCCCAGAAAATCCCACCAAAATCCCACCAAAATCCCTAAATCTTCTGAAAACTCAACCAAATTCCAGAAACGCCCCATAAAAGCACCACAGTTTCCCACAAAATTCAAGAAAAACACCACCAAATTCCCTAAATCTTTTCAAAATACCACAAAATTCTTGAAAAGCCCCACCAAATTCCAGAAATATCCCACAAAATGACCTAAATCATTCCAAAACTCTACCAAATTCCACAAAAACCCCACAGAATCTCCACAAATTCCCAAAAAATACATGAAAAATTCGTGATAATTTGTCAATTCTCTGCAGAATCCCACAAAATTCCAGAAAAGTCCCTCAAAGTTCCACAAACATCCCTCAAAATCTCCCCAAAATCCAACAAAATTCCAGAGAAATCCCACCAAATTCCCTAAATCTTCTCAAAACACGACAAAATTCTAGAAAAAAATCCCACCAAATCTCCACAAATTCCCACAAAATACATGTAAAAGCCCTCAAGATCCCTAAATCCCTCAATATCCCACAAAATACCATAAAAATCACACAAAACCTCCACAAGTTTCCACAAAATCTAAGGAAACTTCCTCAAAATTCTTCAAGTCTCCTCCAAACCACACAAAGTCCTTGAAAAGGCCTACAGAATTCCAGAAAAATCCCACCAAATTCCCTAAATCTTCTCAAAACACGACCAAATTCTGGAAAAAAATCCCACCAAATCTCCACAAATTCCCACAAAATACATGTAAAATCCCCCAAGATCCCTAAATCCCCTCAATATCCCACAAAATTCCACAAAAATCACACAAAACCTCCACAAGTTTCCACAAAATCTAAGGAAACTTCCTCAAAATTCTTCAAGTCTCCTCCAAACCACACAAAGTCCTTGAAAAGGCCTATAGAATTCCAGAAAAATCCCACCAAATTCCCTAAATCTTCTCAAAACACGACCAAATTCTGGAAAAAAATCCCACCAAATCTCCACAAATTCCCACAAAATACATGTAAAATCCCCCAAGATCCCTAAATCCCCTCAATATCCCACAAAATTCCACAAAAATCACACAAAACCTCCACAAGTTTCCACAAAATCTAAGGAAACTTCCTCAAAATTCTTCAAGTCTCCTCCAAACCACACAAAGACCTTGAAAAGGCCCACAAAATTCTAGAAAAATACCACCAAATTCCCTAAATCTTTTCAAAATACCACAAAATTCTTGAAAAGCCCCACCAAATTCCAGAAACATCCCACAAAATGACCTAAATCATTCCAAAACTCTACCAAATTCCACAAAAATCCCACAGAATCTCCACAAATTCACACAAAATACATGAAAAATCCCTCAAGATCCCTAAATCGCCTCAATATCCCACAAAATCCCACAAAAATCACAAAAAACCTCCACAAGTTTCCACAAAATCTAAGGAAACTTCCTCAAAATTCTTCAAGTCTCCTCCAAACCACACAAAGTCCTTGAAAAGGCCCACCAAATTCCAGAAAAGACCCACAGAATCTCCACAAATTCCCACAAAATCTAAAACAAATTCCTCATAATTCTTCAAGTCTGTTCAGAATCCCACAGAATTCCAGAAAAATCCCCACAAAATTCCACAGAAGTCCCACAAAATTCCCTAAATCATTTCAAAACCCTACCAATTCACAGGAATGTCCCACAAAATCTCCACCGATTCCCAGAAAATCCCACCAAAATCCCACCAAAATCCCTAAATCTTCTGAAAACTCAACCAAATTCCAGAAACGCCCCATAAAATCACCACAGTTTCCCACAAAATTCAAGAAAAACACCACCAAATTCCCTAAATCTTTTCAAAATACCACAAAATTCTTGAAAAGCCCCACCAAATTCCAGAAATATCCCACAAAATGACCTAAATCATTCCAAAACTCTACCAAATTCCACAAAAACCCCACAGAATCTCCACAAATTCCCAAAAAATACATGAAAAATTCGTGATAATTTGTCAATTCTCTGCAGAATCCCACAAAATTCCAGTAAAGTCCCTCAAAGTTCCACAAACATCCCTCAAAATCTCCCCAAAATCCAACAAAATTCCAGAGAAATCCCACCAAATTCCCTAAATCTTCTCAAAACACAACCAAATTCTAGAAAAATCCCACCAAATCTCCACAAATTCCCACAAAATACATGAAAAATCCCTCAAGATCCCTAAATCCCTCAATATCCCACAAAATTCCACAAAAATCACACAAAACCTGCACAAGTTTCCACAAAATCTAAGGAAACTTCCTCAAAATTCTTCAAGTCTCCTCCAAACCACACAAAGTCCTTGAAAAGGCCAACAGAATTCCAGAAAAATCCCACCAAATTCCCTAAATCTTCTCAAAACACGACCAAATTCTGGAAAAAAATCCCACCAAATCTCCACAAATTCCCACAAAATACATGTAAAATCCCCCAAGATCCCTAAATCCCCTCAATATCCCACAAAATTCCACAAAAATCACACAAAACCTCCACAAGTTTCCACAAAATCTAAGGAAACTTCCTCAAAATTCTTCAAGTCTCCTCCAAACCACACAAAGTCCTTGAAAAGGCCCACAGAATTCCAGAAAGATCCCACTAAATTCCCTAAATCTTCTCAAAACACGACCAAATTCTGGAAAAAAATCCCACCAAATCTCCACAAATTCCCACAAAATACATGTAAAATCCCCCAAGATCCCTAAATCCCCTCAATATCCCACAAAATTCCACAAAAATCACACAAAACCTGCACAAGTTTCCACAAAATCTAAGGAAACTTCCTCAAAATTCTTCAAGTCTCCTCCAAACCACACAAAGTCTTTGAAAAGGCCAACAGAATTCCAGAAAAATCCCACCAAATTCCCTAAATCTTCTCAAAACACGACCAAATTCTGGAAAAAAATCCCACCAAATCTCCACAAATTCCCACAAAATACATGTAAAATCCCCCAAGATCCCTAAATCCCCTCAATATCCCACAAAATTCCACAAAAATCACACAAAACCTCCACAAGTTTCCACAAAATCTAAGGAAACTTCCTCAAAATTCTTCAAGTCTCCTCCAAACCACACAAAGTCCTTGAAAAGGCCCACAGAATTCCAGAAAAATCCCACTAAATTCCCTAAATCTTCTCAAAACACGACCAAATTCTGGAAAAAAATCGCACCAAATCTCCACAAATTCCCACAAAATACATGTAAAATCCCCCAAGATCCCTAAATCCCCTCAATATCCCACAAAATTCCACAAAAATCACACAAAACCTCCACAAGTTTCCACAAAATCTAAGGAAACTTCCTCAAAATTCTTCAAGTCTCCTCCAAACCACACAAAGTCCTTGAAAAGGCCCACAAAATTCTAGAAAAATACCACCAAATTCCCTAAATCTTTTCAAAATACCACAAAATTCTTGAAAAGCCCCACCAAATTCCAGAAACATCCCACAAAATGACCTAAATCATTCCAAAACTCTACCAAATTCCACAAAAATCCCACAGAATCTCCACAAATTCACACAAAATACATGAAAAATCCCTCAAGATCCCTAAATCTCCAAAATTTCCTACAAAATTCCTCAAAAATCACACAAATCCTCCACAAGTTTCCACAAAATCTAAGAAAACTTCCTCAAAATTCTTCAAGTCTCCTCCAAACCACACAAAGTCCTTGAAAAGGCCCACCAAATTCCAGAAACATCCCACAGAATCTCCACAAATTCCCACAAAATCTAAAACAAATTCCTCATAATTCTTCAAGTCTGTTCAGAATCCCACAGAATTCCAGAAAAATCCCCACAAAATTCCAGAGAAGTCCCACAAAATTCCCTAAATCATTTCAAAACCCTACCAATTCACAGGAATGTCCCACAAAATCTCCACCGATTCCCAGAAAATCCCACCAAAATCCCACCAAAATCCCTAAATCTTCTGAAAACTCAACCAAATTCCAGAAACGCCCCATAAAAGCACCACAGTTTCCCACAAAATTCAAGAAAAACACCACCAAATTCCCTAAATCTTTTCAAAATACCACAAAATTCTTGAAAAGCCCCACCAAATTCCAGAAATATCCCACAAAATGACCTAAATCATTCCAAAACTCTACCAAATTCCACAAAAACCCCACAGAATCTCCACAAATTCCCAAAAAATACATGAAAAATTCGTGATAATTTGTCAATTCTCTGCAGAATCCCACAAAATTCCAGAAAAGTCCCTCAAAGTTCCACAAACATCCCTCAAAATCTCCCCAAAATCCAACAAAATTCCAGAGAAATCCCACCAAATTCCCTAAATCTTCTCAAAACACGACAAAATTCTAGAAAAAAATCCCACCAAATCTCCACAAATTCCCACAAAATACATGTAAAAGCCCTCAAGATCCCTAAATCCCTCAATATCCCACAAAATACCATAAAAATCACACAAAACCTCCACAAGTTTCCACAAAATCTAAGGAAACTTCCTCAAAATTCTTCAAGTCTCCTCCAAACCACACAAAGTCCTTGAAAAGGCCTACAGAATTCCAGAAAAATCCCACCAAATTCCCTAAATCTTCTCAAAACACGACCAAATTCTGGAAAAAAATCCCACCAAATCTCCACAAATTCCCACAAAATACATGTAAAATCCCCCAAGATCCCTAAATCACCTCAATATCCCACAAAATTCCACAAAAATCACACAAAACCTCCACAAGTTTCCACAAAATCTAAGGAAACTTCCTCAAAATTCTTCAAGTCTCCTCCAAACCACACAAAGTCCTTGAAAAGGCCTATAGAATTCCAGAAAAATCCCACCAAATTCCCTAAATCTTCTCAAAACACGACCAAATTCTGGAAAAAAATCCCACCAAATCTCCACAAATTCCCACAAAATACATGTAAAATCCCCCAAGATCCCTAAATCCCCTCAATATCCCACAAAATTCCACAAAAATCACACAAAACCTCCACAAGTTTCCACAAAATCTAAGGAAACTTCCTCAAAATTCTTCAAGTCTCCTCCAAACCACACAAAGTCCTTGAAAAGGCCCACAAAATTCTAGAAAAATACCACCAAATTCCCTAAATCTTTTCAAAATACCACAAAATTCTTGAAAAGCCCCACCAAATTCCAGAAACATCCCACAAAATGACCTAAATCATTCCAAAACTCTACCAAATTCCACAAAAATCCCACAGAATCTCCACAAATTCACACAAAATACATGAAAAATCCCTCAAGATCCCTAAATCTCCAAAATTTCCTACAAAATTCCTCAAAAATCACACAAATCCTCCACAAGTTTCCACAAAATCTAAGAAAACTTCCTCAAAATTCTTCAAGTCTCCTCCAAACCACACAAAGTCCTTGAAAAGGCCCACCAAATTCCAGAAACATCCCACAGAATCTCCACAAATTCCCACAAAATCTAAAACAAATTCCTCATAATTCTTCAAGTCTGTTCAGAATCCCACAGAATTCCAGAAAAATCCCCACAAAATTCCAGAAAAGTCCCACAAAATTACCTAAATCATTTCAAAACCCTACCAATTCACAGGAATGTCCCACAAAATCTCCACCGATTCCCAGAAAATCCCACCAAAATCCCACCAAAATCCCTAAATCTTCTGAAAACTCAACCAAATTCCAGAAACGCCCCATAAAATCACCACAGTTTCCCACAAAATTCAAGAAAAACACCACCAAATTCCCTAAATCTTTTCAAAATACCACAAAATTCTTGAAAAGCCCCACCAAATTCCAGAAATATCCCACAAAATGACCTAAATCATTCCAAAACTCTACCAAATTCCACAAAAACCCCACAGAATCTCCACAAATTCCCAAAAAATACATGAAAAATTCGTGATAATTTGTCAATTCTCTGCAGAATCCCACAAAATTCCAGAAAAGTCCCTCAAAGTTCCACAAACATCCCTCAAAATCTCCCCAAAATCCAACAAAATTCCAGAGAAATCCCACCAAATTCCCTAAATCTTCTCAAAACACGACAAAATTCTAGAAAAAAATCCCACCAAATCTCCACAAATTCCCACAAAATACATGTAAAAGCCCTCAAGATCCCTAAAATCCTCAATATCCCACAAAATACCATAAAAATCACACAAAACCTCCACAAGTTTCCACAAAATCTAAGGAAACTTCCTCAAAATTCTTCAAGTCTCCTCCAAACCACACAAAGTCCTTGAAAAGGCCTACAGAATTCCAGAAAAATCCCACCAAATTCCCTAAATCTTCTCAAAACACGACCAAATTCTGGAAAAAAATCCCACCAAATCTCCACAAATTCCCACAAAATACATGTAAAATCCCCCAAGATCCCTAAATCCCCTCAATATCCCACAAAATTCCACAAAAATCACACAAAACCTCCACAAGTTTCCACAAAATCTAAGGAAACTTCCTCAAAATTCTTCAAGTCTCCTCCAAACCACACAAAGTCCTTGAAAAGGCCTATAGAATTCCAGAAAAATCCCACCAAATTCCCTAAATCTTCTCAAAACACGACCAAATTCTGGAAAAAAATCCCACCAAATCTCCACAAATTCCCACAAAATACATGTAAAATCCCCCAAGATCCCTAAATCCCCTCAATATCCCACAAAATTCCACAAAAATCACACAAAACCTCCACAAGTTTCCACAAAATCTAAGGAAACTTCCTCAAAATTCTTCAAGTCTCCTCCAAACCACACAAAGACCTTGAAAAGGCCCACAAAATTCTAGAAAAATACCACCAAATTCCCTAAATCTTTTCAAAATACCACAAAATTCTTGAAAAGCCCCACCAAATTCCAGAAACATCCCACAAAATGACCTAAATCATTCCAAAACTCTACCAAATTCCACAAAAATCCCACAGAATCTCCACAAATTCACACAAAATACATGAAAAATCCCTCAAGATCCCTAAATCGCCTCAATATCCCACAAAATCCCACAAAAATCACAAAAAACCTCCACAAGTTTCCACAAAATCTAAGGAAACTTCCTCAAAATTCTTCAAGTCTCCTCCAAACCACACAAAGTCCTTGAAAAGGCCCACCAAATTCCAGAAAAGACCCACAGAATCTCCACAAATTCCCACAAAATCTAAAACAAATTCCTCATAATTCTTCAAGTCTGTTCAGAATCCCACAGAATTCCAGAAAAATCCCCACAAAATTCCAGAGAAGTCCCACAAAATTCCCTAAATCATTTCAAAACCCTACCAATTCACAGGAATGTCCCACAAAATCTCCACCGATTCCCAGAAAATCCCACCAAAATCCCACCAAAATCCCTAAATCTTCTGAAAACTCAACCAAATTCCAGAAACGCCCCATAAAATCACCACAGTTTCCCACAAAATTCAAGAAAAACACCACAAAATTCCCTAAATCTTTTCAAAATACCACAAAATTCTTGAAAAGCCCCACCAAATTCCAGAAATATCCCACAAAATGACCTAAATCATTCCAAAACTCTACCAAATTCCACAAAAACCCCACAGAATCTCCACAAATTCAAAAAAAATACATGAAAAATTCGTGATAATTTGTCAATTCTCTGCAGAATCCCACAAAATTCCAGAAAAGTCCCTCAAAGTTCCACAAACATCCCTCAAAATCTCCCCAAAATCCAACAAAATTCCAGAGAAATCCCACCAAATTCCCTAAATCTTCTCAAAACACGACAAAATTCTAGAAAAAAATCCCACCAAATCTCCACAAATTCCCACAAAATACATGTAAAAGCCCTCAAGATCCCTAAATCCCTCAATATCCCACAAAATACCATAAAAATCACACAAAACCTCCACAAGTTTCCACAAAATCTAAGGAAACTTCCTCAAAATTCTTCAAGTCTCCTCCAAACCACACAAAGTCCTTGAAAAGGCCCCAACAAATTCCAGAAACATCCCAGAAAATGACCTAAATAATTCCAAAACTCTACCAAATTCCACAAAAACCCCACAGAATCTCGACAAATTCCCAAAAAACACATGAAAAATCCCTGATAATTTGTCAATTCTCTGCAGAATCCCACAAAATTCCAGAAAAGTCCCTCAAAGTTCCACAAACATCCCACAAAATGTCCTCAATATCCAACAAAATTCCAGAGAAATGCCACCAAATTCCCTAAATCTTCTCAAAACACAACCAAATTCTAGAAAAATCCCACCAAATCTCCACAAATTCCCACAAAATACATGAAAAATCCCTCAAGATCCCTAAATCCCTCAATATCCCACAAAATTCCACAAAAATCACACAAAACCTGCACAAGTTTCCACAAAATCTAAGGAAACTTCCTCAAAATTCTTCAAGTCTCCTCCAAACCACACAAAGTCCTTGAAAAGGCCAACAGAATTCCAGAAAAATCCCACCAAATTCCCTAAATCTTCTCAAAACACGACCAAATTCTGGAAAAAAATCCCACCAAATCTCCACAAATTCCCACAAAATACATGTAAAATCCCCCAAGATCCCTAAATCCCCTCAATATCCCACAAAATTCCACAAAAATCACACAAAACCTCCACAAGTTTCCACAAAATCTAAGGAAACTTCCTCAAAATTCTTCAAGTCTCCTCCAAACCACACAAAGTCCTTGAAAAGGCCCACAGAATTCCAGAAAGATCCCACTAAATTCCCTAAATCTTCTCAAAACACGACCAAATTCTGGAAAAAAATCCCACCAAATCTCCACAAATTCCCACAAAATACATGTAAAATCCCCCAAGATCCCTAAATCCCCTCAATATCCCACAAAATTCCACAAAAATCACACAAAACCTCCACAAGTTTCCACAAAATCTAAGGAAACTTCCTCAAAATTCTTCAAGTCTCCTCCAAACCACACAAAGTCCTTGAAAAGGCCCACCAAATTCCAGAAACATCCCACAGAATCTCCACAAATTCCCACAAAATCTAAAACAAATTCCTCATAATTCTTCAAGTCTGTTCAGAATCCCACAGAATTCCAGAAAAATCCCCACAAAATTCCAGAGAAGTCCCACAAAATTCCCTAAATCATTTCAAAACCCTACCAATTCACAGGAATGTCCCACAAAATCTCCACCGATTCCCAGAAAATCCCACCAAAATCCCACCAAAATCCCTAAATCTTCTGAAAACTCAACCAAATTCCAGAAACGCCCCATAAAAGCACCACAGTTTCCCACAAAATTCAAGAAAAACACCACCAAATTCCCTAAATCTTTTCAAAATACCACAAAATTCTTGAAAAGCCCCACCAAATTCCAGAAATATCCCACAAAATGACCTAAATCATTCCAAAACTCTACCAAATTCCACAAAAACCCCACAGAATCTCCACAAATTCCCAAAAAATACATGAAAAATTCGTGATAATTTGTCAATTCTCTGCAGAATCCCACAAAATTCCAGAAAAGTCCCTCAAAGTTCCACAAACATCCCTCAAAATCTCCCCAAAATCCAACAAAATTCCAGAGAAATCCCACCAAATTCCCTAAATCTTCTCAAAACACGACAAAATTCTAGAAAAAAATCCCACCAAATCTCCACAAATTCCCACAAAATACATGTAAAAGCCCTCAAGATCCCTAAATCCCTCAATATCCCACAAAATACCATAAAAATCACACAAAACCTCCACAAGTTTCCACAAAATCTAAGGAAACTTCCTCAAAATTCTTCAAGTCTCCTCCAAACCACACAAAGTCCTTGAAAAGGCCTACAGAATTCCAGAAAAATCCCACCAAATTCCCTAAATCTTCTCAAAACACGACCAAATTCTGGAAAAAAATCCCACCAAATCTCCACAAATTCCCACAAAATACATGTAAAATCCCCCAAGATCCCTAAATCACCTCAATATCCCACAAAATTCCACAAAAATCACACAAAACCTCCACAAGTTTCCACAAAATCTAAGGAAAGTTCCTCAAAATTCTTCAAGTCTCCTCCAAACCACACAAAGTCCTTGAAAAGGCCTATAGAATTCCAGAAAAATCCCACCAAATTCCCTAAATCTTCTCAAAACACGACCAAATTCTGGAAAAAAATCCCACCAAATCTCCACAAATTGCCACAAAATACATGTAAAATCCCCCAAGATCCCTAAATCCCCTCAATATCCCACAAAATTCCACAAAAATCACACAAAACCTCCACAAGTTTCCACAAAATCTAAGGAAACTTCCTCAAAATTCTTCAAGTCTCCTCCAAACCACACAAAGTCCTTGAAAAGGCCCACAAAATTCTAGAAAAATACCACCAAATTCCCTAAATCTTTTCAAAATACCACAAAATTCTTGAAAAGCCCCACCAAATTCCAGAAACATCCCACAAAATGACCTAAATCATTCCAAAACTCTACCAAATTCCACAAAAATCCCACAGAATCTCCACAAATTCACACAAAATACATGAAAAATCCCTCAAGATCCCTAAATCTCCAAAATTTCCTACAAAATTCCTCAAAAATCACACAAATCCTCCACAAGTTTCCACAAAATCTAAGAAAACTTCCTCAAAATTCTTCAAGTCTCCTCCAAACCACACAAAGTCCTTGAAAAGGCCCACCAAATTCCAGAAACATCCCACAGAATCTCCACAAATTCCCACAAAATCTAAAACAAATTCCTCATAATTCTTCAAGTCTGTTCAGAATCCCACAGAATTCCAGAAAAATCCCCACAAAATTCCAGAAAAGTCCCACAAAATTCCCTAAATCATTTCAAAACCCTACCAATTCACAGGAATGTCCCACAAAATCTCCACCGATTCCCAGAAAATCCCACCAAAATCCCAACAAAATCCCTAAATCTTCTGAAAACTCAACCAAATTCCAGAAACGCCCCATAAAATCACCACAGTTTCCCACAAAATTCAAGAAAAACACCACCAAATTCCCTAAATCTTTTCAAAATACCACAAAATTCTTGAAAAGCCCCACCAAATTCCAGAAATATCCCACAAAATGACCTAAATCATTCCAAAACTCTACCAAATTCCACAAAAACACCACAGAATCTCCACAAATTCCCAAAAAATACATGAAAAATTCGTGATAATTTGTCAATTCTCTGCAGAATCCCACAAAATTCCAGAAAAGTCCCTCAAAGTTCCACAAACATCCCTCAAAATCTCCCCAAAATCCAACAAAATTCCAGAGAAATCCCACCAAATTCCCTAAATCTTCTCAAAACACGACAAAATTCTAGAAAAAAATCCCACCAAATCTCCACAAATTCCCACAAAATACATGTAAAAGCCCTCAAGATCCCTAAATCCCTCAATATCCCACAAAATACCATAAAAATCACACAAAACCTCCACAAGTTTCCACAAAATCTAAGGAAACTTCCTCAAAATTCTTCAAGTCTCCTCCAAACCACACAAAGTCCTTGAAAAGGCCTACAGAATTCCAGAAAAATCCCACCAAATTCCCTAAATCTTCTCAAAACACGACCAAATTCTGGAAAAAAATCCCACCAAATCTCCACAAATTCCCACAAAATACATGTAAAATCCCCCAAGATCCCTAAATCACCTCAATATCCCACAAAATTCCACAAAAATCACACAAAACCTCCACAAGTTTCCACAAAATCTAAGGAAACTTCCTCAAAATTCTTCAAGTCTCCTCCAAACCACACAAAGTCCTTGAAAAGGCCTATAGAATTCCAGAAAAATCCCACCAAATTCCCTAAATCTTCTCAAAACACGACCAAATTCTGGAAAAAAATCCCACCAAATCTCCACAAATTGCCACAAAATACATGTAAAATCCCCCAAGATCCCTAAATCCCCTCAATATCCCACAAAATTCCACAAAAATCACACAAAACCTCCACAAGTTTCCACAAAATCTAAGGAAACTTCCTCAAAATTCTTCAAGTCTCCTCCAAACCACACAAAGTCCTTGAAAAGGCCCACAAAATTCTAGAAAAATACCACCAAATTCCCTAAATCTTTTCAAAATACCACAAAATTCTTGAAAAGCCCCACCAAATTCCAGAAACATCCCACAAAATGACCTAAATCATTCCAAAACTCTACCAAATTCCACAAAAATCCCACAGAATCTCCACAAATTCACACAAAATACATGAAAAATCCCTCAAGATCCCTAAATCGCCTCAATATCCCACAAAATCCCACAAAAATCACAAAAAACCTCCACAAGTTTCCACAAAATCTAAGGAAACTTCCTCAAAATTCTTCAAGTCTCCTCCAAACCACACAAAGTCCTTGAAAAGGCCCACCAAATTCCAGAAAAGACCCACAGAATCTCCACAAATTCCCACAAAATCTAAAACAAATTCCTCATAATTCTTCAAGTCTGTTCAGAATCCCACAGAATTCCAGAAAAATCCCCACAAAATTCCAGAGAAGTCCCACAAAATTCCCTAAATCATTTCAAAACCCTACCAATTCACAGGAATGTCCCACAAAATCTCCACCGATTCCCAGAAAATCCCACCAAAATCCCACCAAAATCCCTAAATCTTCTGAAAACTCAACCAAATTCCAGAAACGCCCCATAAAATCACCACAGTTTCCCACAAAATTCAAGAAAAACACCACCAAATTCCCTAAATCTTTTCAAAATACCACAAAATTCTTGAAAAGCCCCACCAAATTCCAGAAATATCCCACAAAATGACCTAAATCATTCCAAAACTCTACCAAATTCCACAAAAACCCCACAGAATCTCCACAAATTCAAAAAAAATACATGAAAAATTCGTGATAATTTGTCAATTCTCTGCAGAATCCCACAAAATTCCAGAAAAGTCCCTCAAAGTTCCACAAACATCCCTCAAAATCTCCCCAAAATCCAACAAAATTCCAGAGAAATCCCACCAAATTCCCTAAATCTTCTCAAAACACGACAAAATTCTAGAAAAAAATCCCACCAAATCTCCACAAATTCCCACAAAATACATGTAAAAGCCCTCAAGATCCCTAAATCCCTCAATATCCCACAAAATACCATAAAAATCACACAAAACCTCCACAAGTTTCCACAAAATCTAAGGAAACTTCCTCAAAATTCTTCAAGTCTCCTCCAAACCACACAAAGTCCTTGAAAAGGCCTACAGAATTCCAGAAAAATCCCACCAAATTCCCTAAATCTTCTCAAAACACGACCAAATTCTGGAAAAAAATCCCACCAAATCTCCACAAATTCCCACAAAATACATGTAAAATCCCCCAAGATCCCTAAATCACCTCAATATCCCACAAAATTCCACAAAAATCACACAAAACCTCCACAAGTTTCCACAAAATCTAAGGAAACTTCCTCAAAATTCTTCAAGTCTCCTCCAAACCACACAAAGTCCTTGAAAAGGCCTATAGAATTCCAGAAAAATCCCACCAAATTCCCTAAATCTTCTCAAAACACGACCAAATTCTGGAAAAAAATCCCACCAAATCTCCACAAATTCCCACAAAATACATGTAAAATCCCCCAAGATCCCTAAATCCCCTCAATATCCCACAAAATTCCACAAAAATCACACAAAACCTCCACAAGTTTCCACAAAATCTAAGGAAACTTCCTCAAAATTCTTCAAGTCTCCTCCAAACCACACAAAGTCCTTGAAAAGGCCCACAAAATTCTAGAAAAATACCACCAAATTCCCTCAATCTTTTCAAAACACCACAAAATTCTTGAAAAGCCCCACCAAATTCCAGAAACATCCCACAAAATGACCTAAATCATTCCAAAACTCTACCAAATTCCACAAAAATCCCACAGAATCTCCACAAATTCACACAAAATACATGAAAAATCCCTCAAGATCCCTAAATCTCCAAAATTTCCTACAAAATTCCTCAAAAATCACACAAATCCTCCACAAGTTTCCACAAAATCTAAGAAAACTTCCTCAAAATTCTTCAAGTCTCCTCCAAACCACACAAAGTCCTTGAAAAGGCCCACCAAATTCCAGAAACATCCCACAGAATCTCCACAAATTCCCACAAAATCTAAAACAAATTCCTCATAATTCTTCAAGTCTGTTCAGAATCCCACAGAATTCCAGAAAAATCCCCACAAAATTCCAGAAAAGTCCCACAAAATTCCCTAAATCATTTCAAAACCCTACCAATTCACAGGAATGTCCCACAAAATCTCCACCGATTCCCAGAAAATCCCACCAAAATCCCACCAAAATCCCTAAATCTTCTGAAAACTCAACCAAATTCCAGAAACGCCCCATAAAATCACCACAGTTTCCCACAAAATTCAAGAAAAACACCACCAAATTCCCTAAATCTTTTCAAAATACCACAAAATTCTTGAAAAGCCCCACCAAATTCCAGAAATATCCCACAAAATGACCTAAATCATTCCAAAACTCTACCAAATTCCACAAAAACCCCACAGAATCTCCACAAATTCCCAAAAAATACATGAAAAATTCGTGATAATTTGTCAATTCTCTGCAGAATCCCACAAAATTCCAGAAAAGTCCCTCAAAGTTCCACAAACATCCCTCAAAATCTCCCCAAAATCCAACAAAATTCCAGAGAAATCCCACCAAATTCCCTAAATCTTCTCAAAACACGACAAAATTCTAGAAAAAAATCCCACCAAATCTCCACAAATTCCCACAAAATACATGTAAAAGCCCTCAAGATCCCTAAAATCCTCAATATCCCACAAAATACCATAAAAATCACACAAAACCTCCACAAGTTTCCACAAAATCTAAGGAAACTTCCTCAAAATTCTTCAAGTCTCCTCCAAACCACACAAAGTCCTTGAAAAGGCCTACAGAATTCCAGAAAAATCCCACCAAATTCCCTAAATCTTCTCAAAACACGACCAAATTCTGGAAAAAAATCCCACCAAATCTCCACAAATTCCCACAAAATACATGTAAAATCCCCCAAGATCCCTAAATCCCCTCAATATCCCACAAAATTCCACAAAAATCACACAAAACCTCCACAAGTTTCCACAAAATCTAAGGAAACTTCCTCAAAATTCTTCAAGTCTCCTCCAAACCACACAAAGTCCTTGAAAAGGCCTATAGAATTCCAGAAAAATCCCACCAAATTCCCTAAATCTTCTCAAAACACGACCAAATTCTGGAAAAAAATCCCACCAAATCTCCACAAATTCCCACAAAATACATGTAAAATCCCCCAAGATCCCTAAATCCCCTCAATATCCCACAAAATTCCACAAAAATCACACAAAACCTCCACAAGTTTCCACAAAATCTAAGGAAACTTCCTCAAAATTCTTCAAGTCTCCTCCAAACCACACAAAGTCCTTGAAAAGGCCCACAAAATTCTAGAAAAATACCACCAAATTCCCTAAATCTTTTCAAAATACCACAAAATTCTTGAAAAGCCCCACCAAATTCCAGAAACATCCCACAAAATGACCTAAATCATTCCAAAACTCTACCAAATTCCACAAAAATCCCACAGAATCTCCACAAATTCACACAAAATACATGAAAAATCCCTCAAGATCCCTAAATCGCCTCAATATCCCACAAAATCCCACAAAAATCACAAAAAACCTCCACAAGTTTCCACAAAATCTAAGGAAACTTCCTCAAAATTCTTCAAGTCTCCTCCAAACCACACAAAGTCCTTGAAAAGGCCCACCAAATTCCAGAAAAGACCCACAGAATCTCCACAAATTCCCACAAAATCTAAAACAAATTCCTCATAATTCTTCAAGTCTGTTCAGAATCCCACAGAATTCCAGAAAAATCCCCACAAAATTCCAGAGAAGTCCCACAAAATTCCCTAAATCATTTCAAAACCCTACCAATTCACAGGAATGTCCCACAAAATCTCCACCGATTCCCAGAAAATCCCACCAAAATCCCACCAAAATCCCTAAATCTTCTGAAAACTCAACCAAATTCCAGAAACGCCCCATAAAATCACCACAGTTTCCCACAAAATTCAAGAAAAACACCACCAAATTCCCTAAATCTTTTCAAAATACCACAAAATTCTTGAAAAGCCCCACCAAATTCCAGAAATATCCCACAAAATGACCTAAATCATTCCAAAACTCTACCAAATTCCACAAAAACCCCACAGAATCTCCACAAATTCCCAAAAAATACATGAAAAATTCGTGATAATTTGTCAATTCTCTGCAGAATCCCACAAAATTCCAGAAAAGTCCCTCAAAGTTCCACAAACATCCCTCAAAATCTCCCCAAAATCCAACAAAATTCCAGAGAAATCCCACCAAATTCCCTAAATCTTCTCAAAACACGACAAAATTCTAGAAAAAAATCCCACCAAATCTCCACAAATTCCCACAAAATACATGTAAAAGCCCTCAAGATCCCTAAATCCCTCAATATCCCACAAAATACCATAAAAATCACACAAAACCTCCACAAGTTTCCACAAAATCTAAGGAAACTTCCTCAAAATTCTTCAAGTCTCCTCCAAACCACACAAAGTCCTTGAAAAGGCCCCAACAAATTCCAGAAACATCCCAGAAAATGACCTAAATCATTCCAAAACTCTACCAAATTCCACAAAAACCCCACAGAATCTCCACAAATTCCCAAAAAACACATGAAAAATCCCTGATAATTTGTCAATTCTCTGCAGAATCCCACAAAATTCCAGAAAAGTCCCTCAAAGTTCCACAAACATCCCACAAAATGTCCTCAATATCCAACAAAATTCCAGAGAAATGCCACCAAATTCCCTAAATCTTCTCAAAACACAACCAAATTCTAGAAAAATCCCACCAAATCTCCACAAATTCCCACAAAATACATGTAAAAGCCCTCAAGATCCCTAAATCCCTCAATATCCCACAAAATACCATAAAAATCACACAAAACCTCCACAAGTTTCCACAAAATCTAAGGAAACTTCCTCAAAATTCTTCAAGTCTCCTCCAAACCACACAAAGTCCTTGAAAAGGCCTACAGAATTCCAGAAAAATCCCACCAAATTCCCTAAATCTTCTCAAGACACGACCAAATTCTGGAAAAAAATCCCACCAAATTTCCACAAATTCCCACAAAATACATGTAAAATCCCCCAAGATCCCTAAATCCCCTCAATATCCCACAAAATTCCACAAAAATCACACAAAACCTCCACAAGTTTCCACAAAATCTAAGGAAACTTCCTCAAAATTCTTCAAGTCTCCTCCAAACCACACAAAGTCCTTGAAAAGGCCTACAGAATTCCAGAAAAATCCCACCAAATTCCCTAAATCTTCTCAAAACACGACCAAATTCTGGAAAAAAATCCCACCAAATCTCCACAAATTCCCACAAAATACATGTAAAATCCCCCAAGATCCCTAAATCACCTCAATATCCCACAAAATTCCACAAAAATCACACAAAACCTCCACAAGTTTCCACAAAATCTAAGGAAACTTCTTCAAAATTCTTCAAGTCTCCTCCAAACCACACAAAGTCCTTGAAAAGGCCCACAGAATTCCAGAAAAATCCCACTAAATTCCCTAAATCTTCTCAAAACACGACCAAATTCTGGAAAAAAATCCCACCAAATCTCCACAAATTCCCACAAAATACATGTAAAATCCCCCAAGATCCCTAAATCCCCTCAATATCCCACAAAATTCCACAAAAATCACACAAAACCTCCACAAGTTTCCACAAAATCTAAGGAAACTTCCTCAAAATTCTTCAAGTCTCCTCCAAACCACACAAAGTCCTTGAAAAGGCCCACAAAATTCTAGAAAAATACCACCAAATTCCCTCAATCTTTTCAAAATACCACAAAATTCTTGAAAAGCCCCACCAAATTCCAGAAACATCCCACAAAATGACCTAAATCATTCCAAAACTCTACCAAATTCCACAAAAATCCCACAGAATCTCCACAAATTCACACAAAATACATGAAAAATCCCTCAAGATCCCTAAATCTCCAAAATTTCCTACAAAATTCCTCAAAAATCACACAAATCCTCCACAAGTTTCCACAAAATCTAAGAAAACTTCCTCAAAATTCTTCAAGTCTCCTCCAAACCACACAAAGTCCTTGAAAAGGCCCACCAAATTCCAGAAACATCCCACAGAATCTCCACAAATTCCCACAAAATCTAAAACAAATTCCTCATAATTCTTCAAGTCTGTTCAGAATCCCAAAGAATTCCAGAAAAATCCCCACAAAATTCCAGAAAAGTCCCACAAAATTCCCTAAATCATTTCAAAACCCTACCAATTCACAGGAATGTCCCACAAAATCTCCACCGATTCCCAGAAAATCCCACCAAAATCCCACCAAAATCCCTAAATCTTCTGAAAACTCAACCAAATTCCAGAAACGCCCCATAAAATCACCACAGTTTCCCACAAAATTCAAGAAAAACACCACCAAATTCCCTAAATCTTTTCAAAATACCACAAAATTCTTGAAAAGCCCCACCAAATTCCAGAAATATCCCACAAAATGACCTAAATCATTCCAAAACTCTACCAAATTCCACAAAAACCCCACAGAATCTCCACAAATTCCCAAAAAATACATGAAAAATCCCTGATAATTTGTCAATTCTCTGCAGAATCCCACAAAATTCCAGAAAAGTCCCTCAAAGTTCCACAAACATCCCTCAAAATCTCCCCAAAATCCAACAAAATTCCAGAGAAATCCCACCAAATTCCCTAAATCTTCTCAAAACACGACAAAATTCTAGAAAAAAATCCCACCAAATCTCCACAAATTCCCACAAAATACATGTAAAAGCCCTCAAGATCCCTAAATCCCTATATATCCCACAAAATACCATAAAAATCACACAAAACCTCCACAAGTTTCCACAAAATCTAAGGAAACTTCCTCAAAATTCTTCAAGTCTCCTCCAAACCACACAAAGTCCTTGAAAAGGCCTACAGAATTCCAGAAAAATCCCACCAAATTCCCTAAATCTTCTCAAAACACGACCAAATTCTGGAAAAAAATCCCACCAAATCTCCACAAATTCCCACAAAATACATGTAAAATCCCCCAAGATCCCTAAATCCCCTCAATATCCCACAAAATTCCACAAAAATCACACAAAACCTCCACAAGTTTCCACAAAATCTAAGGAAACTTCCTCAAAATTCTTCAAGTCTCCTCCAAACCACACAAAGTCCTTGAAAAGGCCTATAGAATTCCAGAAAAATCCCACCAAATTCCCTAAATCTTCTCAAAACACGACCAAATTCTGGAAAAAAATCCCACCAAATCTCCACAAATTCACACAAAATACATGTAAAATCCCCCAAGATCCCTAAATCCCCTCAATATCCCACAAAATTCCACAAAAATCACACAAAACCTCCACAAGTTTCCACAAAATCTAAGGAAACTTCCTCAAAATTCTTCAAGTCTCCTCCAAACCACACAAAGTCCTTGAAAAGGCCCACAAAATTCTAGAAAAATACCACCAAATTCCCTCAATCTTTTCAAAATACCACAAAATTCTTGAAAAGCCCCACCAAATTCCAGAAACATCCCACAAAATGACCCAAATCATTCCAAAACTCTACCAAATTCCACAAAAATCCCACAGAATCTCCACAAATTCACACAAAATACATGAAAAATCCCTCAAGATCCCTAAATCGCCTCAATATCCCACAAAATCCCACAAAAATCACAAAAAACCTCCACAAGTTTCCACAAAATCTAAGGAAACTTCCTCAAAATTCTTCAAGTCTCCTCAAAACCACACAAAGTCCTTGAAAAGGCCCACCAAATTCCAGAAACATCCCACAGAATCTCCACAAATTCCCACAAAATCTAAAACAAATTCCTCATAATTCTTCAAGTCTGTTCAGAATCCCACAGAATTCCAGAAAAATCCCCACAAAATTCCAGAGAAGTCCCACAAAATTCCCTAAATCATTTCAAAACCCTACCAATTCACAGGAATGTCCCACAAAATCTCCACCGATTCCCAGAAAATCCCACCAAAATCCCACCAAAATCCCTAAATCTTCTGAAAACTCAACCAAATTCCAGAAACGCCCCATAAAATCACCACAGTTTCCCACAAAATTCAAGAAAAACACCACCAAATTCCCTAAATCTTTTCAAAATACCACAAAATTCTTGAAAAGCCCCACCAAATTCCAGAAATATCCCACAAAATGACCTAAATCATTCCAAAACTCTACCAAATTCCACAAAAACCCCACAGAATCTCCACAAATTCCCAAAAAATACATGAAAAATTCGTGATAATTTGTCAATTCTCTGCAGAATCCCACAAAATTCCAGAAAAGTCACTCAAAGTTCCACAAACATCCCACAAAATCTCCCCAAAATCCAACAAAATTCCAGAGAAATCCCACCAAATTCCCTAAATCTTCTCAAAACACGACAAAATTCTAGAAAAAAATCCCACCAAATCTCCACAAATTCCCACAAAATACATGTAAAAGCCCTCAAGATCCCTAAATCCCTCAATATCCCACAAAATACCATAAAAATCACACAAAACCTCCACAAGTTTCCACAAAATCTAAGGAAACTTCCTCAAAATTCTTCAAGTCTCCTCCAAACCACACAAAGTCCTTGAAAAGGCCCCAACAAATTCCAGAAACATCCCACAAAATGACCTAAATCATTCCAAAACTCTACCAAATTCCACAAAAATCCCACAGAATCTCCACAAATTCCCAAAAAATACATGAAAAATCCCTGATAATTTGTCAATTCTCTGCAGAATCCCACAAAATTCCAGAAAAGTCCCTCAAAGTTCCACAAACATCCCACAAAATGTCCTCAATATCCAACAAAATTCCAGAGAAATGCCACCAAATTCCCTAAATCTTCTCAAAACACAACCAAATTCTAGAAAAATCCCACCAAATCTCCACAAATTCCCACAAAATACATGAAAAATCCCTCAAGATCCCTAAATCCCTCAATATCCCACAAAATTCCACAAAAATCACACAAAACCTGCACAAGTTTCCACAAAATCTAAGGAAACTTCCTCAAAATTCTTCAAGTCTCCTCCAAACCACACAAAGTCCTTGAAAAGGCCTACAGAATTCCAGAAAAATCCCACCAAATTCCCTAAATCTTCTCAAGACACGACCAAATTCTGGAAAAAAATCCCACCAAATTTCCACAAATTCCCACAAAATACATGTAAAATCCCCCAAGATCCCTAAATCCCCTCAATATCCCACAAAATTCCACAAAAATCACACAAAACCTCCACAAGTTTCCACAAAATCTAAGGAAACTTCCTCAAAATTCTTCAAGTCTCCTCCAAACCACACAAAGTCCTTGAAAAGGCCCACAGAATTCCAGAAAAATCCCACCAAATTCCCTAAATCTTCTCAAAACACGACCAAATTCTGGAAAAAAATCCCACCAAATCTCCACAAATTCCCACAAAATACATGTAAAATCCCCCAAGATCCCTAAATCCCCTCAATATCCCACAAAATTCCACAAAAATCACACAAAACCTCCACAAGTTTCCACAAAATCTAAGGAAACTTCCTCAAAATTCTTCAAGTCTCCTCCAAACCACACAAAGTCCTTGAAAAGGCCTATAGAATTCCAGAAAAATCCCACCAAATTCCCTAAATCTTCTCAAAACACAACCAAATTCTAGAAAAATATCCCACCAAATCTCCACAAATTCCCACAAAATACAGGAAAAATCCCTCAAGATCCCTAAATCCCTCAATATCCCACAAAATTCCACAAAAATCACAAAAAACCTCCACAAGTTTCCACAAAATCTAAGGAAACTTCCTCAAAATTCTTCAAGTCTCCTCCAAACCACACAAAGTCCTTGAAAAGGCCCACCAAATTCCAGAAACATCCCACAGAATCTCCACAAATTCCCACAAAATCTAAAACAAATTCCTCATAATTCTTCAAGTCTGTTCAGAATCCCACAGAATTCCAGAAAAATCCCCACAAAATTCCAGAAAAGTCCCACAAAATTCCCTAAATCATCTCAAAACCCTACCAATTCACAGGAATGTCCCACAAAATCTCCACCGATTCCCAGAAAATCCCACCAAAATCCCACCAAAATCCCTAAATCTTCTGAAAACTCAACCAAATTCCAGAAACGCCCCATAAAATCACCACAGTTTCCCACAAAATTCAAGAAAAACACCACCAAATTCCCTAAATCTTTTCAAAATACCACAAAATTCTTGAAAAGCCCCACCAAATTCCAGAAATATCCCAGAAAATGACCTAAATCATTCCAAAACTCTACCAAATTCCACAAAAACCCCACAGAATCTCCACAAATTCCCAAAAAATACATGAAAAATTCGTGATAATTTGTCAATTCTCTGCAGAATCCCACAAAATTCCAGAAAAGTCCCTCAAAGTTCCACAAACATCCCACAAAATCTCCCCAAAATCCAAAAAAATTCCCGAGAAATCCCACCAAATTCCCTAAATCTTCTCAAAACACGACCAAATTCTAGAAAAAAATCCCACCAAATCTCCACAAATTCATACAAAATACATGAAAAATCCCTCAAGATCCCTAAATCCCTCAATATCCCACAAAATTCCACAAAAATCACACAAAACCTCCACAAGTTTCCACAAAATCTAAGGAAACTTCTTCAAAATTCTTCAAGTCTCCTCCAAACCACACAAAGTCCTTGAAAAGGCCCACAGAATTCCAGAAAAATCCCACTAAATTCCCTAAATCTTCTCAAAACACGACCAAATTCTGGAAAAAAATCCCACCAAATCTCCACAAATTGCCACAAAATACATGTAAAATCCCCCAAGATCTCTAAATCCCCTCAATATCCCACAAAATTCCACAAAAATCACACAAAACCTCCACAAGTTTCCACAAAATCTAAGGAAACTTCCTCAAAATTCTTCAAGTCTCCTCCAAACCACACAAAGTCCTTGAAAAGGCCCACAAAATTCTAGAAAAATACCACCAAATTCCCTAAATCTTTTCAAAATACCACAAAATTCTTGAAAAGCCCCACCAAATTCCAGAAACATCCCAGAAAATGACCTAAATCATTCCAAAACTCTACCAAATTCCACAAAAATCCCACAGAATCTCCACAAATTCACACAAAATACATGAAAAATCCCTCAAGATCCCTAAATCTCCAAAATTTCCTACAAAATTCCTCAAAAATCACACAAATCCTCCACAAGTTTCCACAAAATCTAGGAAAACTTCCTCAAAATTCTTCAAGTCTCCTCCAAACCACACAAAGTCCTTGAAAAGGCCCACCAAATTCCAGAAACATCCCACAGAATCTCCACAAATTCCCACAAAATCTAAAACAAATTCCTCATAATTCTTCAAGTCTGTTCAGAATCCCACAGAATTCCAGAAAAATCCCCACAAAATTCCAGAAAAGTCCCACAAAATTCCCTAAATCATTTCAAAACCCTACCAATTCACAGGAATGTCCCACAAAATCTCCACCGATTCCCAGAAAATCCCACCAAAATCCCACCAAAATCCCTAAATCTTCTGAAAACTCAACCAAATTCCAGAAACGCCCCATAAAATCACCACAGTTTCCCACAAAATTCAAGAAAAACACCACCAAATTCCCTAAATCTTTTCAAAATACCACAAAATTCTTGAAAAGCCCCACCAAATTCCAGAAATATCCCACAAAATGACCTAAATCATTCCAAAACTCTACCAAATTCCACAAAAACCCCACAGAATCTCCACAAATTCAAAAAAAATACATGAAAAATTCGTGATAATTTGTCAATTCTCTGCAGAATCCCACAAAATTCCAGAAAAGTCCCTCAAAGTTCCACAAACATCCCTCAAAATCTCCCCAAAATCCAACAAAATTCCAGAGAAATCCCACCAAATTCCCTAAATCTTCTCAAAACACGACAAAATTCTAGAAAAAAATCCCACCAAATCTCCACAAATTCCCACAAAATACATGTAAAAGCCCTCAAGATCTCTAAATCCCTCAATATCCCACAAAATACCATAAAAATCACACAAAACCTCCACAAGTTTCCACAAAATCTAAGGAAACTTCCTCAAAATTCTTCAAGTCTCCTCCAAACCACACAAAGTCCTTGAAAAGGCCTACAGAATTCCAGAAAAATCCCACCAAATTCCCTAAATCTTCTCAAAACACGACCAAATTCTGGAAAAAAATCCCACCAAATCTCCACAAATTCCCACAAAATACATGTAAAATCCCCCAAGATCCCTAAATCACCTCAATATCCCACAAAATTCCACAAAAATCACACAAAACCTCCACAAGTTTCCACAAAATCTAAGGAAACTTCCTCAAAATTCTTCAAGTCTCCTCCAAACCACACAAAGTCCTTGAAAAGGCCTATAGAATTCCAGAAAAATCCCACCAAATTCCCTAAATCTTCTCAAAACACGACCAAATTCTGGAAAAAAATCCCACCAAATCTCCACAAATTGCCACAAAATACATGTAAAATCCCCCAAGATCCCTAAATCCCCTCAATATCCCACAAAATTCCACAAAAATCACACAAAACCTCCACAAGTTTCCACAAAATCTAAGGAAACTTCCTCAAAATTCTTCAAGTCTCCTCCAAACCACACAAAGTCCTTGAAAAGGCCCACAAAATTCTAGAAAAATACCACCAAATTCCCTAAATCTTTTCAAAATACCACAAAATTCTTGAAAAGCCCCACCAAATTCCAGAAACATCCCACAATATGACCTAAATCATTCCAAAACTCTACCAAATTCCACAAAAATCCCACAGAATCTCCACAAATTCACACAAAATACATGAAAAATCCCTCAAGATCCCTAAATCTCCAAAATTTCCTACAAAATTCCTCAAAAATCACACAAATCCTCCACAAGTTTCCACAAAATCTAAGAAAAATTCCTCAAAATTCTTCAAGTCTCCTCCAAACCACACAAAGTCCTTGAAAAGGCCCACCAAATTCCAGAAACATCCCACAGAATCTCCACAAATTCCCACAAAATCTAAAACAAATTCCTCATAATTCTTCAAGTCTGTTCAGAATCCCACAGAATTCCAGAAAAATCCCCACAAAATTCCAGAGAAGTCCCACAAAATTCCCTAAATCATTTCAAAACCCTACCAATTCACAGGAATGTCCCACAAAATCTCCACCGATTCCCAGAAAATCCCACCAAAATCCCACCAAAATCCCTAAATCTTCTGAAAACTCAACCAAATTCCAGAAACGCCCCATAAAATCACCACAGTTTCCTACAAAATTCAAGAAAAACACCACCAAATTCCCTAAATCTTTTCAAAATACCACAAAATTCTTGAAAAGCCCCACCAAATTCCAGAAATATCCCACAAAATGACCTAAATCATTCCAAAACTCTACCAAATTCCACAAAAACCCCACAGAATCTCCACAAATTCCCAAAAAATACATGAAAAATTCGTGATAATTTGTCAATTCTCTGCAGAATCCCACAAAATTCCAGAAAAGTCACTCAAAGTTCCACAAACATCCCACAAAATCTCCCCAAAATCCAACAAAATTCCAGAGAAATCCCACCAAATTCCCTAAATCTTCTCAAAACACGACAAAATTCTAGAAAAAAATCCCACCAAATCTCCACAAATTCCCACAAAATACATGTAAAAGCCCTCAAGATCCCTAAATCCCTCAATATCCCACAAAATACCATAAAAATCACACAAAACCTCCACAAGTTTCCACAAAATCTAAGGAAACTTCCTCAAAATTCTTCAAGTCTCCTCCAAACCACACAAAGTCCTTGAAAAGGCCCCAACAAAATTCAAGAAAAACACCACAAAATTCCCTAAATCATTTCAAAATACCACAAAATTCTTGAAAAGCCCCACCAAATTCCAGTAATATCCCACAAAATGACCTAAATCATTCCAAAACTCTACCAAATTCCACAAAAACCCCACAGAATCTCCACAAATTCCCAAAAAATACATGAAAAATCCCTGATAATTTGTCAATTCTCTGCAGAATCCTAAAAAATTCCAGAAAAGTCCCTCAAAGTTCCACAAACATCCCACAAAATGTCCTCAATATCCAACAAAATTCCAGAGAAATGCCACCAAATTCCCTAAATCTTCTCAAAACACGACCAAATTCTAGAAAAAAATCCCACCAAATCTCCACAAATTCATACAAAATACATGAAAAATCCCTCAAGATCCCTAAATCCCTCAATATCCCACAAAATTCCACAAAAATCACACAAAACCTCCACAAGTTTCCACAAAATCTAAGGAAACTTCTTCAAAATTCTTCAAGTCTCCTCCAAACCACACAAAGTCCTTGAAAAGGCCAACAGAATTCCAGAAAAATCCCACCAAATTCCCTAAATCTTCTCAAAACACGACCAAATTCTAGAAAAAAATCCCACCAAATCTCCACAAATTCCCACAAAATACATGTAAAATCCCCCAAGATCCCTAAATCCCCTCAATATCCCACAAAATTCCACAAAAATCACACAAAACCTCCACAAGTTTCCACAAAATCTAAGGAAACTTCCTCAAAATTCTTCAAGTCTCCTCCAAACCACACAAAGTCCTTGAAAAGGCCCACAAAATTCTAGAAAAATACCACCAAATTCCCTAAATCTTTTCAAAATACCACAAAATTCTTGAAAAGCCCCACCAAATTCCAGAAACATCCCACAAAATGACCTAAATCATTCCAAAACTCTACCAAATTCCACAAAAATCCCACAGAATCTCCACAAATTCACACAAAATACATGAAAAATCCCTCAAGATCCCTAAATCTCCAAAATTTCCTACAAAATTCCTCAAAAATCACACAAATCCTCCACAAGTTTCCACAAAATCTAAGGAAACTTCCTCAAAATTCTTCAAGTCTCCTCCAAACCACACAAAGTCCTTGAAAAGGCCTACAGAATTCCAGAAAAATCCCACCAAATTCCCTAAATCTTCTCAAAACACGACCAAATTCTGGAAAAAAATCCCACCAAATCTCCACAAATTCCCACAAAATACATGTAAAATCCCCCAAGATCCCTAAATCACCTCAATATCCCACAAAATTCCACAAAAATCACACAAAACCTCCACAAGTTTCCACAAAATCTAAGGAAACTTCCTCAAAATTCTTCAAGTCTCCTCCAAACCACACAAAGTCCTTGAAAAGGCCTATAGAATTCCAGAAAAATCCCACCAAATTCCCTAAATCTTCTCAAAACACGACCAAATTCTGGAAAAAAATCCCACCAAATCTCCACAAATTGCCACAAAATACATGTAAAATCCCCCAAGATCCCTAAATCCCCTCAATATCCCACAAAATTCCACAAAAATCACACAAAACCTCCACAAGTTTCCACAAAATCTAAGGAAACTTCCTCAAAATTCTTCAAGTCTCCTCCAAACCACACAAAGTCCTTGAAAAGGCCCACAAAATTCTAGAAAAATACCACCAAATTCCCTAAATCTTTTCAAAATACCACAAAATTCTTGAAAAGCCCCACCAAATTCCAGAAACATCCCACAATATGACCTAAATCATTCCAAAACTCTACCAAATTCCACAAAAATCCCACAGAATCTCCACAAATTCACACAAAATACATGAAAAATCCCTCAAGATCCCTAAATCTCCAAAATTTCCTACAAAATTCCTCAAAAATCACACAAATCCTCCACAAGTTTCCACAAAATCTAAGAAAAATTCCTCAAAATTCTTCAAGTCTCCTCCAAACCACACAAAGTCCTTGAAAAGGCCCACCAAATTCCAGAAACATCCCACAGAATCTCCACAAATTCCCACAAAATCTAAAACAAATTCCTCATAATTCTTCAAGTCTGTTCAGAATCCCACAGAATTCCAGAAAAATCCCCACAAAATTCCAGAGAAGTCCCACAAAATTCCCTAAATCATTTCAAAACCCTACCAATTCACAGGAATGTCCCACAAAATCTCCACCGATTCCCAGAAAATCCCACCAAAATCCCACCAAAATCCCTAAATCTTCTGAAAACTCAACCAAATTCCAGAAACGCCCCATAAAATCACCACAGTTTCCTACAAAATTCAAGAAAAACACCACCAAATTCCCTAAATCTTTTCAAAATACCACAAAATTCTTGAAAAGCCCCACCAAATTCCAGAAATATCCCAGAAAATGACCTAAATCATTCCAAAACTCTACCAAATTCCACAAAAACCCCACAGAATCTCCACAAATTCCCAAAAAATACATGAAAAATTCGTGATAATTTGTCAATTCTCTGCAGAATCCCACAAAATTCCAGAAAAGTCACTCAAAGTTCCACAAACATCCCACAAAATCTCCCCAAAATCCAACAAAATTCCAGAGAAATCCCACCAAATTCCCTAAATCTTCTCAAAACACGACCAAATTCTAGAAAAAAATCCCACCAAATCTCCACAAATTCCCACAAAATACATGTAAAATCCCCCAAGATCTCTAAATCCCCTCAATATCCCACAAAATTCCACAAAAATCACACAAAACCTCCACAAGTTTCCACAAAATCTAAGGAAACTTCCTCAAAATTCTTCAAGTCTCCTCCAAACCACACAAAGTCCTTGAAAAGGCCCACAAAATTCAAGAAAAACACCACAAAATTCCCTAAATCATTTCAAAATACCACAAAATTCTTGAAAAGCCCCACCAAATTCCAGTAATATCCCACAAAATGACCTAAATCATTCCAAAACTCTACCAAATTCCACAAAAACCCCACAGAATCTCCACAAATTCCCAAAAAATACATGAAAAATCCCTGATAATTTGTCAATTCTCTGCAGAATCCTAAAAAATTCCAGAAAAGTCCCTCAAAGTTCCACAAACATCCCACAAAATGTCCTCAATATCCAACAAAATTCCAGAGAAATGCCACCAAATTCCCTAAATCTTCTCAAAACACGACCAAATTCTAGAAAAAAATCCCACCAAATCTCCACAAATTCATACAAAATACATGAAAAATCCCTCAAGATCCCTAAATCCCTCAATATCCCACAAAATTCCACAAAAATCACACAAAACCTCCACAAGTTTCCACAAAATCTAAGGAAACTTCTTCAAAATTCTTCAAGTCTCCTCCAAACCACACAAAGTCCTTGAAAAGGCCAACAGAATTCCAGAAAAATCCCACCAAATTCCCTAAATCTTCTCAAAACACGACCAAATTCTAGAAAAAAATCCCACCAAATCTCCACAAATTCCCACAAAATACATGTAAAATCCCCCAAGATCCCTAAATCCCCTCAATATCCCACAAAATTCCACAAAAATCACACAAAACCTCCACAAGTTTCCACAAAATCTAAGGAAACTTCCTCAAAATTCTTCAAGTCTCCTCCAAACCACACAAAGTCCTTGAAAAGGCCCACAAAATTCTAGAAAAATACCACCAAATTCCCTAAATCTTTTCAAAATACCACAAAATTCTTGAAAAGCCCCACCAAATTCCAGAAACATCCCACAAAATGACCTAAATCATTCCAAAACTCTACCAAATTCCACAAAAATCCCACAGAATCTCCACAAATTCACACAAAATACATGAAAAATCCCTCAAGATCCCTAAATCTCCAAAATTTCCTACAAAATTCCTCAAAAATCACACAAATCCTCCACAAGTTTCCACAAAATCTAAGAAAACTTCCTCAAAATTCTTCAAGTCTCCTCCAAACCACACAAAGTCCTTGAAAAGGCCCACCAAATTCCAGAAACATCCCACAGAATCTCCACAAATTCCCACAAAATCTAAAACAAATTCCTCATAATTCTTCAAGTCTGTTCAGAATCCCACAGAATTCCAGAAAAATCCCCACAAAATTCCAGAAAAGTCCCACAAAATTCCCTAAATCATTTCAAAACCCTACCAATTCACAGGAATGTCCCACAAAATCTCCACCGATTCCCAGAAAATCCCACCAAAATCCCACCAAAATCCCTAAATCTTCTGAAAACTCAACCAAATTCCAGAAACGCCCCATAAAATCACCACAGTTTCCCACAAAATTCAAGAAAAACACCACCAAATTCCCTAAATCTTTTCAAAATACCACAAAATTCTTGAAAAGCCCCACCAAATTCCAGAAATATCCCACAAAATGACCTAAATCATTCCAAAACTCTACCAAATTCCACAAAAACCCCACAGAATCTACACAAATTCCCAAAAAATACATGAAAAATCCCTGATAATTTGTCAATTCTCTGCAGAATCCCACAAAATTCCAGAAAAGTCCCTCAAAGTTCCACAAACATCCCTCAAAATCTCCCCAAAATCCAACAAAATTCCAGAGAAATCCCACCAAATTCCCTAAATCTTCTCAAAACACGACAAAATTCTAGAAAAAAATCCCACCAAATCTCCACAAATTCCCACAAAATACATGTAAAAGCCCTCAAGATCCCTAAATCCCTCAATATCCCACAAAATACCATAAAAATCACACAAAACCTCCACAAGTTTCCACAAAATCTAAGGAAACTTCCTCAAAATTCTTCAAGTCTCCTCCAAACCACACAAAGTCCTTGAAAAGGCCTACAGAATTCCAGAAAAATCCCACCAAATTCCCTAAATCTTCTCAAAACACGACCAAATTCTGGAAAAAAATCCCACCAAATCTCCACAAATTCCCACAAAATACATGTAAAATCCCCCAAGATCCCTAAATCACCTCAATATCCCACAAAATTCCACAAAAATCACACAAAACCTCCACAAGTTTCCACAAAATCTAAGGAAACTTCCTCAAAATTCTTCAAGTCTCCTCCAAACCACACAAAGTCCTTGAAAAGGCCTATAGAATTCCAGAAAAATCCCACCAAATTCCCTAAATCTTCTCAAAACACGACCAAATTCTGGAAAAAAATCCCACCAAATCTCCACAAATTGCCACAAAATACATGTAAAATCCCCCAAGATCCCTAAATCCCCTCAATATCCCACAAAATTCCACAAAAATCACACAAAACCTCCACAAGTTTCCACAAAATCTAAGGAAACTTCCTCAAAATTCTTCAAGTCTCCTCCAAACCACACAAAGTCCTTGAAAAGGCCCACAAAATTCTAGAAAAATACCACCAAATTCCCTAAATCTTTTCAAAATACCACAAAATTCTTGAAAAGCCCCACCAAATTCCAGAAACATCCCACAAAATGACCTAAATCATTCCAAAACTCTACCAAATTCCACAAAAATCCCACAGAATCTCCACAAATTCACACAAAATACATGAAAAATCCCTCAAGATCCCTAAATCTCCAAAATTTCCTACAAAATTCCTCAAAAATCACACAAATCCTCCACAAGTTTCCACAAAATCTAAGAAAACTTCCTCAAAATTCTTCAAGTCTCCTCCAAACCACACAAAGTCCTTGAAAAGGCCCACCAAATTCCAGAAACATCCCACAGAATCTCCACAAATTCCCACAAAATCTAAAACAAATTCCTCATAATTCTTCAAGTCTGTTCAGAATCCCACAGAATTCCAGAAAAATCCCCACAAAATTCCAGAGAAGTCCCACAAAATTCCCTAAATCATTTCAAAACCCTACCAATTCACAGGAATGTCCCACAAAATCTCCACCGATTCCCAGAAAATCCCACCAAAATCCCACCAAAATCCCTAAATCTTCTGAAAACTCAACCAAATTCCAGAAACGCCCCATAAAATCACCACAGTTTCCCACAAAATTCAAGAAAAACACCACCAAATTCCCTAAATCTTTTCAAAATACCACAAAATTCTTGAAAAGCCCCACCAAATTCCAGAAATATCCCACAAAATGACCTAAATCATTCCAAAACTCTACCAAATTCCACAAAAACCCCACAGAATCTCCACAAATTCCCAAAAAATACATGAAAAATTCGTGATAATTTGTCAATTCTCTGCAGAATCCCACAAAATTCCAGAAAAGTCCCTCAAAGTTCCACAAACATCCCTCAAAATCTCCCCAAAATCCAACAAAATTCCAGAGAAATCCCACCAAATTCCCTAAATCTTCTCAAAACACGACAAAATTCTAGAAAAAAATCCCACCAAATCTCCACAAATTCCCACAAAATACATGTAAAAGCCCTCAAGATCCCTAAATCCCTCAATATCCCACAAAATACCATAAAAATCACACAAAACCTCCACAAGTTTCCACAAAATCTAAGGAAACTTCCTCAAAATTCTTCAAGTCTCCTCCAAACCACACAAAGTCCTTGAAAAGGCCTACAGAATTCCAGAAAAATCCCACCAAATTCCCTAAATCTTCTCAAAACACGACCAAATTCTGGAAAAAAATCCCACCAAATCTCCACAAATTCCCACAAAATACATGTAAAATCCCCCAAGATCCCTAAATCACCTCAATATCCCACAAAATTCCACAAAAATCACACAAAACCTCCACAAGTTTCCACAAAATCTAAGGAAACTTCCTCAAAATTCTTCAAGTCTCCTCCAAACCACACAAAGTCCTTGAAAAGGCCTATAGAATTCCAGAAAAATCCCACCAAATTCCCTAAATCTTCTCAAAACACGACCAAATTCTGGA
The DNA here is from genome assembly GCF_971803275.1 of Cyanistes caeruleus. NCBI lineage: Eukaryota > Metazoa > Chordata > Aves > Passeriformes > Paridae > Cyanistes > Cyanistes caeruleus. Next base: position 67,567,955 of record NC_141705.1, read on the forward strand.
AAAAAATCCCACCAAATCTCCACAAATTGCCACAAAATACATGTAAAATCCCCCAAGATCCCTAAATCCCCTCAATATCCCACAAAATTCCACAAAAATCACACAAAACCTCCACAAGTTTCCACAAAATCTAAGGAAACTTCCTCAAAATTCTTCAAGTCTCCTCCAAACCACACAAAGTCCTTGAAAAGGCCCACAAAATTCTAGAAAAATACCACCAAATTCCCTAAATCTTTTCAAAATACCACAAAATTCTTGAAAAGCCCCACCAAATTCCAGAAACATCCCACAAAATGACCTAAATCATTCCAAAACTCTACCAAATTCCACAAAAATCCCACAGAATCTCCACAAATTCACACAAAATACATGAAAAATCCCTCAAGATCCCTAAATCTCCAAAATTTCCTACAAAATTCCTCAAAAATCACACAAATCCTCCACAAGTTTCCACAAAATCTAAGAAAACTTCCTCAAAATTCTTCAAGTCTCCTCCAAACCACACAAAGTCCTTGAAAAGGCCCACCAAATTCCAGAAACATCCCACAGAATCTCCACAAATTCCCACAAAATCTAAAACAAATTCCTCATAATTCTTCAAGTCTGTTCAGAATCCCACAGAATTCCAGAAAAATCCCCACAAAATTCCAGAAAAGTCCCACAAAATTCCCTAAATCATTTCAAAACCCTACCAATTCACAGGAATGTCCCACAAAATCTCCACCGATTCCCAGAAAATCCCACCAAAATCCCACCAAAATCCCTAAATCTTCTGAAAACTCAACCAAATTCCAGAAACGCCCCATAAAATCACCACAGTTTCCCACAAAATTCAAGAAAAACACCACCAAATTCCCTAAATCTTTTCAAAATACCACAAAATTCTTGAAAAGCCCCACCAAATTCCAGAAATATCCCACAAAATGACCTAAATCATTCCAAAACTCTACCAAATTCCACAAAAACCCCACAGAATCTCCACAAATTCCCAAAAAATACATGAAAAATTCGTGATAATTTGTCAATTCTCTGCAGAATCCCACAAAATTCCAGAAAAGTCCCTCAAAGTTCCACAAACATCCCACAAAATCTCCCCAAAATCCAACAAACTTCCAGAGAAATCCCACCAAATTCCCTAAATCTTCTCAAAACACGACCAAATTCTAGAAAAAAATCCCACCAAATCTCCACAAATTCCCACAAAATACATGTAAAATCCCCCAAGATCTCTAAATCCCCTCAATATCCCACAAAATTCCACAAAAATCACACAAAACCTCCACAAGTTTCCACAAAATCTAAGGAAACTTCCTCAAAATTCTTCAAGTCTCCTCCAAACCACACAAAGTCCTTGAAAAGGCCCACAAAATTCAAGAAAAACACCACAAAATTCCCTAAATCTTTTCAAAATACCACAAAATTCTTGAAAAGCCCCACCAAATTCCAGAAATATCCCACAAAATGACCTAAATCATTCCAAAACTCTACCAAATTCCACAAAAACCCCACAGAATCTCCACAAATTCCCAAAAAATACATGAAAAATCCCTGATAATTTGTCAATTCTCTGCAGAATCCTAAAAAATTCCAGAAAAGTCCCTCAAAGTTCCACAAACATCCCACAAAATGTCCTCAATATCCAACAAAATTCCAGAGAAATGCCACCAAATTCCCTAAATCTTCTCAAAACACGACCAAATTCTAGAAAAAAATCCCACCAAATCTCCACAAATTCATACAAAATACATGAAAAATCCCTCAAGATCCCTAAATCCCTCAATATCCCACAAAATTCCACAAAAATCACACAAAACCTCCACAAGTTTCCACAAAATCTAAGGAAACTTCTTCAAAATTCTTCAAGTCTCCTCCAAACCACACAAAGTCCTTGAAAAGGCCCACAGAATTCCAGAAAAATCCCACTAAATTCCCTAAATCTTCTCAAAACACGACCAAATTCTGGAAAAAAATCCCACCAAATCTCCACAAATTGCCACAAAATACATGTAAAATCCCCCAAGACCCCTAAATCCCCTCAATATCCCACAAAATTCCACAAAAATCACACAAAACCTCCACAAGTTTCCACAAAATCTAAGGAAACTTCCTCAAAATTCTTCAAGTCTCCTCCAAACCACACAAAGTCCTTGAAAAGGCCCACAAAATTCTAGAAAAATACCACCAAATTCCCTAAATCTTTTCAAAATACCACAAAATTCTTGAAAAGCCCCACCAAATTCCAGAAACATCCCACAAAATGACCTAAATCATTCCAAAACTCTACCAAATTCCACAAAAATCCCACAGAATCTCCACAAATTCACACAAAATACATGAAAAATCCCTCAAGATCCCTAAATCTCCAAAATTTCCTACAAAATTCCTCAAAAATCACACAAATCCTCCACAAGTTTCCACAAAATCTAAGAAAACTTCCTCAAAATTCTTCAAGTCTCCTCCAAACCACACAAAGTCCTTGAAAAGGCCCACCAAATTCCAGAAACATCCCACAGAATCTCCACAAATTCCCACAAAATCTAAAACAAATTCCTCATAATTCTTCAAGTCTGTTCAGAATCCCACAGAATTCCAGAAAAATCCCCACAAAATTCCAGAAAAGTCCCACAAAATTCCCTAAATCATTTCAAAACCCTACCAATTCACAGGAATGTCCCACAAAATCTCCACCGATTCCCAGAAAATCCCACCAAAATCCCACCAAAATCCCTAAATCTTCTGAAAACTCAACCAAATTCCAGAAACGCCCCATAAAATCACCACAGTTTCCCACAAAATTCAAGAAAAACACCACAAAATTCCCTAAATCTTTTCAAAATACCACAAAATTCTTGAAAAGCTCCACCAAATTCCAGAAATATCCCACAAAATGACCTAAATCATTCCAAAACTCTACCAAATTCCACAAAAACCCCACAGAATCTCCACAAATTCCCAAAAAATACATGAAAAATTCGTGATAATTTGTCAATTCTCTGCAGAATCCCACAAAATTCCAGAAAAGTCCCTCAAAGTTCCACAAACATCCCTCAAAATCTCCCCAAAATCCAACAAAATTCCAGAGAAATCCCACCAAATTCCCTAAATCTTCTCAAAACACGACAAAATTCTAGAAAAAAATCCCACCAAATCTCCACAAATTCCCACAAAATACATGTAAAAGCCCTCAAGATCCCTAAATCCCTCAATATCCCACAAAATACCATAAAAATCACACAAAACCTCCACAAGTTTCCACAAAATCTAAGGAAACTTCCTCAAAATTCTTCAAGTCTCCTCCAAACCACACAAAGTCCTTGAAAAGGCCCCAACAAATTCCAGAAACATCCCAGAAAATGACCTAAATCATTCCAAAACTCTACCAAATTCCACAAAAACCCCACAGAATCTCCACAAATTCCCAAAAAATACATGAAAAATCCCTGATAATTTGTCAATTCTCTGCAGAATCCCACAAAATTCCAGAAAAGTCCCTCAAAGTTCCACAAACATCCCACAAAATGTCCTCAATATCCAACAAAATTCCAGAGAAATGCCACCAAATTCCCTAAATCTTCTCAAAACACAACCAAATTCTAGAAAAATCCCACCAAATCTCCACAAATTCCCACAAAATACATGAAAAATCCCTCAAGATCCCTAAATCCCTCAATATCCCACAAAATTCCACAAAACTCACACAAAACCTCCACAAGTTTCCACAAAATCTACGAAAACTTCCTCAAAATTCTTCAAGTCTCCTCCAAACCACACAAAGTCCTTGAAAAGGCCCACAGAATTCCAGAAAAATCCCACTAAATTCCCTAAATCTTCTCAAAACACGACCAAATTCTGGAAAAAAATCCCACCAAATCTCCACAAATTCCCACAAAATACATGTAAAATCCCCCAAGATCCCTAAATCCCCTCAATATCCCACAAAATTCCACAAAAATCACACAAAACCTCCACAAGTTTCCACAAAATCTAAGGAAACTTCCTCAAAATTCTTCAAGTCTCCTCCAAACCACACAAAGTCCTTGAAAAGGCCAACAGAATTCCAGAAAAATCCCACCAAATTCCCTAAATCTTCTCAAAACACGACCAAATTCTGGAAAAAAATCCCACCAAATCTCCACAAATTCCCACAAAATACATGTAAAATCCCCCAAGATCCCTAAATCACCTCAATATCCCACAAAATTCCACAAAAATCACACAAAACCTCCACAAGTTTCCACAAAATCTAAGGAAACTTCCTCAAAATTCTTCAAGTCTCCTCCAAACCACACAAAGTCCTTGAAAAGGCCTATAGAATTCCAGAAAAATCCCACCAAATTCCCTAAATCTTCTCAAAACACGACCAAATTCTGGAAAAAAATCCCACCAAATCTCCACAAATTCCCACAAAATACATGTAAAATCCCCCAAGATCCCTAAATCCCCTCAATATCCCACAAAATTCCACAAAAATCACACAAAACCTCCACAAGTTTCCACAAAATCTAAGGAAACTTCCTCAAAATTCTTCAAGTCTCCTCCAAACCACACAAAGTCCTTGAAAAGGCCCACAAAATTCTAGAAAAATACCACCAAATTCCCTCAATCTTTTCAAAATACCACAAAATTCTTGAAAAGCCCCACCAAATTCCAGAAACATCCCACAAAATGACCTGAATCATTCCAAAACTCTACCAAATTCCACAAAAATCCCACAGAATCTCCACAAATTCACACAAAATACATGAAAAATCCCTCAAGATCCCTAAATCTCCAAAATTTCCTACAAAATTCCTCAAAAATCACACAAATCCTCCACAAGTTTCCACAAAATCTAAGAAAACTTCCTCAAAATTCTTCAAGTCTCCTCCAAACCACACAAAGTCCTTGAAAAGGCCCACCAAATTCCAGAAACATCCCACAGAATCTCCACAAATTCCCACAAAATCTAAAACAAATTCCTCATAATTCTTCAAGTCTGTTCAGAATCCCACAGAATTCCAGAAAAATCCCCACAAAATTCCAGAAAAGTCCCACAAAATTCCCTAAATCATTTCAAAACCCTACCAATTCACAGGAATGTCCCACAAAATCTCCACCGATTCCCAGAAAATCCCACCAAAATCCCACCAAAATCCCTAAATCTTCTGAAAACTCAACCAAATTCCAGAAACGCCCCATAAAATCACCACAGTTTCCCACAAAATTCAAGAAAAACACCACCAAATTCCCTAAATCTTTTCAAAATACCACAAAATTCTTGAAAAGCCCCACCAAATTCCAGAAATATCCCACAAAATGACCTAAATCATTCCAAAACTCTACCAAATTCCACAAAAACCCCACAGAATCTCCACAAATTCCCAAAAAATACATGAAAAATTCGTGATAATTTGTCAATTCTCTGCAGAATCCCACAAAATTCCAGAAAAGTCCCTCAAAGTTCCACAAACATCCCACAAAATCTCCCCAAAATCCAACAAAATTCCAGAGAAATCCCACCAAATTCCCTAAATCTTCTCAAAACACGACCAAATTCTGGAAAAAAATCCCACCAAATCTCCACAAATTCCCACAAAATACATGTAAAATCCCCCAAGATCTCTAAATCCCCTCAATATCCCACAAAATTCCACAAAAATCACACAAAACCTCCACAAGTTTCCACAAAATCTAAGGAAACTTCCTCAAAATTCTTCAAGTCTCCTCCAAACCACACAAAGTCCTTGAAAAGGCCCACAAAATTCAAGAAAAACACCACAAAATTCCCTAAATCATTTCAAAATACCACAAAATTCTTGAAAAGCCCCACCAAATTCCAGAAATATCCCACAAAATGACCTAAATCATTCCAAAACTCTACCAAATTCCACAAAAACCCCACAGAATCTCCACAAATTCCCAAAAAATACATGAAAAATTCGTGATAATTTGTCAATTCTCTGCAGAATCCTAAAAAATTCCAGAAAAGTCCCTCAAAGTTCCACAAACATCCCACAAAATGTCCTCAATATCCAACAAAATTCCAGAGAAATGCCACCAAATTCCCTAAATCTTCTCAAAACACGACCAAATTCTAGAAAAAAATCCCACCAAATCTCCACAAATTCATACAAAATACATGAAAAATCCCTCAAGATCCCTAAATCCCTCAATATCCCACAAAATTCCACAAAAATCACACAAAACCTCCACAAGTTTCCACAAAATCTAAGGAAACTTCCTCAAAATTCTTCAAGTCTCCTCCAAACCACACAAAGTCCTTGAAAAGGCCTATAGAATTCCAGAAAAATCCCACCAAATTCCCTAAATCTTCTCAAAACACGACCAAATTCTGGAAAAAAATCCCACCAAATCTCCACAAATTCCCACAAAATACATGTAAAATCCCCCAAGATCCCTAAATCCCCTCAATATCCCACAAAATTCCACAAAAATCACACAAAACCTCCACAAGTTTCCACAAAATCTAAGGAAACTTCCTCAAAATTCTTCAAGTCTCCTCCAAACCACACAAAGTCCTTGAAAAGGCCCACAAAATTCTAGAAAAATACCACCAAATTCCCTCAATCTTTTCAAAATACCACAAAATTCTTGAAAAGCCCCACCAAATTCCAGAAACATCCCACAAAATGACCTGAATCATTCCAAAACTCTACCAAATTCCACAAAAATCCCACAGAATCTCCACAAATTCACACAAAATACATGAAAAATCCCTCAAGATCCCTAAATCTCCAAAATTTCCTACAAAATTCCTCAAAAATCACACAAATCCTCCACAAGTTTCCACAAAATCTAAGAAAACTTCCTCAAAATTCTTCAAGTCTCCTCCAAACCACACAAAGTCCTTGAAAAGGCCCACCAAATTCCAGAAACATCCCACAGAATCTCCACAAATTCCCACAAAATCTAAAACAAATTCCTCATAATTCTTCAAGTCTGTTCAGAATCCCACAGAATTCCAGAAAAATCCCCACAAAATTCCAGAAAAGTCCCACAAAATTCCCTAAATCATTTCAAAACCCTACCAATTCACAGGAATGTCCCACAAAATCTCCACCGATTCCCAGAAAATCCCACCAAAATCCCACCAAAATCCCTAAATCTTCTGAAAACTCAACCAAATTCCAGAAACGCCCCATAAAATCACCACAGTTTCCCACAAAATTCAAGAAAAACACCACCAAATTCCCTAAATCTTTTCAAAATACCACAAAATTCTTGAAAAGCCCCACCAAATTCCAGAAATATCCCACAAAATGACCTAAATCATTCCAAAACTCTACCAAATTCCACAAAAACCCCACAGAATCTCCACAAATTCCCAAAAAATACATGAAAAATTCGTGATAATTTGTCAATTCTCTGCAGAATCCCACAAAATTCCAGAAAAGTCCCTCAAAGTTCCACAAACATCCCACAAAATCTCCCCAAAATCCAACAAAATTCCAGAGAAATCCCACCAAATTCCCTAAATCTTCTCAAAACACGACCAAATTCTGGAAAAAAATCCCACCAAATCTCCACAAATTCCCACAAAATACATGTAAAATCCCCCAAGATCTCTAAATCCCCTCAATATCCCACAAAATTCCACAAAAATCACACAAAACCTCCACAAGTTTCCACAAAATCTAAGGAAACTTCCTCAAAATTCTTCAAGTCTCCTCCAAACCACACAAAGTCCTTGAAAAGGCCCACAAAATTCAAGAAAAACACCACAAAATTCCCTAAATCATTTCAAAATACCACAAAATTCTTGAAAAGCCCCACCAAATTCCAGAAATATCCCACAAAATGACCTAAATCATTCCAAAACTCTACCAAATTCCACAAAAACCCCACAGAATCTCCACAAATTCCCAAAAAATACATGAAAAATTCGTGATAATTTGTCAATTCTCTGCAGAATCCTAAAAAATTCCAGAAAAGTCCCTCAAAGTTCCACAAACATCCCACAAAATGTCCTCAATATCCAACAAAATTCCAGAGAAATGCCACCAAATTCCCTAAATCTTCTCAAAACACGACCAAATTCTAGAAAAAAATCCCACCAAATCTCCACAAATTCATACAAAATACATGAAAAATCCCTCAAGATCCCTAAATCCCTCAATATCCCACAAAATTCCACAAAAATCACACAAAACCTCCACAAGTTTCCACAAAATCTAAGGAAACTTCTTCAAAATTCTTCAAGTCTCCTCCAAACCACACAAAGTCCTTGAAAAGGCCCACAGAATTCCAGAAAAATCCCACTAAATTCCCTAAATCTTCTCAAAACACGACCAAATTCTGGAAAAAAATCCCACCAAATCTCCACAAATTGCCACAAAATACATGTAAAATCCCCCAAGATCCCTAAATCCCCTCAATATCCCACAAAATTCCACAAAAATCACACAAAACCTCCACAAGTTTCCACAAAATCTAAAGAAACTTCCTCAAAATTCTTCAAGTCTCCTCCAAACCACACAAAGTCCTTGAAAAGGCCCACAAAATTCTAGAAAAATACCACCAAATTCCCTCAATCTTTTCAAAATACCACAAAATTCTTGAAAAGCCCCACCAAATTCCAGAAACATCCCACAAAATGACCTACATCATTCCAAAACTCTACCAAATTCCACAAAAATCCCACAGAATCTCCACAAATTCACACAAAATACATGAAAAATCCCTCAAGATCCCTAAATCTCCAACATTTCCTACAAAATTCCTCAAAAATCACACAAATCCTCCACAAGTTTCCACAAAATCTAAGAAAACTTCCTCAAAATTCTTCAAGTCTCCTCCAAACCACACAAAGTCCTTGAAAAGGCCCACCAAATTCCAGAAACATCCCACAGAATCTCCACAAATTCCCACAAAATCTAAAACAAATTCCTCATAATTCTTCAAGTCTGTTCAGAATCCCACAGAATTCCAGAAAAATCCCCACAAAATTCCAGAAAAGTCCCACAAAATTCCCTAAATCATTTCAAAACCCTACCAATTCACAGGAATGTCCCACAAAATCTCCACCGATTCCCAGAAAATCCCACCAAAATCCCACCAAAATCCCTAAATCTTCTGAAAACTCAACCAAATTCCAGAAACGCCCCATAAAATCACCACAGTTTCCCACAAAATTCAAGAAAAACACCACAAAATTCCCTAAATCTTTTCAAAATACCACAAAATTCTTGAAAAGCCCCACCAAATCCCAGAAATATCCCACAAAATGACCTAAATCATTCCAAAACTCTACCAAATTCCACAAAAACCCCACAGAATCTCCACAAATTCCCAAAAAATACATGAAAAATCCCTGATAATTTGTCAATTCTCTGCAGAATCCCACAAAATTCCAGAAAAGTCCCTCAAAGTTCCAAAAACATCCCTCAAAATCTCCCCAAAATCCAACAAAATTCCAGAGAAATCCCACCAAATTCCCTAAATCTTCTCAAAACACGACCAAATTCTAGAAAAAAATCCCACCAAATCTCCACAAATTCCCACAAAATACATGTAAAAGCCCTCAAGATCCCTAAATCCCTCAATATCCCACAAAATACCATAAAAATCACACAAAACCTCCACAAGTTTCCACAAAATCTAAGGAAACTTCCTCAAAATTCTTCAAGTCTCCTCCAAACCACACAAAGTCCTTGAAAAGGCCTACAGAATTCCAGAAAAATCCCACCAAATTCCCTAAATCTTCTCAAAACACGACCAAATTCTGGAAAAAAATCCCACCAAATCTCCACAAATTCCCACAAAATACATGTAAAATCCCCCAAGATCCCTAAATCCCCTCAATATCCCACAAAATTCCACAAAAATCACACAAAACCTCCACAAGTTTCCACAAAATCTAAGGAAACTTCCTCAAAATTCTTCAAGTCTCCTCCAAACCACACAAAGTCCTTGAAAAGGCCTATAGAATTCCAGAAAAATCCCACCAAATTCCCTAAATCTTCTCAAAACACGACCAAATTCTGGAAAAAAATCCCACCAAATCTCCACAAATTGCCACAAAATACATGTAAAATCCCCCAAGATCCCTAAATCCCCTCAATATCCCAAAAAATTCCACAAAAATCACACAAAACCTCCACAAGTTTCCACAAAATCTAAGGAAACTTCCTCAAAATTCTTCAAGTCTCCTCCAAACCACACAAAGTCCTTGAAAAGGCCCACAAAATTCTAGAAAAATACCACCAAATTCCCTAAATCTTTTCAAAATACCACAAAATTCTTGAAAAGCCCCACCAAATTCCAGAAACATCCCACAAAATGACCTAAATCATTCCAAAACTCTACCAAATTCCACAAAAATCCCACAGAATCTCCACAAATTCACACAAAATACATGAAAAATCCCTCAAGATCCCTAAATCTCCAAAATTTCCTACAAAATTCCTCAAAAATCACACAAATCCTCCACAAGTTTCCACAAAATCTAAGAAAACTTCCTCAAAATTCTTCAAGTCTCCTCCAAACCACACAAAGTCCTTGAAAAGGCCCACCAAATTCCAGAAACATCCCACAGAATCTCCACAAATTCCCACAAAATCTAAAACAAATTCCTCATAATTCTTCAAGTCTGTTCAGAATCCCACAGAATTCCAGAAAAATCCCCACAAAATTCCAGAGAAGTCCCACAAAATTCCCTAAATCATTTCAAAACCCTACCAATTCACAGGAATGTCCCACAAAATCTCCACCGATTCCCAGAAAATCCCACCAAAATCCCACCAAAATCCCTAAATCTTCTGAAAACTCAACCAAATTCCAGAAACGCCCCATAAAATCACCACAGTTTCCCACAAAATTCAAGAAAAACACCACCAAATTCCCTAAATCTTTTCAAAATACCACAAAATTCTTGAAAAGCCCCACCAAATTCCAGAAATATCCCACAAAATGACCTAAATCATTCCAAAACTCTACCAAATTCCACAAAAACCCCACAGAATCTCCACAAATTCCCAAAAAATACATGAAAAATTCGTGATAATTTGTCAATTCTCTGCAGAATCCCACAAAATTCCAGAAAAGTCCCTCAAAGTTCCACAAACATCCCACAAAATGTCCTCAATATCCAACAAAATTCCAGAGAAATCCCACCAAATTCCCTAAATCTTCTCAAAACACGACCAAATTCTAGAAAAAAATCCCACCAAATCTCCACAAATTCCCACAAAATACATGTAAAATCCCCCAACATCTCTAAATCCCCTCAATATCCCACAAAATTCCACAAAAATCACACAAAACCTCCACAAGTTTCCACAAAATCTAAGGAAACTTCCTCAAAATTCTTCAAGTCTCCTCCAAACCACACAAAGTCCTTGAAAAGGCCCACAAAATTCAAGAAAAACACCACAAAATTCCCTAAATCTTTTCAAAATACCACAAAATTCTTGAAAAGCCCCACCAAATTCCAGAAATATCCCACAAAATGACCTAAATCATTCCAAAACTCTACCAAATTCCACAAAAACCCCACAGAATCTCCACAAATTCCCAAAAAATACATGAAAAATCCCTGATAATTTGTCAATTCTCTGCAGAATCCTAAAAAATTCCAGAAAAGTCCCTCAAAGTTCCACAAACATCCCACAAAATGTCCTCAATATCCAACAAAATTCCAGAGAAATGCCACCAAATTCCCTAAATCTTCTCAAAACACGACCAAATTCTAGAAAAAAATCCCACCAAATCTCCACAAATTCATACAAAATACATGAAAAATCCCTCAAGATCCCTAAATCCCTCAATATCCCACAAAATTCCACAAAAATCACACAAAACCTCCACAAGTTTCCACAAAATCTAAGGAAACTTCTTCAAAATTCTTCAAGTCTCCTCCAAACCACACAAAGTCCTTGAAAAGGCCCACAGAATTCCAGAAAAATCCCACTAAATTCCCTAAATCTTCTCAAAACACGACCAAATTCTGGAAAAAAATCCCACCAAATCTCCACAAATTGCCACAAAATACATGTAAAATCCCCCAAGACCCCTAAATCCCCTCAATATCCCACAAAATTCCACAAAAATCACACAAAACCTCCACAAGTTTCCACAAAATCTAAGGAAACTTCCTCAAAATTCTTCAAGTCTCCTCCAAACCACACAAAGTCCTTGAAAAGGCCCACAAAATTCTAGAAAAATACCACCAAATTCCCTAAATCTTTTCAAAATACCACAAAATTCTTGAAAAGCCCCACCAAATTCCAGAAACATCCCACAAAATGACCTAAATCATTCCAAAACTCTACCAAATTCCACAAAAATCCCACAGAATCTCCACAAATTCACACAAAATACATGAAAAATCCCTCAAGATCCCTAAATCTCCAAAATTTCCTACAAAATTCCTCAAAAATCACACAAATCCTCCACAAGTTTCCACAAAATCTAAGAAAACTTCCTCAAAATTCTTCAAGTCTCCTCCAAACCACACAAAGTCCTTGAAAAGGCCCACCAAATTCCAGAAACATCCCACAGAATCTCCACAAATTCCCACAAAATCTAAAACAAATTCCTCATAATTCTTCAAGTCTGTTCAGAATCCCACAGAATTCCAGAAAAATCCCCACAAAATTCCAGAAAAGTCCCACAAAATTCCCTAAATCATTTCAAAACCCTACCAATTCACAGGAATGTCCCACAAAATCTCCACCGATTCCCAGAAAATCCCACCAAAATCCCACCAAAATCCCTAAATCTTCTGAAAACTCAACCAAATTCCAGAAACGCCCCATAAAATCACCACAGTTTCCCACAAAATTCAAGAAAAACACCACAAAATTCCCTAAATCTTTTCAAAATACCACAAAATTCTTGAAAAGCTCCACCAAATTCCAGAAATATCCCACAAAATGACCTAAATCATTCCAAAACTCTACCAAATTCCACAAAAACCCCACAGAATCTCCACAAATTCCCAAAAAATACATGAAAAATTCGTGATAATTTGTCAATTCTCTGCAGAATCCCACAAAATTCCAGAAAAGTCCCTCAAAGTTCCACAAACATCCCTCAAAATCTCCCCAAAATCCAACAAAATTCCAGAGAAATCCCACCAAATTCCCTAAATCTTCTCAAAACACGACAAAATTCTAGAAAAAAATCCCACCAAATCTCCACAAATTCCCACAAAATACATGTAAAAGCCCTCAAGATCCCTAAATCCCTCAATATCCCACAAAATACCATAAAAATCACACAAAACCTCCACAAGTTTCCACAAAATCTAAGGAAACTTCCTCAAAATTCTTCAAGTCTCCTCCAAACCACACAAAGTCCTTGAAAAGGCCCCAACAAATTCCAGAAACATCCCAGAAAATGACCTAAATCATTCCAAAACTCTACCAAATTCCACAAAAACCCCACAGAATCTCCACAAATTCCCAAAAAATACATGAAAAATCCCTGATAATTTGTCAATTCTCTGCAGAATCCCACAAAATTCCAGAAAAGTCCCTCAAAGTTCCACAAACATCCCACAAAATGTCCTCAATATCCAACAAAATTCCAGAGAAATGCCACCAAATTCCCTAAATCTTCTCAAAACACAACCAAATTCTAGAAAAATCCCACCAAATCTCCACAAATTCCCACAAAATACATGAAAAATCCCTCAAGATCCCTAAATCCCTCAATATCCCACAAAATTCCACAAAACTCACACAAAACCTCCACAAGTTTCCACAAAATCTACGAAAACTTCCTCAAAATTCTTCAAGTCTCCTCCAAACCACACAAAGTCCTTGAAAAGGCCCACAGAATTCCAGAAAAATCCCACTAAATTCCCTAAATCTTCTCAAAACACGACCAAATTCTGGAAAAAAATCCCACCAAATCTCCACAAATTCCCACAAAATACATGTAAAATCCCCCAAGATCCCTAAATCCCCTCAATATCCCACAAAATTCCACAAAAATCACACAAAACCTCCACAAGTTTCCACAAAATCTAAGGAAACTTCCTCAAAATTCTTCAAGTCTCCTCCAAACCACACAAAGTCCTTGAAAAGGCCAACAGAATTCCAGAAAAATCCCACCAAATTCCCTAAATCTTCTCAAAACACGACCAAATTCTGGAAAAAAATCCCACCAAATCTCCACAAATTCCCACAAAATACATGTAAAATCCCCCAAGATCCCTAAATCACCTCAATATCCCACAAAATTCCACAAAAATCACACAAAACCTCCACAAGTTTCCACAAAATCTAAGGAAACTTCCTCAAAATTCTTCAAGTCTCCTCCAAACCACACAAAGTCCTTGAAAAGGCCTATAGAATTCCAGAAAAATCCCACCAAATTCCCTAAATCTTCTCAAAACACGACCAAATTCTGGAAAAAAATCCCACCAAATCTCCACAAATTCCCACAAAATACATGTAAAATCCCCCAAGATCCCTAAATCCCCTCAATATCCCACAAAATTCCACAAAAATCACACAAAACCTCCACAAGTTTCCACAAAATCTAAGGAAACTTCCTCAAAATTCTTCAAGTCTCCTCCAAACCACACAAAGTCCTTGAAAAGGCCCACAAAATTCTAGAAAAATACCACCAAATTCCCTCAATCTTTTCAAAATACCACAAAATTCTTGAAAAGCCCCACCAAATTCCAGAAACATCCCACAAAATGACCTGAATCATTCCAAAACTCTACCAAATTCCACAAAAATCCCACAGAATCTCCACAAATTCACACAAAATACATGAAAAATCCCTCAAGATCCCTAAATCTCCAAAATTTCCTACAAAATTCCTCAAAAATCACACAAATCCTCCACAAGTTTCCACAAAATCTAAGAAAACTTCCTCAAAATTCTTCAAGTCTCCTCCAAACCACACAAAGTCCTTGAAAAGGCCCACCAAATTCCAGAAACATCCCACAGAATCTCCACAAATTCCCACAAAATCTAAAACAAATTCCTCATAATTCTTCAAGTCTGTTCAGAATCCCACAGAATTCCAGAAAAATCCCCACAAAATTCCAGAAAAGTCCCACAAAATTCCCTAAATCATTTCAAAACCCTACCAATTCACAGGAATGTCCCACAAAATCTCCACCGATTCCCAGAAAATCCCACCAAAATCCCACCAAAATCCCTAAATCTTCTGAAAACTCAACCAAATTCCAGAAACGCCCCATAAAATCACCACAGTTTCCCACAAAATTCAAGAAAAACACCACAAAATTCCCTAAATCTTTTCAAAATACCACAAAATTCTTGAAAAGCCCCACCAAATCCCAGAAATATCCCACAAAATGACCTAAATCATTCCAAAACTCTACCAAATTCCACAAAAACCCCACAGAATCTCCACAAATTCCCAAAAAATACATGAAAAATTCGTGATAATTTGTCAATTCTCTGCAGAATCCCACAAAATTCCAGAAAAGTCCCTCAAAGTTCCAAAAACATCCCTCAAAATCTCCCCAAAATCCAACAAAATTCCAGAGAAATCCCACCAAATTCCCTAAATCTTCTCAAAACACGACCAAATTCTGGAAAAAAATCCCACCAAATCTCCACAAATTCCCACAAAATACATGTAAAATCCCCCAAGATCTCTAAATCCCCTCAATATCCCACAAAATTCCACAAAAATCACACAAAACCTCCACAAGTTTCCACAAAATCTAAGGAAACTTCCTCAAAATTCTTCAAGTCTCCTCCAAACCACACAAAGTCCTTGAAAAGGCCCACAAAATTCAAGAAAAACACCACAAAATTCCCTAAATCATTTCAAAATACCACAAAATTCTTGAAAAGCCCCACCAAATTCCAGAAATATCCCACAAAATGACCTAAATCATTCCAAAACTCTACCAAATTCCACAAAAACCCCACAGAATCTCCACAAATTCCCAAAAAATACATGAAAAATTCGTGATAATTTGTCAATTCTCTGCAGAATCCTAAAAAATTCCAGAAAAGTCCCTCAAAGTTCCACAAACATCCCACAAAATGTCCTCAATATCCAACAAAATTCCAGAGAAATGCCACCAAATTCCCTAAATCTTCTCAAAACACGACCAAATTCTAGAAAAAAATCCCACCAAATCTCCACAAATTCATACAAAATACATGAAAAATCCCTCAAGATCCCTAAATCCCTCAATATCCCACAAAATTCCACAAAAATCACACAAAACCTCCACAAGTTTCCACAAAATCTAAGGAAACTTCTTCAAAATTCTTCAAGTCTCCTCCAAACCACACAAAGTCCTTGAAAAGGCCCACAGAATTCCAGAAAAATCCCACTAAATTCCCTAAATCTTCTCAAAACACGACCAAATTCTGGAAAAAAATCCCACCAAATCTCCACAAATTGCCACAAAATACATGTAAAATCCCCCAAGATCCCTAAATCCCCTCAATATCCCACAAAATTCCACAAAAATCACACAAAACCTCCACAAGTTTCCACAAAATCTAAAGAAACTTCCTCAAAATTCTTCAAGTCTCCTCCAAACCACACAAAGTCCTTGAAAAGGCCCACAAAATTCTAGAAAAATACCACCAAATTCCCTCAATCTTTTCAAAATACCACAAAATTCTTGAAAAGCCCCACCAAATTCCAGAAACATCCCACAAAATGACCTACATCATTCCAAAACTCTACCAAATTCCACAAAAATCCCACAGAATCTCCACAAATTCACACAAAATACATGAAAAATCCCTCAAGATCCCTAAATCTCCAACATTTCCTACAAAATTCCTCAAAAATCACACAAATCCTCCACAAGTTTCCACAAAATCTAAGAAAACTTCCTCAAAATTCTTCAAGTCTCCTCCAAACCACACAAAGTCCTTGAAAAGGCCCACCAAATTCCAGAAACATCCCACAGAATCTCCACAAATTCCCACAAAATCTAAAACAAATTCCTCATAATTCTTCAAGTCTGTTCAGAATCCCACAGAATTCCAGAAAAATCCCCACAAAATTCCAGAAAAGTCCCACAAAATTCCCTAAATCATTTCAAAACCCTACCAATTCACAGGAATGTCCCACAAAATCTCCACCGATTCCCAGAAAATCCCACCAAAATCCCACCAAAATCCCTAAATCTTCTGAAAACTCAACCAAATTCCAGAAACGCCCCATAAAATCACCACAGTTTCCCACAAAATTCAAGAAAAACACCACAAAATTCCCTAAATCTTTTCAAAATACCACAAAATTCTTGAAAAGCCCCACCAAATCCCAGAAATATCCCACAAAATGACCTAAATCATTCCAAAACTCTACCAAATTCCACAAAAACCCCACAGAATCTCCACAAATTCCCAAAAAATACATGAAAAATTCGTGATAATTTGTCAATTCTCTGCAGAATCCCACAAAATTCCAGAAAAGTCCCTCAAAGTTCCACAAACATCCCTCAAAATCTCCCCAAAATCCAACAAAATTCCAGAGAAATCCCACCAAATTCCCTAAATCTTCTCAAAACACGACCAAATTCTAGAAAAAAATCCCACCAAATCTCCACAAATTCCCACAAAATACATGTAAAAGCCCTCAAGATCCCTAAATCCCTCAATATCCCACAAAATACCATAAAAATCACACAAAACCTCCACAAGTTTCCACAAAATCTAAGGAAACTTCCTCAAAATTCTTCAAGTCTCCTCCAAACCACACAAAGTCCTTGAAAAGGCCTACAGAATTCCAGAAAAATCCCACCAAATTCCCTAAATCTTCTCAAAACACGACCAAATTCTGGAAAAAAATCCCACCAAATCTCCACAAATTCCCACAAAATACATGTAAAATCCCCCAAGATCCCTAAATCCCCTCAATATCCCACAAAATTCCACAAAAATCACACAAAACCTCCACAAGTTTCCACAAAATCTAAGGAAACTTCCTCAAAATTCTTCAAGTCTCCTCCAAACCACACAAAGTCCTTGAAAAGGCCTATAGAATTCCAGAAAAATCCCACCAAATTCCCTAAATCATTTCAAAACACGACCAAATTCTGGAAAAAAATCCCACCAAATCTCCACAAATTGCCACAAAATACATGTAAAATCCCCCAAGATCCCTAAATCCCCTCAATATCCCAAAAAATTCCACAAAAATCACACAAAACCTCCACAAGTTTCCACAAAATCTAAGGAAACTTCCTCAAAATTCTTCATGTCTCCTCCAAACCACACAAAGTCCTTGAAAAGGCCCACAAAATTCTAGAAAAATACCACCAAATTCCCTAAATCTTTTCAAAATACCACAAAATTCTTGAAAAGCTCCACCAAATTCCAGAAATATCCCACAAAATGACCTAAATCATTCCAAAACTCTACCAAATTCCACAAAAACCCCACAGAATCTCCACAAATTCCCAAAAAATACATGAAAAATTCGTGATAATTTGTCAATTCTCTGCAGAATCCCACAAAATTCCAGAAAAGTCCCTCAAAGTTCCACAAACATCCCTCAAAATCTCCCCAAAATCCAACAAAATTCCAGAGAAATCCCACCAAATTCCCTAAATCTTCTCAAAACACGACAAAATTCTAGAAAAAAATCCCACCAAATCTCCACAAATTCCCACAAAATACATGTAAAAGCCCTCAAGATCCCTAAATCCCTCAATATCCCACAAAATACCATAAAAATCACACAAAACCTCCACAAGTTTCCACAAAATCTAAGGAAACTTCCTCAAAATTCTTCAAGTCTCCTCCAAACCACACAAAGTCCTTGAAAAGGCCCCAACAAATTCCAGAAACATCCCAGAAAATGACCTAAATCATTCCAAAACTCTACCAAATTCCACAAAAACCCCACAGAATCTCCACAAATTCCCAAAAAATACATGAAAAATCCCTGATAATTTGTCAATTCTCTGCAGAATCCCACAAAATTCCAGAAAAGTCCCTCAAAGTTCCACAAACATCCCACAAAATGTCCTCAATATCCAACAAAATTCCAGAGAAATGCCACCAAATTCCCTAAATCTTCTCAAAACACAACCAAATTCTAGAAAAATCCCACCAAATCTCCACAAATTCCCACAAAATACATGAAAAATCCCTCAAGATCCCTAAATCCCTCAATATCCCACAAAATTCCACAAAACTCACACAAAACCTCCACAAGTTTCCACAAAATCTACGAAAACTTCCTCAAAATTCTTCAAGTCTCCTCCAAACCACACAAAGTCCTTGAAAAGGCCCACAGAATTCCAGAAAAATCCCACTAAATTCCCTAAATCTTCTCAAAACACGACCAAATTCTGGAAAAAAATCCCACCAAATCTCCACAAATTCCCACAAAATACATGTAAAATCCCCCAAGATCCCTAAATCCCCTCAATATCCCACAAAATTCCACAAAAATCACACAAAACCTCCACAAGTTTCCACAAAATCTAAGGAAACTTCCTCAAAATTCTTCAAGTCTCCTCCAAACCACACAAAGTCCTTGAAAAGGCCAACAGAATTCCAGAAAAATCCCACCAAATTCCCTAAATCTTCTCAAAACACGACCAAATTCTGGAAAAAAATCCCACCAAATCTCCACAAATTCCCACAAAATACATGTAAAATCCCCCAAGATCCCTAAATCACCTCAATATCCCACAAAATTCCACAAAAATCACACAAAACCTCCACAAGTTTCCACAAAATCTAAGGAAACTTCCTCAAAATTCTTCAAGTCTCCTCCAAACCACACAAAGTCCTTGAAAAGGCCTATAGAATTCCAGAAAAATCCCACCAAATTCCCTAAATCTTCTCAAAACACGACCAAATTCTGGAAAAAAATCCCACCAAATCTCCACAAATTCCCACAAAATACATGTAAAATCCCCCAAGATCCCTAAATCCCCTCAATATCCCACAAAATTCCACAAAAATCACAC
The DNA here is from genome assembly GCF_971803275.1 of Cyanistes caeruleus. Taxonomy (NCBI): domain Eukaryota; kingdom Metazoa; phylum Chordata; class Aves; order Passeriformes; family Paridae; genus Cyanistes; species Cyanistes caeruleus. Next base: position 67,587,843 of record NC_141705.1, read on the forward strand.
AAAACCTCCACAAGTTTCCACAAAATCTAAGGAAACTTCCTCAAAATTCTTCAAGTCTCCTCCAAACCACACAAAGTCCTTGAAAAGGCCCACAAAATTCTAGAAAAATACCACCAAATTCCCTCAATCTTTTCAAAATACCACAAAATTCTTGAAAAGCCCCACCAAATTCCAGAAACATCCCACAAAATGACCTGAATCATTCCAAAACTCTACCAAATTCCACAAAAATCCCACAGAATCTCCACAAATTCACACAAAATACATGAAAAATCCCTCAAGATCCCTAAATCTCCAAAATTTCCTACAAAATTCCTCAAAAATCACACAAATCCTCCACAAGTTTCCACAAAATCTAAGAAAACTTCCTCAAAATTCTTCAAGTCTCCTCCAAACCACACAAAGTCCTTGAAAAGGCCCACCAAATTCCAGAAACATCCCACAGAATCTCCACAAATTCCCACAAAATCTAAAACAAATTCCTCATAATTCTTCAAGTCTGTTCAGAATCCCACAGAATTCCAGAAAAATCCCCACAAAATTCCAGAAAAGTCCCACAAAATTCCCTAAATCATTTCAAAACCCTACCAATTCACAGGAATGTCCCACAAAATCTCCACCGATTCCCAGAAAATCCCACCAAAATCCCACCAAAATCCCTAAATCTTCTGAAAACTCAACCAAATTCCAGAAACGCCCCATAAAATCACCACAGTTTCCCACAAAATTCAAGAAAAACACCACAAAATTCCCTAAATCTTTTCAAAATACCACAAAATTCTTGAAAAGCCCCACCAAATCCCAGAAATATCCCACAAAATGACCTAAATCATTCCAAAACTCTACCAAATTCCACAAAAACCCCACAGAATCTCCACAAATTCCCAAAAAATACATGAAAAATTCGTGATAATTTGTCAATTCTCTGCAGAATCCCACAAAATTCCAGAAAAGTCCCTCAAAGTTCCAAAAACATCCCTCAAAATCTCCCCAAAATCCAACAAAATTCCAGAGAAATCCCACCAAATTCCCTAAATCTTCTCAAAACACGACCAAATTCTGGAAAAAAATCCCACCAAATCTCCACAAATTCCCACAAAATACATGTAAAATCCCCCAAGATCTCTAAATCCCCTCAATATCCCACAAAATTCCACAAAAATCACACAAAACCTCCACAAGTTTCCACAAAATCTAAGGAAACTTCCTCAAAATTCTTCAAGTCTCCTCCAAACCACACAAAGTCCTTGAAAAGGCCCACAAAATTCAAGAAAAACACCACAAAATTCCCTAAATCATTTCAAAATACCACAAAATTCTTGAAAAGCCCCACCAAATTCCAGAAATATCCCACAAAATGACCTAAATCATTCCAAAACTCTACCAAATTCCACAAAAACCCCACAGAATCTCCACAAATTCCCAAAAAATACATGAAAAATTCGTGATAATTTGTCAATTCTCTGCAGAATCCTAAAAAATTCCAGAAAAGTCCCTCAAAGTTCCACAAACATCCCACAAAATGTCCTCAATATCCAACAAAATTCCAGAGAAATGCCACCAAATTCCCTAAATCTTCTCAAAACACGACCAAATTCTAGAAAAAAATCCCACCAAATCTCCACAAATTCATACAAAATACATGAAAAATCCCTCAAGATCCCTAAATCCCTCAATATCCCACAAAATTCCACAAAAATCACACAAAACCTCCACAAGTTTCCACAAAATCTAAGGAAACTTCTTCAAAATTCTTCAAGTCTCCTCCAAACCACACAAAGTCCTTGAAAAGGCCCACAGAATTCCAGAAAAATCCCACTAAATTCCCTAAATCTTCTCAAAACACGACCAAATTCTGGAAAAAAATCCCACCAAATCTCCACAAATTGCCACAAAATACATGTAAAATCCCCCAAGATCCCTAAATCCCCTCAATATCCCACAAAATTCCACAAAAATCACACAAAACCTCCACAAGTTTCCACAAAATCTAAAGAAACTTCCTCAAAATTCTTCAAGTCTCCTCCAAACCACACAAAGTCCTTGAAAAGGCCCACAAAATTCTAGAAAAATACCACCAAATTCCCTCAATCTTTTCAAAATACCACAAAATTCTTGAAAAGCCCCACCAAATTCCAGAAACATCCCACAAAATGACCTACATCATTCCAAAACTCTACCAAATTCCACAAAAATCCCACAGAATCTCCACAAATTCACACAAAATACATGAAAAATCCCTCAAGATCCCTAAATCTCCAACATTTCCTACAAAATTCCTCAAAAATCACACAAATCCTCCACAAGTTTCCACAAAATCTAAGAAAACTTCCTCAAAATTCTTCAAGTCTCCTCCAAACCACACAAAGTCCTTGAAAAGGCCCACCAAATTCCAGAAACATCCCACAGAATCTCCACAAATTCCCACAAAATCTAAAACAAATTCCTCATAATTCTTCAAGTCTGTTCAGAATCCCACAGAATTCCAGAAAAATCCCCACAAAATTCCAGAAAAGTCCCACAAAATTCCCTAAATCATTTCAAAACCCTACCAATTCACAGGAATGTCCCACAAAATCTCCACCGATTCCCAGAAAATCCCACCAAAATCCCACCAAAATCCCTAAATCTTCTGAAAACTCAACCAAATTCCAGAAACGCCCCATAAAATCACCACAGTTTCCCACAAAATTCAAGAAAAACACCACAAAATTCCCTAAATCTTTTCAAAATACCACAAAATTCTTGAAAAGCCCCACCAAATCCCAGAAATATCCCACAAAATGACCTAAATCATTCCAAAACTCTACCAAATTCCACAAAAACCCCACAGAATCTCCACAAATTCCCAAAAAATACATGAAAAATTCGTGATAATTTGTCAATTCTCTGCAGAATCCCACAAAATTCCAGAAAAGTCCCTCAAAGTTCCACAAACATCCCTCAAAATCTCCCCAAAATCCAACAAAATTCCAGAGAAATCCCACCAAATTCCCTAAATCTTCTCAAAACACGACCAAATTCTAGAAAAAAATCCCACCAAATCTCCACAAATTCCCACAAAATACATGTAAAAGCCCTCAAGATCCCTAAATCCCTCAATATCCCACAAAATACCATAAAAATCACACAAAACCTCCACAAGTTTCCACAAAATCTAAGGAAACTTCCTCAAAATTCTTCAAGTCTCCTCCAAACCACACAAAGTCCTTGAAAAGGCCTACAGAATTCCAGAAAAATCCCACCAAATTCCCTAAATCTTCTCAAAACACGACCAAATTCTGGAAAAAAATCCCACCAAATCTCCACAAATTCCCACAAAATACATGTAAAATCCCCCAAGATCCCTAAATCCCCTCAATATCCCACAAAATTCCACAAAAATCACACAAAACCTCCACAAGTTTCCACAAAATCTAAGGAAACTTCCTCAAAATTCTTCAAGTCTCCTCCAAACCACACAAAGTCCTTGAAAAGGCCTATAGAATTCCAGAAAAATCCCACCAAATTCCCTAAATCATTTCAAAACACGACCAAATTCTGGAAAAAAATCCCACCAAATCTCCACAAATTGCCACAAAATACATGTAAAATCCCCCAAGATCCCTAAATCCCCTCAATATCCCAAAAAATTCCACAAAAATCACACAAAACCTCCACAAGTTTCCACAAAATCTAAGGAAACTTCCTCAAAATTCTTCATGTCTCCTCCAAACCACACAAAGTCCTTGAAAAGGCCCACAAAATTCTAGAAAAATACCACCAAATTCCCTAAATCTTTTCAAAATACCACAAAATTCTTGAAAAGCCCCACCAAATTCCAGAAACATCCCACAAAATGACCTAAATCATTCCAAAACTCTACCAAATTCCACAAAAATCCCACAGAATCTCCACAAATTCACACAAAATACATGAAAAATCCCTCAAGATCCCTAAATCTCCAAAATTTCCTACAAAATTCCTCAAAAATCACACAAATCCTCCACAAGTTTCCACAAAATCTAAGAAAACTTCCTCAAAATTCTTCAAGTCTCCTCCAAACCACACAAAGTCCTTGAAAAGGCCCACCAAATTCCAGAAACATCCCACAGAATCTCCACAAATTCCCACAAAATCTAAAACAAATTCCTCATAATTCTTCAAGTCTGTTCAGAATCCCACAGAATTCCAGAAAAATCCCCACAAAATTCCAGAGAAGTCCCACAAAATTCCCTAAATCATTTCAAAACCCTACCAATTCACAGGAATGTCCCACAAAATCTCCACCGATTCCCAGAAAATCCCACCAAAATCCCACCAAAATCCCTAAATCTTCTGAAAACTCAACCAAATTCCAGAAACGCCCCATAAAATCACCACAGTTTCCCACAAAATTCAAGAAAAACACCACCAAATTCCCTAAATCTTTTCAAAATACCACAAAATTCTTGAAAAGCCCCACCAAATTCCAGAAATATCCCACAAAATGACCTAAATCATTCCAAAACTCTACCAAATTCCACAAAAACCCCACAGAATCTCCACAAATTCCCAAAAAATACATGAAAAATTCGTGATAATTTGTCAATTCTCTGCAGAATCCCACAAAATTCCAGAAAAGTCCCTCAAAGTTCCACAAACATCCCACAAAATGTCCTCAATATCCAACAAAATTCCAGAGAAATCCCACCAAATTCCCTAAATCTTCTCAAAACACGACCAAATTCTAGAAAAAAATCCCACCAAATCTCCACAAATTCCCACAAAATACATGTAAAATCCCCCAACATCTCTAAATCCCCTCAATATCCCACAAAATTCCACAAAAATCACACAAAACCTCCACAAGTTTCCACAAAATCTAAGGAAACTTCCTCAAAATTCTTCAAGTCTCCTCCAAACCACACAAAGTCCTTGAAAAGGCCCACAAAATTCAAGAAAAACACAAAAAATTCCCTAAATCATTTCAAAATACCACAAAATTCTTGAAAAGCCCCACCAAATTCCAGAAATATCCCAGAAAATGACCTAAATCATTCCAAAACTCTACCAAATTCCACAAAAACCCCACAGAATCTCCACAAATTCCCAAAAAATACATGAAAAATCCCTGATAATTTGTCAATTCTCTGCAGAATCCTAAAAAATTCCAGAAAAGTCCCTCAAAGTTCCACAAACATCCCACAAAATGTCCTCAATATCCAACAAAATTCCAGAGAAATGCCACCAAATTCCCTAAATCTTCTCAAAACACGACCAAATTCTAGAAAAAAATCCCACCAAATCTCCACAAATTCATACAAAATACATGAAAAATCCCTCAAGATCCCTAAATCCCTCAATATCCCACAAAATTCCACAAAAATCACACAAATCCTCCACAAGTTTCCACAAAATCTAAGGAAACTTCCTCAAAATTCTTCAAGTCTCCTCCAAACCACACAAAGTCCTTGAAAAGGCCCACAGAATTCCAGAAAAATCCCACCAAATTCCCTAAATCTTCTCAAAACACGACCAAATTCTGGAAAAAAATCCCACCAAATCTCCACAAATTCCCACAAAATACATGTAAAATCCCCCAAGATCCCTAAATCCCCTCAATATTACACAAAATTCCACAAAAATCACACAAAACCTCCACAAGTTTCCACAAAATCTAAGGAAACTTCCTCAAAATTCTTCAAGTCTCCTCCAAACCACACAAAGTCCTTGAAAAGGCCCACAAAATTCTAGAAAAATACCACCAAATTCCCTAAATCTTTTCAAAATACCACAAAATTCTTGAAAAGCCCCACCAAATTCCAGAAACATCCCACAAAATGACCTAAATCATTCCAAAACTCTACCAAATTCCACAAAAATCCCACAGAATCTCCACAAATTCACACAAAATACATGAAAAATCCCTCAAGATCCCTAAATCTCCAAAATTTCCTACAAAATTCCTCAAAAATCACACAAATCCTCCACAAGTTTCCACAAAATCTAAGAAAACTTCCTCAAAATTCTTCAAGTCTCCTCCAAACCACACAAAGTCCTTGAAAAGGCCCACCAAATTCCAGAAACATCCCACAGAATCTCCACAAATTCCCACAAAATCTAAAACAAATTCCTCATAATTCTTCAAGTCTGTTCAGAATCCCACAGAATTCCAGAAAAATCCCCACAAAATTCCAGAGAAGTCCCACAAAATTCCCTAAATCATTTCAAAACCCTACCAATTCACAGGAATGTCCCACAAAATCTCCACCGATTCCAAGAAAATCCCACCAAAATCCCTAAATCTTCTGAAAACTCAACCAAATTCCAGAAACGCCCCATAAAATCACCACAGTTTCCCACAAAATTCAAGAAAAACACCACAAAATTCCCTAAATCTTTTCAAAATACCACAAAATTCTTGAAAAGCCCCACCAAATTCCAGAAATATCCCACAAAATGACCTAAATCATTCCAAAACTCTACCAAATTCCACAAAAACCCCACAGAATCTCCACAAATTCCAAAAAAATACATGAAAAATTCGTGATAATTTGTCAATTCTCTGCAGAATCCCACAAAATTCCAGAAAAGTCCCTCAAAGTTCCACAAACATCCCTCAAAATCTCCCCAAAATCCAACAAAATTCCAGAGAAATCCCACCAAATTCCCTAAATCTTCTCAAAACACGACAAAATTCTAGAAAAAAATCCCACCAAATCTCCACAAATTCACACAAAATACATGTAAAAGCCCTCAAGATCCCTAAATCCCTCAATATCCCACAAAATACCATAAAAATCACACAAAACCTCCACAAGTTTCCACAAAATCTAAGGAAACTTCCTCAAAATTCTTCAAGTCTCCTCCAAACCACACAAAGTCCTTGAAAAGGCCCACAGAATTCCAGAAAAATCCCACTAAATTCCCTAAATCTTCTCAAAACACGACCAAATTCTGGAAAAAAATCCCACCAAATCTCCACAAATTCCCACAAAATACATGTAAAATCCCCCAAGATCCCTAAATCCCCTCAATATCCCACAAAATTCCACAAAAATCACACAAAACCTCCACAAGTTTCCACAAAATCTAAGGAAACTTCCTCAAAATTCTTCAAGTCTCCTCCAAACCACACAAAGTCCTTGAAAAGGCCCACAAAATTCTAGAAAAATACCACCAAATTCCCTAAATCTTTTCAAAATACCACAAAATTCTTGAAAAGCCCCACCAAATTCCAGAAACATCCCACAAAATGACCTAAATCATTCCAAAACTCTACCAAATTCCACAAAAACCCCACAGAATCTCCACAAATTCACACAAAATACATGAAAAATCCCTCAAGATCCCTAAATCGCCTCAATATCCCACAAAATCCCACAAAAATCACAAAAAACCTCCACAAGTTTCCACAAAATCTAAGGAAACTTCCTCAAAATTCTTCAAGTCTCCTCCAAACCACACAAAGTCCTTGAAAAGGCCCACAAAATTCAAGAAAAACACCACAAAATTCCCTAAATCATTTCAAAATACCACAAAATTCTTGAAAAGCCCCACCAAATTCCAGAAATATCCCAGAAAATGACCTAAATCATTCCAAAACTCTACCAAATTCCACAAAAACCCCACAGAATCTCCACAAATTCCCAAAAAATACATGAAAAATCCCTGATAATTTGTCAATTCTCTGCAGAATCCTAAAAAATTCCAGAAAAGTCCCTCAAAGTTCCACAAACATCCCACAAAATGTCCTCAATATCCAACAAAATTCCAGAGAAATGCCACCAAATTCCCTAAATCTTCTCAAAACACGACCAAATTCTAGAAAAAAATCCCACCAAATCTCCACAAATTCATACAAAATACATGAAAAATCCCTCAAGATCCCTAAATCCCTCAATATCCCACAAAATTCCACAAAAATCACACAAATCCTCCACAAGTTTCCACAAAATCTAAGGAAACTTCCTCAAAATTCTTCAAGTCTCCTCCAAACCACACAAAGTCCTTGAAAAGGCCCACAGAATTCCAGAAAAATCCCACCAAATTCCCTAAATCTTCTCAAAACACGACCAAATTCTGGAAAAAAATCCCACCAAATCTCCACAAATTGCCACAAAATACATGTAAAATCCCCCAAGATCCCTAAATCCCCTCAATATCCCACAAAATTCCACAAAAATCACACAAAACCTCCACAAGTTTCCACAAAATCTAAGGAAACTTCCTCAAAATTCTTCAAGTCTCCTCCAAACCACACAAAGTCCTTGAAAAGGCCCACAAAATTCTAGAAAAATACCACCAAATTCCCTAAATCTTTTCAAAATACCACAAAATTCTTGAAAAGCCCCACCAAATTCCAGAAACATCCCACAAAATGACCTAAATCATTCCAAAACTCTACCAAATTCCACAAAAATCCCACAGAATCTCCACAAATTCACACAAAATACATGAAAAATCCCTCAAGATCCCTAAATCTCCAAAATTTCCTACAAAATTCCTCAAAAATCACACAAATCCTCCACAAGTTTCCACAAAATCTAAGAAAACTTCCTCAAAATTCTTCAAGTCTCCTCCAAACCACACAAAGTCCTTGAAAAGGCCCACCAAATTCCAGAAACATCCCACAGAATCTCCACAAATTCCCACAAAATCTAAAACAAATTCCTCATAATTCTTCAAGTCTGTTCAGAATCCCACAGAATTCCAGAAAAATCCCCACAAAATTCCAGAGAAGTCCCACAAAATTCCCTAAATCATTTCAAAACCCTACCAATTCACAGGAATGTCCCACAAAATCTCCACCGATTCCAAGAAAATCCCACCAAAATCCCTAAATCTTCTGAAAACTCAACCAAATTCCAGAAACGCCCCATAAAATCACCACAGTTTCCCACAAAATTCAAGAAAAACACCACAAAATTCCCTAAATCTTTTCAAAATACCACAAAATTCTTGAAAAGCCCCACCAAATTCCAGAAATATCCCACAAAATGACCTAAATCATTCCAAAACTCTACCAAATTCCACAAAAACCCCACAGAATCTCCACAAATTCCAAAAAAATACATGAAAAATTCGTGATAATTTGTCAATTCTCTGCAGAATCCCACAAAATTCCAGAAAAGTCCCTCAAAGTTCCACAAACATCCCTCAAAATCTCCCCAAAATCCAACAAAATTCCAGAGAAATCCCACCAAATTCCCTAAATCTTCTCAAAACACGACAAAATTCTAGAAAAAAATCCCACCAAATCTCCACAAATTCCCACAAAATACATGTAAAAGCCCTCAAGATCCCTAAATCCCTCAATATCCCACAAAATTCCACAAAAATCACACAAAACCTCCACAAGTTTCCACAAAATCTTCGAAAACTTCCTCAAAATTCTTCAAGTCTCCTCCAAACCACACAAAGTCCTTGAAAAGGCCCACAGAATTCCAGAAAAATCCCACTAAATTCCCTAAATCTTCTCAAAACACGACCAAATTCTGGAAAAAAATCCCACCAAATCTCCACAAATTGCCACAAAATACATGTAAAATCCCCCAAGATCCCTAAATCCCCTCAATATCCCACAAAATTCCACAAAAATCACACAAAACCTCCACAAGTTTCCACAAAATCTAAGGAAACTTCCTCAAAATTCTTCAAGTCTCCTCCAAACCACACAAAGTCCTTGAAAAGGCCCACAAAATTCTAGAAAAATACCACCAAATTCCCTAAATCTTTTCAAAATACCACAAAATTCTTGAAAAGCCCCACCAAATTCCAGAAACATCCCACAAAATGACCTAAATCATTCCAAAACTCTACCAAATTCCACAAAAATCCCACAGAATCTCCACAAATTCACACAAAATACATGAAAAATCCCTCAAGATCCCTAAATCGCCTCAATATCCCACAAAATCCCACAAAAATCACAAAAAACCTCCACAAGTTTCCACAAAATCTAAGGAAACTTCCTCAAAATTCTTCAAGTCTCCTCCAAACCACACAAAGTCCTTGAAAAGGCCCACAAAATTCAAGAAAAACACCACAAAATTCCCTAAATCATTTCAAAATACCATAAAATTCTTGAAAAGCCCCACCAAATTCCAGAAATATCCCAGAAAACGACCTAAATCATTCCAAAACTCTACCAAATTCCACAAAAACCCCACAGAATCTCCACAAATTCCCAAAAAATACATGAAAAATCCCTGATAATTTGTCAATTCTCTGCAGAATCCTAAAAAATTCCAGAAAAGTCCCTCAAAGTTCCACAAACATCCCACAAAATGTCCTCAATATCCAACAAAATTCCAGAGAAATGCCACCAAATTCCCTAAATCTTCTCAAAACACGACCAAATTCTAGAAAAAAATCCCACCAAATCTCCACAAATTCATACAAAATACATGAAAAATCCCTCAAGATCCCTAAATCCCTCAATATCCCACAAAATTCCACAAAAATCACACAAATCCTCCACAAGTTTCCACAAAATCTAAGGAAACTTCTTCAAAATTCTTCAAGTCTCCTCCAAACCACACAAAGTCCTTGAAAAGGCCCACAGAATTCCAGAAAAATCCCACCAAATTCCCTAAATCTTCTCAAAACACGACCAAATTCTGGAAAAAAATCCCACCAAATCTCCACAAATTGCCACAAAATACATGTAAAATCCCCCAAGATCCCTAAATCCCCTCAATATCCCACAAAATTCCACAAAAATCACACAAAACCTCCACAAGTTTCCACAAAATCTAAGGAAACTTCCTCAAAATTCTTCAAGTCTCCTCCAAACCACACAAAGTCCTTGAAAAGGCCCACAAAATTCTAGAAAAATACCACCAAATTCCCTAAATCTTTTCAAAATACCACAAAATTCTTGAAAAGCCCCACCAAATTCCAGAAACATCCCTCAAAATTACCTAAATCATTCCAAAACTCTACCAAATTCCACAAAAATCCCACAGAATCTCCACAAATTCACACAAAATACATGAAAAATCCCTCAAGATCCCTAAATCTCCAAAATTTCCTACAAAATTCCTCAAAAATCACACAAATCCTCCACAAGTTTCCACAAAATCTAAGAAAACTTCCTCAAAATTCTTCAAGTCTCCTCCAAACCACACAAAGTCCTTGAAAAGGCCCACCAAATTCCAGAAACATCCCACAGAATCTCCACAAATTCCCACAAAATCTAAAACAAATTCCTCATAATTCTTCAAGTCTGTTCAGAGTCCCACAGAATTCCAGAAAAATCCCCACAAAATTCCAGAGAAGTCCCACAAAATTCCCTAAATCATTTCAAAACCCTACCAATTCACAGGAATGTCCCACAAAATCTCCACCGATTCCCAGAAAATCCCACCAAAATCCCACCAAAATCCCTAAATCTTCTGAAAACTCAACCAAATTCCAGAAACGCCCCATAAAATCACCACAGTTTCCCACAAAATTCAAGAAAAACACCACCAAATTCCCTAAATCTTTTCAAAATACCACAAAATTCTTGAAAAGCCCCACCAAATTCCAGAAATATCCCACAAAATGACCTAAATCATTCCAAAACTCTACCAAATTCCACAAAAACCCCACAGAATCTCCACAAATTCTTAAAAAATACATGAAAAATTCGTGATAATTTGTCAATTCTCTGCAGAATCCCACAAAATTCCAGAAAAGTCCCTCAAAGTTCCACAAACATCCCTCAAAATCTCCCCAAAATCCAACAAAATTCCAGAGAAATCCCACCAAATTCCCTAAATCTTCTCAAAACACGACCAAATTCTAGAAAAAAATCCCACCAAATCTCCACAAATTCCCACAAAATACATGTAAAAGCCCTCAAGATCCCTAAATCCCTCAATATCCCACAAAATACCATAAAAATCACACAAAACCTCCACAAGTTTCCACAAAATCTAAGGAAACTTCCTCAAAATTCTTCAAGTCTCCTCCAAACCACACAAAGTCCTTGAAAAGGCCTATAGAATTCCAGAAAAATCCCACCAAATTCCCTAAATCTTCTCAAAACACGACCAAATTCTGGAAAAAAATCCCACCAAATCTCCACAAATTGCCACAAAATACATGTAAAATCCCCCAAGATCCCTAAATCCCCTCAATATCCCACAAAATTCCACAAAAATCACACAAAACCTCCACAAGTTTCCACAAAATCTAAGGAAACTTCCTCAAAATTCTTCAAGTCTCCTCCAAACCACACAAAGTCCTTGAAAAGGCCCACAAAATTCTAGAAAAATACCACCAAATTCCCTAAATCTTTTCAAAATACCACAAAATTCTTGAAAAGCCCCACCAAATTCCAGAAACATCCCACAAAATGACCTAAATCATTCCAAAACTCTACCAAATTCCACAAAAATCCCACAGAATCTCCACAAATTCACACAAAATACATGAAAAATCCCTCAAGATCCCTAAATCGCCTCAATATCCCACAAAATCCCACAAAAATCACAAAAAACCTCCACAAGTTTCCACAAAATCTAAGAAAACTTCCTCAAAATTCTTCAAGTCTCCTCAAAACCACACAAAGTCCTTGAAAAGGCCCACCAAATTCCAGAAAAGACCCACAGAATCTCCACAAATTCCCACAAAATCTAAAACAAATTCCTCATAATTCTTCAAGTCTGTTCAGAATCCCACAGAATTCCAGAAAAATCCCCACAAAATTCCAGAGAAGTCCCACAAAATTCCCTAAATCATTTCAAAACCCTACCAATTCACAGGAATGTCCCACAAAATCTCCACCGATTCCCAGAAAATCCCACCAAAATCCCACCAAAATCCCTAAATCTTCTGAAAACTCAACCAAATTCCAGAAACGCCCCATAAAATCACCACAGTTTCCCACAAAATTCAAGAAAAACACCACCAAATTCCCTAAATCTTTTCAAAATACCACAAAATTCTTGAAAAGCCCCACCAAATTCCAGAAATATCCCACAAAATGACCTAAATCATTCCAAAACTCTACCAAATTCCACAAAAACCCCACAGAATCTCCACAAATTCCCAAAAAATACATGAAAAATCCCTGATAATTTGTCAATTCTCTGCAGAATCCCACAAAATTCCAGAAAAGTCCCTCAAAGTTCCACAAACATCCCTCAAAATCTCCCCAAAATCCAACAAAATTCCAGAGAAATCCCACCAAATTCCCTAAATCTTCTCAAAACACGACAAAATTCTAGAAAAAAATCCCACCAAATCTCCACAAATTCCCACAAAATACATGTAAAAGCCCTCAAGATCCCTAAATCCCTCAATATCCCACAAAATACCATAAAAATCACACAAAACCTCCACAAGTTTCCACAAAATCTAAGGAAACTTCCTCAAAATTCTTCAAGTCTCCTCCAAACCACACAAAGTCCTTGAAAAGGCCCACAGAATTCCAGAAAAATCCCACTAAATTCCCTAAATCTTCTCAAAACACGACCAAATTCTGGAAAAAAATCCCACCAAATCTCCACAAATTCCCACAAAATACATGTAAAATCCCCCAAGATCCCTAAATCCCCTCAATATCCCACAAAATTCCACAAAAATCACACAAAACCTCCACAAGTTTCCACAAAATCTAAGGAAACTTCCTCAAAATTCTTCAAGTCTCCTCCAAACCACACAAAGTCCTTGAAAAGGCCCACAAAATTCTAGAAAAATACCACCAAATTCCCTAAATCTTTTCAAAATACCACAAAATTCTTGAAAAGCCCCACCAAATTCCAGAAACATCCCACAAAATGACCTAAATCATTCCAAAACTCTACCAAATTCCACAAAAATCCCACAGAATCTCCACAAATTCACACAAAATACATGAAAAATCCCTCAAGATCCCTAAATCTCCAAAATTTCCTACAAAATTCCTCAAAAATCACACAAATCCTCCACAAGTTTCCACAAAATCTAAGAAAACTTCCTCAAAATTCTTCAAGTCTCCTCCAAACCACACAAAGTCCTTGAAAAGGCCCACCAAATTCCAGAAACATCCCACAGAATCTCCACAAATTCCCACAAAATCTAAAACAAATTCCTCATAATTCTTCAAGTCTGTTCAGAATCCCACAGAATTCCAGAAAAATCCCCACAAAATTCCAGAGAAGTCCCACAAAATTCCCTAAATCATTTCAAAACCCTACCAATTCACAGGAATGTCCCACAAAATCTCCACCGATTCCAAGAAAATCCCACCAAAATCCCTAAATCTTCTGAAAACTCAACCAAATTCCAGAAACGCCCCATAAAATCACCACAGTTTCCCACAAAATTCAAGAAAAACACCACAAAATTCCCTAAATCTTTTCAAAATACCACAAAATTCTTGAAAAGCCCCACCAAATTCCAGAAATATCCCACAAAATGACCTAAATCATTCCAAAACTCTACCAAATTCCACAAAAACCCCACAGAATCTCCACAAATTCCCAAAAAATACATGAAAAATTCGTGATAATTTGTCAATTCTCTGCAGAATCCCACAAAATTCCAGAAAAGTCCCTCAAAGTTCCACAAACATCCCTCAAAATCTCCCCAAAATCCAACAAAATTCCAGAGAAATCCCACCAAATTCCCTAAATCTTCTCAAAACACGACAAAATTCTAGAAAAAAATCCCACCAAATCTCCACAAATTCACACAAAATACATGTAAAAGCCCTCAAGATCCCTAAATCCCTCAATATCCCACAAAATACCATAAAAATCACACAAAACCTCCACAAGTTTCCACAAAATCTAAGGAAACTTCCTCAAAATTCTTCAAGTCTCCTCCAAACCACACAAAGTCCTTGAAAAGGCCCACAAAATTCCAGAGAAATGCCACCAAATTCCCTAAATCTTCTCAAAACACGACCAAATTCTAGAAAAAAATCCCACCAAATCTCCACAAATTCATACAAAATACATGAAAAATCCCTCAAGATCCCTAAATCCCTCAATATCCCACAAAATTCCACAAAAATCACACAAAACCTCCACAAGTTTCCACAAAATCTAAGGAAACTTCCTCAAAATTCTTCAAGTCTCCTCCAAACCACACAAAGTCCTTGAAAAGGCCCACAAAATTCTAGAAAAATACCACCAAATTCCCTAAATCTTTTCAAAATACCACAAAATTCTTGAAAAGCCCCACCAAATTCCAGAAACATCCCACAAAATGACCTAAATCATTCCAAAACTCTACCAAATTCCACAAAAACCCCACAGAATCTCCACAAATTCACACAAAATACATGAAAAATCCCTCAAGATCCCTAAATCGCCTCAATATCCCACAAAATCCCACAAAAATCACAAAAAACCTCCACAAGTTTCCACAAAATCTAAGGAAACTTCCTCAAAATTCTTCAAGTCTCCTCCAAACCACACAAAGTCCTTGAAAAGGCCCACAAAATTCAAGAAAAACACCACAAAATTCCCTAAATCATTTCAAAATACCACAAAATTCTTGAAAAGCCCCACCAAATTCCAGAAATATCCCAGAAAATGACCTAAATCATTCCAAAACTCTACCAAATTCCACAAAAACCCCACAGAATCTCCACAAATTCCCAAAAAATACATGAAAAATCCCTGATAATTTGTCAATTCTCTGCAGAATCCTAAAAAATTCCAGAAAAGTCCCTCAAAGTTCCACAAACATCCCACAAAATGTCCTCAATATCCAACAAAATTCCAGAGAAATGCCACCAAATTCCCTAAATCTTCTCAAAACACGACCAAATTCTAGAAAAAAATCCCACCAAATCTCCTCAAATTCATACAAAATACATGAAAAATCCCTCAAGATCCCTAAATCCCTCAATATCCCACAAAATTCCACAAAAATCACACAAATCCTCCACAAGTTTCCACAAAATCTAAGGAAACTTCCTCAAAATTCTTCAAGTCTCCTCCAAACCACACAAAGTCCTTGAAAAGGCCCACAGAATTCCAGAAAAATCCCACTAAATTCCCTAAATCTTCTCAAAACACGACCAAATTCTGGAAAAAAATCCCACCAAATCTCCACAAATTGCCACAAAATACATGTAAAATCCCCCAAGATCCCTAAATCCCCTCAATATCCCACAAAATTCCACAAAAATCACACAAAACCTCCACAAGTTTCCACAAAATCTAAGGAAACTTCCTCAAAATTCTTCAAGTCTCCTCCAAACCACACAAAGTCCTTGAAAAGGCCCACAAAATTCTAGAAAAATACCACCAAATTCCCTAAATCTTTTCAAAATACCACAAAATTCTTGAAAAGCCCCACCAAATTCCAGAAACATCCCACAAAATGACCTAAATCATTCCAAAACTCTACCAAATTCCACAAAAATCCCACAGAATCTCCACAAATTCACACAAAATACATGAAAAATCCCTCAAGATCCCTAAATCTCCAAAATTTCCTACAAAATTCCTCAAAAATCACACAAATCCTCCACAAGTTTCCACAAAATCTAAGAAAACTTCCTCAAAATTCTTCAAGTCTCCTCCAAACCACACAAAGTCCTTGAAAAGGCCCACCAAATTCCAGAAACATCCCACAGAATCTCCACAAATTCCCACAAAATCTAAAACAAATTCCTCATAATTCTTCAAGTCTGTTCAGAATCCCACAGAATTCCAGAAAAATCCCCACAAAATTCCAGAGAAGTCCCACAAAATTCCCTAAATCATTTCAAAACCCTACCAATTCACAGGAATGTCCCACAAAATCTCCACCGATTCCAAGAAAATCCCACCAAAATCCCTAAATCTTCTGAAAACTCAACCAAATTCCAGAAACGCCCCATAAAATCACCACAGTTTCCCACAAAATTCAAGAAAAACACCACAAAATTCCCTAAATCTTTTCAAAATACCACAAAATTCTTGAAAAGCCCCACCAAATTCCAGAAATATCCCACAAAATGACCTAAATCATTCCAAAACTCTACCAAATTCCACAAAAACCCCACAGAATCTCCACAAATTCCAAAAAAATACATGAAAAATTCGTGATAATTTGTCAATTCTCTGCAGAATCCCACAAAATTCCAGAAAAGTCCCTCAAAGTTCCACAAACATCCCTCAAAATCTCCCCAAAATCCAACAAAATTCCAGAGAAATCCCACCAAATTCCCTAAATCTTCTCAAAACACGACAAAATTCTAGAAAAAAATCCCACCAAATCTCCACAAATTCCCACAAAATACATGTAAAAGCCCTCAAGATCCCTAAATCCCTCAATATCCCACAAAATTCCACAAAAATCACACAAAACCTCCACAAGTTTCCACAAAATCTTCGAAAACTTCCTCAAAATTCTTCAAGTCTCCTCCAAACCACACAAAGTCCTTGAAAAGGCCCACAGAATTCCAGAAAAATCCCACTAAATTCCCTAAATCTTCTCAAAACACGACCAAATTCTGGAAAAAAATCCCACCAAATCTCCACAAATTGCCACAAAATACATGTAAAATCCCCCAAGATCCCTAAATCCCCTCAATATCCCACAAAATTCCACAAAAATCACACAAAACCTCCACAAGTTTCCACAAAATCTAAGGAAACTTCCTCAAAATTCTTCAAGTCTCCTCCAAACCACACAAAGTCCTTGAAAAGGCCCACAAAATTCTAGAAAAATCCCACCAAATTCCCTAAATCTTTTCAAAATACCACAAAATTCTTGAAAAGCCCCACCAAATTCCAGAAACATCCCACAAAATGACCTAAATCATTCCAAAACTCTACCAAATTCCACAAAAATCCCACAGAATCTCCACAAATTCACACAAAATACATGAAAAATCCCTCAAGATCCCTAAATCGCCTCAATATCCCACAAAATCCCACAAAAATCACAAAAAACCTCCACAAGTTTCCACAAAATCTAAGAAAAATTCCTCAAAATTCTTCAAGTCTCCTCCAAACCACACAAAGTCCTTGAAAAGGCCCACAAAATTCAAGAAAAACACCACAAAATTCCCTAAATCATTTCAAAATACCATAAAATTCTTGAAAAGCCCCACCAAATTCCAGAAATATCCCAGAAAACGACCTAAATCATTCCAAAACTCTACCAAATTCCACAAAAACCCCACAGAATCTCCACAAATTCCCAAAAAATACATGAAAAATCCCTGATAATTTGTCAATTCTCTGCAGAATCCTAAAAAATTCCAGAAAAGTCCCTCAAAGTTCCACAAACATCCCACAAAATGTCCTCAATATCCAACAAAATTCCAGAGAAATGCCACCAAATTCCCTAAATCTTCTCAAAACACGACCAAATTCTAGAAAAAAATCCCACCAAATCTCCACAAATTCATACAAAATACATGAAAAATCCCTCAAGATCCCTAAATCCCTCAATATCCCACAAAATTCCACAAAAATCACACAAATCCTCCACAAGTTTCCACAAAATCTAAGGAAACTTCTTCAAAATTCTTCAAGTCTCCTCCAAACCACACAAAGTCCTTGAAAAGGCCCACAGAATTCCAGAAAAATCCCACCAAATTCCCTAAATCTTCTCAAAACACGACCAAATTCTGGAAAAAAATCCCACCAAATCTCCACAAATTGCCACAAAATACATGTAAAATCCCCCAAGATCCCTAAATCCCCTCAATATCCCACAAAATTCCACAAAAATCACACAAAACCTCCACAAGTTTCCACAAAATCTAAGGAAACTTCCTCAAAATTCTTCAAGTCTCCTCCAAACCACACAAAGTCCTTGAAAAGGCCCACAAAATTCTAGAAAAATACCACCAAATTCCCTAAATCTTTTCAAAATACCACAAAATTCTTGAAAAGCCCCACCAAATTCCAGAAACATCCCTCAAAATGACCTAAATCATTCCAAAACTCTACCAAATTCCACAAAAATCCCACAGAATCTCCACAAATTCACACAAAATACATGAAAAATCCCTCAAGATCCCTAAATCTCCAAAATTTCCTACAAAATTCCTCAAAAATCACACAAATCCTCCACAAGTTTCCACAAAATCTAAGAAAACTTCCTCAAAATTCTTCAAGTCTCCTCCAAACCACACAAAGTCCTTGAAAAGGCCCACCAAATTCCAGAAACATCCCACAGAATCTCCACAAATTCCCACAAAATCTAAAACAAATTCCTCATAATTCTTCAAGTCTGTTCAGAGTCCCACAGAATTCCAGAAAAATCCCCACAAAATTCCAGAGAAGTCCCACAAAATTCCCTAAATCATTTCAAAACCCTACCAATTCACAGGAATGTCCCACAAAATCTCCACTGATTCCCAGAAAATCCCACCAAAATCCCACCAAAATCCCTAAATCTTCTGAAAACTCAACCAAATTCCAGAAACGCCCCATAAAATCACCACAGTTTCCCACAAAATTCAAGAAAAACACCACCAAATTCCCTAAATCTTTTCAAAATACCACAAAATTCTTGAAAAGCCCCACCAAATTCCAGAAATATCCCACAAAATGACCTAAATCATTCCAAAACTCTACCAAATTCCACAAAAACCCCACAGAATCTCCACAAATTCTTAAAAAATACATGAAAAATTCGTGATAATTTGTCAATTCTCTGCAGAATCCCACAAAATTCCAGAAAAGTCCCTCAAAGTTCCACAAACATCCCTCAAAATCTCCCCAAAATCCAACAAAATTCCAGAGAAATCCCACCAAATTCCCTAAATCTTCTCAAAACACGACAAAATTCTAGAAAAAAATCCCACCAAATCTCCACAAATTCCCACAAAATACATGTAAAAGCCCTCAAGATCCCTAAATCCCTCAATATCCCACAAAATACCATAAAAATCACACAAAACCTCCACAAGTTTCCACAAAATCTAAGGAAACTTCCTCAAAATTCTTCAAGTCTCCTCCAAACCACACAAAGTCCTTGAAAAGGCCTATAGAATTCCAGAAAAATCCCACCAAATTCCCTAAATCTTCTCAAAACACGACCAAATTCTGGAAAAAAATCCCACCAAATCTCCACAAATTGCCACAAAATACATGTAAAATCCCCCAAGATCCCTAAATCCCCTCAATATCCCACAAAATTCCAAAAAAATCACACAAAACCTCCACAAGTTTCCACAAAATCTAAGGAAACTTCCTCAAAATTCTTCAAGTCTCCTCCAAACCACACAAAGTCCTTGAAAAGGCCCACAAAATTCTAGAAAAATACCACCAAATTCCCTAAATCTTTTCAAAATACCACAAAATTCTTGAAAAGCCCCACCAAATTCCAGAAACATCCCACAAAATGACCTAAATCATTCCAAAACTCTACCAAATTCCACAAAAATCCCACAGAATCTCCACAAATTCACACAAAATACATGAAAAATCCCTCAAGATCCCTAAATCGCCTCAATATCCCACAAAATCCCACAAAAATCACAAAAAACCTCCACAAGTTTCCACAAAATCTAAGAAAACTTCCTCAAAATTCTTCAAGTCTCCTCCAAACCACACAAAGTCCTTGAAAAGGCCCACAAAATTCAAGAAAAACACCACAAAATTCCCTAAATCATTTCAAAATACCACAAAATTCTTGAAAAGCCCCACCAAATTCCAGAAATATCCCAGAAAATGACCTAAATCATTCCAAAACTCTACCAAATTCCACAAAAACCCCACAGAATCTCCACAAATTCCCAAAAAATACATGAAAAATCCCTGATAATTTGTCAATTCTCTGCAGAATCCTAAAAAATTCCAGAAAAGTCCCTCAAAGTTCCACAAACATCCCACAAAATGTCCTCAATATCCAACAAAATTCCAGAGAAATGCCACCAAATTCCCTAAATCTTCTCAAAACACGACCAAATTCTAGAAAAAAATCCCACCAAATCTCCACAAATTCATACAAAATACATGAAAAATCCCTCAAGATCCCTAAATCCCTCAATATCCCACAAAATTCCACAAAAATCACACAAATCCTCCACAAGTTTCCACAAAATCTAAGGAAACTTCTTCAAAATTCTTCAAGTCTCCTCCAAACCACACAAAGTCCTTGAAAAGGCCCACAGAATTCCAGAAAAATCCCACCAAATTCCCTAAATCTTCTCAAAACACGACCAAATTCTGGAAAAAAATCCCACCAAATCTCCACAAATTGCCACAAAATACATGTAAAATCCCCCAAGATCCCTAAATCCCCTCAATATCCCACAAAATTCCACAAAAATCACACAAAACCTCCACAAGTTTCCACAAAATCTAAGGAAACTTCCTCAAAATTCTTCAAGTCTCCTCCAAACCACACAAAGTCCTTGAAAAGGCCCACAAAATTCTAGAAAAATACCACCAAATTCCCTAAATCTTTTCAAAATACCACAAAATTCTTGAAAAGCCCCACCAAATTCCAGAAACATCCCTCAAAATGACCTAAATCATTCCAAAACTCTACCAAATTCCACAAAAATCCCACAGAATCTCCACAAATTCACACAAAATACATGAAAAATCCCTCAAGATCCCTAAATCTCCAAAATTTCCTACAAAATTCCTCAAAAATCACACAAATCCTCCACAAGTTTCCACAAAATCTAAGAAAACTTCCTCAAAATTCTTCAAGTCTCCTCCAAACCACACAAAGTCCTTGAAAAGGCCCACCAAATTCCAGAAACATCCCACAGAATCTCCACAAATTCCCACAAAATCTAAAACAAATTCCTCATAATTCTTCAAGTCTGTTCAGAGTCCCACAGAATTCCAGAAAAATCCCCACAAAATTCCAGAGAAGTCCCACAAAATTCCCTAAATCATTTCAAAACCCTACCAATTCACAGGAATGTCCCACAAAATCTCCACTGATTCCCAGAAAATCCCACCAAAATCCCACCAAAATCCCTAAATCTTCTGAAAACTCAACCAAATTCCAGAAACGCCCCATAAAATCACCACAGTTTCCCACAAAATTCAAGAAAAACACCACCAAATTCCCTAAATCTTTTCAAAATACCACAAAATTCTTGAAAAGCCCCACCAAATTCCAGAAATATCCCACAAAATGACCTAAATCATTCCAAAACTCTACCAAATTCCACAAAAACCCCACAGAATCTCCACAAATTCTTAAAAAATACATGAAAAATTCGTGATAATTTGTCAATTCTCTGTCGAATCCCACAAAATTCCAGAAAAGTCCCTCAAAGTTCCACAAACATCCCTCAAAATCTCCCCAAAATCCAACAAAATTCCAGAGAAATCCCACCAAATTCCCTAAATCTTCTCAAAACACGACAAAATTCTAGAAAAAAATCCCACCAAATCTCCACAAATTCCCACAAAATACATGTAAAAGCCCTCAAGATCCCTAAATCCCTCAATATCCCACAAAATACCATAAAAATCACACAAAACCTCCACAAGTTTCCACAAAATCTAAGGAAACTTCCTCAAAATTCTTCAAGTCTCCTCCAAACCACACAAAGTCCTTGAAAAGGCCTATAGAATTCCAGAAAAATCCCACCAAATTCCCTAAATCTTCTCAAAACACGACCAAATTCTGGAAAAAAATCCCACCAAATCTCCACAAATTGCCACAAAATACATGTAAAATCCCCCAAGATCCCTAAATCCCCTCAATATCCCACAAAATTCCAAAAAAATCACACAAAACCTCCACAAGTTTCCACAAAATCTAAGGAAACTTCCTCAAAATTCTTCAAGTCTCCTCCAAACCACACAAAGTCCTTGAAAAGGCCCACAAAATTCTAGAAAAATACCACCAAATTCCCTAAATCTTTTCAAAATACCACAAAATTCTTGAAAAGCCCCACCAAATTCCAGAAACATCCCACAAAATGACCTAAATCATTCCAAAACTCTACCAAATTCCACAAAAATCCCACAGAATCTCCACAAATTCACACAAAATACATGAAAAATCCCTCAAGATCCCTAAATCGCCTCAATATCCCACAAAATCCCACAAAAATCACAAAAAACCTCCACAAGTTTCCACAAAATCTAAGAAAACTTCCTCAAAATTCTTCAAGTCTCCTCAAAACCACACAAAGTCCTTGAAAAGGCCCACCAAATTCCAGAAAAGACCCACAGAATCTCCACAAATTCCCACAAAATCTAAAACAAATTCCTCATAATTCTTCAAGTCTGTTCAGAATCCCACAGAATTCCAGAAAAATCCCCACAAAATTCCACAGAAGTCCCACAAAATTCCCTAAATCATTTCAAAACCCTACCAATTCACAGGAATGTCCCACAAAATCTCCACCGATTCCCAGAAAATCCCACCAAAATCCCACCAAAATCCCTAAATCTTCTGAAAACTCAACCAAATTCCAGAAACGCCCCATAAAATCACCACAGTTTCCCACAAAATTCAAGAAAAACACCACAAAATTCCCTAAATCTTTTCAAAATACCACAAAATTCTTGAAAAGCCCCACCAAATTCCAGAAATATCCCACAAAATGACCTAAATCATTCCAAAACTCTACCAAATTCCACAAAAACCCCACAGAATCTCCACAAATTCCCAAAAAATACATGAAAAATTCGTGATAATTTGTCAATTCTCTGCAGAATCCCACAAAATTCCAGAAAAGTCCCTCAAAGTTCCACAAACATCCCTCAAAATCTCCCCAAAATCCAACAAAATTCCAGAGAAATCCCACCAAATTCCCTAAATCTTCTCAAAACACGACAAAATTCTAGAAAAAAATCCCACCAAATCTCCACAAATTCACACAAAATACATGTAAAAGCCCTCAAGATCCCTAAATCCCTCAATATCCCACAAAATACCATAAAAATCACACAAAACCTCCACAAGTTTCCACAAAATCTAAGGAAACTTCCTCAAAATTCTTCAAGTCTCCTCCAAACCACACAAAGTCCTTGAAAAGGCCCACAGAATTCCAGAAAAATCCCACTAAATTCCCTAAATCTTCTCAAAACACGACCAAATTCTGGAAAAAAATCCCACCAAATCTCCACAAATTCCCACAAAATACATGTAAAATCCCCCAAGATCCCTAAATCCCCTCAATATCCCACAAAATTCCACAAAAATCACACAAAACCTCCACAAGTTTCCACAAAATCTAAGGAAACTTCCTCAAAATTCTTCAAGTCTCCTCCAAACCACACAAAGTCCTTGAAAAGGCCCACAAAATTCTAGAAAAATACCACCAAATTCCCTAAATCTTTTCAAAATACCACAAAATTCTTGAAAAGCCCCACCAAATTCCAGAAACATCCCACAAAATGACCTAAATCATTCCAAAACTCTACCAAATTCCACAAAAATCCCACAGAATCTCCACAAATTCACACAAAATACATGAAAAATCCCTCAAGATCCCTAAATCGCCTCAATATCCCACAAAATCCCACAAAAATCACAAAAAACCTCCACAAGTTTCCACAAAATCTAAGGAAACTTCCTCAAAATTCTTCAAGTCTCCTCCAAACCACACAAAGTCCTTGAAAAGGCCCACAAAATTCAAGAAAAACACCACAAAATTCCCTAAATCATTTCAAAATACCACAAAATTCTTGAAAAGCCCCACCAAATTCCAGAAATATCCCAGAAAATGACCTAAATCATTCCAAAACTCTACCAAATTCCACAAAAACCCCACAGAATCTCCACAAATTCCCAAAAAATACATGAAAAATCCCTGATAATTTGTCAATTCTCTGCAGAATCCTAAAAAATTCCAGAAAAGTCCCTCAAAGTTCCACAAACATCCCACAAAATGTCCTCAATATCCAACAAAATTCCAGAGAAATGCCACCAAATTCCCTAAATCTTCTCAAAACACGACCAAATTCTAGAAAAAAATCCCACCAAATCTCCACAAATTCATACAAAATACATGAAAAATCCCTCAAGATCCCTAAATCCCTCAATATCCCACAAAATTCCACAAAAATCACACAAATCCTCCACAAGTTTCCACAAAATCTAAGGAAACTTCTTCAAAATTCTTCAAGTCTCCTCCAAACCACACAAAGTCCTTGAAAAGGCCCACAGAATTCCAGAAAAATCCCACCAAATGACCTAAATCTTCTCAAAACACGACCAAATTCTGGAAAAAAATCCCACCAAATCTCCACAAATTGCCACAAAATACATGTAAAATCCCCCAAGATCCCTAAATCCCCTCAATATCCCACAAAATTCCACAAAAATCACACAAAACCTCCACAAGTTTCCACAAAATCTAAGGAAACTTCCTCAAAATTCTTCAAGTCTCCTCCAAACCACACAAAGTCCTTGAAAAGGCCCACAAAATTCTAGAAAAATACCACCAAATTCCCTAAATCTTTTCAAAATACCACAAAATTCTTGAAAAGCCCCACCAAATTCCAGAAACATCCCACAAAATGACCTAAATCATTCCAAAACTCTACCAAATTCCACAAAAATCCCACAGAATCTACACAAATTCACACAAAATACATGAAAAATCCCTCAAGATCCCTAAATCTCCAAAATTTCCTACAAAATTCCTCAAAAATCACACAAATCCTCCACAAGTTTCCACAAAATCTAAGAAAACTTCCTCAAAATTCTTCAAGTCTCCTCCAAACCACACAAAGTCCTTGAAAAGGCCCACCAAATTCCAGAAACATCCCACAGAATCTCCACAAATTCCCACAAAATCTAAAACAAATTCCTCATAATTCTTCAAGTCTGTTCAGAATCCCACAGAATTCCAGAAAAATCCCCACAAAATTCCAGAGAAGTCCCACAAAATTCCCTAAATCATTTCAAAACCCTACCAATTCACAGGAATGTCCCACAAAATCTCCACCGATTCCCAGAAAATCCCACCAAAATCCCACAAAAATCCCTAAATCTTCTGAAAACTCAACCAAATTCCAGAAACGCCCCATAAAATCACCACAGTTTCCCACAAAATTCAAGAAAAACACCACCAAATTCCCTAAATCTTTTCAAAATACCACAAAATTCTTGAAAAGCCCCACCAAATTCCAGAAATATCCCACAAAATGACCTAAATCATTCCAAAACTCTACCAAATTCCACAAAAACCCCACAGAATCTCCACAAATTCCCAAAAAATACATGAAAAATTCGTGATAATTTGTCAATTCTCTGCAGAATCCCACAAAATTCCAGAAAAGTCCCTCAAAGTTCCACAAACATCCCTCAAAATCTCCCCAAAATCCAACAAAATTCCAGAGAAATCCCACCAAATTCCCTAAATCTTCTCAAAACACGACAAAATTCTAGAAAAAAATCCCACCAAATCTCCACAAATTCCCACAAAATACATGTAAAAGCCCTCAAGATCCCTAAATCCCTCAATATCCCACAAAATTCCACAAAAATCACACAAAACCTCCACAAGTTTCCACAAAATCTACGAAAACTTCCTCAAAATTCTTCAAGTCTCCTCCAAACCACACAAAGTCCTTGAAAAGGCCCACAGAATTCCAGAAAAATCCCACTAAATTCCCTAAATCTTCTCAAAACACGACCAAATTCTGGAAAAAAATCCCACCAAATCTCCACAAATTGCCACAAAATACATGTAAAATCCCCCAAGATCCCTAAATCCCCTCAATATCCCACAAAATTCCACAAAAATCACACAAAACCTCCACAAGTTTCCACAAAATCTAAGGAAACTTCCTCAAAATTCTTCAAGTCTCCTCCAAACCACACAAAGTCCTTGAAAAGGCCCACAAAATTCTAGAAAAATACCACCAAATTCCCTAAATCTTTTCAAAATACCACAAAATTCTTGAAAAGCCCCACCAAATTCCAGAAACATCCCACAAAATGACCTAAATCATTCCAAAACTCTACCAAATTCCACAAAAATCCCACAGAATCTCCACAAATTCACACAAAATACATGAAAAATCCCTCAAGATCCCTAAATCTCCAAAATTTCCTACAAAATTCCTCAAAAATCACACAAATCCTCCACAAGTTTCCACAAAATCTAAGAAAACTTCCTCAAAATTCTTCAAGTCTCCTCCAAACCACACAAAGTCCTTGAAAAGGCCCACCAAATTCAAGAAAAACACCACAAAATTCCCTAAATCATTTCAAAATACCACAAAATTCTTGAAAAGCCCCACCAAATTCCAGAAACATCCCAGAAAATGACCTAAATCATTCCAAAACTCTACCAAATTCCACAAAAACCCCACAGAATCTCCACAAATTCCAAAAAAATACATGAAAAATCCCTGATAATTTGTCAATTCTCTGCAGAATCCTAAAAAATTCCAGAAAAGTCCCTCAAAGTTCCACAAACATCCCACAAAATGTCCTCAATATCCAACAAAATTCCAGAGAAATGCCACCAAATTCCCTAAATCTTCTCAAAACACGACCAAATTCTAGAAAAAAATCCCACCAAATCTCCTCAAATTCATACAAAATACATGAAAAATCCCTCAAGATCCCTAAATCCCTCAATATCCCACAAAATTCCACAAAAATCACACAAAACCTCCACAAGTTTCCACAAAATCTAAGGAAACTTCTTCAAAATTCTTCAAGTCTCCTCCAAACCACACAAAGTCCTTGAAAAGGCCCACAGAATTCCAGAAAAATCCCACCAAATTCCCTAAATCTTCTCAAAACACGACCAAATTCTAGAAAAAAATCCCACCAAATCTCCACAAATTCCCACAAAATACATGTAAAAGCCCTCAAGACCCCTAAATCCCTCAATATCCCACAAAATTCCACAAAAATCACACAAATCCTCCACAAGTTTCCACAAAATCTAAGGAAACTTCCTCAAAATTCTTCAAGTCTCCTCCAAACCACAAAAAGTCCTTGAAAAGGCCCACCAAATTCCAGAAAAGACCCACAGAATCTCCACAAATTCCCACAAAATCTAAAACAAATTCCTCATAATTCTTCAAGTCTGTTCAGAATCCCACAGAATTCCAGAAAAATCCCCACAAAATTCCAGAAAAGTCCCACAAAATTCCCTAAATCATTTCAAAATACCACAAAATTCTTGAAAAGCCCCACCAAATTCCAGAAATATCCCACAAAATGACCTAAATCATTCCAAAACTCTACCAAATTCCACAAAAACCCCACAGAATCTCCACAAATTCCCAAAAAATACATGAAAAATCCCTGATAATTTGTCAATTCTCTGCAGAATCCCACAAAATTCCAGAAAAGTCCCTCAAAGTTCCACAAACATCCCACAAAATGTCCTCAATATCCAACAAAATTCCAGAGAAATGCCACCAAATTCCCTAAATCTTCTCAAAACACAACCAAATTCTAGAAAAAAATCCCACCAAATCTCCACAAATTCCCACAAAATACATGAAAAATCCCTCAAGATCCCTAAATCCCTCAATATCCCACAAAATTCCACAAAAATCACACAAAACCTCCACAAGTTTCCACAAAATCTAAGGAAACTTCCTCAAAATTCTTCAAGTCTCCTCCAAACCACACAAAGTCCTTGAAAAGGCCCACCAAATTCCAGAAACATCCCACAGAATCTCCACAAATTCCCACAAAATCTAAAACAAATTCCTCATAATTCTTCAAGTCTGTTCAGAATCCCACAGAATTCCAGAAAAATCCCCACAAAATTCCAGAGAAGTCCCACAAAATTCCCTAAATCATTTCAAAACCCTACCAATTCACAGGAATGTCCCACAAAATCTCCACCGATTCCCAGAAAATCCCACCAAAATCCCACCAAAATCCCTAAATCTTCTGAAAACTCAACCAAATTCCAGAAACGCCCCATAAAATCACCACAGTTTCCCACAAAATTCAAGAAAAACACCACCAAATTCCCTAAATCTTTTCAAAATACCACAAAATTCTTGAAAAGCCCCACCAAATTCCAGAAATATCCCACAAAATGACCTAAATCATTCCAAAACTCTACCAAATTCCACAAAAACCCCACAGAATCTCCACAAATTCCCAAAAAATACATGAAAAATTCGTGATAATTTGTCAATTCTCTGCAGAATCCCACAAAATTCCAGAAAAGTCCCTCAAAGTTCCACAAACATCCCACAAAATGTCCTCAATATCCAACAAAATTCCAGAGAAATCCCACCAAATTCCCTAAATCTTCTCAAAAC
The DNA here is from genome assembly GCF_971803275.1 of Cyanistes caeruleus. Lineage (NCBI taxonomy): Eukaryota > Metazoa > Chordata > Aves > Passeriformes > Paridae > Cyanistes > Cyanistes caeruleus. The sequence continues at coordinate 67,616,915 of NC_141705.1, forward strand.
ACGACCAAATTCTAGAAAAAAATCCCACCAAATCTCCACAAATTCCCACAAAATACATGTAAAAGCCCTCAAGATCTCTAAATCCCCTCAATATCCCACAAAATTCCACAAAAATCACACAAAACCTCCACAAGTTTCCACAAAATCTAAGGAAACTTCCTCAAAATTCTTCAAGTCTCCTCCAAACCACACAAAGTCCTTGAAAAGGCCCACCAAATTCAAGAAAAACACCACAAAATTCCCTAAATCATTTCAAAATACCACAAAATTCTTGAAAAGCCCCACCAAATTCCAGAAATATCCCAGAAAATGACCTAAATCATTCCAAAACTCTACCAAATTCCACAAAAACCCCACAGAATCTCCACAAATTCCCAAAAAATACATGAAAAATCCCTGATAATTTGTCAATTCTCTGCAGAATCCTAAAAAATTCCAGAAAAGTCCCTCAAAGTTCCACAAACATCCCACAAAATGTCCTCAATATCCAACAAAATTCCAGAGAAATGCCACCAAATTCCCTAAATCTTCTCAAAACACGACCAAATTCTAGAAAAAAATCCCACCAAATCTCCTCAAATTCATACAAAATACATGAAAAATCCCTCAAGATCCCTAAATCCCTCAATATCCCACAAAATTCCACAAAAATCACACAAAACCTCCACAAGTTTCCACAAAATCTAAGGAAACTTCTTCAAAATTCTTCAAGTCTCCTCCAAACCACACAAAGTCCTTGAAAAGGCCCACAGAATTCCAGAAAAATCCCACCAAATTCCCTAAATCTTCTCAAAACACGACCAAATTATAGAAAAAAATCCCACCAAATCTTCACAAATTCCCACAAAATACATGTAAAAGCCCTCAAGATCCCTAAATCCCTCAATATCCCACAAAATTCCACAAAAATCACACAAATCCTCCACAAGTTTCCACAAAATCTAAGGAAACTTCCTCAAAATTCTTCAAGTCTCCTCCAAACCACAAAAAGTCCTTGAAAAGGCCCACCAAATTCCAGAAAAGACCCACAGAATCTCCACAAATTCCCACAAAATCTAAAACAAATTCCTCATAATTCTTCAAGTCTGTTCAGAATCCCACAGAATTCCAGAAAAATCCCCACAAAATTCCAGAAAAGTCCCACAAAATTCCCTAAATCATTTCAAAACCCTACCAATTCACAGGAATGTCCCACAAAATCTCCACCGATTCCCAGAAAATCCCACCAAAATCCCACCAAAATCCCTAAATCTTCTGAAAACTCAACCAAATTCCAGAAACGCCCCATAAAATCACCACAGTTTCCCACAAAATTCAAGAAAAACACCACCAAATTCCCTAAATCTTTTCAAAATACCACAAAATTCTTGAAAAGCCCCACCAAATTCCAGAAATATCCCACAAAATTACCTAAATCATTCCAAAACTCTACCAAATTCCACAAAAACCCCACAGAATCTCCACAAATTCCCAAAAAATACATGAAAAATTCGTGATAATTTGTCAATTCTCTGCAGAATCCCACAAAATTCCAGAAAAGTCCCTCAAAGTTCCACAAACATCCCACAAAATGTCCTCAATATCCAACAAAATTCCAGAGAAATCCCACCAAATTCCCTAAATCTTCTCAAAACACGACCAAATTCTAGAAAAAAATCCCACCAAATCTCCACAAATTCCCACAAAATACATGTAAAATCCCCCAAGATCCCTAAATCCCCTCAATATCCCACAATATCCCACAAAAATCACACAAAACCTCCACAAGTTTCCACAAAATCTAAGGAAACTTCCTCAAAATTCTTCAAGTCTCCTCCAAACCACACAAAGTCCTTGAAAAGGCCCACAAAATTCTAGAAAAATACCACCAAATTCCCTAAATCTTTTCAAAATACCACAAAATTCAAGAAAAGCCCCACCAAATTCCAGAAATATCCCACAAAATGACCTAAATCATTCCAAAACTCTACCAAATTCCACAAAAATCCCACAGAATCTCCACAAATTCACACAAAATACATGAAAAATCCCTCAAGATCCCTAAATCGCCTCAATATCCCACAAAATCCCACAAAAATCACAAAAAACCTCCACAAGTTTCCACAAAATCTAAGAAAAATTCCTCAAAATTCTTCAAGTCTCCTCAAAACCACACAAAGTCCTTGAAAAGGCCCACCAAATTCCAGAAAAGACCCACAGAATCTCCACAAATTCCCACAAAATCTAAAACAAATTCCTCATAATTCTTCAAGTCTGTTCAGAATCCCACAGAATTCCAGAAAAATCCCCACAAAATTCCAGAGAAGTCCCACAAAATTCCCTAAATCATTTCAAAACCCTACCAATTCACAGGAATGTCCCACAAAATCTCCACCGATTCCCAGAAAATCCCACCAAAATCCCACAAAAATCCCTAAATCTTCTGAAAACTCAACCAAATTCCAGAAACGCCCCATAAAATCACCACAGTTTCCCACAAAATTCAAGAAAAACACCACCAAATTCCCTAAATCTTTTCAAAATACCACAAAATTCTTGAAAAGCCCCACCAAATTCCAGAAATATCCCACAAAATGACCTAAATCATTCCAAAACTCTACCAAATTCCACAAAAACCCCACAGAATCTCCACAAATTCACACAAAATACATGAAAAATCCCTCAAGATCCCTAAATCTCCAAAATTTCCTACAAAATTCCTCAAAAATCACACAAATCCTCCACAAGTTTCCACAAAATCTAAGAAAACTTCCTCAAAATTCTTCAAGTCTCCTCCAAACCACACAAAGTCCTTGAAAAGGCCCACCAAATTCCAGAAAAGACCCACAGAATCTCCACAAATTCCCACAAAATCTAAAACAAATTCCTCAAAATTCTTCAAGTCTGTTCAGAATCCCACAGAATTCCAGAAAAATCCCCACAAAATTCCAGAAAAGTCCCACAAAATTCCCTAAATCATTTCAAAATACCACAAAATTCTTGATAAGCCCCACCAAATTCCAGAAATATCCCACAAAATGACCTAAATCATTCCAAAACTCTACCAAATTCCACAAAAACCCCACAGATTCTCCACAAACTCCGCAAAAATACATGAAAAATCCCTGATAATTTGTCAATTCTCTGCAGAATCCCACAAAATTCCAGAAAAGTCCCTCAAAGTTCCACAAACATCCCTCAAAATCTCCCCAAAATCCCACAAAATTCCAGAGAAATCCCACCAAATTCCCCAAATCTTCTCAAAACACGACAAAATTCTAGAAAAAAATCCCACCAAATCTCCACAAGTTCCCACAAAATACATGTAAAAGCCCTCAAGATCCCTAAATCCCTCAATATCCCACAAAATTCCACAAAAATCACACAAAACCTCCACAAGTTTCCACAAAATCTAAGGAAACTTCCTCAAAATTCTTCAAGTCTCCTCCAAACCACACAAAGTCCTTGAAAAGGCCCACAAAATTCAAGAAAAACACCACAAAATTCCCTAAATCATTTCAAAATACCACAAAATTCAAGAAAAGCCCCACCAAATTCCAGAAACATCCCACAAAATGACCTAAATCATTCCAAAACTCTACCATATTCTGGAAAAAAATCCCACAGAATCTCCACAAATTCACACAAAATACATGAAAAATCCCTCAAGATCCCTAAATCCCCTCAATATCCCACAAAATTCCTCAAAAATCACACAAATCCTCCACAAGTTTCCACAAAATCTAAGAAAACTTCCTCAAAATTCTTCAAGTCTCCTCAAAACCACACAAAGTCCTTGAAAAGGCCCACCAAATTCCAGAAACATCCCACAGAATCTCCACAAATTCCCACAAAATCTAAAACAAATTCCTCATAATTCTTCAAGTCTGTTCAGAATCCCACACAATTCCAGAAAAATCCCCACAAAATTCCAGAGAAGTCCCACAAAATTCCCTAAATCATTTCAAAACCCTACCAATTCACAGGAATGTCCCACAAAATCTCCACCGATTCCCAGAAAATCCCACCAAAATCCCACCAAAATCCCTAAATCTTCTGAAAACTCAACCAAATTCCAGAAACGCCCCATAAAATCACCACAGTTTCCCACAAAATTCAAGAAAAACACCACCAAATTCCCTAAATCTTTTCAAAATACCACAAAATTCTTGAAAAGCCCCACCAAATTCCAGAAATATCCCACAAAATGACCTAAATCATTCCAAAACTCTACCAAATTCCACAAAAACCCCACAGAATCTCCACAAATTCCCCAAAAATACATGAAAAATTCGTGATAATTTGTCAATTCTCTGCAGAATCCCACAAAATTCCAGAAAAGTCCCTCAAAGTTCCACAAACATCCCTCAAAATCTCCCCAAAATCCAACAAAATTCCAGAGAAATGCCACCAAATTCCCCAAATCTTCTCAAAACACGACAAAATTCTAGAAAAAAATCCCACCAAATCTCCACAAGTTCCCACAAAATACATGTAAAAGCCCTCAAGATCCCTAAATCCCCTCAATATCCCACAAAATACCATAAAAATCACAAAAAACCTCCACAAATTCCCACAAAATCAAAAAAAATTCCTCAAAATTCTTCAAGTCTCCTCAAAACCACACAAAGTCTTTGAAAAGGCCCCTCCAAATTCCAGAAACATCCCAGAAAATGACCTAAATAATTCCAAAACTCTACCAAATTCCACAAAAACCCCACAGAATCTCCACAAATTCCCAAAAAATACATGAAAAATCCCTGATAATTTGTCAATTCTCTGCAGAATCCTACAAAATTCCAGAAAAGTCTCTCAAAGTTCCACAAACATCACACAAAATGTCCTCAATATCCAACAAAATTCCAGAGAAATGCCACCAAATTCCCTAAATCTTCTCAAAACACGACCAAATTCTAGAAAAAAATCCCACCAAATCTCCACAAATTCATACAAAATACATGAAAAATCCCTCAAGATCCCTAAATCCCTCAATATCCCACAAAATTCCACAAAAATCACACAAAACCTCCACAAGTTTCCACAAAATCTAAGGAAACTTCCTCAAAATTCTTCAAGTCTCCTCCAAACCACACAAAGTCCTTGAAAAGGCCCACAGAATTCCAGAAAAATCCCACCAAATTCCCTAAATCTTCTCAAAACACGACCAAATTCTAGAAAAATATCTCACCAAATCTCCACAAATTCCCACAAAATACATGTAAAATCCCCCAAGATCCCTAAATCCCCTCAATATCCCACAAAATTCCACAAAAATCACACAAAACCTCCACAAGTTTCCACAAAATCTAAGGAAACTTCCTCAAAATTCTTCAAGTCTCCTCCAAACCACACAAAGTCCTTGAAAAGGCCCACAAAATTCTAGAAAAATACCACCAAATTCCCTAAATCTTTTCAAAATACCACAAAATTCAAGAAAAGCCCCACCAAATTCCAGAAACATCCACTTCTACTTGACTCCCTGTTCTAATGTGTAATGTCAGTATCATTCTGCTGCTTATTAAAAATGATTAATAGGCAAAATATGGGGTCAGAGGATGCAGAACTCATGTTTTTAATCTGCCCCCAAATATCCAAAGTACTGTTTCCTTTCAGTGGAGAAACGAATGAATTTAAATCTTCTAGTTTTGCTTAAAATTGCTGCATCATTTCTGAAGGCTTTGCTATTACCCAAATTCCACTCAAAATTGGTAGTGAGGTCTCAAGTCACTCTTGTTATGGGTCATGAAGTTCTGCACAGAATAGAAGAACCATGTGAGTCTTGGTGTGAGGCCACTGAAGCAGAGTTTTCTCTCTGGTTTCACTCACCCAACTCTCTTGTCATTCACAGGATCCTATAAGCACGTGAGATCAGTCTTAGAAAATAAATCCAAACTATTGCTTCTCTACCATAAAAAGTGTGGAAGTTACTTTCTGTTGTTTCCATTCTGATTCGTTTGTGTGAGTATTTCAGGTCCTCAAATTTGTCAGTGTCCTACTTGATCATCACATTTAATCCTTTAGAGGTGCTAAAGATGCTCTTGTCTAAAATGACTTTGGGGAACAGTCATTCTTTGATCTGCACTCAGTAATTGTTTGATTTGCTCAAAGGACTGTAATCCTATGACAGAAGAAGAGCAATTAAATATCAGAATTATTCAATTACTCTTAATGTAGGGATTTAAATGTGTTTTGTTGCATTGTAGTGGTTTTGAATATTTTAAGACACTTGCACAGGCATAGGGTCTGAAACTCATAAAACAAGAAAAATGCCTAATTGCTCTATGCATGGATTATTTATAACTGTGTGGTCTATGAAGGAATAAGAGTCCATAAAAAGAATGCCACTGAGTGTTAAAACCAATCTGCTTGCTACATTTTTATTGGGAGGAGAGTCTTAGCTCTTTGGTTTCAGAAACATTGTGTTATGGATATGGTTCTTGCTTTCTAATTTTAAATCAGAAAGAGGAGGAGTAAATATTGGTTGAGGAACTTGGTGTATCAGGGTATAATTACTCTATAACAGATGAAGCCATGAAGCCTTTGGAGATTTCTGTTCTATTTGCTCTGAAGTTTAGACCTTCTAATTTACTTGGGAGGGGCAGGGAGAGGTTAGAATTACTGTATCTGCATATGGATTTGGGGAGGCATACCCTGAGTTAGGCAGAAGTGTTTATGTCAGCCTACCTCTCTCTCTTCCTATTTATTTTCTTGGTTCGTTTCTTCTCTGCTCTCTTAATGAACACATGGATTTAAACCTCTTAGGGCACACTGAGGCTTCCTTCTGGTTCTCTCCTTGTCTGGAAGATACCAGCATAGGTTATGCCGGTGCATGGGTTTTGTCTAACAAGCTTGGCACAGAATTTGTTCAAGGCTGGCAAATGGTGGCATCAGGAATGCAAAATACATTTAATTTCATTGAACGTGTAAAATGATTTCCTCCTGAATTCCCTTAAGTGATGCAATTCAGCCCAGAGTCAAGTTTTACATCCAAGTTGTTACAGAAATAGTAATAATTCAGTCATATAATGGCTGAAACAGCACTGCTATAGTGCACAATTCAAATCTGTCCCTACAGTGGTACTAAAATCAGTTATCACCTTTGAAAGCTTCTCTGGACACTTGGCACTTAAATTGATCAATTGATCCATTAACGCTCCCCTTTTGCTAACCTATTGGTTAGTTGGTCTCCTTTAATTTTCCCCTTTGGTGAAGCAATTCCACTGGTCTACATGTAATTATGGTCCTACATGCCTTTTCAAAAACTGCATTTTGGGAAGCTTGTGCTGGTTTTTTTGTGGGAGAAGTAGGGAAATTGTTGTTACCTGTGGTAACTATCCAGAAAAGGAAAAGAAACCCCAAACCCCCATAGCTGATGTACTATATCTATCTGGTTTATATTTCACATGACCTAGAATTTGTTACCTGTGGCTGAAGGGAAACAAACAAACAAAAGCTACAAATGATAAAAAAGTCACAACTGAAAGAGGTGTAAGTTGTGAAAATGAGTTGGAAAGAAATGGCACTTGGAGTTGGATTAGATATAACAAGACCAGGCTTGCTCTGTTCTGAGAGTGAGGAATAATAGAAGAGATTGAAAAGTAACCTTAGCACTCAAGGGTCAAGAAGAAATAATGTTGGTTATTTTTCTTAACAACATCTTTTGATTTTAAATTTTCCTCTGATAATTGGCAGTATAGCAGAAGATGTATTCAGCAGCAACAGCAAATCTGTGCCACATTCAGTTTAACCATTTACCCATAGACTAGGAAATCAATGCTGTTTAATAAGGATAAAGGAGGGCAAAATTGTGATTCAAAACACTTTTCCTTCATAAAGCAAGTATTTTGTTTAAGCATTTTTAAAAATACAATACTGCTTCAGCAGAGTGTCCTAATAATGAAATAGTTTGTTAAATGTATACATTCAAATAGCCAGTAACTCTGTATTTACAGAGCTAATAGTGCTCTTGCTGGAAACACCAGGGAGGATAAAAACACTAAGTGGTTATTTTGCTTGGGAGAAAAATGATTCGGCTTCAGCAAATTGTCTGCTGATATTGAGGATTCTCAAACAACACATACCTTCCCATCCCTTGTCTACCTTGAAATCCCATTTCAATACGTTTCATTATCCTGTAAGTTAAATAAGAAAAGCTAAGAACGTAGGCAAGGCTTAACAGTGATGATCCATGTGAAGAGTGGTTATTTTTCTGTTTTACATTAAAAATTGAACAGGCTTTGAAAAGAAGCAGGCCCAGGTATTGTTTTGAAGTGAATTGTAACATCAGCAGAAGTCACAGAACTATCTACAAAGCCTGGGCAAGATTTTAACCTTTTCATTACCCAGATGAGACTTGCAGATTAATCCTTTTTTCCAGAGAAAGAAAAAGAGAGTAATCAACATGTGAAGAGACTTTATAAACTATTAGAGACAGTAAAGAAAAGAATTAAACTTCAGAAAAGGTAGAGAATAAGGAGATGCTTTATAAGCTGAAATATTTTTCTGTTAAAGCTATGGAGATGGACAATAGTGATCTGAAAAAACTCCTTTAATTCATGACAGAGTATATTGGGAGGAATGGCGGGTTCAAAGTGTGGATTTTGAGCAAAAGGTGGAGTAGTTGGGATACAGTGAGGTGCTGGAACAGAGGGGGGAGAAGTAATAGTTGAAGATTTAGGGCCATTGTAGAGGCAAAGAGAAAACTTCTGTTTCCAGAGAAGCTCACAGAGACAGATGAAGAGAACTTTTGCCTTTGAATAACTCGTCCTTAAAAATGACATCCCTAGATTCATTGACCCATACACACCTCATAGTGATGTGAAATGGGAGGAGTGAACTGATGACAGATTTCCGGGCAGCTGGCATCAGAAAAATAGAGAGCTATAACAGAAATAGCTTTCTTGTGAGAAACTCCATAGATTAGCAGAAGAAGACTTCTGTTTCTCTACAAAGACTGATGAAAAGACTAGCAGGAATTGGGACTGTTTTAAACACCAAAGTTCCAAACTTTTCTGTCTCTATATTGTCATGTGAGCAAGGGAATGGTTGGGTAGTGGGGGATAAAAGAGTTTTCTGGAAGTTTATTCTGGTGTTCTTATTCTTGTAGTTTTGTTAATAAACTTTCTCTATTCCTTTTAAATTTTAAGCCTGTTTTGTTCTTGTTCTAATCCATATCTCACAGCAAGAAATAAGTAAGTTTTTCAGTAATTTTTTTAGTTAATGCTTAAAAACCATGACAATAGAGAATATAATGTGTAGGCTCCCCAGTGCCCAGCTCAGAGGGACAATCACTGCCCTGGTCCTGCTGGCCACACTGCTGCTGACACAGAAGGCCAGGAGGCCACCGGCCTCCTTGCCCACCTGGGCAAATGCTGGCTTCATGTTTGGCCCCTGTTGGCGAGCACCCCCATGGCCTTTCCTGCCAGGCAGCTTTCCAGCCACTCTGCCCCCAGCCTGGGGCACTGAGGGGATTCTTGGGACACAAGGGCAGGACCCAGGCCTGGCTCTTCTGGAACCTCACCCCACTGGTCATACACCATCAATCCAGCCTGTCCACATGCCCCTGAAGATCCTTCCTACCCTCCAGCACATCAACACTCCCACCCACCTTGGTGTCATCACAAATTTCCTCCTGAGGATACCCTCAATGTCCTTGGCCACATCAGCAGGACAGACATTGAACAGGACTGGCCACGGGGGCCACCACTACTGACTGGATGCTAATTCAATACAGCACCATTCCCCACCACTCTCTGGACATGGCCATCCTGACAGTTCTTAACCCAGCAAAGAGGGCCCCTGCCCAAGCCCTGGGCTGTCGGCTTTTCCAGGACTCTGCTGTGGGATACAGAGTCTAACGCTTGGCTCAAGTCCAGAGAGACTCCATACACAGCTTTTCCCACAGCCCTGAGGCGCATCATCCTCAGCGCAAAGGACATCAGGTTGCTCAGGCAGGACCCGCCTTTCCTAAACGCTAAATCAGGCCGGGCCTGATCCCTCAGTTGTCCTCTCTGGGCCATGTGATCCCCCTCACGATGATCTGCTCCAGAACCTCACCAGGCCCCGAGGTCAGGCTGACAGGCCTGCAGTTCCTCACATCCTCCCTGCAGCCCTTCTTGGACCTTGGGTGTCCCATTGGCACCTCCAGTCACCTGGGACCTCCCTGACTGGCCAGGAATGATGACAATAAAGGATGGGAGAGTTGCTTGGCAAGCTCTTCCATGGGCTCCCTCAGCACCCCTGGGGGACTCTGGGCAGCCCCATAGACTTGTCAGGGTCTTAGCAGCTCTGTAGGTCACCAATTACTTACACCGGGATTGCAGGGGGTCAGGTCTGCTCCCTGTCCCTGTGTGCCAGCTCAGGGGACTGCTTGTCCTCCAGATAACCCATCTGACTCCTGAAAGCTGAGGCAAACAAGGCATTCTGTACCTCAGCCTTTTCCTCGTCCCTTGTGATCATGTTCCCCTCACCCTCACATCAAATAAAGAGTAGATTTTTCTTTGGCACTCCTGTGTTCCTAATCTCTTCTAATAAAGACTTTTTATTGTCTTTTACAGTAGTGGCCAGATTAAATTCAATTATTTTTTGCCTTCTGATGATCCTTTTTATCTGGTGTTGGGGCCAAATGCTGGGACACATGCTTGGCTGGATGGGTAATAAAACGGTTGGCCACCAGCAAAAGGCTTCTTTTGGGATGTTTAGGGGAGGAACACAAGGTGGGAGAAACGAGAACTGCAAGTCATTGGAAGAAGAACTAGCATAGGGAAAGAGAGGGACAGAGGCCTAAAAAAGGCCTTTGTGATGAGGCTGGGCTGCATGGAAACCGCCTGGCCCCTGGAACAAAGGGCGGCCGTGCCCACCAGGCCTTTGTGACCCGCGGTGACATCGTGCCCAGAGGCCATTGTGACGTGAGTTCGTGTCGTGACTGTGGGGGCAACAAATCCCTGCAGTGGCCACTCCCAGGAGAGCAGCTCTCTGAGGAGGCAGCAGCTTCTCTGGAGGAAGCAGCTCCCCTGGGTGATTGTGGCCAGTGTTCGTCAGAGCACTCCCACAATGTGGAAGAAAGAGGAGGCAAATGCCCATGACCAGCCCCATGAGGGGCAGTCACTGCTATCCAAGCAGCAAAAGGTGAGGGCTGGGGATGGAGGGAGAGGCTGCAGTGGGAGGTGGGGGAAGCCCTGGGGCACAGACAGCCAGGCCTGGCACCAGGCCACGCTCTGCAAGGGAGCCAATGATGGGATGGCTCAGGCACAGCAATGACCCTGAGGCAATGAGCACAGCTGGGAACCCAGCCCAGCCTGGCTGCTGTGGCCAGCACCTGCCCTGGGCTTGCTGACACGTGGGAGACACCGCGCTCACACAGCCACCTCCATCCCACTCCTACCCCTGCTTCCCACAGGTGACCCACAGCCAGCCACAGGGACCACCTCAGGTCACCTCAACAATCAAGATGCCACGCGGCAGTGTCACACAGACACAGAGACTGTCTGTGTCCGACTTGCCGCCTCTCCATGGCCCTCAACTGCCACTGGAACCTCCTTGCCAGCTCAGCCCTCAAATTCAAAGAGCAGCCTCTGCAAGGCTCAAGCTGCCCCCTCTGCCAGCAGCAGCAGCCTCTGGGTCTCCTCCCAGAGGCACAGCACATGTTGTGGGCTCTGTGGCCAGTGGCTACCAAGAGCTCATGACACCTTCACCATGGGGAACTCTGGCTGCTGGTGGGGCCTGGGAAACACCTTCCCTGGCAAGCAGAACAGAAGGGTTCTGGCATGGGTCAGCGGCAAGGCAGGACCATCGCCTGCCACCCGTGCAACCCGCACACAGCGTGCAGATCTGCACTGGGAGCCAGCCGGCTTGGCAGCACCTGGGGCACTCTGAGACAGAGGTGCTCCTCAAGCTTCTGGAAGGGCATGGTAGCAGCACCTGCAGTGATGTGTTCAGAGACCTGGGCCCATGTCTTCGTGAGAACAGGCCCATCGAGTCCACCCAGAGAACCACAAAGTGGTTGAGTGGGCGCCAAGGGGCAGAGGCAATTCATCGTCCAGCCAAGCAAAGTGCGCATCGCAAGCAGCTGTGCCCAGAGGATGACGAGGCTGTGATGCTTCGTCTCTGTAAAATGAGTAAGCAGCTGGAGGAGATGGAAGACAAAGTGTATGATGTGATGTTTAGAGACATCTTCTCCTCCCTAGAAGACAAAGAAAGCCCCGTAAGGTCCACATGCATCTCCAGGGATCCACCAAGCCCCACCCTGAAGCCAGCTGTAGGCCCCTCGGACCTGCACAGTGCATCCAGCGTGACGGAAGTTGCTGCAGGAGAGACACAAAAGTTCTCCCAGCTTGTGTCTCTTGACCAGTTGTTGGCCGAGCTGGACCCTGTTGCAGACAACTCCATACCTTCTGATGCTCTCGTCAAGGGCTCCACAGGAGAGGCAGAAAACAACACAGAGATTGCACATCCTGACCTGTTGGAACAGCTGTGCTCTGTCTCTGGGGACTCGCCATCAAGTACCCTTCTAAACCAGGTACTGGAAATATGGGATGAAGAAGAGCTCCATGACAGAGCAGCACCAGGAGAGATGCAGAGTGAGCCAGAGAGCGCGCTGTCTCTCCCAACACAGGAAGAAGAAGAGGAAGAGACAGCACCAGCGGCAGACGGTGATCCCTGCAATGAGGGGCACAGCGAGCCTCTCCCCATGGCTCTTCCTGAAGAGGCAAAGATGTCTCTGGTTTGTGCCTCGCCTGCCGAAACCATGGAGGAGATTGAAGTGGAATGGCTTGAGGCTGGCTGTGCCCAGGCCGCCCCTCCCCAGGAAGAGCCCCGCAGGGCTGGGGAGCCGGCAGGGGCTTGCCCGCTGCCTGCCCAGCCCCTGGCACGCAGCGCTCCTGCTTGCCCCGCCGGCAGCGCAGCCGTCCCGCAGCCCCCGGCCCCACGGCCATGGCGCTCCATCGCCAAGACGGCCCGGCGGGCTCTGCGCCGGCTCTTCTCCTTCAGCTGCCTCAGGGGGCAGCGAGAGGACTGAGCCCAGAGCCAGAACCAGGAGGAGGCCCTGAGATGCCAGCTCCCCCTGAGAATGGTCGGCTCCCAGTGGCAGGTCCGGGTGGCATTGGCACCCCACCCCAACTTTACCCCCTACTCCCCTTCTCACTCTCTTCTTTCCCATCCCTATCCCTCTACCCCACATTTCTTGTTAAATCAAATCCCCATTGTTTCTTTCCCATCCCTACCTCTATACCACACGTTTCTTGTTAAATAAAATCCCCATTGTTAACTTTGGTAGATGGTCTCTTTGGCACCTTCATTCACACACAGGCATCTCTCACTGACCACACCTTACCAGGGGCACACACCTGCACACAGCACTCCAGGTGTGGCCTCCCCATAGCCCAGCACAGAGGGACAATCACTGCCCTGGTCCTGCTGGCCATGCTGCTGCTGACATAGAAGGCCAGGAAGCCACCAGCCCCCTTACCCACCTGGGCACATGCCAGGTCATGTCAGTTTGGATACTCTAAGCCAGCACCCCCATGGCCTTTCCTGCCAGGCAGCTTTCCAGCCACTCTGCCCCCAGCCTGGGGCACTGAGGGGATTCTTGGGACACAAGGGCAGGACCCAGGCCTGGCTCTTCTGGAACCTCACCCCACTGGTCATACACCATCAATCCAGCCTGTCCACATGCCCCTGAAGATCCTTCCTACCCTCCAGCACATCAACACTCCCACCCACCTTGGTGTCATCACAAATTTCCTCCTGAGGATACCCTCAATGCCCTTGGCCACATCAGCAGGACAGACACTGAACAGGACTGGCCACGGGGGACACCGCTAGTCACCAGACACCAACTGGATGCAGCACCATTCCCCACCACTCTCTGGACATGGCCATCCTGACAGTTCTTAACCCAGCAAAGAGGGCCCCTGCCCAAGCCCTGGGCTGTCGGCTTTTCCAGGACTCTGCTGTGGGATACAGAGTCAAAGTCATTCTCTGTTCCCAGCCTGCTAGAAAACCATGGGCTCAGTGGTTTAAGCAGGGAGCTGGGTCCCGAGGTCACTAGTTGCAACACTGTTCCCATATCCATTCTTAAGAAAATCTCCTTACTATGCATTTATAGGACAAGTTATAGAAATCACATCAGGAGACATCTCTGCCCTATCAGATCTCAGCAGAGATCCCATGTTCTTTTTCATCATGGCACATTTCCTCACAGAGAGATGTACATGTACCCCAAAGGTTCTAATGCTGGGTATCTGGACTTGGTAAAAACACTTACATTGGATGTATCCCCTGCCAACAGGCCTTATCTCGGGAAACAGAAGCCAGTACATGCATATGATACTTATTCTTCCAAAGCAGTACAAGGTTTTGCCTGATTTCAGGCTGTTGAAGAGAGGCAGGGGATGTGGCTTCCTGGCCTTGGCCCCCTACCCAGCCCTCAAGGTACAGTATCTTTATTCCTTTCTCTGAGGTCTTTTGTGCTGTTGCTGTTGTACAGCTGCAGTAGCTGTAGAAACTGAAAGTAATGTGAACAACTCTGGATGATGTAACTAAAAAAATTATGAAAGCATTTTTGATAAGTAGAATAATTTTTTAGATTGTGGCTTTCCAAGTAAATAATAATAATAAAAAGCTTTTAGGGTAGCCAGGCTCTTGCTTTTGCAAAAGCTCAAAAGAAAATTGTAACTACATTTAAACAATAAACCATTTTCAAGCAGCAAGAGCAAACATTTCTTTTATAAATCAGAAAGTAAGATGTTTCACTTTAAATATAATTTGCAATTTTTTTTTGGCTAAAATTATTCTTTACATTTCTGCCAGTTTTGAAAATGTGTCTGGTCAACCTAAAGACTTCATTCTTTTGTAGATCAGCTGCTTATAAAAGTGTTGTTTTTTCCTCACACTTACTCTTTTAACATACAAGGATGCAGTTTGTGTCCTCTTTTTATGAAAACCTAGTGAGTTCTTCTGAATCAGAAGTTATTCATTAAAAACATGAGATTTAATTAAATAGCTAAGTGACATTTCAGTTTTAATCAATAGCATTGTTAATAAATACAGAGTTGGTCTATTTGTTACCTTCTTGCTGTCACAAATTTTGCATGAGAAAAAGATGTGTCACTGGTGACAAAAGAAACAATTTTGTCATTAAGTACTAAGCATTTTTGATAGCTCTTAGTGTATATCCCACTAAGTAAACATAATTGTGAAGCATACTTTAAAGGTTTACAAATTATGTTTTCAGGTTTTAACCCAATTAGTTAAATTAAGTTTCCATAACTATCACTTGATTTCACACACAAAGAAATGCTTTGTCTAAAATTTAGTCAGCATTTACATCAGACATTATTCTCTGTTTTTTCTCCTCTGAGATAATCTCCAATTCATCCTCAGGATGGGCACAGTTGCTTCACTGCTGTTGGTAGTTTTTCTCATACTACAACATAAACCACCCTCAGGCATTCTCAGTAGTGAGACCAACAGGGGAAAAAAAAAAAAAAAAAGAGGCAGAATATTAAACAAAAATAGTATTTCATGAATTCTGATGAGCTGACTCCAGGATTTCCAGAAATAGAGTGGTGACCTTTCCACGGCTCAGCATTTTGTCTCTCGTAACAACCAGCAGCAGAGGAAGGTGTTAGTCCTCTGTATGAAGTGCTACATATTACTGCCCTTATAGAAAGAATCTTTTTTGAGACTCCAGTGCTGTGGCTACCATCAGAGAACCTGATTTAGGCATTTAGCAATAAAAAGTGTCAGCAACTGGCCACACTGACTATGGGTCTGGATTATTTAGCTCCCCTGAAGTTCAAGTCAATACCCCCACAAGCCTTTCCCAACTTCCATCCATGGAAGTGTCCAAGGTTGGATAGAGATTGGAGCAGCCTGATCCAGTGGAAGGTGTCCCCTGCCCATAGCAGGGGGCTGGAACTAGATCGTCTTTAATGTTTCTTCTAACCCAAACCATTCTATGATGCTATGATTCCCTGAGATGTGAGACAGCTCCCCTTTATGGGTATTAAGAGCTTAAAAACACTGTCTCCCTTTACAACATGCTCCTGCTCCAGTTTCTGTCAGCCTCAATGCATCCCGAGACACTTTTCTGATCCCTGTGGCAGGAAAATAACCATACAAAGCAGTTCCCTGGAGATCTTACCCTTGGTCCTGGAAATCCTGGTTGTCCCGGAGGACCGGGAGGTCCAACTTGCCCAGTGTCTCCTGGAGGTCCATGGGGACCCATCAGTCCCGGATGGCCCTTATGACCAGGTATCCCAGGATCACCTGGAGGACCCTTTTCTCCTTGAGGGCCTTTTTCTCCTTTGATGCCAGGCTCACCCTAAGTGAAAAGAAGGACATTACCACCACAGAATAAGAGGCAAACTTCTGATTTTCAAACACAGAGAAATGCTCACAGCTAAGCTGGCTAAGTTGCTGAGTACAACATCTGGTGCATTACAAATGATCCACAAATTATTCTGATGGAGAATGATTAAAGAGAGACCTGGGAGACTGGGAAACACTGGCTTCAGTTTTGAATGACCTCTGCCTCCAGGCCCTAACTCAAAATAGCTCTCTTTATTTCAACATAATGAAATAACTTGTAATCTTCTCCAACTTACCCTCTCTCCTCTGGAGCCAATTGCACCCTGTTTCCCTGGTGTGTCCTGCAACAAAATAAAGGTAAATATAAAAGCACCATCCATAATAAGAGTAAATAATGAAACATATGCCTTTGTAATGATTCCTGTGACCCCAGGAAAATTTATTTCCATGACAACCCCACAGTTTCCTGAGAGCTTTCCCTTTTGCTTTCAATTATCAACAATCTTCTTTCTTTATTAAAGAAAAATAACCAAAAAAAACCCAACAAAAAAACCCAGACAAAAAAATCCAAAACAAAAAGAAAATCAACAACCCACAAAAAAAAAAACCAAAACAGAAAGCATGACAAGCATGTTGAGGGGATGATTCTCCCCCTCCACTTCCCTTCAGTTAGACCCCACCTGGTGTGCTGTGTCCAGCTCTGGTGCCAGAATATAAGCAAGGACATGAATCAGTTACAGCAAGTTCAGATGAGGCCACAAAGATGCTCAAAGAGCTGGAGCTCCTCTGCTGTGGATTCAGGCTGAGAGGGCAGAGATTGTTCAGCCTGAAGGAGGGAAGGTTCTGGGGGAACCTTAGAGCCCCTTCCAGTACTAAAAGGGAGTTTTTAAGAAAAATGGGGATGAACTTTTTTGTCAGGGACTGTAGAGATAGAACAAGAGTTAAATGGCTTCACAGTCAGAGAGGGTGATATTTGGTAGAAATTTTTCACTGTGAGGGTGGTGAGGCACTAGAACAAATTGTCCAGACAAGTTGTGAATTTCCCATTTCTGTAATGGTTCAAAATCAGGTTGAATGAGGTTCCAAGCAACCTGGTCTAGTGGAAGGTGTCTCTGCCCCTGGCAGGGTGGGCATAAATCGATGATATTTAAGATCCCTTCCAACCATTCTATCAAAAAAATCCAATTTGTTGCAACTGTGCTAACACCCTTGATGATTTTTTCCCTGTGACACCAATCTTATATTGAAACAATTAAGAATTTAACTTACCTCTTTTCCAGGAGGACCTTTCTCACCTGGCTCTCCCTAAGAGACACAGAAACTGGATTTAGCATTGCACTGGAGGAGTTGGAAGAAAGACTCCACCTAATAACCACAAGTCTTTCGTTGTGTTAACAAGTTTTCTTCTATATGGTAGCAGGTTTGCATGATTTATCCTTATCTTACTGCTATTGGTCATTCCTGGATAGACACATCCTGCTATTTGGAAAGAATTTTTTAGTGAATTTGCATGCCATGTTAAAATAAATAACAGGAAGTAATTTCTAACAAACCAACTGAGGGCAGATGTTTCACTCCAAGTGTGTTCCTGCTTTCAATACATTTTGTTCCTTTTTCTTACCAACAATTCCCAAAGCTTCATACACTTTATATGGCCTTGCTTAAATTAAGGAGCACCAGCATCATACGTATAAGTGTCTGAAGACGTAAGTTAAGTAAATTTTGCAAGAAGTACCAACTTGTATTACACCAGCTGGAAAAACACATACAGAGGATAAAGGAATTTTAAGCCTGCTCACCTGTCTTTCAGAACTATATTAAATAATCATAATTTGAATAAGCACCCTCATAGAATTATTTATATATATATTAATTTTTTTTTCACTTACAATGTGATGAGTACACAATACAGTTTCTATTTTAGTGTTTCAATGAAAAAAGTATCACTGCAGTCCTGAACTGCAGATAAAGCAAAATGAACATTAAACTACTTGTTCCTGAAATTCTGGCCACTTTCCCATTTCATGTACAGAAAAAAATAATCTTTCTAAGTCTGTTTGCAGGCAAAACGCATAATCATATCTATAACATGCATTCAGGTGATATTTTCCCCTGGAAACAGAGCATCTTCAGCTGTGTTAGTATCCATGCATGTATCCATGAGAAATGGAACTAATCAGAGATGTGTGATGCAAATTAGACTGCATTAAACTCACTTGAGTTTTCCTTAAGGCCACTTTAGTTTTAAATGGCCACCATGTTTGCTGCTTAAAATTAATTATCCAGAAAAATATTTCTTTCTCCTCTTTTCATCCAAAAGCTCACTTTCAAATTATAAAATAAAATACTAAAAAATACAGAAAGAAGCAAGAACCATCCCATGAAAGATTCAGCTCTGCTGGAGACACAAAAATCTTTTAAATCTCATTTTTTGTCACAACAAATCTAGAAATTAAAAAAAAACAACAAAACACCAAAAACCCAGCATTCACTTTTCCCATCCTTCCAGTGGAATTCAACATCTTTTACTCACTTTGAAAGGTCTAAAGATACTGGATTCTGAGGTTGTGATATTGTCATGGGTATAGGTTAATTATTTATTATTTTAGATCACTTTGGGAGATACATGAATGCTTTAATTGCAATGTACCTCTGTTGCTAGCAACAAAAGAATTTCCCTTTAGAATAGCGAATATCAGAAATACCTGTATTATTACTGGCACTCAGAATTTCCCTATTTAGACCATCTAAGGTTCATGCAGAGGTATAATCTGAGAACTTAAATACCCCATACTTGAATTAAGAAGACTACTGAAGCAGTCTGATTAATGTGTACATTATCAGGGCTGACTGGCAGGTACCAGCTCCATACATGAGATTGTGGTTGCTCATCCATATGAAAAATGCTATTTTTGCAGTCCAGTTTCCTTTGGAAGTAAAATTATATGGCTTCTGGATTTGTCAGATCTCCTGCTTATGCTTTTTTTTTTTAATCTAACTGAAGATGACCGTGTCCCATCTTCCTGTCTAACATTTAAAAGCAGGTAAAGAGAGGATCTAATCCATCCCCAGACATACTTACAGGTGGTCCTCGGGGTCCTATAAAGCCAGGGAGTCCTGGGCTGCCCGTTTCTCCTTTATTTCCTTTGGGACCCTTAGGACAGAAATGAAAGAGACACTAGCAGCCCTTTCCCCAGCACTTCTTTCCCAGAGCATTCATTTACAGATACTGGAACTGGGAAATTTCCCTTTAGCAGCAGGACTCCCAACACTGACAAGGAAGAACAAAGTATTTTAGAAAAGCAGGTTGCAGGCACCGTGGTTGCATTATTAATAAGCTATGCAGGGTCCCTGGGAGAAGATGAAAAGGAAGGGACAATTATGGCAGGGGGAGGAGGTGTGTTCCATGGTTGTGGTGGTGTCACATGGTTTATAAGGGGGTGTTGAGAGTGGAAATGCTGTGATGGGTGATAACGAGGAAACAGTGCAGGTGGTCGTACTGCTCAAATCAAAAAATACAACCAACAGACAGATACAGGGCTTCTCCTTTGCCTTTATTTCCAGGTTCAATTTATAAAATGTCTGTCTTTCACTTATCTCTTGTGATATTCTGTCAAACTGTCCCTTTTCCCTTGCAGATCAGGGCAGTAGAAATGACAGTTCATGATACAGTACTGTTTCAGGCACACTTCTGATGTGGTTTTAACTCTTAGTTTAACCTTTGCTTTCAGAGTTTGTTCCCTACTTTTTCGGTTCAGAACATAGCCCTTTTTCTTCTTAGAGTAAAACGCATACAAAGTGAGCACCAATGAGCCTGGCAGGCACAAAGCACATGGATTTGGGGTGTGCAACTTGCCCTGGAGACTTCAGGAGCTGGACCGTGTTTCTGTGTGTGGGCTTAAGCATGAGCAAGTGTGACTTGTGATGAGTACTGTCAGCAAATGCCTAAAGAGAAGGCTCCTGGCAGGTTTTACCTTGTGGTTACAAGTCAGCACTGGTGAAGGTGGAAAAAAAAAAAAAATCACCCTTATTGTCATGATAACCTTCCTCACATCTCCTTTTTTTCAAAATAGAAATATAAAATATTGGCTTGTCACACCACACAGTGAAGGAAATTAGTGCATTTCAAAATAAATAGATTTATGTACAGCACAAGCAGACACTTCCCATAATAACCTTTATGAAAAGGAGAGGATTCATTTTAATGGCAGAGAAAGATAATGATGAGATGACTGTCTGTTCTGCTGACCAGCACTGCCTCATTGTTTCCCCTTCCTCATCCATCTGACTTTATCCTTTTTCAATCTCCTATGTTATTTTTGGACTCTAAATCCTCTGGAGCAAAGGCTGCTGTGGTGCTGTTTGTGCAGGAAGCTGTCTGGTGAGTCTCTGGGTCACATCGTATAGGTACTGTGATAACACTATGATGATTAAAATAATAATCCCAACTTGGCATTCACAAGGCATCCCAAAGCCACAGTGACCTGATAAAGACCCAGAAGGTGAAAAATCAGTGATAGGAATTGGGAATGGGTGGGTGTAATGAAAAGAAGAAAATAAGTTTGAAAGGCAAAAGCAAGGATCCATGGGGTAAGAAGCAATGGCAGAAATCCCAGGAAGGTAAAAAGAGCTTATGTCAAGGACAAAAAGCCTGTGGCACATATTTTTTGATGCAGAAAGGCTGTCAGACTGCAGCACCCTGTCCTACCTCCCCACACAAAAAGGTGTTATTTGCTTCTCTGAGACATCCCTGCAGATGCTTGATCAGGGCACAAGTCAGTGGTGAGGCTGGGCTGGTTTTATGGCTTTGCAAGAGTCACAAAGAGTGAAGTCCTGCTGCAGCTTTTCACATTCCTCCTGCTCTGCTTTTGTTTCCCTATTAATGCAACAGTCCAGCAAGCTGTACTGTCTCCATGGGCAAAGAGAGGGAAGAGCCCTGCATTGTGATAGATGCTACTGGGCACAAGGGAATATTTTCATGGATTTGCTGAATTCTGGACGACTTTCAGCAGAATAGAGGAAAAAACACAAAAAAACAAGCAAACCACCAGCTCCGCACTGTCCTTCTAACAGCTCTTCATTTTCAAGCTGTTCTTCCCCACAGGATGGCCTCAGGGGAGTTTCATTATGCTTCCTGATCCTGGTTTACTGCCCGCTGTCTGCTCTTCCCCCAATTGCCTGTGAGGATTTTTCTGCTGCCACTATTCCTCAATGGCAGCCTGCCAACTCCCTCAGGCCCTCTCCTTCCTTGTGACAACTCTCTGCTGGCTGCACGCTCTCTGCTTGGCAAAATTAAACCTACTGGTGAAGACGAGGCATGCCAATCTTTTTGCCATGCTAGGCAATCAATCATTTCCATTTACTGTGAAAACTTAACTTTCACTGGGAACAGTGATGACCCAACTAGCATCTCAATTCCAGGAACATAGCCAAGCCCCCTTCAAACTTGTGGCCAGACAGTGATTTTCAGATTACCCTTCTTCAGCCATGGAAACCTCAACACACAAACCAGCTACAGATAATCCACTCCTCCTACATTTTATCAGTCACCTCTCCTGGATGCATGAGTTTCCCTTTGTGGTACTTACTGGGATACCAGCTGGGCCAGGTTCTCCTGCAGATCCAGGCACTCCATTCTTGCCCTGTGTCAAAAGAAAAAAATTCCAGAGAAGTCCAACAAAATTCCCTAAATCATTTCAAAACCCTACCAATTCACAGGAATGTCCCACAAAATCTCCACCAATTCCCAGAACATCCCACAAAAATCCCTAAATCTTCCGAAAACTCGACCAAATTCTACAAACGCCTCATAAAATCACCACAATTTCCCACAAAATTCAAGAAAAAACACCACAAAATTCCCTAAATCTTTTCAAAATACCACAAAATTCTTGAAAAGCCCCACCAAATTCCAGAAACATCCCACAAAATGTCCTCAATATCCAACAAAATCCCAGAAAAATCCCACAAAATTCCCTAAATTTTCTCAAAACACGGCCAAAATCCACAAAAATCCCACAGAATCTCCACAAATTACCACAGAATACATGAAAAATCCCTGATAATTTCTCAGTTCTCTACAGAATCTCACAAAATTCCAGAAAAGTCCCTCAAAGTTTCACAGACATCCCACAAAATCTCCCCAATATCCAACAAAATTCCAGGGAAAATCCCACAAAATTCCCTAAACCTTCTCAAAACACAACCAAATTCTAGAAAAATATCCCACCAAATCTCCACAAATTCCCACAAAATTCATGAAAAATCCCTCAAGATCCCGAAATCGCCTCAATATCCCACAAAATCCCACAAAAATCACACAAAACATCCACAAGATTCCACAAAATCTAAGAAAAATTCCTCAAAATTCTTCAAGTCTTCTCAAAACCACACAAAGTCCTTGAAAAGGACCACCAAATTCCAGTAAAATCCCACAGAATCTACACAAATTCCCACAAAATCTAAAACAAATTCCTCAAAATTCTTCAAGTCTCCTCAGAATCCCACACAATTCCAGAAAAAACCCACAAAATTCCAGAGAAGTCCCACAAAATTCCCTAAATCATTTCAAAACCCTTCCAGTTCACAGGAATGTCCCACAAAATCTCCACCAATTCCCAGAACATCCCATAAAAATCCCAGAAAAATCCCTCAATCTTCCGAAAACTCGACCAAATTCCAGAAACGCCCCATAAAAACAGCAGTTTCCCACAAAATTCAAGAAAAAACACCACAAAATTCCCTAAATCTTTTCAAAATACCACAAAATTCTTGAAAAGCCCCACCAAATTCCAGAAACATCCCACAAAATGTCCTCAATACCCAACAAAATCCCAGAAAAATCACACAAAATTCCCTAAATCTTCTCAAAACACGGCCAAAATCCACAAAAATCCCACAGAATCTCCACAAATTCCCACAGAATACATGAAAAATCCCTGATAATTCGTCAGTTCTCTACAGAATCTCACCAAATTCCAGAAAAGTCCCTCAAAGTTCCACAAACATCCCACTAATATCTCCCCAAAATCTCCCTAATATCCAACAAAATTCCAGGGAAAATCCCACAAAATTCCCTAAACCTTCTCAAAACACAACCAAATTCTAGAAAAATATCCCACCAAATGCGGAACGCTTCTTGCGCTTCCATTCTCAGAGCTCCTGAGTTAAGCACTCTGTGACTCTTGGCGAGAATACCAGCAGAAAGCATTTCCACTGCATCCGGCAGGGAGAAACTGTACCTGCAGAACACATTTGTCAGGAGCTTGCACCTGCAGCTTATGCACACACAGACATGCTGCACGTTCAAATGGCCAAGCTCTTTCTGAAGCAACCTGAAAGCTGCTGTCAGAAGGCTGTGCTTCTTATCCGATCGAAGCAGCAGCACGCGCATTGGAGTTTGGCAAGCACTAAAGAGCTGCAGAAGAGCTTTGCTTAGCAAAATGGGCCAAGAAAAAGCATTTGCTTCATGGATCTTTGTCGTCGCCTGGAAACAGGTAGCAGCATATGGAAGGGGGCTGTACACGTGGTTTCTTGCCTCGCTTCTCTGCACTTGCAGGGGCTCCCCCCGCCCACCCCGGGCTGAGCTCTGCGGCAGTGCTGCCGCATTGTGGGCACAGAGCGGTACTGCAGCTGTGCTCCGAGCCGGGCGGGGCCTGGCCGAGCGGGGCCGAGCAGCGGCGAGCCGAGCCGAAGCGGGCGGGGCCGAACCGAGCCGAAGCGGGCCAGAAAGAGCCGAGCCAAAGCGGGCCGGAAAGAGTCGAACCGAGCCGAGCCGCGTCGGGCCTCCCCCCCGCCCCCCGCCGGAGCCGGCCGGGAGGACCGCGGCAGAGGCGTTAACTCCAATGCCTGCCGCCGCAGGCGCGGCCGCCACCCAGCTACGGAGCCGCTGAGTCTCGCCGCCATCGTCCTCGCCCCGGGAAAGGCGGCGGAAAATCGGGCGGAATGCTCGGAGTCGGTCGGCGTCGGCAGGTTTTTCGTTCAGGCATATAAGTTAGACAGACGCGCTGAGAGCAGCGGGGGCCTTAATTGTGCCATAACAAAGATGGCCGCTCTGCCGGAAGTGGCTTCAGCCACAGCAAAGATGGCGGCGAGGAAGGGCGGAAGTTACGTCACGCCACGCAGAAGATGGCTGCCAGGTCGTGGCCGGCTTGTCCTTCAAAGGATGGCGGCCAAAAAGGCGGGAAAATGGAAGGACCCCGGGCAGTGGGTGCGTGAATTCGACTGCCTGACAAACACCCCGGCGTCAACGCCGCCCCGTCGCAATTTTCCGCGGCTGTTCCAGCCGTGCGGACATGGGCTGTGCGCTCGGCGGCACCGGGGCCGGGCGCGAGCCGGTCGGGCGCCGACAGGCAGCGGTGACGACGCCGCACTCTGCCGGGGTCCTTGACGCGGCCGCTTTTTCGGGCTTCTGGCACTCGCGACGACCCGTACCATGCTGCCACTTCTCTCACTTGGTTCCCCTATTTATTTAAAAGCTTAGCATTTAAATGAATAATATAGAAATGAAAATATACAAATCTATACTAAAGAAATGTATATAGGGTGATAGATAGGGAGATATATAGATAGGAAATAGATAGATAGATAGATAGATAGATACATAGATACATAGATACATAGATACATAGATACATAGATAGATACATAGATAGATCTTCTCAAAACACGACCAAATTCTAGAAAAAAATCCCACCAAATCTCCACAAATTCCCACAAAATACATGTAAAATCCCCCAAGATCCCTAAATCCCCTCAATATCCCACAAAATTCCACAAAAATCACACAAAACCTCCACAAGTTTCCACAAAATCTAAGGAAACTTCCTCAGAATTCTACAAGTCTCCTCCAAACCACACAAAGTCCTTGAAAAGGCCCACAAAATTCTAGAAAAATCCCACCAAATTCCCTAAATCTTTTCAAAATACCACAAAATTCTTGAAAAGCCCCACCAAATTCCAGAAACATCCCACAAAATGACCTAAATCATTCCAAAACTCTACCAAATTCCACAAAAATCCCACAGAATCTCCACAAATTCACACAAAATACATGAAAAATCCCTCAAGATCCCTAAATCTCCAAAATTTCCTACAAAATTCCTCAAAAATCACACAAATCCTCCACAAGTTTCCACAAAATCTAAGGAAACTTCCTCAAAATTCTTCAAGTCTCCTCCAAACCACACAAAGTCCTTGAAAAGGCCTACAGAATTCAAGAAAAATCCCACCAAATTCCCTAAATCTTCTCAAAACACGACCAAATTCTGGAAAAAAATCCCACCAAATCTCCACAAATTCCCACAAAATACATGTAAAATCCCCCAAGATCCCTAAATCCCCTCAATATCCCACAAAATTCCACAAAAATCACACAAAACCTCCACTAGTTTCCACAAAATCTAAGGAAACTTCCTCAAAATTCTTCAAGTCTCCTCCAAACCACACAAAGTCCTTGAAAAGGCCTACAGAATTCCAGAAAAATCCCACCAAATTCCCTAAATCTTCTCAAAACACGACCAAATTCTGGAAAAAAATCCCACCAAATCTCCACAAATTCCCACAAAATACATGTAAAATCCCCCAAGATCCCTAAATCCCCTCAATATCCCACAAAATTCCACAAAAATCACACAAAACCTCCACAAGTTTCCACAAAATCTAAGGAAACTTCCTCAAAATTCTTCAAGTCTCCTCCAAACCTCACAAAGTCCTTGAAAAGGTCCACAAAATTCTAGAAAAATACCACCAAATTCCCTAAATCTTTTCAAAATACCACAAAATTCAAGAAAAGCCCCACCAAATTCCAGAAACATCCCACAAAATGACCTAAATCATTCCAAAACTCTACCAAATTCACAAAAATCCCACAGAATCTCCACAAATTCACACAAAATACATGAAAAATTCGTGATAATTTGTCAATTCTCTGCAGAATCCCACAAAATTCCAGAAAAGTCCCTCAAAGTTCCACAAACATCCCTCAAAATCTCCCCAAAATCCAACAAAATTCCAGAGAAATCTCACCAAATTCCCTAAATCTTCTCAAAACACGACAAAATTCTAGAAAAAAATCCCACCAAATCTCCACAAATTCCCACAAAATACATGAAAAATCCCTGATAATTCGTCAGTTCTCTACAGAATCTCACCAAATTCCAGAAAATTCCCTCAAAGTTCCACAAACATCCCACAAAATCTCCCTAATATCCAACAAAATTCCAGGAAAAATCTCACACAATTCCCTAAATCTTCTGAAAACTTGACCAAATTCCAGAAACGCCCCATAAAATCAGCAGTTTCCCACAAAATTCAAGAAAAAACAACACAAAATTCCCTAAATCTTCTCAAAACTCTACCAAATTCCAGAAAAATCCCACCAAATCTCCACAAATTCCCACAGAATACATGAAAAATCCCTGATAATTCGTCAGTTCTCTACAGAATCTCACCAAATTCCAGAAAAGTCCCTCAAAGTTCCACAAACATCCCACAAAAATCTCACAAAAATCCCTAACACTTCTGAAAACTCGACCAAATTCCAGAAACGCCCCATAAAATCAGCACAGTTTCCCACAAAATTCAAGAAAAAACACCACAAAATTCCCAAAATCTTTTCAAAATACCACAAAATTCTTGAAAAGCCCCACCAAATTCCAGAAACATCCCACAAAATGTCCTCAATACCCAACCAAATCCCAGAAAAATCCCACAAAATTCCCTAAATTTTCTCAAAACACAACCAAAATTCCAGAAAAATCCCACCGAATCTCCACAAATTCCCACAGAATACATGAAAAATCCCTGATAATTCGTCAGTTCTCACCAGAATCTCACCAAATTCCTAAAAAGTCCCTCAAAGTTCCACAAACATCCCACAAAATCTCCCTAATATCCACCAAAATTCCAGGAAAAATCCCAAAAAATTCCCTAAATCTTCTCAAAACACGACCAAATTCTAGAAAAATATCCCACCAAATCTCCACAAATTCCCACAAAATACATGAAAAATCCCTCAAGATCCCTAAATCGCCTCAATATCCCACAAAATCACACAAAAATCACACAAAACCTCCACAAGTTTCCACAAAATCTAAGAAAAATTCCTCAAAATTCTTCAAGTCTCCTCAAAACCACACAAAGTTCGTGAAAAGGCCCACCAAATTCCAGAAAAATCCCACAGAATCTCCACAAATTCCCACAAAAATCTAAATCAAATTCCTCAAAATTTTTCAAGTCTCCTCAGAATCCCACACAATTCCAGAAAAATCCCACCAAATTCCAGAGAAGTCCCACAAAACTCCCTAAATCATTTCAAAACCCTACCAATTCACAGGAATGTCCCACAAAATCTCTACCAATTCCCAGAACATCCCACAAAAATCTCACAAAAATCCCTAAATCTTCTGAAAACTCGACCAAATTCCAGAAACGCCCCATAAAATCAGCACAGTTTCCCACAAAATTTAAGAAAAAACACCACAAAATTCCCTAAATCCTTTCAAAATACCACAAAATTCTTGAAAAGCCCCACCAAATTCCCGAAACATCCCACAAAATGTCCTCAATATCCAACAAAATCCCAGAAAAATCACACAAAATTCCCTAAATCTTCTCAAAACACGGCCAAAATCCACAAAAATCCCACAGAATCTCCACAAATTCCCACAGAATACATGAAAAATCCCTGATAATTCGTCAGTTCTCTACAGAATCTCACCAAATTCCAGAAAAGTCCCTCAAAGTTCCACAAACATCCCACAAAATCTCCCCAGTATCCAACAAAATTCCAGGAAAAATCCCACAAAATTCCCTAAATCTTCTCAAAACACGACCAAATTCTAGAAAAATATCCCACCAAATCTCCACAAATTCCCACAGAATACATGAAAAATCCCTGATAATTCGTCAGTTCTCTACAGAATCTCACCAAATACCAGAAAAGTCCCCCAAAGTTCCACAAGCATCCCACAAAATCTCCCTAATATCCAACAAAATTCCAGGAAAAATCTCACACAATTCCCTAAATCTTCTGAAAACTTGACCAAATTCCAGAAAGGCCCCATAAAATCAGCACAGTTTCCCACAAAATTCAAGAAAAAACAACACAAAATTCCCTAAATCTTCTCAAAACTCTACCAAATTCCAGAAAAATCCCACCAAATCTCCACAAATTCCCACAGAATACATGAAAAATCCCAGATAATTTGTCAGTTCTCTACAGAATCTCACCAAATTCCAGAAAAGTCCCTCAAAGTTCCACAAACATCCCACAAAAATCTCACAAAAATCCCTAACACTTCTGAAAACTCGACCAAATTCCAGAAACGCCCCATAAAATCAGCACAGTTTCCCACAAAATTCAAGAAAAAACACCACAAAATTCCCTAAACCTTTTCAAAATACCACAAAATTCCTGAAAAGCCCCACCAAATTCCAGAAACATCCCACAAAATGTCCTCAATATCCAACAAAATCCCAGAAAAGTCCCACAAAATTCCCTAAATCTTCTCAAAACTCTACCAAATTCCAGAAAAATCCCACCGAATCTCCACAAATTCCCACAGAATACATGAAAAATCCCTGATAATTCGTCAGTTCTCTACAGAATCTCACCAAATTCCAGAAAAGTCCCTCAAAGTTCCACAAACATCCCACAAAATCTCCCTAATATCCAACAAAATTCCAAGAAAAATCCCACAAAATTCCCTAAATTTTCTCAAAACACGACCAAATTCTAGAAAAATATCCCACCAAATCTCCACAAATTCCCACAAAATACATGAAAAATCCCTCAAGATCCCTAAATTGCCTCAATATCCCACAAAATCACACAAAAATCACACAAAACCTCCACAAGTTTCCACAAAATCTAAGAAAAATTCCTCAAAATTCTTCAAGTCTCCTCAAAACCACACAAAGTTCGTGAAAAGGCCCACCAAATTCCAGAAAAATCCCACAGAATCTCCACAAATTCCCACAAAAATCTAAATCAAATTCCTCAAAATTTTTCAAGTCTCCTCAGAATCCCACACAATTCCAGAAAAACCCCACAAAATTCCAGAGAAGTCCCACAAAAATCCCTAAATCATTTCAAAACCCTACCAATTCACAGGAATGTCCCACAAAATCTCTACCAATTCCCAGAACATCCCACAAAAATCTCACAAAAATCCCTAAATCTTCTGAAAACTCGACCAAATTCCAGAAACGCCCCATAAAATCAGCACAGTTTCCCACAAAATTCAAGAAAAAACACCACAAAATTCCCTAAACCTTTTCAAAATACCACAAAATTCTTGAAAAGCCCCACCAAATTCCCGAAACATCCCACAAAATGTCCTCAATATCCAACAAAATCCCAGAAAAATCACACAAAATTCCCTAAATCTTCTCAAAACACGGCCAAAATCCACAAAAATCCCACAGAATCTCCACAAATTCCCACAGAATACATGAAAAATCCCTGATAATTCGTCAGTTCTCTACAGAATCTCACCAAATTCCAGAAAAGTCCCTCAAAGTTCCACAAACATCCCACAAAATCTCCCCAGTATCCAACAAAATTCCAGGAAAAATCCCACAAAATTCCCTAAATCTTCTCAAAACACGACCAAATTCTAGAAAAATATCCCACCAAATCTCCACAAATTCCCACAGAATACATGAAAAATCCCTGATAATTCGTCAGTTCTCTACAGAATCTCACCAAATACCAGAAAAGTCCCCCAAAGTTCCACAAGCATCCCACAAAATCTCCCTAATATCCAACAAAATTCCAGGAAAAATCTCACACAATTCCCTAAATCTTCTGAAAACTTGACCAAATTCCAGAAAGGCCCCATAAAATCAGCACAGTTTCCCACAAAATTCAAGAAAAAAAACCACAAAATTCCCTAAATCTTCTCAAAACTCTACCAAATTCCAGAAAAATCCCACCAAATCTCCACAAATTCCCACAGAATACATGAAAAATCCCTGATAATTTGTCAGTTCTCTACAGAATCTCACCAAATTCCAGAAAAGTCCCTCAAAGTTCCACAAACATCCCACAAAAATCTCACAAAAATCCCTAAATCTTCTGAAAACTCGACCAAATTCCAGAAACGCCCCATAAAATCAGCACAGTTTCCCACAAAATTCAAGAAAAAACACCACAAAATTCCCTAAATCTTCTCAAAACACAACCAAATTCTAGAAAAATATCCCAACAAATCTCCACAAATTCCCACAAAATACATGAGAAATCACTCAAGATCCCTAAATCGCCTCAATATCCCACAAAATCCCACAAAAATCCCACAAAACCTCCACAAGTTTCCACAAAATCTAAGAAAAATTCCTCAAAATTCTTCAAGTCTCCTCAGAATCCCACACAATTCCAGAAAAAACACACAAAATTCCAGAGAAGTCCCACAAAACTCCCTAAATCATTTCAAAACCCTACCAAATCACAGGAATGTCCCACAAAATCTCCACCAATTCCCAGAACATCCCACAAAAATCTCACAAAAATCCCTAAATCTTCGGAAAACTCAACCAAATTCCAGAAACGCCCCATAAAATCAGCACAGTTTCCCACAAAATTCAAGAAAAAACACCACAAAATTCCCTAAATCTTTTCAAAATACCACAAAATTCTTGAAAAGCCCCACCAAATTCCAGAAACATCCCACAAAATTTCCTCAATACCCAACAAAATCCCAGAAAAATCACACAAAATTCCCTAAATCTTCTCAAAACACGGCCAAAATCCACAAAAATCCCACCAAATCTCCACAAATTCCCACAGAATACATGAAAAATCCCTGATAATTTCTCAGTTCTCTACAGAATCTCACCAAATTCCAGAAAAGTCCCTCAAAGTTCCACAAACATCCCACAAAATCTCCTCAATATCCCACAAAATTCAAGAAAAATCACACAAAATTCCCTAAATCTTCTCAAAACACGACCAAATTCTAGAAAAATATCCCACCAAATCTCCACAAATTCCCACAAAATACATGAAAAATCCCTCAAGATCCCTTAATCGCCTCAATATCCCACAAAATCCCACAAAAATCCCACAAAACCTCCACAAGTTTCCACAAAATCTAAGAAAAATTCCTCAAAATTCTTCAAGTCTCCTCAAAACCACACAAAGTCCTTGAAAAGGCCCACCAAATTCCAGTAAAATCCCACAGATTCTCCACAAATTCCCACAAAATCTAAAACAAATTCCTCAAAATTCTTCAAGTCTCCTCAGAATCCCACACAATTCCAGAAAAAACACACAAAATTCCAGAGAAGTCCCACAAAACTCCCTAAATCATTTCAAAACCCTACCAATTCACAGGAATGTCCCACAAAATCTCCATCAATTCCCAGAACATCCCACAAAAATCTCACAAAAATCCCTAAATCTTCTGAAAACTCGACCAAATTCCAGAAACGCCCCATAAAATCAGCACAGTTTCCCACAAAATTCAAGAAAAAACACCACAAAATTCCCTAAATCTTCTCAAAACACAACCAAATTCTAGAAAAATATCCCACCAAATCTCCACAAATTCCCACAAAATACATGAGAAATCCCTCAAGATCCCTAAATCGCCTCAATATCCCACAAAATCACACAAAAATCCCACAAAACCTCCACAAGTTTCCACAAAATCTAAGAAAAATTCCTCAAAATTCTTCAAGTCTCCTCAGAATCCCACACAATTCCAGAAAAAACACACAAAATTCCAGAGAAGTCCCACAAAACTCCCTAAATCATTTCAAAACCCTACCAAATCACAGGAATGTCCCACAAAATCTCCACCAATTCCCAGAACATCCCACAAAAATCTCACAAAAATCCCTAAATCTTCGGAAAACTCGACCAAATTCCAGAAACGCCCCATAAAATCAGCACAGTTTCCCACAAAATTCAAGAAAAAACACCACAAAATTCCCTAAATCTTTTCAAAATACCACAAAATTCTTGAAAAGCCCCACCAAATTCCAGAAACATCCCACAAAATTTCCTCAATACCCAACAAAATCCCAGAAAAATCACACAAAATTCCCTAAATCTTCTCAAAACACGGCCAAAATCCACAAAAATCCCACCAAATCTCCACAAATTCCCACAGAATACATGAAAAATCCCTGATAATTTCTCAGTTCTCTACAGAATCTCACCAAATTCCAGAAAAGTCCCTCAAAGTTCCACAAACATCCCACAAAATCTCCTCAATATCCAACAAAATCCCAGAAAAATCACACAAAATTCCCTAAATCTTCTCAAAACACGACTAAATTCTAGAAAAATGTCCCACCAAATCTCCACAAAATCCCACAAAATACACAAAAAATCCCTCAAGATCCCGAAATCGCCTCAATATCCCACAAAATCCCACAAAAATCCCACAAAACCTCCACAAGTTTCCACAAAATCTAAGAAAAATTCCTCAAAATTCTTCAAGTCTCCTCAAAACCACACAAAGTCCTTGAAAAGGCCCACCAAATTCCAGTAAAATCCCACAGATTCTCCACAAATTCCCACAAAATCTAAAACAAATTCCTCAAAATTCTTCAAGTCTCCTCAGAATCCCACACAATTCCAGAAAAAACCCACAAAATTCCAGAGAAGTCCCACAAAACTCCCTAAATCATTTCAAAACCCTACCAATTCACAGGAATGTCCCACAAAATCTCCACCAATTCCCAGAACATCCCAAAAAATCTCACAAAAATCCCTAACACTTCTGAAAACTCGACCAAATTCCAGAAACGCCCCATAAAATCAGCACAGTTTCCCACAAAATTCAAGAAAAAACACCACAAAATTCCCTAAATCTTCTCAAAACACAACCAAATTCTAGAAAAATATCCCACCAAATCTCCACAAATTCCCACAAAATACATGAGAAATCCCTCAAGATCCCTAAATCGCCTCAATATCCCACAAAATCACACAAAAATCCCACAAAACCTCCACAAGTTTCCACAAAATCTAAGAAAAATTCCTCAAAATTCTTCAAGTCTCCTCAGAATCCCACACAATTCCAGAAAAAACACACAAAATTCCAGAGAAGTCCCACAAAACTCCCTAAATCATTTCAAAACCCTACCAATTCACAGGAATGTCCCACAAAATCTCCACCAATTCCCAGAACATCCCACAAAAATCTCACAAAAATCCCTAAATCTTCTGAAAACTCGACCAAATTCCAGAAACGCCCCATAAAATCAGCACAGTTTCCCACAAAATCCCAGAAAAATCACACAAAATTCCCTAAATCTTCTCAAAACATGACCAAATTCTAGAAAAATGTCCCACCAAATCTCCACAAATTCCCACAAAATACATGAAAAATCCCTCAAGATCCCGAAATCGCCTCAATATCCCACAAAATCCCACAAAAATCACACAAAACCTCCACAAGTTTCCACAAAATCTAAGAAAAATTCCTCAAAATTCTTCAAGTCTCCTCAAAACCACACAAAGTCCTTGAAAAGGCCCACCAAATTCCAGTAAAATCCCACAGATTCTCCACAAATTCCCACAAAATCTAAAACAAATTCCTCAAAATTCTTCAAGTCTCCTCAGAATCCCACACAATTCCAGAAAAAACACACAAAATTCCAGAGAAGTCCCACAAAACTCCCTAAATCATTTCAAAACCCTACCAATTCACAGGAATGTCCCACAAAATCTCCACCAATTCCCAGAACATCCCACAAAAATCTCACAAAAATCCCTAAATCTTCTGAAAACTCAACCAAATTCCAGAAACGCCCCATAAAATCAGCACAGTTTCCCACAAAATTCAAGAAAAAACACCACAAAATTCCCTAAATCTTCTCAAAACACAACCAAATTCTAGAAAAATATCCCACCAAATCTCCACAAATTCCCACAAAATACATGAGAAATCCCTCAAGATCCCGAAATCGCCTCAATATCCCACAAAATCCCACAAAAATCACACAAAACCTCCACAAGTTTCCACAAAATCTAAGAAAAATTCCTCAAAATTCTTCAAGTCTCCTCAGAATCCCACACAATTCCAGAAAAAACACACAAAATTCCAGAGAAGTCCCACAAAACTCCCTAAATCATTTCAAAACCCTACCAATTCACAGGAATGTCCCACAAAATCTCCACCAATTCCCAGAACATCCCACAAAAATCTCACAAAAATCCCTAAATCTTCTGAAAACTCGACCAAATTCCAGAAACGCCCCATAAAATCAGCACAGTTTCCCACAAAATCCCAGAAAAATCACACAAAATTCCCTAAATCTTCTCAAAACACGACCAAATTCTAGAAAAATGTCCCACCAAATCTCCACAAATTCCCACAAAATACATGAAAAATCCCTCAAGATCCCTAAATCGCCTCAATATCCCACAAAATTCCACAAAAATCACACAAAACCTCCACAAGTTTCCACAAAATCTAAGAAAAATTCCTCAAAAGTCTTCAAGTCTCCTCAAAACCACACAAAGTCCTTGAAAAGGCCCACCAAATTCCAGTAAAATCCCACAGATTCTCCACAAATTCCCACAAAATCTAAAACAAATTCCTCAAAATTCTTCAAGTCTCCTCAGAATCCCACACAATTCCAGAAAAAACACACAAAATTCCAGAGAAGTCCCACAAAACTCCCTAAATCATTTCAAAACCCTACCAATTCACAGGAATGTCCCACAAAATCTCCACCAATTCCCAGAACATCCCACAAAAATCTCACAAAAATCCCTAAATCTTCTGAAAACTCAACCAAATTCCAGAAACGCCCCATAAAATCAGCACAGTTTCCCACAAAATTCAAGAAAAAACACCACAAAATTCCCTAAATCTTCTCAAAACACAACCAAATTCTAGAAAAATATCCCACCAAATCTCCACAAATTCCCACAAAATACATGAGAAATCCCTCAAGATCCCTAAATCGCCTCAATATCCCACAAAATCCCACAAAAATCCCACAAAACCTCCACAAGTTTCCACAAAATCTAAGAAAAATTCCTCAAAATTCTTCAAGTCTCCTCAGAATCCCACACAATTCCAGAAAAAACACACAAAATTCCAGAGAAGTCCCACAAAACTCCCTAAATCATTTCAAAACCCTACCAAATCACAGGAATGTCCCACAAAATCTCCACCAATTCCCAGAACATCCCACAAAAATCTCACAAAAATCCCTAAATCTTCGGAAAACTCGACCAAATTCCAGAAACGCCCCATAAAATCAGCACAGTTTCCCACAAAATTCAAGAAAAAACACCACAAAATTCCCTAAATCTTTTCAAAATACCACAAAATTCTTGAAAAGCCCCACCAAATTCCAGAAACATCCCACAAAATTTCCTCAATACCCAACAAAATCCCAGAAAAATCACACAAAATTCCCTAAATCTTCTCAAAACACGGCCAAAATCCACAAAAATCCCACCAAATCTCCACAAATTCCCACAGAATACATGAAAAATCCCTGATAATTTCTCAGTTCTCTACAGAATCTCACCAAATTCCAGAAAAGTCCCTCAAAGTTCCACAAACATCCCACAAAATCTCCTCAATATCCCACAAAATTCAAGAAAAATCACACAAAATTCCCTAAATCTTCTCAAAACACGACCAAATTCTAGAAAAATATCCCACCAAATCTCCACAAATTCCCACAAAATACATGAAAAATCCCTCAAGATCCCTTAATCGCCTCAATATCCCACAAAATCCCACAAAAATCCCACAAAACCTCCACAAGTTTCCACAAAATCTAAGAAAAATTCCTCAAAATTCTTCAAGTCTCCTCAAAACCACACAAAGTCCTTGAAAAGGCCCACCAAATTCCAGTAAAATCCCACAGATTCTCCACAAATTCCCACAAAATCTAAAACAAATTCCTCAAAATTCTTCAAGTCTCCTCAGAATCCCACACAATTCCAGAAAAAACACACAAAATTCCAGAGAAGTCCCACAAAACTCCCTAAATCATTTCAAAACCCTACCAATTCACAGGAATGTCCCACAAAATCTCCATCAATTCCCAGAACATCCCACAAAAATCTCACAAAAATCCCTAAATCTTCTGAAAACTCGACCAAATTCCAGAAACGCCCCATAAAATCAGCACAGTTTCCCACAAAATTCAAGAAAAAACACCACAAAATTCCCTAAATCTTCTCAAAACACAACCAAATTCTAGAAAAATATCCCACCAAATCTCCACAAATTCCCACAAAATACATGAGAAATCCCTCAAGATCCCTAAATCGCCTCAATATCCCACAAAATCACACAAAAATCCCACAAAACCTCCACAAGTTTCCACAAAATCTAAGAAAAATTCCTCAAAATTCTTCAAGTCTCCTCAGAATCCCACACAATTCCAGAAAAAACACACAAAATTCCAGAGAAGTCCCACAAAACTCCCTAAATCATTTCAAAATCCTACCAATTCACAGGAATGTCCCACAAAATCTCCACCAATTCCCAGAACATCCCACAAAAATCTCACAAAAATCCCTAAATCTTCTGAAAACTCGACCAAATTCCAGAAACGCCCCATAAAATCAGCACAGTTTCCCACAAAATTCAAGAAAAAACACCACAAAATTCCCAAAATCTTTTCAAAATACCACAAAATTCTTGAAAAGCCCCACCAAATTCCAGAAACATCCCACAAAATTTCCTCAATACCCAACAAAATCCCAGAAAAATCACACAAAATTCCCTAAATCTTCTCAAAACACGGCCAAAATCCACAAAAATCCCACCAAATCTCCACAAATTCCCACAGAATACATGAAAAATCCCTGATAATTTCTCAGTTCTCTACAGAATCTCACCAAATTCCAGAAAAGTCCCTCAAAGTTCCACAAACATCCCACAAAATCTCCTCAATATCCAACAAAATCCCAGAAAAATCACACAAAATTCCCTAAATCTTCTCAAAACACGACTAAATTCTAGAAAAATGTCCCACCAAATCTCCACAAAATCCCACAAAATACACAAAAAATCCCTCAAGATCCCGAAATCGCCTCAATATCCCACAAAATCCCACAAAAATCCCACAAAACCTCCACAAGTTTCCACAAAATCTAAGAAAAATTCCTCAAAATTCTTCAAGTCTC
Organism: Cyanistes caeruleus; assembly: GCF_971803275.1. Classification (NCBI taxonomy): domain Eukaryota; kingdom Metazoa; phylum Chordata; class Aves; order Passeriformes; family Paridae; genus Cyanistes; species Cyanistes caeruleus. The sequence continues at coordinate 67,654,323 of NC_141705.1, forward strand.
CTCAAAACCACACAAAGTCCTTGAAAAGGCCCACCAAATTCCAGTAAAATCCCACAGATTCTCCACAAATTCCCACAAAATCTAAAACAAATTCCTCAAAATTCTTCAAGTCTCCTCAGAATCCCACACAATTCCAGAAAAAACCCACAAAATTCCAGAGAAGTCCCACAAAACTCCCTAAATCATTTCAAAACCCTACCAATTCACAGGAATGTCCCACAAAATCTCCACCAATTCCCAGAACATCCCAAAAAATCTCACAAAAATCCCTAACACTTCTGAAAACTCGACCAAATTCCAGAAACGCCCCATAAAATCAGCACAGTTTCCCACAAAATTCAAGAAAAAACACCACAAAATTCCCTAAATCTTCTCAAAACACAACCAAATTCTAGAAAAATATCCCACCAAATCTCCACAAATTCCCACAAAATACATGAGAAATCCCTCAAGATCCCTAAATCGCCTCAATATCCCACAAAATCACACAAAAATCCCACAAAACCTCCACAAGTTTCCACAAAATCTAAGAAAAATTCCTCAAAATTCTTCAAGTCTCCTCAGAATCCCACACAATTCCAGAAAAAACACACAAAATTCCAGAGAAGTCCCACAAAACTCCCTAAATCATTTCAAAACCCTACCAATTCACAGGAATGTCCCACAAAATCTCCACCAATTCCCAGAACATCCCACAAAAATCTCACAAAAATCCCTAAATCTTCTGAAAACTCGACCAAATTCCAGAAACGCCCCATAAAATCAGCACAGTTTCCCACAAAATCCCAGAAAAATCACACAAAATTCCCTAAATCTTCTCAAAACACGACCAAATTCTAGAAAAATGTCCCACCAAATCTCCACAAATTCCCACAAAATACATGAAAAATCCCTCAAGATCCCGAAATCGCCTCAATATCCCACAAAATCCCACAAAAATCACACAAAACCTCCACAAGTTTCCACAAAATCTAAGAAAAATTCCTCAAAATTCTTCAAGTCTCCTCAAAACCACACAAAGTCCTTGAAAAGGCCCACCAAATTCCAGTAAAATCCCACAGATTCTCCACAAATTCCCACAAAATCTAAAACAAATTCCTCAAAATTCTTCAAGTCTCCTCAGAATCCCACACAATTCCAGAAAAAACACACAAAATTCCAGAGAAGTCCCACAAAACTCCCTAAATCATTTCAAAACCCTACCAATTCACAGGAATGTCCCACAAAATCTCCACCAATTCCCAGAACATCCCACAAAAATCTCACAAAAATCCCTAAATCTTCTGAAAACTCAACCAAATTCCAGAAACGCCCCATAAAATCAGCACAGTTTCCCACAAAATTCAAGAAAAAACACCACAAAATTCCCTAAATCTTCTCAAAACACAACCAAATTCTAGAAAAATATCCCACCAAATCTCCACAAATTCCCACAAAATACATGAGAAATCCCTCAAGATCCCTAAATCGCCTCAATATCCCACAAAATCCCACAAAAATCCCACAAAACCTCCACAAGTTTCCACAAAATCTAAGAAAAATTCCTCAAAATTCTTCAAGTCTCCTCAGAATCCCACACAATTCCAGAAAAAACACACAAAATTCCAGAGAAGTCCCACAAAACTCCCTAAATCATTTCAAAATCCTACCAATTCACAGGAATGTCCCACAAAATCTCCACCAATTCCCAGAACATCCCACAAAAATCTCACAAAAATCCCTAAATCTTCGGAAAACTCGACCAAATTCCAGAAACGCCCCATAAAATCAGCACAGTTTCCCACAAAATTCAAGAAAAAACACCACAAAATTCCCAAAATCTTTTCAAAATACCACAAAATTCTTGAAAAGCCCCACCAAATTCCAGAAACATCCCACAAAATTTCCTCAATACCCAACAAAATCCCAGAAAAATCACACAAAATTCCCTAAATCTTCTCAAAACACGGCCAAAATCCACAAAAATCCCACCAAATCTCCACAAATTCCCACAGAATACATGAAAAATCCCTGATAATTTCTCAGTTCTCTACAGAATCTCACCAAATTCCAGAAAAGTCCCTCAAAGTTCCACAAACATCCCACAAAATCTCCTCAATATCCAACAAAATCCCAGAAAAATCACACAAAATTCCCTAAATCTTCTCAAAACACGACTAAATTCTAGAAAAATGTCCCACCAAATCTCCACAAAATCCCACAAAATACACAAAAAATCCCTCAAGATCCCGAAATCGCCTCAATATCCCACAAAATCCCACAAAAATCACACAAAACCTCCACAAGTTTCCACAAAATCTAAGAAAAATTCCTCAAAATTCTTCAAGTCTCCTCAAAACCACACAAAGTCCTTGAAAAGGCCCACCAAATTCCAGTAAAATCCCACAGATTCTCCACAAATTCCCACAAAATCTAAAACAAATTCCTCAAAATTCTTCAAGTCTCCTCAGAATCCCACACAATTCCAGAAAAAACACACAAAATTCCAGAGAAGTCCCACAAAACTCCCTAAATCATTTCAAAACCCTACCAATTCACAGGAATGTCCCACAAAATCTCCACCAATTCCCAGAACATCCCACAAAAATCTCACAAAAATCCCTAAATCTTCTGAAAACTCGACCCAATTCCAGAAACGCCCCATAAAATCAGCACAGTTTCCCACAAAATTCAAGAAAAAACACCACAAAATTCCCAAAATCTTCTCAAAACACAACCGAATTCTAGAAAAATATCCCACCAAATCTCCACAAATTCCCACAAAATACATGAGAAATCCCTCAAGATCCCTAAATCGCCTCAATATCCCACAAAATCCCACAAAAATCCCACAAAACCTCCACAGGTTTCCACAAAATCTAAGAAAAATTCCTCAAAATTCTTCAAGTCTCCTCAGAATCCCACACAATTCCAGAAAAAACACACAAAATTCCAGAGAAGTCCCACAAAACTCCCTAAATCATTTCAAAACCCTACCAATTCACAGGAATGTCCCACAAAATCTCCACCAATTCCCAGAACATCCCACAAAAATCCCACAAAAATCCCTAAATCTTCTGAAAACTCGACCAAATTCCAGAAATGCCCCATAAAATCAGCACAGTTTCCCACAAAATTCAAGAAAAAACACCACAAAATTCCCTAAATCTTTTCAAAATACCACAAAATTCTTGAAAAGCCCCACCAAATTCCAGAAACATCCCACAAAATTTCCTCAATATCCAACAAAATCCCAGAAAAATCACACAAAATTCCCTAAATCTTCTCAAAACACGGCCAAAATCCACAAAAATCCCACCAAATCTCCACAAATTCCCACAGAATACATGAAAAATCCCTGATAATTTCTCAGTTCTCTACAGAATCTCACCAAATTCCAGAAAAGTCCCTCAAAGTTCCACAAACATCCCACAAAATCTCCTCAATATCCAACAAAATCCCAGAAAAATCACACAAAATTCCCTAAATCTTCTCAAAACACGACTAAATTCTAGAAAAATGTCCCACCAAATCTCCACAAAATCCCACAAAATACACAAAAAATCCCTCAAGATCCCGAAATCGCCTCAATATCCCACAAAATCCCACAGAAATCACACAAAACCTCCACAAGTTTCCACAAAATCTAAGAAAAATTCCTCAAAATTCTTCAAGTCTCCTCAAAACCACACAAAGTCCTTGAAAAGGCCCACCAAATTCCAGTAAAATCCCACAGAATCTACACAAATTCCCACAAAATCTAAAACAAATTCCTCAAAATTCTTCAAGTCTCCTCAGAATCCCACACAATTCCAGAAAAAACCCACAAAATTCCAGAGAAGTCCCACAAAACTCCCTAAATCATTTCAAAACCCTACCAATTCACAGGAATGTCCCACAAAATCTCCACCAATTCCCAGAACATCCCAAAAAATCTCACAAAAATCCCTAACACTTCTGAAAACTCGACCAAATTCCAGAAACGCCCCATAAAATCAGCACAGTTTCCCACAAAATTCAAGAAAAAACACCACAAAATTCCCTAAATCTTCTCAAAACACAACCAAATTCTAGAAAAATATCCCACCAAATCTCCACAAATTCCCACAAAATACATGAGAAATCCCTCAAGATCCCTAAATCGCCTCAATATCCCACAAAATCACACAAAAATCACACAAAACCTCCACAAGTTTCCACAAAATCTAAGAAAAATTCCTCAAAATTCTTCAAGTCTCCTCAGAATCCCACACAATTCCAGAAAAAACACACAAAATTCCAGACAAGTCCCACAAAACTCCCTAAATCATTTCAAAACCCTACCAATTCACAGGAATGTCCCACAAAATCTCCACCAATTCCCAGAACATCCCACAAAAATCTCACAAAAATCCCTAAATCTTCTGAAAACTCGACCAAATTCCAGAAACGCCCCATAAAATCAGCACAGTTTCCCACAAAATTCAAGAAAAAACACCACAAAATTCCCTAAATCTTTTCAAAATACCACAAAATTCTTGAAAAGCCCCACCAAATTCCAGAAACATCCCACAAAATTTCCTCAATACCCAACAAAATCCCAGAAAAATCACACAAAATTCCCTAAATCTTCTCAAAACACGGCCAAAATCCACAAAAATCCCACCAAATCTCCACAAATTCCCACAGAATACATGAAAAATCCCTGATAATTTCTCAGTTCTCTACAGAATCTCACCAAATTCCAGAAAAGTCCCTCAAAGTTCCACAAACATCCCACAAAATCTCCTCAATATCCAACAAAATTCAAGAAAAATCACACAAAATTCCCTAAATCTTCTCAAAACACGACTAAATTCTAGAAAAATGTCCCACCAAATCTCCACAAAATCCCACAAAATACACAAAAAATCCCTCAAGATCCCGAAATCGCCTCAATATCCCACAAAATCCCACAAAAATCACACAAAACCTCCACAAGTTTCCACAAAATCTAAGAAAAATTCCTCAAAATTCTTCAAGTCTCCTCAAAACCACACAAAGTCCTTGAAAAGGCCCACCAAATTCCAGTAAAATCCCACAGATTCTCCACAAATTCCCACAAAATCTAAAACAAATTCCTCAAAATTCTTCAAGTCTCCTCAGAATCCCACACAATTCCAGAAAAAACACACAAAATTCCAGACAAGTCCCACAAAACTCCCTAAATCATTTCAAAACCCTACCAATTCACAGGAATGTCCCACAAAATCTCCACCAATTCCCAGAACATCCCAAAAAATCTCACAAAAATCCCTAACACTTCTGAAAACTCGACCAAATTCCAGAAACGCCCCATAAAATCAGCACAGTTTCCCACAAAATTCAAGAAAAAACACCACAAAATTCCCTAAATCTTCTCAAAACACAACCAAATTCTAGAAAAATATCCCACCAAATCTCCACAAATTCCCACAAAATACATGAGAAATCCCTCAAGATCCCTAAATCGCCTCAATATCCCACAAAATCACACAAAAATCCCACAAAACCTCCACAAGTTTCCACAAAATCTAAGAAAAATTCCTCAAAATTCTTCAAGTCTCCTCAGAATCCCACACAATTCCAGAAAAAACACACAAAATTCCAGAGAAGTCCCACAAAACTCCCTAAATCATTTCAAAACCCTACCAATTCACAGGAATGTCCCACAAAATCTCCACCAATTCCCAGAACATCCCACAAAAATCTCACAAAAATCCCTAAATCTTCTGAAAACTCGACCAAATTCCAGAAACGCCCCATAAAATCAGCACAGTTTCCCACAAAATCCCAGAAAAATCACACAAAATTCCCTAAATCTTCTCAAAACACGACCAAATTCTAGAAAAATGTCCCACCAAATCTCCACAAATTCCCACAAAATACATGAAAAATCCCTCAAGATCCCGAAATCGCCTCAATATCCCACAAAATCCCACAAAAATCACACAAAACCTCCACAAGTTTCCACAAAATCTAAGAAAAATTCCTCAAAATTCTTCAAGTCTCCTCAAAACCACACAAAGTCCTTGAAAAGGCCCACCAAATTCCAGTAAAATCCCACAGATTCTCCACAAATTCCCACAAAATCTAAAACAAATTCCTCAAAATTCTTCAAGTCTCCTCAGAATCCCACACAATTCCAGAAAAAACACACAAAATTCCAGAGAAGTCCCACAAAACTCCCTAAATCATTTCAAAACCCTACCAATTCACAGGAATGTCCCACAAAATCTCCACCAATTCCCAGAACATCCCACAAAAATCTCACAAAAATCCCTAAATCTTCTGAAAACTCAACCAAATTCCAGAAACGCCCCATAAAATCAGCACAGTTTCCCACAAAATTCAAGAAAAAACACCACAAAATTCCCTAAATCTTCTCAAAACACAACCAAATTCTAGAAAAATATCCCACCAAATCTCCACAAATTCCCACAAAATACATGAGAAATCCCTCAAGATCCCGAAATCGCCTCAATATCCCACAAAATCCCACAAAAATCACCCAAAACCTCCACAAGTTTCCACAAAATCTAAGAAAAATTCCTCAAAATTCTTCAAGTCTCCTCAGAATCCCACACAATTCCAGAAAAAACACACAAAATTCCAGAGAAGTCCCACAAAACTCCCTAAATCATTTCAAAACCCTACCAATTCACAGGAATGTCCCACAAAATCTCCACCAATTCCCAGAACATCCCACAAAAATCTCACAAAAATCCCTAAATCTTCTGAAAACTCGACCAAATTCCAGAAACGCCCCATAAAATCAGCACAGTTTCCCACAAACTCCCAGAAAAATCACACAAAATTCCCTAAATCTTCTCAAAACACGACCAAATTCTAGAAAAATGTCCCACCAAATCTCCACAAATTCCCACAAAATACATGAAAAATCCCTCAAGATCCCTAAATCGCCTCAATATCCCACAAAATTCCACAAAAATCACACAAAACCTCCACAAGTTTCCACAAAATCTAAGAAAAATTCCTCAAAAGTCTTCAAGTCTCCTCAAAACCACACAAAGTCCTTGAAAAGGCCCACCAAATTCCAGTAAAATCCCACAGATTCTCCACAAATTCCCACAAAATCTAAAACAAATTCCTCAAAATTCTTCAAGTCTCCTCAGAATCCCACACAATTCCAGAAAAAACACACAAAATTCCAGAGAAGTCCCACAAAACTCCCTAAATCATTTCAAAACCCTACCAATTCACAGGAATGTCCCACAAAATCTCCACCAATTCCCAGAACATCCCACAAAAATCTCACAAAAATCCCTAAATCTTCTGAAAACTCAACCAAATTCCAGAAACGCCCCATAAAATCAGCACAGTTTCCCACAAAATTCAAGAAAAAACACCACAAAATTCCCTAAATCTTCTCAAAACACAACCAAATTCTAGAAAAATATCCCACCAAATCTCCACAAATTCCCACAAAATACATGAGAAATCCCTCAAGATCCCTAAATCGCCTCAATATCCCACAAAATCCCACAAAAATCCCACAAAACCTCCACAAGTTTCCACAAAATCTAAGAAAAATTCCTCAAAATTCTTCAAGTCTCCTCAGAATCCCACACAATTCCAGAAAAAACACACAAAATTCCAGAGAAGTCCCACAAAACTCCCTAAATCATTTCAAAACCCTACCAAATCACAGGAATGTCCCACAAAATCTCCACCAATTCCCAGAACATCCCACAAAAATCTCACAAAAATCCCTAAATCTTCGGAAAACTCGACCAAATTCCAGAAACGCCCCATAAAATCAGCACAGTTTCCCACAAAATTCAAGAAAAAACACCACAAAATTCCCTAAATCTTTTCAAAATACCACAAAATTCTTGAAAAGCCCCACCAAATTCCAGAAACATCCCACAAAATTTCCTCAATACCCAACAAAATCCCAGAAAAATCACACAAAATTCCCTAAATCTTCTCAAAACACGGCCAAAATCCACAAAAATCCCACCAAATCTCCACAAATTCCCACAGAATACATGAAAAATCCCTGATAATTTCTCAGTTCTCTACAGAATCTCACCAAATTCCAGAAAAGTCCCTCAAAGTTCCACAAACATCCCACAAAATCTCCTCAATATCCCACAAAATTCAAGAAAAATCACACAAAATTCCCTAAATCTTCTCAAAACACGACCAAATTCTAGAAAAATATCCCACCAAATCTCCACAAATTCCCACAAAATACATGAAAAATCCCTCAAGATCCCTTAATCGCCTCAATATCCCACAAAATCCCACAAAAATCCCACAAAACCTCCACAAGTTTCCACAAAATCTAAGAAAAATTCCTCAAAATTCTTCAAGTCTCCTCAAAACCACACAAAGTCCTTGAAAAGGCCCACCAAATTCCAGTAAAATCCCACAGATTCTCCACAAATTCCCACAAAATCTAAAACAAATTCCTCAAAATTCTTCAAGTCTCCTCAGAATCCCACACAATTCCAGAAAAAACACACAAAATTCCAGAGAAGTCCCACAAAACTCCCTAAATCATTTCAAAACCCTACCAATTCACAGGAATGTCCCACAAAATCTCCATCAATTCCCAGAACATCCCACAAAAATCTCACAAAAATCCCTAAATCTTCTGAAAACTCGACCAAATTCCAGAAACGCCCCATAAAATCAGCACAGTTTCCCACAAAATTCAAGAAAAAACACCACAAAATTCCCTAAATCTTCTCAAAACACAACCAAATTCTAGAAAAATATCCCACCAAATCTCCACAAATTCCCACAAAATACATGAGAAATCCCTCAAGATCCCTAAATCGCCTCAATATCCCACAAAATCACACAAAAATCCCACAAAACCTCCACAAGTTTCCACAAAATCTAAGAAAAATTCCTCAAAATTCTTCAAGTCTCCTCAGAATCCCACACAATTCCAGAAAAAACACACAAAATTCCAGAGAAGTCCCACAAAACTCCCTAAATCATTTCAAAACCCTACCAATTCACAGGAATGTCCCACAAAATCTCCACCAATTCCCAGAACATCCCACAAAAATCTCACAAAAATCCCTAAATCTTCTGAAAACTCGACCAAATTCCAGAAACGCCCCATAAAATCAGCACAGTTTCCCACAAAATTCAAGAAAAAACACCACAAAATTCCCTAAATCTTTTCAAAATACCACAAAATTCTTGAAAAGCCCCACCAAATTCCAGAAACATCCCACAAAATTTCCTCAATACCCAACAAAATCCCAGAAAAATCACACAAAATTCCCTAAATCTTCTCAAAACACGGCCAAAATCCACAAAAATCCCACCAAATCTCCACAAATTCCCACAGAATACATGAAAAATCCCTGATAATTTCTCAGTTCTCTACAGAATCTCACCAAATTCCAGAAAAGTCCCTCAAAGTTCCACAAACATCCCACAAAATCTCCTCAATATCCAACAAAATCCCAGAAAAATCACACAAAATTCCCTAAATCTTCTCAAAACACGACTAAATTCTAGAAAAATGTCCCACCAAATCTCCACAAAATCCCACAAAATACACAAAAAATCCCTCAAGATCCCGAAATCGCCTCAATATCCCACAAAATCCCACAAAAATCCCACAAAACCTCCACAAGTTTCCACAAAATCTAAGAAAAATTCCTCAAAATTCTTCAAGTCTCCTCAAAACCACACAAAGTCCTTGAAAAGGCCCACCAAATTCCAGTAAAATCCCACAGATTCTCCACAAATTCCCACAAAATCTAAAACAAATTCCTCAAAATTCTTCAAGTCTCCTCAGAATCCCACACAATTCCAGAAAAAACCCACAAAATTCCAGAGAAGTCCCACAAAACTCCCTAAATCATTTCAAAACCCTACCAATTCACAGGAATGTCCCACAAAATCTCCACCAATTCCCAGAACATCCCAAAAAATCTCACAAAAATCCCTAACACTTCTGAAAACTCGACCAAATTCCAGAAACGCCCCATAAAATCAGCACAGTTTCCCACAAAATTCAAGAAAAAACACCACAAAATTCCCTAAATCTTCTCAAAACACAACCAAATTCTAGAAAAATATCCCACCAAATCTCCACAAATTCCCACAAAATACATGAGAAATCCCTCAAGATCCCTAAATCGCCTCAATATCCCACAAAATCACACAAAAATCCCACAAAACCTCCACAAGTTTCCACAAAATCTAAGAAAAATTCCTCAAAATTCTTCAAGTCTCCTCAGAATCCCACACAATTCCAGAAAAAACACACAAAATTCCAGAGAAGTCCCACAAAACTCCCTAAATCATTTCAAAACCCTACCAATTCACAGGAATGTCCCACAAAATCTCCACCAATTCCCAGAACATCCCACAAAAATCTCACAAAAATCCCTAAATCTTCTGAAAACTCGACCAAATTCCAGAAACGCCCCATAAAATCAGCACAGTTTCCCACAAAATCCCAGAAAAATCACACAAAATTCCCTAAATCTTCTCAAAACACGACCAAATTCTAGAAAAATGTCCCACCAAATCTCCACAAATTCCCACAAAATACATGAAAAATCCCTCAAGATCCCGAAATCGCCTCAATATCCCACAAAATCCCACAAAAATCACACAAAACCTCCACAAGTTTCCACAAAATCTAAGAAAAATTCCTCAAAATTCTTCAAGTCTCCTCAAAACCACACAAAGTCCTTGAAAAGGCCCACCAAATTCCAGTAAAATCCCACAGATTCTCCACAAATTCCCACAAAATCTAAAACAAATTCCTCAAAATTCTTCAAGTCTCCTCAGAATCCCACACAATTCCAGAAAAAACACACAAAATTCCAGAGAAGTCCCACAAAACTCCCTAAATCATTTCAAAACCCTACCAATTCACAGGAATGTCCCACAAAATCTCCACCAATTCCCAGAACATCCCACAAAAATCTCACAAAAATCCCTAAATCTTCTGAAAACTCAACCAAATTCCAGAAACGCCCCATAAAATCAGCACAGTTTCCCACAAAATTCAAGAAAAAACACCACAAAATTCCCTAAATCTTCTCAAAACACAACCAAATTCTAGAAAAATATCCCACCAAATCTCCACAAATTCCCACAAAATACATGAGAAATCCCTCAAGATCCCTAAATCGCCTCAATATCCCACAAAATCCCACAAAAATCCCACAAAACCTCCACAAGTTTCCACAAAATCTAAGAAAAATTCCTCAAAATTCTTCAAGTCTCCTCAGAATCCCACACAATTCCAGAAAAAACACACAAAATTCCAGAGAAGTCCCACAAAACTCCCTAAATCATTTCAAAATCCTACCAATTCACAGGAATGTCCCACAAAATCTCCACCAATTCCCAGAACATCCCACAAAAATCTCACAAAAATCCCTAAATCTTCGGAAAACTCGACCAAATTCCAGAAACGCCCCATAAAATCAGCACAGTTTCCCACAAAATTCAAGAAAAAACACCACAAAATTCCCAAAATCTTTTCAAAATACCACAAAATTCTTGAAAAGCCCCACCAAATTCCAGAAACATCCCACAAAATTTCCTCAATACCCAACAAAATCCCAGAAAAATCACACAAAATTCCCTAAATCTTCTCAAAACACGGCCAAAATCCACAAAAATCCCACCAAATCTCCACAAATTCCCACAGAATACATGAAAAATCCCTGATAATTTCTCAGTTCTCTACAGAATCTCACCAAATTCCAGAAAAGTCCCTCAAAGTTCCACAAACATCCCACAAAATCTCCTCAATATCCAACAAAATCCCAGAAAAATCACACAAAATTCCCTAAATCTTCTCAAAACACGACTAAATTCTAGAAAAATGTCCCACCAAATCTCCACAAAATCCCACAAAATACACAAAAAATCCCTCAAGATCCCGAAATCGCCTCAATATCCCACAAAATCCCACAAAAATCACACAAAACCTCCACAAGTTTCCACAAAATCTAAGAAAAATTCCTCAAAATTCTTCAAGTCTCCTCAAAACCACACAAAGTCCTTGAAAAGGCCCACCAAATTCCAGTAAAATCCCACAGATTCTCCACAAATTCCCACAAAATCTAAAACAAATTCCTCAAAATTCTTCAAGTCTCCTCAGAATCCCACACAATTCCAGAAAAAACACACAAAATTCCAGAGAAGTCCCACAAAACTCCCTAAATCATTTCAAAACCCTACCAATTCACAGGAATGTCCCACAAAATCTCCATCAATTCCCAGAACATCCCACAAAAATCTCACAAAAATCCCTAAATCTTCTGAAAACTCGACCAAATTCCAGAAACGCCCCATAAAATCAGCACAGTTTCCCACAAAATTCAAGAAAAAACACCACAAAATTCCCTAAATCTTCTCAAAACACAACCAAATTCTAGAAAAATATCCCACCAAATCTCCACAAATTCCCACAAAATACATGAGAAATCCCTCAAGATCCCTAAATCGCCTCAATATCCCACAAAATCACACAAAAATCCCACAAAACCTCCACAAGTTTCCACAAAATCTAAGAAAAATTCCTCAAAATTCTTCAAGTCTCCTCAGAATCCCACACAATTCCAGAAAAAACACACAAAATTCCAGAGAAGTCCCACAAAACTCCCTAAATCATTTCAAAACCCTACCAATTCACAGGAATGTCCCACAAAATCTCCACCAATTCCCAGAACATCCCACAAAAATCTCACAAAAATCCCTAAATCTTCTGAAAACTCGACCAAATTCCAGAAACGCCCCATAAAATCAGCACAGTTTCCCACAAAATTCAAGAAAAAACACCACAAAATTCCCTAAATCTTTTCAAAATACCACAAAATTCTTGAAAAGACCCACCAAATTCCAGAAACATCCCACAAAATTTCCTCAATACCCAACAAAATCCCAGAAAAATCACACAAAATTCCCTAAATCTTCTCAAAACACGGCCAAAATCCACAAAAATCCCACCAAATCTCCACAAATTCCCACAGAATACATGAAAAATCCCTGATAATTTCTCAGTTCTCTACAGAATCTCACCAAATTCCAGAAAAGTCCCTCAAAGTTCCACAAACATCCCACAAAATCTCCTCAATATCCAACAAAATCCCAGAAAAATCACACAAAATTCCCTAAATCTTCTCAAAACACGACTAAATTCTAGAAAAATGTCCCACCAAATCTCCACAAAATCCCACAAAATACACAAAAAATCCCTCAAGATCCCGAAATCGCCTCAATATCCCACAAAATCCCACAAAAATCCCACAAAACCTCCACAAGTTTCCACAAAATCTAAGAAAAATTCCTCAAAATTCTTCAAGTCTCCTCAAAACCACACAAAGTCCTTGAAAAGGCCCACCAAATTCCAGTAAAATCCCACAGATTCTCCACAAATTCCCACAAAATCTAAAACAAATTCCTCAAAATTCTTCAAGTCTCCTCAGAATCCCACACAATTCCAGAAAAAACCCACAAAATTCCAGAGAAGTCCCACAAAACTCCCTAAATCATTTCAAAACCCTACCAATTCACAGGAATGTCCCACAAAATCTCCACCAATTCCCAGAACATCCCAAAAAATCTCACAAAAATCCCTAACACTTCTGAAAACTCGACCAAATTCCAGAAACGCCCCATAAAATCAGCACAGTTTCCCACAAAATTCAAGAAAAAACACCACAAAATTCCCTAAATCTTCTCAAAACACAACCAAATTCTAGAAAAATATCCCACCAAATCTCCACAAATTCCCACAAAATACATGAGAAATCCCTCAAGATCCCTAAATCGCCTCAATATCCCACAAAATCACACAAAAATCCCACAAAACCTCCACAAGTTTCCACAAAATCTAAGAAAAATTCCTCAAAATTCTTCAAGTCTCCTCAGAATCCCACACAATTCCAGAAAAAACACACAAAATTCCAGAGAAGTCCCACAAAACTCCCTAAATCATTTCAAAACCCTACCAATTCACAGGAATGTCCCACAAAATCTCCACCAATTCCCAGAACATCCCACAAAAATCTCACAAAAATCCCTAAATCTTCTGAAAACTCGACCAAATTCCAGAAACGCCCCATAAAATCAGCACAGTTTCCCACAAAATCCCAGAAAAATCACACAAAATTCCCTAAATCTTCTCAAAACACGACCAAATTCTAGAAAAATGTCCCACCAAATCTCCACAAATTCCCACAAAATACATGAAAAATCCCTCAAGATCCCGAAATCGCCTCAATATCCCACAAAATCCCACAAAAATCACACAAAACCTCCACAAGTTTCCACAAAATCTAAGAAAAATTCCTCAAAATTCTTCAAGTCTCCTCAAAACCACACAAAGTCCTTGAAAAGGCCCACCAAATTCCAGTAAAATCCCACAGATTCTCCACAAATTCCCACAAAATCTAAAACAAATTCCTCAAAATTCTTCAAGTCTCCTCAGAATCCCACACAATTCCAGAAAAAACACACAAAATTCCAGAGAAGTCCCACAAAACTCCCTAAATCATTTCAAAACCCTACCAATTCACAGGAATGTCCCACAAAATCTCCACCAATTCCCAGAACATCCCACAAAAATCTCACAAAAATCCCTAAATCTTCTGAAAACTCAACCAAATTCCAGAAACGCCCCATAAAATCAGCACAGTTTCCCACAAAATTCAAGAAAAAACACCACAAAATTCCCTAAATCTTCTCAAAACACAACCAAATTCTAGAAAAATATCCCACCAAATCTCCACAAATTCCCACAAAATACATGAGAAATCCCTCAAGATCCCTAAATCGCCTCAATATCCCACAAAATCACACAAAAATCCCACAAAACCTCCACAAGTTTCCACAAAATCTAAGAAAAATTCCTCAAAATTCTTCAAGTCTCCTCAGAATCCCACACAATTCCAGAAAAAACACACAAAATTCCAGAGAAGTCCCACAAAACTCCCTAAATCATTTCAAAATCCTACCAATTCACAGGAATGTCCCACAAAATCTCCACCAATTCCCAGAACATCCCACAAAAATCTCACAAAAATCCCTAAATCTTCTGAAAACTCGACCAAATTCCAGAAACGCCCCA
The DNA here is from genome assembly GCF_971803275.1 of Cyanistes caeruleus. Classification (NCBI taxonomy): domain Eukaryota; kingdom Metazoa; phylum Chordata; class Aves; order Passeriformes; family Paridae; genus Cyanistes; species Cyanistes caeruleus. Next base: position 67,669,390 of record NC_141705.1, read on the forward strand.
TAAAATCAGCACAGTTTCCCACAAAATTCAAGAAAAAACACCACAAAATTCCCAAAATCTTTTCAAAATACCACAAAATTCTTGAAAAGCCCCACCAAATTCCAGAAACATCCCACAAAATTTCCTCAATACCCAACAAAATCCCAGAAAAATCACACAAAATTCCCTAAATCTTCTCAAAACACGGCCAAAATCCACAAAAATCCCACCAAATCTCCACAAATTCCCACAGAATACATGAAAAATCCCTGATAATTTCTCAGTTCTCTACAGAATCTCACCAAATTCCAGAAAAGTCCCTCAAAGTTCCACAAACATCCCACAAAATCTCCTCAATATCCAACAAAATCCCAGAAAAATCACACAAAATTCCCTAAATCTTCTCAAAACACGACTAAATTCTAGAAAAATGTCCCACCAAATCTCCACAAAATCCCACAAAATACACAAAAAATCCCTCAAGATCCCGAAATCGCCTCAATATCCCACAAAATCCCACAAAAATCACACAAAACCTCCACAAGTTTCCACAAAATCTAAGAAAAATTCCTCAAAATTCTTCAAGTCTCCTCAAAACCACACAAAGTCCTTGAAAAGGCCCACCAAATTCCAGTAAAATCCCACAGATTCTCCACAAATTCCCACAAAATCTAAAACAAATTCCTCAAAATTCTTCAAGTCTCCTCAGAATCCCACACAATTCCAGAAAAAACACACAAAATTCCAGAGAAGTCCCACAAAACTCCCTAAATCATTTCAAAACCCTACCAATTCACAGGAATGTCCCACAAAATCTCCACCAATTCCCAGAACATCCCACAAAAATCTCACAAAAATCCCTAAATCTTCTGAAAACTCGACCCAATTCCAGAAACGCCCCATAAAATCAGCACAGTTTCCCACAAAATTCAAGAAAAAACACCACAAAATTCCCAAAATCTTCTCAAAACACAACCGAATTCTAGAAAAATATCCCACCAAATCTCCACAAATTCCCACAAAATACATGAGAAATCCCTCAAGATCCCTAAATCGCCTCAATATCCCACAAAATCCCACAAAAATCCCACAAAACCTCCACAAGTTTCCACAAAATCTAAGAAAAATTCCTCAAAATTCTTCAAGTCTCCTCAGAATCCCACACAATTCCAGAAAAAACACACAAAATTCCAGAGAAGTCCCACAAAACTCCCTAAATCATTTCAAAACCCTACCAATTCACAGGAATGTCCCACAAAATCTCCACCAATTCCCAGAACATCCCACAAAAATCCCACAAAAATCCCTAAATCTTCTGAAAACTCGACCAAATTCCAGAAATGCCCCATAAAATCAGCACAGTTTCCCACAAAATTCAAGAAAAAACACCACAAAATTCCCTAAATCTTTTCAAAATACCACAAAATTCTTGAAAAGCCCCACCAAATTCCAGAAACATCCCACAAAATTTCCTCAATATCCAACAAAATCCCAGAAAAATCACACAAAATTCCCTAAATCTTCTCAAAACACGGCCAAAATCCACAAAAATCCCACCAAATCTCCACAAATTCCCACAGAATACATGAAAAATCCCTGATAATTTCTCAGTTCTCTACAGAATCTCACCAAATTCCAGAAAAGTCCCTCAAAGTTCCACAAACATCCCACAAAATCTCCTCAATATCCAACAAAATCCCAGAAAAATCACACAAAATTCCCTAAATCTTCTCAAAACACGACTAAATTCTAGAAAAATGTCCCACCAAATCTCCACAAAATCCCACAAAATACACAAAAAATCCCTCAAGATCCCGAAATCGCCTCAATATCCCACAAAATCCCACAGAAATCACACAAAACCTCCACAAGTTTCCACAAAATCTAAGAAAAATTCCTCAAAATTCTTCAAGTCTCCTCAAAACCACACAAAGTCCTTGAAAAGGCCCACCAAATTCCAGTAAAATCCCACAGAATCTACACAAATTCCCACAAAATCTAAAACAAATTCCTCAAAATTCTTCAAGTCTCCTCAGAATCCCACACAATTCCAGAAAAAACCCACAAAATTCCAGAGAAGTCCCACAAAACTCCCTAAATCATTTCAAAACCCTACCAATTCACAGGAATGTCCCACAAAATCTCCACCAATTCCCAGAACATCCCAAAAAATCTCACAAAAATCCCTAACACTTCTGAAAACTCGACCAAATTCCAGAAACGCCCCATAAAATCAGCACAGTTTCCCACAAAATTCAAGAAAAAACACCACAAAATTCCCTAAATCTTCTCAAAACACAACCAAATTCTAGAAAAATATCCCACCAAATCTCCACAAATTCCCACAAAATACATGAGAAATCCCTCAAGATCCCTAAATCGCCTCAATATCCCACAAAATCACACAAAAATCCCACAAAACCTCCACAAGTTTCCACAAAATCTAAGAAAAATTCCTCAAAATTCTTCAAGTCTCCTCAGAATCCCACACAATTCCAGAAAAAACACACAAAATTCCAGAGAAGTCCCACAAAACTCCCTAAATCATTTCAAAACCCTACCAATTCACAGGAATGTCCCACAAAATCTCCACCAATTCCCAGAACATCCCACAAAAATCTCACAAAAATCCCTAAATCTTCTGAAAACTCGACCAAATTCCAGAAACGCCCCATAAAATCAGCACAGTTTCCCACAAAATTCAAGAAAAAACACCACAAAATTCCCTAAATCTTTTCAAAATACCACAAAATTCTTGAAAAGCCCCACCAAATTCCAGAAACATCCCACAAAATTTCCTCAATACCCAACAAAATCCCAGAAAAATCACACAAAATTCCCTAAATCTTCTCAAAACACGGCCAAAATCCACAAAAATCCCACCAAATCTCCACAAATTCCCACAGAATACATGAAAAATCCCTGATAATTTCTCAGTTCTCTACAGAATCTCACCAAATTCCAGAAAAGTCCCTCAAAGTTCCACAAACATCCCACAAAATCTCCTCAATATCCAACAAAATTCAAGAAAAATCACACAAAATTCCCTAAATCTTCTCAAAACACGACTAAATTCTAGAAAAATGTCCCACCAAATCTCCACAAAATCCCACAAAATACACAAAAAATCCCTCAAGATCCCGAAATCGCCTCAATATCCCACAAAATCCCACAAAAATCACACAAAACCTCCACAAGTTTCCACAAAATCTAAGAAAAATTCCTCAAAATTCTTCAAGTCTCCTCAAAACCACACAAAGTCCTTGAAAAGGCCCACCAAATTCCAGTAAAATCCCACAGATTCTCCACAAATTCCCACAAAATCTAAAACAAATTCCTCAAAATTCTTCAAGTCTCCTCAGAATCCCACACAATTCCAGAAAAAACACACAAAATTCCAGACAAGTCCCACAAAACTCCCTAAATCATTTCAAAACCCTACCAATTCACAGGAATGTCCCACAAAATCTCCACCAATTCCCAGAACATCCCACAAAAATCTCACAAAAATCCCTAAATCTTCTGAAAACTCGACCCAATTCCAGAAACGCCCCATAAAATCAGCACAGTTTCCCACAAAATTCAAGAAAAAACACCACAAAATTCCCTAAATCTTCTCAAAACACAACCAAATTCTAGAAAAATATCCCACCAAATCTCCACAAATTCCCACAAAATACATGAGAAATCCCTCAAGATCCCTAAATCGCCTCAATATCCCACAAAATCACACAAAAATCACACAAAACCTCCACAAGTTTCCACAAAATCTAAGAAAAATTCCTCAAAATTCTTCAAGTCTCCTCAGAATCCCACACAATTCCAGAAAAAACACACAAAATTCCAGAGAAGTCCCACAAAACTCCCTAAATCATTTCAAAACCCTACCAATTCACAGGAATGTCCCACAAAATCTCCACCAATTCCCAGAACATCCCACAAAAATCTCACAAAAATCCCTAAATCTTCTGAAAACTCGACCAAATTCCAGAAACGCCCCATAAAATCAGCACAGTTTCCCACAAAATTCAAGAAAAAACACCACAAAATTCCCTAAATCTTCTCAAAACACAACCAAATTCTAGAAAAATATCCCACCAAATCTCCACAAATTCCCACAAAATACATGAGAAATCCCTCAAGATCCCTAAATCGCCTCAATATCCCACAAAATCACACAAAAATCACACAAAACCTCCACAAGTTTCCACAAAATCTAAGAAAAATTCCTCAAAATTCTTCAAGTCTCCTCAGAATCCCACACAATTCCAGAAAAAACACACAAAATTCCAGAGAAGTCCCACAAAACTCCCTAAATCATTTCAAAACCCTACCAATTCACAGGAATGTCCCACAAAATCTCCACCAATTCCCAGAACATCCCACAAAAATCCCACAAAAATCCCTAAATCTTCTGAAAACTCAACCAAATTCCAGAAACGCCCCATAAAATCAGCACAGTTTCCCACAAAATTCAAGAAAAAACACCACAAAATTCCCTAAATCTTTTCAAAATACCACAAAATTCTTGAAAAGCCCCACCAAATTCCAGAAACATCCCACAAAATTTCCTCAATACCCAACAAAATCCCAGAAAAATCACACAAAATTCCCTAAATCTTCTCAAAACACGGCCAAAATCCACAAAAATCCCATCAAATCTCCACAAATTCCCACAGAATACATGAAAAATCCCTGATAATTTCTCAGTTCTCTACAGAATCTCACCAAATTCCAGAAAAGTCCCTCAAAGTTCCACAAACATCCCACAAAATCTCCTCAATATCCCACAAAATTCAAGAAAAATCACACAAAATTCCCTAAATCTTCTCAAAACACGACCAAATTCTAGAAAAATATCCCACCAAATCTCCACAAATTCCCACAAAATACATAAAAAATCCCTCAAGATCCCTAAATCGCCTCAATATCCCACAAAATTCCACAAAAATCACACAAAACCTCCACAAGTTTCCACAAAATCTAAGAAAAATTCCTCAAAAGTCTTCAAGTCTCCTCAAAACCACACAAAGTCCTTGAAAAGGCCCACCAAATTCCAGTAAAATCCCACAGATTCTCCACAAATTCCCACAAAATCTAAAACAAATTCCTCAAAATTCTTCAAGTCTCCTCAGAATCCCACACAATTCCAGAAAAAACACACAAAATTCCAGAGAAGTCCCACAAAACTCCCTAAATCATTTCAAAACCCTACCAATTCACAGGAATGTCCCACAAAATCTCCACCAATTCCCAGAACAACCCACAAAAATCTCACAAAAATCCCTAAATCTTCTGAAAACTCGACCAAATTCCAGAAACGCCCCATAAAATCAGCACAGTTTCCCACAAAATTCAAGAAAAAACACCACAAAATTCCCTAAATCTTCTCAAAACACAACCAAATTCTAGAAAAATATCCCACCAAATCTCCACAAATTCCCACAAAATACATGAGAAATCCCTCAAGATCCCTAAATCGCCTCAATATCCCACAAAATCACACAAAAATCACACAAAACCTCCACAAGTTTCCACAAAATCTAAGAAAAATTCCTCAAAATTCTTCAAGTCTCCTCAGAATCCCACACAATTCCAGAAAAAACACACAAAATTCCAGAGAAGTCCCACAAAACTCCCTAAATCATTTCAAAACCCTACCAATTCACAGGAATGTCCCACAAAATCTCCACCAATTCCCAGAACATCCCACAAAAATCTCACAAAAATCCCTAAATCTTCTGAAAACTCGACCCAATTCCAGAAACGCCCCATAAAATCAGCACAGTTTCCCACAAAATTCAAGAAAAAACACCACAAAATTCCCTAAATCTTTTCAAAATACCACAAAATTCTTGAAAAGCCCCACCAAATTCCAGAAACATCCCACAAAATGTCCTCAATACCCAACAAAATCCCAGAAAAATCACACAAAATTCCCTAAATCTTCTCAAAACACGGCCAAAATCCACAAAAATCCCACCAAATCTCCACAAATTCCCACAGAATACATGAAAAATCCCTGATAATTTCTCAGTTCTCTACAGAATCTCACCAAATTCCAGAAAAGTCCCTCAAAGTTCCACAAACATCCCACAAAATCTCCTCAATATCCAACAAAATCCCAGAAAAATCACACAAAATTCCCTAAATCTTCTCAAAACACGACTAAATTCTAGAAAAATGTCCCACCAAATCTCCACAAAATCCCACAAAATACACAAAAAATCCCTCAAGATCCCGAAATCGCCTCAATATCCCACAAAATCCCACAAAAATCACACAAAACCTCCACAAGTTTCCACAAAATCTAAGAAAAATTCCTCAAAATTCTTCAAGTCTCCTCAAAACCACACAAAGTCCTTGAAAAGGCCCACCAAATTCCAGTAAAATCCCACAGATTCTCCACAAATTCCCACAAAATCTAAAACAAATTCCTCAAAATTCTTCAAGTCTCCTCAGAATCCCACACAATTCCAGAAAAAACACACAAAATTCCAGACAAGTCCCACAAAACTCCCTAAATCATTTCAAAACCCTACCAATTCACAGGAATGTCCCACAAAATCTCCACCAATTCCCAGAACATCCCACAAAAATCTCACAAAAATCCCTAAATCTTCTGAAAACTCGACCAAATTCCAGAAACGCCCCATAAAATCAGCACAGTTTCCCACAAAATTCAAGAAAAAACACCAGAAAATTCCCTAAATCTTCTCAAAACACAACCAAATTCTAGAAAAATATCCCACCAAATCTCCACAAATTCCCACAAAATACATGAGAAATCCCTCAAGATCCCTAAATCGCCTCAATATCCCACAAAATCACACAAAAATCCCACAAAACCTCCACAAGTTTCCACAAAATCTAAGAAAAATTCCTCAAAATTCTTCAAGTCTCCTCAGAATCCCACACAATTCCAGAAAAAACACACAAAATTCCAGAGAAGTCCCACAAAACTCCCTAAATCATTTCAAAACCCTACCAATTCACAGGAATGTCCCACAAAATCTCCACCAATTCCCAGAACATCCCACAAAAATCCCACAAAAATCCCTAAATCTTCTGAAAACTCGACCAAATTCCAGAAACGCCCCATAAAATCAGCACAGTTTCCCACAAAATTCAAGAAAAAACACCACAAAATTCCCTAAATCTTTTCAAAATACCACAAAATTCTTGAAAAGCCCCACCAAATTCCAGAAACATCCCACAAAATTTCCTCAATACCCAACAAAATCCCAGAAAAATCACACAAAATTCCCTAAATCTTCTCAAAACACGGCCAAAATCCACAAAAATCCCACCAAATCTCCACAAATTCCCACAGAATACATGAAAAATCCCTGATAATTTCTCAGTTCTCTACAGAATCTCACCAAATTCCAGAAAAGTCCCTCAAAGTTCCACAAACATCCCACAAAATCTCCTCAATATCCAACAAAATCCCAGAAAAATCACACAAAATTCCCTAAATCTTCTCAAAACACGACTAAATTCTAGAAAAATGTCCCACCAAATCTCCACAAAATCCCACAAAATACACAAAAAATCCCTCAAGATCCCGAAATCGCCTCAATATCCCACAAAATCCCACAAAAATCACACAAAACCTCCACAAGTTTCCACAAAATCTAAGAAAAATTCCTCAAAATTCTTCAAGTCTCCTCAAAACCACACAAAGTCCTTGAAAAGGCCCACCAAATTCCAGTAAAATCCCACAGATTCTCCACAAATTCCCACAAAATCTAAAACAAATTCCTCAAAATTCTTCAAGTCTCCTCAGAATCCCACACAATTCCAGAAAAAACACACAAAATTCCAGACAAGTCCCACAAAACTCCCTAAATCATTTCAAAACCCTACCAATTCACAGGAATGTCCCACAAAATCTCCACCAATTCCCAGAACATCCCACAAAAATCTCACAAAAATCCCTAAATCTTCTGAAAACTCGACCAAATTCCAGAAACGCCCCATAAAATCAGCACAGTTTCCCACAAAATTCAAGAAAAAACACCACAAAATTCCCAAAATCTTCTCAAAACACAACCGAATTCTAGAAAAATATCCCACCAAATCTCCACAAATTCCCACAAAATACATGAGAAATCCCTCAAGATCCCTAAATCGCCTCAATATCCCACAAAATCACACAAAAATCACACAAAACCTCCACAAGTTTCCACAAAATCTAAGAAAAATTCCTCAAAATTCTTCAAGTCTCCTCAGAATCCCACACAATTCCAGAAAAAACACACAAAATTCCAGAGAAGTCCCACAAAACTCCCTAAATCATTTCAAAACCCTACCAATTCACAGGAATGTCCCACAAAATCTCCACCAATTCCCAGAACATCCCACAAAAATCCCACAAAAATCCCTAAATCTTCTGAAAACTCGACCAAATTCCAGAAACGCCCCATAAAATCAGCACAGTTTCCCACAAAATTCAAGAAAAAACACCACAAAATTCCCTAAATCTTTTCAAAATACCACAAAATTCTTGAAAAGACCCACCAAATTCCAGAAACATCCCACAAAATTTCCTCAATACCCAACAAAATCCCAGAAAAATCACACAAAATTCCCTAAATCTTCTCAAAACACGGCCAAAATCCACAAAAATCCCATCAAATCTCCACAAATTCCCACAGAATACATGAAAAATCCCTGATAATTTCTCAGTTCTCTACAGAATCTCACCAAATTCCAGAAAAGTCCCTCAAAGTTCCACAAACATCCCACAAAATCTCCTCAATATCCCACAAAATTCAAGAAAAATCACACAAAATTCCCTAAATCTTCTCAAAACACGACCAAATTCTAGAAAAATATCCCACCAAATCTCCACAAATTCCCACAAAATACATAAAAAATCCCTCAAGATCCCTAAATCGCCTCAATATCCCACAAAATTCCACAAAAATCACACAAAACCTCCACAAGTTTCCACAAAATCTAAGAAAAATTCCTCAAAATTCTTCAAGTCTCCTCAAAACCACACAAAGTCCTTGAAAAGGCCCACCAAATTCCAGTAAAATCCCACAGATTCTCCACAAATTCCCACAAAATCTAAAACAAATTCCTCAAAATTCTTCAAGTCTCCTCAGAATCCCACACAATTCCAGAAAAAACACACAAAATTCCAGACAAGTCCCACAAAACTCCCTAAATCATTTCAAAACCCTACCAATTCACAGGAATGTCCCACAAAATCTCCACCAATTCCCAGAACATCCCACAAAAATCTCACAAAAATCCCTAAATCTTCTGAAAACTCGACCAAATTCCAGAAACGCCCCATAAAATCAGCACAGTTTCCCACAAAATTCAAGAAAAAACACCAGAAAATTCCCTAAATCTTCTCAAAACACAACCAAATTCTAGAAAAATATCCCACCAAATCTCCACAAATTCCCACAAAATACATGAGAAATCCCTCAAGATCCCTAAATCGCCTCAATATCCCACAAAATCACACAAAAATCCCACAAAACCTCCACAAGTTTCCACAAAATCTAAGAAAAATTCCTCAAAATTCTTCAAGTCTCCTCAGAATCCCACACAATTCCAGAAAAAACACACAAAATTCCAGAGAAGTCCCACAAAACTCCCTAAATCATTTCAAAACCCTACCAATTCACAGGAATGTCCCACAAAATCTCCACCAATTCCCAGAACATCCCACAAAAATCCCACAAAAATCCCTAAATCTTCTGAAAACTCGACCAAATTCCAGAAACGCCCCATAAAATCAGCACAGTTTCCCACAAAATTCAAGAAAAAACACCACAAAATTCCCTAAATCTTTTCAAAATACCACAAAATTCTTGAAAAGCCCCACCAAATTCCAGAAACATCCCACAAAATTTCCTCAATACCCAACAAAATCCCAGAAAAATCACACAAAATTCCCTAAATCTTCTCAAAACACGGCCAAAATCCACAAAAATCCCACCAAATCTCCACAAATTCCCACAGAATACATGAAAAATCCCTGATAATTTCTCAGTTCTCTACAGAATCTCACCAAATTCCAGAAAAGTCCCTCAAAGTTCCACAAACATCCCACAAAATCTCCTCAATATCCAACAAAATCCCAGAAAAATCACACAAAATTCCCTAAATCTTCTCAAAACACGACTAAATTCTAGAAAAATGTCCCACCAAATCTCCACAAAATCCCACAAAATACACAAAAAATCCCTCAAGATCCCGAAATCGCCTCAATATCCCACAAAATCCCACAAAAATCACACAAAACCTCCACAAGTTTCCACAAAATCTAAGAAAAATTCCTCAAAATTCTTCAAGTCTCCTCAAAACCACACAAAGTCCTTGAAAAGGCCCACCAAATTCCAGTAAAATCCCACAGATTCTCCACAAATTCCCACAAAATCTAAAACAAATTCCTCAAAATTCTTCAAGTCTCCTCAGAATCCCACACAATTCCAGAAAAAACACACAAAATTCCAGACAAGTCCCACAAAACTCCCTAAATCATTTCAAAACCCTACCAATTCACAGGAATGTCCCACAAAATCTCCACCAATTCCCAGAACATCCCACAAAAATCTCACAAAAATCCCTAAATCTTCTGAAAACTCGACCAAATTCCAGAAACGCCCCATAAAATCAGCACAGTTTCCCACAAAATTCAAGAAAAAACACCACAAAATTCCCAAAATCTTCTCAAAACACAACCGAATTCTAGAAAAATATCCCACCAAATCTCCACAAATTCCCACAAAATACATGAGAAATCCCTCAAGATCCCTAAATCGCCTCAATATCCCACAAAATCACACAAAAATCACACAAAACCTCCACAAGTTTCCACAAAATCTAAGAAAAATTCCTCAAAATTCTTCAAGTCTCCTCAGAATCCCACACAATTCCAGAAAAAACACACAAAATTCCAGAGAAGTCCCACAAAACTCCCTAAATCATTTCAAAACCCTACCAATTCACAGGAATGTCCCACAAAATCTCCACCAATTCCCAGAACATCCCACAAAAATCTCACAAAAATCCCTAAATCTTCTGAAAACTCGACCAAATTCCAGAAACGCCCCATAAAATCAGCACAGTTTCCCACAAAATTCAAGAAAAAACACCACAAAATTCCCTAAATCTTTTCAAAATACCACAAAATTCTTGAAAAGACCCACCAAATTCCAGAAACATCCCACAAAATTTCCTCAATACCCAACAAAATCCCAGAAAAATCACACAAAATTCCCTAAATCTTCTCAAAACACGGCCAAAATCCACAAAAATCCCATCAAATCTCCACAAATTCCCACAGAATACATGAAAAATCCCTGATAATTTCTCAGTTCTCTACAGAATCTCACCAAATTCCAGAAAAGTCCCTCAAAGTTCCACAAACATCCCACAAAATCTCCTCAATATCCCACAAAATTCAAGAAAAATCACACAAAATTCCCTAAATCTTCTCAAAACACGACCAAATTCTAGAAAAATATCCCACCAAATCTCCACAAATTCCCACAAAATACATAAAAAATCCCTCAAGATCCCTAAATCGCCTCAATATCCCACAAAATTCCACAAAAATCACACAAAACCTCCACAAGTTTCCACAAAATCTAAGAAAAATTCCTCAAAAGTCTTCAAGTCTCCTCAAAACCACACAAAGTCCTTGAAAAGGCCCACCAAATTCCAGTAAAATCCCACAGATTCTCCACAAATTCCCACAAAATCTAAAACAAATTCCTCAAAATTCTTCAAGTCTCCTCAGAATCCCACACAATTCCAGAAAAAACACACAAAATTCCAGAGAAGTCCCACAAAACTCCCTAAATCATTTCAAAACCCTACCAATTCACAGGAATGTCCCACAAAATCTCCACCAATTCCCAGAACAACCCACAAAAATCTCACAAAAATCCCTAAATCTTCTGAAAACTCGACCAAATTCCAGAAACGCCCCATAAAATCAGCACAGTTTCCCACAAAATTCAAGAAAAAACACCACAAAATTCCCTAAATCTTCTCAAAACACAACCAAATTCTAGAAAAATATCCCACCAAATCTCCACAAATTCCCACAAAATACATGAGAAATCCCTCAAGATCCCTAAATCGCCTCAATATCCCACAAAATCACACAAAAATCCCACAAAACCTCCACAAGTTTCCACAAAATCTAAGAAAAATTCCTCAAAATTCTTCAAGTCTCCTCAGAATCCCACACAATTCCAGAAAAAACACACAAAATTCCAGAGAAGTCCCACAAAACTCCCTAAATCATTTCAAAACCCTACCAATTCACAGGAATGTCCCACAAAATCTCCACCAATTCCCAGAACATCCCACAAAAATCTCACAAAAATCCCTAAATCTTCTGAAAACTCGACCCAATTCCAGAAACGCCCCATAAAATCAGCACAGTTTCCCACAAAATTCAAGAAAAAACACCACAAAATTCCCTAAATCTTTTCAAAATACCACAAAATTCTTGAAAAGCCCCACCAAATTCCAGAAACATCCCACAAAATGTCCTCAATACCCAACAAAATCCCAGAAAAATCACACAAAATTCCCTAAATCTTCTCAAAACACGGCCAAAATCCACAAAAATCCCACCAAATCTCCACAAATTCCCACAGAATACATGAAAAATCCCTGATAATTTCTCAGTTCTCTACAGAATCTCACCAAATTCCAGAAAAGTCCCTCAAAGTTCCACAAACATCCCACAAAATCTCCTCAATATCCAACAAAATCCCAGAAAAATCACACAAAATTCCCTAAATCTTCTCAAAACACGACTAAATTCTAGAAAAATGTCCCACCAAATCTCCACAAAATCCCACAAAATACACAAAAAATCCCTCAAGATCCCGAAATCGCCTCAATATCCCACAAAATCCCACAAAAATCACACAAAACCTCCACAAGTTTCCACAAAATCTAAGAAAAATTCCTCAAAATTCTTCAAGTCTCCTCAAAACCACACAAAGTCCTTGAAAAGGCCCACCAAATTCCAGTAAAATCCCACAGATTCTCCACAAATTCCCACAAAATCTAAAACAAATTCCTCAAAATTCTTCAAGTCTCCTCAGAATCCCACACAATTCCAGAAAAAACACACAAAATTCCAGACAAGTCCCACAAAACTCCCTAAATCATTTCAAAACCCTACCAATTCACAGGAATGTCCCACAAAATCTCCACCAATTCCCAGAACATCCCACAAAAATCTCACAAAAATCCCTAAATCTTCTGAAAACTCGACCAAATTCCAGAAACGCCCCATAAAATCAGCACAGTTTCCCACAAAATTCAAGAAAAAACACCACAAAATTCCCTAAATCTTCTCAAAACACAACCAAATTCTAGAAAAATATCCCACCAAATCTCCACAAATTCCCACAAAATACATGAGAAATCCCTCAAGATCCCTAAATCGCCTCAATATCCCACAAAATCACACAAAAATCCCACAAAACCTCCACAAGTTTCCACAAAATCTAAGAAAAATTCCTCAAAATTCTTCAAGTCTCCTCAGAATCCCACACAATTCCAGAAAAAACACACAAAATTCCAGAGAAGTCCCACAAAACTCCCTAAATCATTTCAAAACCCTACCAATTCACAGGAATGTCCCACAAAATCTCCACCAATTCCCAGAACATCCCACAAAAATCCCACAAAAATCCCTAAATCTTCTGAAAACTCGACCAAATTCCAGAAACGCCCCATAAAATCAGCACAGTTTCCCACAAAATTCAAGAAAAAACACCACAAAATTCCCTAAATCTTTTCAAAATACCACAAAATTCTTGAAAAGCCCCACCAAATTCCAGAAACATCCCACAAAATTTCCTCAATACCCAACAAAATCCCAGAAAAATCACACAAAATTCCCTAAATCTTCTCAAAACACGGCCAAAATCCACAAAAATCCCACCAAATCTCCACAAATTCCCACAGAATACATGAAAAATCCCTGATAATTTCTCAGTTCTCTACAGAATCTCACCAAATTCCAGAAAAGTCCCTCAAAGTTCCACAAACATCCCACAAAATCTCCTCAATATCCAACAAAATCCCAGAAAAATCACACAAAATTCCCTAAATCTTCTCAAAACACGACTAAATTCTAGAAAAATGTCCCACCAAATCTCCACAAAATCCCACAAAATACACAAAAAATCCCTCAAGATCCCGAAATCGCCTCAATATCCCACAAAATCCCACAAAAATCACACAAAACCTCCACAAGTTTCCACAAAATCTAAGAAAAATTCCTCAAAATTCTTCAAGTCTCCTCAAAACCACACAAAGTCCTTGAAAAGGCCCACCAAATTCCAGTAAAATCCCACAGATTCTCCACAAATTCCCACAAAATCTAAAACAAATTCCTCAAAATTCTTCAAGTCTCCTCAGAATCCCACACAATTCCAGAAAAAACACACAAAATTCCAGACAAGTCCCACAAAACTCCCTAAATCATTTCAAAACCCTACCAATTCACAGGAATGTCCCACAAAATCTCCACCAATTCCCAGAACATCCCACAAAAATCTCACAAAAATCCCTAAATCTTCTGAAAACTCGACCCAATTCCAGAAACGCCCCATAAAATCAGCACAGTTTCCCACAAAATTCAAGAAAAAACACCACAAAATTCCCAAAATCTTCTCAAAACACAACCGAATTCTAGAAAAATATCCCACCAAATCTCCACAAATTCCCACAAAATACATGAGAAATCCCTCAAGATCCCTAAATCGCCTCAATATCCCACAAAATCACACAAAAATCACACAAAACCTCCACAAGTTTCCACAAAATCTAAGAAAAATTCCTCAAAATTCTTCAAGTCTCCTCAGAATCCCACACAATTCCGGAAAAACCCCACCAAATTCCAGAGAAGTCTCACAAAACTCCCTAAATCATTTCAAAACCCTACCAATTCACAGGAATGTCCCACAAAATCTCCACCAATTCCCAGAACATCCCACAAAAATCTCACAAAAATCCCTAAATCTTCTGAAAACTCGACCCAATTCCAGAAACGCCCCATAAAATCAGCACAGTTTCCCACAAAATTCAAGAAAAAACACCACAAAATTCCCTAAATCTTTTCAAAATACCACAAAATTCTTGAAAAGCCCCACCAAATTCCAGAAACATCCCACAAAATGTCCTCAATACCCAACAAAATCCCAGAAAAATCACACAAAATTCCCTAAATCTTCTCAAAACACGGCCAAAATCCACAAAAATCCCACCAAATCTCCACAAATTCCCACAGAATACATGAAAAATCCCTGATAATTTCTCAGTTCTCTACAGAATCTCACCAAATTCCAGAAAAGTCCCTCAAAGTTCCACAAACATCCCACAAAATCTCCTCAATATCCAACAAAATCCCAGAAAAATCACACAAAATTCCCTAAATCTTCTCAAAACACGACTAAATTCTAGAAAAATGTCCCACCAAATCTCCACAAAATCCCACAAAATACACAAAAAATCCCTCAAGATCCCGAAATCGCCTCAATATCCCACAAAATCCCACAAAAATCACACAAAACCTCCACAAGTTTCCACAAAATCTAAGAAAAATTCCTCAAAATTCTTCAAGTCTCCTCAAAACCACACAAAGTCCTTGAAAAGGCCCACCAAATTCCAGTAAAATCCCACAGATTCTCCACAAATTCCCACAAAATCTAAAACAAATTCCTCAAAATTCTTCAAGTCTCCTCAGAATCCCACACAATTCCAGAAAAAACACACAAAATTCCAGACAAGTCCCACAAAACTCCCTAAATCATTTCAAAACCCTACCAATTCACAGGAATGTCCCACAAAATCTCCACCAATTCCCAGAACATCCCACAAAAATCTCACAAAAATCCCTAAATCTTCTGAAAACTCGACCAAATTCCAGAAACGCCCCATAAAATCAGCACAGTTTCCCACAAAATTCAAGAAAAAACACCAGAAAATTCCCTAAATCTTCTCAAAACACAACCAAATTCTAGAAAAATATCCCACCAAATCTCCACAAATTCCCACAAAATACATGAGAAATCCCTCAAGATCCCTAAATCGCCTCAATATCCCACAAAATCACACAAAAATCCCACAAAACCTCCACAAGTTTCCACAAAATCTAAGAAAAATTCCTCAAAATTCTTCAAGTCTCCTCAGAATCCCACACAATTCCAGAAAAAACACACAAAATTCCAGAGAAGTCCCACAAAACTCCCTAAATCATTTCAAAACCCTACCAATTCACAGGAATGTCCCACAAAATCTCCACCAATTCCCAGAACATCCCACAAAAATCCCACAAAAATCCCTAAATCTTCTGAAAACTCGACCAAATTCCAGAAACGCCCCATAAAATCAGCACAGTTTCCCACAAAATTCAAGAAAAAACACCACAAAATTCCCTAAATCTTTTCAAAATACCACAAAATTCTTGAAAAGCCCCACCAAATTCCAGAAACATCCCACAAAATTTCCTCAATACCCAACAAAATCCCAGAAAAATCACACAAAATTCCCTAAATCTTCTCAAAACACGGCCAAAATCCACAAAAATCCCACCAAATCTCCACAAATTCCCACAGAATACATGAAAAATCCCTGATAATTTCTCAGTTCTCTACAGAATCTCACCAAATTCCAGAAAAGTCCCTCAAAGTTCCACAAACATCCCACAAAATCTCCTCAATATCCAACAAAATCCCAGAAAAATCACACAAAATTCCCTAAATCTTCTCAAAACACGACTAAATTCTAGAAAAATGTCCCACCAAATCTCCACAAAATCCCACAAAATACACAAAAAATCCCTCAAGATCCCGAAATCGCCTCAATATCCCACAAAATCCCACAAAAATCACACAAAACCTCCACAAGTTTCCACAAAATCTAAGAAAAATTCCTCAAAATTCTTCAAGTCTCCTCAAAACCACACAAAGTCCTTGAAAAGGCCCACCAAATTCCAGTAAAATCCCACAGATTCTCCACAAATTCCCACAAAATCTAAAACAAATTCCTCAAAATTCTTCAAGTCTCCTCAGAATCCCACACAATTCCAGAAAAAACACACAAAATTCCAGACAAGTCCCACAAAACTCCCTAAATCATTTCAAAACCCTACCAATTCACAGGAATGTCCCACAAAATCTCCACCAATTCCCAGAACATCCCACAAAAATCTCACAAAAATCCCTAAATCTTCTGAAAACTCGACCCAATTCCAGAAACGCCCCATAAAATCAGCACAGTTTCCCACAAAATTCAAGAAAAAACACCACAAAATTCCCAAAATCTTCTCAAAACACAACCGAATTCTAGAAAAATATCCCACCAAATCTCCACAAATTCCCACAAAATACATGAGAAATCCCTCAAGATCCCTAAATCGCCTCAATATCCCACAAAATCACACAAAAATCACACAAAACCTCCACAAGTTTCCACAAAATCTAAGAAAAATTCCTCAAAATTCTTCAAGTCTCCTCAGAATCCCACACAATTCCGGAAAAACCCCACCAAATTCCAGAGAAGTCTCACAAAACTCCCTAAATCATTTCAAAACCCTACCAATTCACAGGAATGTCCCACAAAATCTCCACCAATTCCCAGAACATCCCACAAAAATCTCACAAAAATCCCTAAATCTTCTGAAAACTCGACCAAATTCCAGAAACGCCCCATAAAATCAGCACAGTTTCCCACAAAATTCAAGAAAAAACACCACAAAATTCCCTAAATCTTTTCAAAATACCACAAAATTCTTGAAAAGCCCCACCAAATTCCAGAAACATCCCACAAAATTTCCTCAATACCCAACAAAATCCCAGAAAAATCACACAAAATTCCCTAAATCTTCTCAAAACACGGCCAAAATCCACAAAAATCCCATCAAATCTCCACAAATTCCCACAGAATACATGAAAAATCCCTGATAATTTCTCAGTTCTCTACAGAATCTCACCAAATTCCAGAAAAGTCCCTCAAAGTTCCACAAACATCCCACAAAATCTCCTCAATATCCCACAAAATTCAAGAAAAATCACACAAAATTCCCTAAATCTTCTCAAAACACGACCAAATTCTGGAAAAATATCCCACCAAATCTCCACAAATTCCCACAAAATACATAAAAAATCCCTCAAGATCCCTAAATCGCCTCAATATCCCAAAAAATTCCACAAAAATCACACAAAACCTCCACAAGTTTCCACAAAATCTAAGAAAAATTCCTCAAAAGTCTTCAAGTCTCCTCAAAACCACACAAAGTCCTTGAAAAGGCCCACCAAATTCCAGTAAAATCCCACAGATTCTCCACAAATTCCCACAAAATCTAAAACAAATTCCTCAAAATTCTTCAAGTCTCCTCAGAATCCCACACAATTCCAGAAAAAACACACAAAATTCCAGAGAAGTCCCACAAAACTCCCTAAATCATTTCAAAACCCTACCAATTCACAGGAATGTCCCACAAAATCTCCACCAATTCCCAGAACAACCCACAAAAATCTCACAAAAATCCCTAAATCTTCTGAAAACTCGACCAAATTCCAGAAACGCCCCATAAAATCAGCACAGTTTCCCACAAAATTCAAGAAAAAACACCACAAAATTCCCTAAATCTTTTCAAAATACCACAAAATTCTTGAAAAGCCCCACCAAATTCCAGAAACATCCCACAAAATTTCCTCAATACCCAACAAAATCCCAGAAAAATCACACAAAATTCCCTAAATCTTCTCAAAACACGGCCAAAATCCACAAAAATCCCACCAAATCTCCACAAATTCCCACAGAATACATGAAAAATCCCTGATAATTTCTCAGTTCTCTACAGAATCTCACCAAATTCCAGAAAAGTCCCTCAAAGTTCCACAAACATCCCACAAAATCTCCTCAATATCCAACAAAATCCCAGAAAAATCACACAAAATTCCCTAAATCTTCTCAAAACACGACTAAATTCTAGAAAAATGTCCCACCAAATCTCCACAAAATCCCACAAAATACACAAAAAATCCCTCAAGATCCCGAAATCGCCTCAATATCCCACAAAATCCCACAAAAATCACACAAAACCTCCACAAGTTTCCACAAAATCTAAGAAAAATTCCTCAAAATTCTTCAAGTCTCCTCAAAACCACACAAAGTCCTTGAAAAGGCCCACCAAATTCCAGTAAAATCCCACAGATTCTCCACAAATTCCCACAAAATCTAAAACAAATTCCTCAAAATTCTTCAAGTCTCCTCAGAATCCCACACAATTCCAGAAAAAACACACAAAATTCCAGACAAGTCCCACAAAACTCCCTAAATCATTTCAAAACCCTACCAATTCACAGGAATGTCCCACAAAATCTCCACCAATTCCCAGAACATCCCACAAAAATCTCACAAAAATCCCTAAATCTTCTGAAAACTCGACCCAATTCCAGAAACGCCCCATAAAATCAGCACAGTTTCCCACAAAATTCAAGAAAAAACACCACAAAATTCCCAAAATCTTCTCAAAACACAACCGAATTCTAGAAAAATATCCCACCAAATCTCCACAAATTCCCACAAAATACATGAGAAATCCCTCAAGATCCCTAAATCGCCTCAATATCCCACAAAATCACACAAAAATCACACAAAACCTCCACAAGTTTCCACAAAATCTAAGAAAAATTCCTCAAAATTCTTCAAGTCTCCTCAGAATCCCACACAATTCCGGAAAAACCCCACCAAATTCCAGAGAAGTCTCACAAAACTCCCTAAATCATTTCAAAACCCTACCAATTCACAGGAATGTCCCACAAAATCTCCACCAATTCCCAGAACATCCCACAAAAATCCCACAAAAATCCCTAAATCTTCTGAAAACTCGACCAAATTCCAGAAACGCCCCATAAAATCAGCACAGTTTCCCACAAAATTCAAGAAAAAACACCACAAAATTCCCTAAATCTTTTCAAAATACCACAAAATTCTTGAAAAGCCCCACCAAATTCCAGAAACATCCCACAAAATGTCCTCAATACCCAACAAAATCCCAGAAAAATCACACAAAATTCCCTAAATCTTCTCAAAACACGGCCAAAATCCACAAAAATCCCACCAAATCTCCACAAATTCCCACAGAATACATGAAAAATCCCTGATAATTTCTCAGTTCTCTACAGAATCTCACCAAATTCCAGAAAAGTCCCTCAAAGTTCCACAAACATCCCACAAAATCTCCTCAATATCCAACAAAATCCCAGAAAAATCACACAAAATTCCCTAAATCTTCTCAAAACACGACTAAATTCTGGAAAAATGTCCCACCAAATCTCCACAAAATCCCACAAAATACACAAAAAATCCCTCAAGATCCCGAAATCGCCTCAATATCCCACAAAATCCCACAAAAATCACACAAAACCTCCACAAGTTTCCACAAAATCTAAGAAAAATTCCTCAAAATTCTTCAAGTCTCCTCAAAACCACACAAAGTCCTTGAAAAGGCCCACCAAATTCCAGTAAAATCCCACAGATTCTCCACAAATTCCCACAAAATCTAAAACAAATTCCTCAAAATTCTTCAAGTCTCCTCAGAATCCCACACAATTCCAGAAAAACCCCACAAAATTCCAGAGAAGTCCCACAAAACTCCCTAAATCATTTCAAAACCCTACCAATTCACAGGAATGTCCCACAAAATCTCCACCAATTCCCAGAACATCCCACAAAAATCTCACAAAAATCCCTAAATCTTCTGAAAACTCGACCCAATTCCAGAAACGCCCCATAAAATCAGCACAGTTTCCCACAAAATTCAAGAAAAAACACCAGAAAATTCCCTAAATCTTCTCAAAACACAACCGAATTCTAGAAAAATATCCCACCAAATCTCCACAAATTCCCACAAAATACATGAGAAATCCCTCAAGATCCCTAAATCGCCTCAATATCCCACAAAATCACACAAAAATCACACAAAACCTCCACAAGTTTCCACAAAATCTAAAACAAATTCCTCAAAATTCTTCAAGTCTCCTCAGAATCCCACACAATTCCAGAAAAAACACACAAAATTCCAGACAAGTCCTACAAAACTCCCTAAATCATTTCAAAACCCTACCAATTCACAGGAATGTCCCACAAAATCTCCACCAATTCCCAGAACATCCCACAAAAATCCCACAAAAATCCCTAAATCTTCTGAAAACTCGACCAAATTCCAGAAATGCCCCATAAAATCAGTACAGTTTCCCACAAAATTCAAGAAAAAACACCACAAAATTCCCTAAATCTTTTCAAAATACCACAAAATTCTTGAAAAGCCCCACCAAATTCCAGAAACATCCCACAAAATTTCCTCAATATCCAACAAAATCCCAGAAAAATCACACAAAATTCCCTAAATCTTCTCAAAACACGGCCAAAATCCACAAAAATCCCATCAAATCTCCACAAATTCCCACAGAATACATGAAAAATCCCTGATAATTTCTCAGTTCTCTACAGAATCTCACCAAATTCCAGAAAAGTCCCTCAAAGTTCCACAAACATCCCACAAAATCTCCTCAATATCCCACAAAATTCAAGAAAAATCACACAAAATTCCCTAAATCTTCTCAAAACACGACTAAATTCTAGAAAAATATCGCTCCAAATCTCCACAAATTCCCACAAAATACATGAAAAATCCCTCAAGATCCCTAAATCGCCTCAATATCCCAAAAAAATCCACAAAAATCCCACAAAACCTCCACAAGTTTCCACAAAATCTAAGAAAAATTCCTCAAAATTCTTCAAGTCTCCTCAAAACCACACAAAGTCCTTGAAAAGGCCCACCAAATTCCAGTAAAATCCCACAGATTCTCCACAAATTCCCACAAAATCTAAAACAAATTCCTCAAAATTCTTCAAGTCTCCTCAGAATCCCACACAATTCCAGAAAAAACACACAAAATTCCAGAGAAGTCCCACAAAACTCCCTAAATCATTTCAAAACCCTACCAATTCACAGGAATGTCCCACAAAATCTCCACCAATTCCCAGAACATCCCACAAAAATCTCACAAAAATCCCTAAATCTTCTGAAAACTCGACCCAATTCCAGAAACGCCCCATAAAATCAGCACAGTTTCCCACAAAATTCAAGAAAAAACACCACAAAATTCCCTAAATCTTCTCAAAACACAACCAAATTCTAGAAAAATATCCCACCAAATCTCCACAAATTCCCACAAAATACATGAGAAATCCCTCAAGATCCCTAAATCGCCTCAATATCCCACAAAATCACACAAAAATCACACAAAACCTCCACAAGTTTCCACAAAATCTAAGAAAAATTCCTCAAAATTCTTCAAGTCTCCTCAGAATCCCACACAATTCCAGAAAAAACACACAAAATTCCAGAGAAGTCCCACAAAACTCCCTAAATCATTTCAAAACCCTACCAATTCACAGGAATGTCCCACAAAATCTCCACCAATTCCCAGAACATCCCACAAAAATCTCACAAAAATCCCTAAATCTTCTGAAAACTCGACCAAATTCCAGAAACGCCCCATAAAATCAGCACAGTTTCCCACAAAATTCAAGAAAAAACACCACAAAATTCCCTAAATCTTCTCAAAACACAACCAAATTCTAGAAAAATATCCCACCAAATCTCCACAAATTCCCACAAAATACATGAGAAATCCCTCAAGATCCCTAAATCGCCTCAATATCCCACAAAATCACACAAAAATCCCACAAAACCTCCACAAGTTTCCACAAAATCTAAGAAAAATTCCTCAAAATTCTTCAAGTCTCCTCAGAATCCCACACAATTCCAGAAAAAACACACAAAATTCCAGAGAAGTCCCACAAAACTCCCTAAATCATTTCAAAACCCTACCAATTCACAGGAATGTCCCACAAAATCTCCACCAATTCCCAGAACATCCCACAAAAATCTCACAAAAATCCCTAAATCTTCTGAAAACTCGACCAAATTCCAGAAACGCCCCATAAAATCAGCACAGTTTCCCACAAAATTCAAGAAAAAACACCACAAAATTCCCTAAATCTTCTCAAAACACAACCAAATTCTAGAAAAATATCCCACCAAATCTCCACAAATTCCCACAAAATACATGAGAAATCCCTCAAGATCCCTAAATCGCCTCAATATCCCACAAAATCACACAAAAATCCCACAAAACCTCCACAAGTTTCCACAAAATCTAAGAAAAATTCCTCAAAATTCTTCAAGTCTCCTCAGAATCCCACACAATTCCAGAAAAAACACACAAAATTCCAGAGAAGTCCCACAAAACTCCCTAAATCATTTCAAAACCCTACCAATTCACAGGAATGTCCCACAAAATCTCCACCAATTCCCAGAACATCCCACAAAAATCTCACAAAAATCCCTAAATCTTCTGAAAACTCGACCAAATTCCAGAAACGCCCCATAAAATCAGCACAGTTTCCCACAAAATTCAAGAAAAAACACCACAAAATTCCCTAAATCTTTTCAAAATACCACAAAATTCTTGAAAAGCCCCACCAAATTCCAGAAACATCCCACAAAATTTCCTCAATACCCAACAAAATCCCAGAAAAATCACACAAAATTCCCTAAATCTTCTCAAAACACGGCCAAAATCCACAAAAATCCCACCAAATCTCCACAAATTCCCACAGAATACATGAAAAATCCCTGATAATTTCTCAGTTCTCTACAGAATCTCACCAAATTCCAGAAAAGTCCCTCAAAGTTCCACAAACATCCCACAAAATCTCCTCAATATCCCACAAAATTCAAGAAAAATCACACAAAATTCCCTAAATCTTCTCAAAACACGACCAAATTCTAGAAAAATATCCCTCCAAATCTCCACAAATTCCCACAAAATACATGAAAAATCACTCAAGATCCCTAAATCGCCTCAATATCCCAAAAAATTCCACAAAAATCCCACAAAACCTCCACAAGTTTCCACAAAATCTAAGAAAAATTCCTCAAAATTCTTCAAGTCTCCTCAAAACCACACAAAGTCCTTGAAAAGGCCCACCAAATTCCAGTAAAATCCCACAGATTCTCCACAAATTCCCACAAAATCTAAAACAAATTCCTCAAAATTCTTCAAGTCTCCTCAGAATCCCACACAATTCCAGAAAAAACACACAAAATTCCAGAGAAGTCCCACAAAACTCCCTAAATCATTTCAAAACCCTACCAATTCACAGGAATGTCCCACAAAATCTCCACCAATTCCCAGAACATCCCACAAAAATCTCACAAAAATCCCTAAATCTTCTGAAAACTCGACCAAATTCCAGAAACGCCCCATAAAATCAGCACAGTTTCCCACAAAATCCCAGAAAAATCACACAAAATTCCCTAAATCTTCTCAAAACACGACCAAATTCTAGAAAAATGTCCCACCAAATCTCCACAAATTCCCACAAAATACATGAAAAATCCCTCAAGATCCCGAAATCGCCTCAATATCCCACAAAATCCCACAAAAATCACACAAAACCTCCACAAGTTTCCACAAAATCTAAGAAAAATTCCTCAAAATTCTTCAAGTCTCCTCAAAACCACACAAAGTCCTTGAAAAGGCCCACCAAATTCCAGTAAAATCCCACAGATTCTCCACAAATTCCCACAAAATCTAAAACAAATTCCTCAAAATTCTTCAAGTCTCCTCAGAATCCCACACAATTCCAGAAAAAACACACAAAATTCCAGAGAAGTCCCACAAAACTCCCTAAATCATTTCAAAACCCTACC
This sequence comes from Cyanistes caeruleus, assembly GCF_971803275.1. Lineage (NCBI taxonomy): Eukaryota > Metazoa > Chordata > Aves > Passeriformes > Paridae > Cyanistes > Cyanistes caeruleus. The sequence goes on from NC_141705.1 coordinate 67,694,168, forward strand.
AATTCACAGGAATGTCCCACAAAATCTCCACCAATTCCCAGAACATCCCACAAAAATCTCACAAAAATCCCTAAATCTTCTGAAAACTCGACCAAATTCCAGAAACGCCCCATAAAATCAGCACAGTTTCCCACAAAATTCAAGAAAAAACACCACAAAATTCCCTAAATCTTCTCAAAACACAACCAAATTCTAGAAAAATATCCCACCAAATCTCCACAAATTCCCACAAAATACATGAGAAATCCCTCAAGATCCCTAAATCGCCTCAATATCCCACAAAATCACACAAAAATCACACAAAACCTCCACAAGTTTCCACAAAATCTAAGAAAAATTCCTCAAAATTCTTCAAGTCTCCTCAGAATCCCACACAATTCCAGAAAAAACACACAAAATTCCAGACAAGTCCCACAAAACTCCCTAAATCATTTCAAAACCCTACCAATTCACAGGAATGTCCCACAAAATCTCCACCAATTCCCAGAACATCCCACAAAAATCTCACAAAAATCCCTAAATCTTCTGAAAACTCGACCAAATTCCAGAAACGCCCCATAAAATCAGCACAGTTTCCCACAAAATTCAAGAAAAAACACCACAAAATTCCCTAAATCTTCTCAAAACACAACCAAATTCTAGAAAAATATCCCACCAAATCTCCACAAATTCCCACAAAATACATGAGAAATCCCTCAAGATCCCGAAATCGCCTCAATATCCCACAAAATCACACAAAAATCCCACAAAACCTCCACAAGTTTCCACAAAATCTAAGAAAAATTCCTCAAAATTCTTCAAGTCTCCTCAGAATCCCACACAATTCCAGAAAAAACACACAAAATTCCAGAGAAGTCCCACAAAACTCCCTAAATCATTTCAAAACCCTACCAATTCACAGGAATGTCCCACAAAATCTCCACCAATTCCCAGAACATCCCACAAAAATCTCACAAAAATCCCTAAATCTTCTGAAAACTCGACCAAATTCCAGAAACGCCCCATAAAATCAGCACAGTTTCCCACAAAATTCAAGAAAAAACACCACAAAATTCCCTAAATCTTTTCAAAATACCACAAAATTCTTGAAAAGCCCCACCAAATTCCAGAAACATCCCACAAAATTTCCTCAATACCCAACAAAATCCCAGAAAAATCACACAAAATTCCCTAAATCTTCTCAAAACACGGCCAAAATCCACAAAAATCCCACCAAATCTCCACAAATTCCCACAGAATACATGAAAAATCCCTGATAATTTCTCAGTTCTCTACAGAATCTCACCAAATTCCAGAAAAGTCCCTCAAAGTTCCACAAACATCCCACAAAATCTCCTCAATATCCCACAAAATTCAAGAAAAATCACACAAAATTCCCTAAATCTTCTCAAAACACGACCAAATTCTAGAAAAATATCCCACCAAATCTCCACAAATTCCCACAAAATACATGAAAAATCCCTCAAGATCCCTTAATCGCCTCAATATCCCACAAAATCCCACAAAAATCCCACAAAACCTCCACAAGTTTCCACAAAATCTAAGAAAAATTCCTCAAAATTCTTCAAGTCTCCTTAAAACCACACAAAGTCCTTGAAAAGGCCCACCAAATTCCAGTAAAATCCCACAGATTCTCCACAAATTCCCACAAAATCTAAAACAAATTCCTCAAAATTCTTCAAGTCTCCTCAGAATCCCACACAATTCCAGAAAAAACACACAAAATTCCAGAGAAGTCCCACAAAACTCCCTAAATCATTTCAAAACCCTACCAATTCACAGGAATGTCCCACAAAATCTCCACCAATTCCCAGAACATCCCACAAAAATCTCACAAAAATCCCTAAATCTTCTGAAAACTCGACCCAATTCCAGAAACGCCCCATAAAATCAGCACAGTTTCCCACAAAATTCAAGAAAAAACACCACAAAATTCCCTAAATCTTCTCAAAACACAACCAAATTCTAGAAAAATATCCCACCAAATCTCCACAAATTCCCACAAAATACATGAGAAATCCCTCAAGATCCCTAAATCGCCTCAATATCCCACAAAATCACACAAAAATCACACAAAACCTCCACAAGTTTCCACAAAATCTAAGAAAAATTCCTCAAAATTCTTCAAGTCTCCTCAGAATCCCACACAATTCCAGAAAAAACACACAAAATTCCAGAGAAGTCCCACAAAACTCCCTAAATCATTTCAAAACCCTACCAATTCACAGGAATGTCCCACAAAATCTCCACCAATTCCCAGAACATCCCACAAAAATCTCACAAAAATCCCTAAATCTTCTGAAAACTCGACCAAATTCCAGAAACGCCCCATAAAATCAGCACAGTTTCCCACAAAATTCAAGAAAAAACACCACAAAATTCCCTAAATCTTCTCAAAACACAACCAAATTCTAGAAAAATATCCCACCAAATCTCCACAAATTCCCACAAAATACATGAGAAATCCCTCAAGATCCCTAAATCGCCTCAATATCCCACAAAATCACACAAAAATCACACAAAACCTCCACAAGTTTCCACAAAATCTAAGAAAAATTCCTCAAAATTCTTCAAGTCTCCTCAGAATCCCACACAATTCCAGAAAAAACACACAAAATTCCAGAGAAGTCCCACAAAACTCCCTAAATCATTTCAAAACCCTACCAATTCACAGGAATGTCCCACAAAATCTCCACCAATTCCCAGAACATCCCACAAAAATCTCACAAAAATCCCTAAATCTTCTGAAAACTCGACCAAATTCCAGAAACGCCCCATAAAATCAGCACAGTTTCCCACAAAATTCAAGAAAAAACACCACAAAATTCCCTAAATCTTCTCAAAACACAACCAAATTCTAGAAAAATATCCCACCAAATCTCCACAAATTCCCACAAAATACATGAGAAATCCCTCAAGATCCCTAAATCGCCTCAATATCCCACAAAATCACACAAAAATCCCACAAAACCTCCACAAGTTTCCACAAAATCTAAGAAAAATTCCTCAAAATTCTTCAAGTCTCCTCAGAATCCCACACAATTCCAGAAAAAACACACAAAATTCCAGAGAAGTCCCACAAAACTCCCTAAATCATTTCAAAACCCTACCAATTCACAGGAATGTCCCACAAAATCTCCACCAATTCCCAGAACATCCCACAAAAATCTCACAAAAATCCCTAAATCTTCTGAAAACTCGACCAAATTCCAGAAACGCCCCATAAAATCAGCACAGTTTCCCACAAAATTCAAGAAAAAACACCACAAAATTCCCTAAATCTTTTCAAAATACCACAAAATTCTTGAAAAGCCCCACCAAATTCCAGAAACATCCCACAAAATTTCCTCAATACCCAACAAAATCCCAGAAAAATCACACAAAATTCCCTAAATCTTCTCAAAACACGGCCAAAATCCACAAAAATCCCACCAAATCTCCACAAATTCCCACAGAATACATGAAAAATCCCTGATAATTTCTCAGTTCTCTACAGAATCTCACCAAATTCCAGAAAAGTCCCTCAAAGTTCCACAAACATCCCACAAAATCTCCTCAATATCCCACAAAATTCAAGAAAAATCACACAAAATTCCCTAAATCTTCTCAAAACACGACCAAATTCTAGAAAAATATCCCTCCAAATCTCCACAAATTCCCACAAAATACATGAAAAATCCCTCAAGATCCCTAAATCGCCTCAATATCCCAAAAAATTCCACAAAAATCCCACAAAACCTCCACAAGTTTCCACAAAATCTAAGAAAAATTCCTCAAAATTCTTCAAGTCTCCTCAAAACCACACAAAGTCCTTGAAAAGGCCCACCAAATTCCAGTAAAATCCCACAGATTCTCCACAAATTCCCACAAAATCTAAAACAAATTCCTCAAAATTCTTCAAGTCTCCTCAGAATCCCACACAATTCCAGAAAAAACACACAAAATTCCAGAGAAGTCCCACAAAACTCCCTAAATCATTTCAAAACCCTACCAATTCACAGGAATGTCCCACAAAATCTCCACCAATTCCCAGAACATCCCACAAAAATCTCACAAAAATCCCTAAATCTTCTGAAAACTCGACCAAATTCCAGAAACGCCCCATAAAATCAGCACAGTTTCCCACAAAATTCAAGAAAAAACACCACAAAATTCCCTAAATCTTCTCAAAACACAACCAAATTCTAGAAAAATATCCCACCAAATCTCCACAAATTCCCACAAAATACATGAGAAATCCCTCAAGATCCCTAAATCGCCTCAATATCCCACAAAATCACACAAAAATCACACAAAACCTCCACAAGTTTCCACAAAATCTAAGAAAAATTCCTCAAAATTCTTCAAGTCTCCTCAGAATCCCACACAATTCCAGAAAAAACACACAAAATTCCAGAGAAGTCCCACAAAACTCCCTAAATCATTTCAAAACCCTACCAATTCACAGGAATGTCCCACAAAATCTCCACCAATTCCCAGAACATCCCACAAAAATCCCACAAAAATCCCTAAATCTTCTGAAAACTCGACCAAATTCCAGAAACGCCCCATAAAATCAGCACAGTTTCCCACAAAATTCAAGAAAAAACACCACAAAATTCCCTAAATCTTCTCAAAACACAACCAAATTCTAGAAAAATATCCCACCAAATCTCCACAAATTCCCACAAAATACATGAGAAATCCCTCAAGATCCCTAAATCGCCTCAATATCCCACAAAATCACACAAAAATCACACAAAACCTCCACAAGTTTCCACAAAATCTAAGAAAAATTCCTCAAAATTCTTCAAGTCTCCTCAGAATCCCACACAATTCCAGAAAAAACACACAAAATTCCAGAGAAGTCCCACAAAACTCCCTAAATCATTTCAAAACCCTACCAATTCACAGGAATGTCCCACAAAATCTCCACCAATTCCCAGAACATCCCACAAAAATCTCACAAAAATCCCTAAATCTTCTGAAAACTCGACCAAATTCCAGAAACGCCCCATAAAATCAGCACAGTTTCCCACAAAATTCAAGAAAAAACACCACAAAATTCCCTAAATCTTCTCAAAACACAACCAAATTCTAGAAAAATATCCCACCAAATCTCCACAAATTCCCACAAAATACATGAGAAATCCCTCAAGATCCCTAAATCGCCTCAATATCCCACAAAATCACACAAAAATCCCACAAAACCTCCACAAGTTTCCACAAAATCTAAGAAAAATTCCTCAAAATTCTTCAAGTCTCCTCAGAATCCCACACAATTCCAGAAAAAACACACAAAATTCCAGAGAAGTCCCACAAAACTCCCTAAATCATTTCAAAACCCTACCAATTCACAGGAATGTCCCACAAAATCTCCACCAATTCCCAGAACATCCCACAAAAATCTCACAAAAATCCCTAAATCTTCTGAAAACTCGACCAAATTCCAGAAACGCCCCATAAAATCAGCACAGTTTCCCACAAAATTCAAGAAAAAACACCACAAAATTCCCTAAATCTTTTCAAAATACCACAAAATTCTTGAAAAGCCCCACCAAATTCCAGAAACATCCCACAAAATTTCCTCAATACCCAACAAAATCCCAGAAAAATCACACAAAATTCCCTAAATCTTCTCAAAACACGGCCAAAATCCACAAAAATCCCACCAAATCTCCACAAATTCCCACAGAATACATGAAAAATCCCTGATAATTTCTCAGTTCTCTACAGAATCTCACCAAATTCCAGAAAAGTCCCTCAAAGTTCCACAAACATCCCACAAAATCTCCTCAATATCCAACAAAATCCCAGAAAAATCACACAAAATTCCCTAAATCTTCTCAAAACACGACTAAATTCTAGAAAAATGTCCCACCAAATCTCCACAAAATCCCACAAAATACACAAAAAATCCCTCAAGATCCCGAAATCGCCTCAATATCCCACAAAATCCCACAAAAATCACACAAAACCTCCACAAGTTTCCACAAAATCTAAGAAAAATTCCTCAAAATTCTTCAAGTCTCCTCAAAACCACACAAAGTCCTTGAAAAGGCCCACCAAATTCCAGTAAAATCCCACAGATTCTCCACAAATTCCCACAAAATCTAAAACAAATTCCTCAAAATTCTTCAAGTCTCCTCAGAATCCCACACAATTCCAGAAAAAACACACAAAATTCCAGACAAGTCCCACAAAACTCCCTAAATCATTTCAAAACCCTACCAATTCACAGGAATGTCCCACAAAATCTCCACCAATTCCCAGAACATCCCACAAAAATCTCACAAAAATCCCTAAATCTTCTGAAAACTCGACCCAATTCCAGAAACGCCCCATAAAATCAGCACAGTTTCCCACAAAATTCAAGAAAAAACACCAGAAAATTCCCTAAATCTTCTCAAAACACAACCGAATTCTAGAAAAATATCCCACCAAATCTCCACAAATTCCCACAAAATACATGAGAAATCCCTCAAGATCCCTAAATCGCCTCAATATCCCACAAAATCACACAAAAATCACACAAAACCTCCACAAGTTTCCACAAAATCTAAGAAAAATTCCTCAAAATTCTTCAAGTCTCCTCAGAATCCCACACAATTCCGGAAAAACCCCACCAAATTCCAGAGAAGTCTCACAAAACTCCCTAAATCATTTCAAAACCCTACCAATTCACAGGAATGTCCCACAAAATCTCCACCAATTCCCAGAACATCCCACAAAAATCTCACAAAAATCCCTAAATCTTCTGAAAACTCGACCAAATTCCAGAAACGCCCCATAAAATCAGCACAGTTTCCCACAAAATTCAAGAAAAAACACCACAAAATTCCCTAAATCTTCTCAAAACACAACCAAATTCTAGAAAAATATCCCACCAAATCTCCACAAATTCCCACAAAATACATGAGAAATCCCTCAAGATCCCTAAATCGCCTCAATATCCCACAAAATCACACAAAAATCACACAAAACCTCCACAAGTTTCCACAAAATCTAAGAAAAATTCCTCAAAATTCTTCAAGTCTCCTCAGAATCCCACACAATTCCAGAAAAAACACACAAAATTCCAGAGAAGTCCCACAAAACTCCCTAAATCATTTCAAAACCCTACCAATTCACAGGAATGTCCCACAAAATCTCCACCAATTCCCAGAACATCCCACAAAAATCTCACAAAAATCCCTAAATCTTCTGAAAACTCGACCAAATTCCAGAAACGCCCCATAAAATCAGCACAGTTTCCCACAAAATTCAAGAAAAAACACCACAAAATTCCCTAAATCTTCTCAAAACACAACCAAATTCTAGAAAAATATCCCACCAAATCTCCACAAATTCCCACAAAATACATGAGAAATCCCTCAAGATCCCTAAATCGCCTCAATATCCCACAAAATCACACAAAAATCACACAAAACCTCCACAAGTTTCCACAAAATCTAAGAAAAATTCCTCAAAATTCTTCAAGTCTCCTCAAAACCACACAAAGTCCTTGAAAAGGCCCACCAAATTCCAGTAAAATCCCACAGATTCTCCACAAATTCCCACAAAATCTAAAACAAATTCCTCAAAATTCTTCAAGTCTCCTCAGAATCCCACACAATTCCAGAAAAACCCCACAAAATTCCAGAGAAGTCCCACAAAACTCCCTAAATCATTTCAAAACCCTACCAATTCACAGGAATGTCCCACAAAATCTCCACCAATTCCCAGAACATCCCACAAAAATCCCACAAAAATCCCTAAATCTTCTGAAAACTCGACCAAATTCCAGAAACGCCCCATAAAATCAGCACAGTTTCCCACAAAATTCAAGAAAAAACACCACAAAATTCCCTAAATCTTTTCAAAATACCACAAAATTCTTGAAAAGCCCCACCAAATTCCAGAAACATCCCACAAAATGTCCTCAATACCCAACAAAATCCCAGAAAAATCACACAAAATTCCCTAAATCTTCTCAAAACACGGCCAAAATCCACAAAAATCCCACCAAATCTCCACAAATTCCCACAGAATACATGAAAAATCCCTGATAATTTCTCAGTTCTCTACAGAATCTCACCAAATTCCAGAAAAGTCCCTCAAAGTTCCACAAACATCCCACAAAATCTCCTCAATATCCAACAAAATCCCAGAAAAATCACACAAAATTCCCTAAATCTTCTCAAAACACGACTAAATTCTAGAAAAATGTCCCACCAAATCTCCACAAAATCCCACAAAATACACAAAAAATCCCTCAAGATCCCGAAATCGCCTCAATATCCCACAAAATCCCACAAAAATCACACAAAACCTCCACAAGTTTCCACAAAATCTAAGAAAAATTCCTCAAAATTCTTCAAGTCTCCTCAAAACCACACAAAGTCCTTGAAAAGGCCCACCAAATTCCAGTAAAATCCCACAGATTCTCCACAAATTCCCACAAAATCTAAAACAAATTCCTCAAAATTCTTCAAGTCTCCTCAGAATCCCACACAATTCCAGAAAAAACACACAAAATTCCAGAGAAGTCCCACAAAACTCCCTAAATCATTTCAAAACCCTACCAATTCACAGGAATGTCCCACAAAATCTCCACCAATTCCCAGAACATCCCACAAAAATCTCACAAAAATCCCTAAATCTTCTGAAAACTCGACCAAATTCCAGAAACGCCCCATAAAATCAGCACAGTTTCCCACAAAATTCAAGAAAAAACACCAGAAAATTCCCTAAATCTTCTCAAAACACAACCGAATTCTAGAAAAATATCCCACCAAATCTCCACAAATTCCCACAAAATACATGAGAAATCCCTCAAGATCCCTAAATCGCCTCAATATCCCACAAAATCACACAAAAATCACACAAAACCTCCACAAGTTTCCACAAAATCTAAGAAAAATTCCTCAAAATTCTTCAAGTCTCCTCAGAATCCCACACAATTCCAGAAAAAACACACAAAATTCCAGAGAAGTCCCACAAAACTCCCTAAATCATTTCAAAACCCTACCAATTCACAGGAATGTCCCACAAAATCTCCACCAATTCCCAGAACATCCCACAAAAATCCCACAAAAATCCCTAAATCTTCTGAAAACTCGACCAAATTCCAGAAACGCCCCATAAAATCAGCACAGTTTCCCACAAAATTCAAGAAAAAACACCACAAAATTCCCTAAATCTTTTCAAAATACCACAAAATTCTTGAAAAGCCCCACCAAATTCCAGAAACATCCCACAAAATTTCCTCAATATCCAACAAAATCCCAGAAAAATCACACAAAATTCCCTAAATCTTCTCAAAACACGGCCAAAATCCACAAAAATCCCATCAAATCTCCACAAATTCCCACAGAATACATGAAAAATCCCTGATAATTTCTCAGTTCTCTACAGAATCTCACCAAATTCCAGAAAAGTCCCTCAAAGTTCCACAAACATCCCACAAAATCTCCTCAATATCCCACAAAATTCAAGAAAAATCACACAAAATTCCCTAAATCTTCTCAAAACACGACCAAATTCTAGAAAAATATCCCACCAAATCTCCACAAATTCCCACAAAATACATAAAAAATCCCTCAAGATCCCTAAATCGCCTCAATATCCCACAAAATCACACAAAAATCACACAAAACCTCCACAAGTTTCCACAAAATCTAAGAAAAATTCCTCAAAAGTCTTCAAGTCTCCTCAAAACCACACAAAGTCCTTGAAAAGGCCCACCAAATTCCAGTAAAATCCCACAGATTCTCCACAAATTCCCACAAAATCTAAAACAAATTCCTCAAAATTCTTCAAGTCTCCTCAGAATCCCACACAATTCCAGAAAAAACACACAAAATTCCAGAGAAGTCTCACAAAACTCCCTAAATCATTTCAAAACCCTACCAATTCACAGGAATGTCCCACAAAATCTCCACCAATTCCCAGAACATCCCACAAAAATCTCACAAAAATCCCTAAATCTTCTGAAAACTCGACCAAATTCCAGAAACGCCCCATAAAATCAGCACAGTTTCCCACAAAATTCAAGAAAAAACACCACAAAATTCCCTAAATCTTCTCAAAACACAACCAAATTCTAGAAAAATATCCCACCAAATCTCCACAAATTCCCACAAAATACATGAGAAATCCCTCAAGATCCCTAAATCGCCTCAATATCCCACAAAATCACACAAAAATCCCACAAAACCTCCACAAGTTTCCACAAAATCTAAGAAAAATTCCTCAAAATTCTTCAAGTCTCCTCAGAATCCCACACAATTCCAGAAAAAACACACAAAATTCCAGAGAAGTCCCACAAAACTCCCTAAATCATTTCAAAACCCTACCAATTCACAGGAATGTCCCACAAAATCTCCACCAATTCCCAGAACATCCCACAAAAATCTCACAAAAATCCCTAAATCTTCTGAAAACTCGACCAAATTCCAGAAACGCCCCATAAAATCAGCACAGTTTCCCACAAAATTCAAGAAAAAACACCACAAAATTCCCTAAATCTTTTCAAAATACCACAAAATTCTTGAAAAGCCCCACCAAATTCCAGAAACATCCCACAAAATGTCCTCAATACCCAACAAAATCCCAGAAAAATCACACAAAATTCCCTAAATCTTCTCAAAACACGGCCAAAATCCACAAAAATCCCACCAAATCTCCACAAATTCCCACAGAATACATGAAAAATCCCTGATAATTTCTCAGTTCTCTACAGAATCTCACCAAATTCCAGAAAAGTCCCTCAAAGTTCCACAAACATCCCACAAAATCTCCTCAATATCCAACAAAATCCCAGAAAAATCACACAAAATTCCCTAAATCTTCTCAAAACACGACTAAATTCTAGAAAAATGTCCCACCAAATCTCCACAAAATCCCACAAAATACACAAAAAATCCCTCAAGATCCCGAAATCGCCTCAATATCCCACAAAATCACACAAAAATCCCACAAAACCTCCACAAGTTTCCACAAAATCTAAGAAAAATTCCTCAAAATTCTTCAAGTCTCCTCAGAATCCCACACAATTCCAGAAAAAACACACAAAATTCCAGAGAAGTCCCACAAAACTCCCTAAATCATTTCAAAACCCTACCAATTCACAGGAATGTCCCACAAAATCTCCACCAATTCCCAGAACATCCCACAAAAATCTCACAAAAATCCCTAAATCTTCTGAAAACTCGACCAAATTCCAGAAACGCCCCATAAAATCAGCACAGTTTCCCACAAAATTCAAGAAAAAACACCACAAAATTCCCTAAATCTTTTCAAAATACCACAAAATTCTTGAAAAGCCCCACCAAATTCCAGAAACATCCCACAAAATTTCCTCAATACCCAACAAAATCCCAGAAAAATCACACAAAATTCCCTAAATCTTCTCAAAACACGGCCAAAATCCACAAAAATCCCATCAAATCTCCACAAATTCCCACAGAATACATGAAAAATCCCTGATAATTTCTCAGTTCTCTACAGAATCTCACCAAATTCCAGAAAAGTCCCTCAAAGTTCCACAAACATCCCACAAAATCTCCTCAATATCCCACAAAATTCAAGAAAAATCACACAAAATTCCCTAAATCTTCTCAAAACACGACCAAATTCTGGAAAAATATCCCACCAAATCTCCACAAATTCCCACAAAATACATAAAAAATCCCTCAAGATCCCTAAATCGCCTCAATATCCCACAAAATTCCACAAAAATCACACAAAACCTCCACAAGTTTCCACAAAATCTAAGAAAAATTCCTCAAAAGTCTTCAAGTCTCCTCAAAACCACACAAAGTCCTTGAAAAGGCCCACCAAATTCCAGTAAAATCCCACAGATTCTCCACAAATTCCCACAAAATCTAAAACAAATTCCTCAAAATTCTTCAAGTCTCCTCAGAATCCCACACAATTCCAGAAAAAACACACAAAATTCCAGAGAAGTCCCACAAAACTCCCTAAATCATTTCAAAACCCTACCAATTCACAGGAATGTCCCACAAAATCTCCACCAATTCCCAGAACAACCCACAAAAATCTCACAAAAATCCCTAAATCTTCTGAAAACTCGACCAAATTCCAGAAACGCCCCATAAAATCAGCACAGTTTCCCACAAAATTCAAGAAAAAACACCACAAAATTCCCTAAATCTTTTCAAAATACCACAAAATTCTAGAAAAATATCCCACCAAATCTCCACAAATTCCCACAAAATACATGAGAAATCCCTCAAGATCCCTAAATCGCCTCAATATCCCACAAAATCACACAAAAATCCCACAAAACCTCCACAAGTTTCCACAAAATCTAAGAAAAATTCCTCAAAATTCTTCAAGTCTCCTCAGAATCCCACACAATTCCAGAAAAAACACACAAAATTCCAGAGAAGTCCCACAAAACTCCCTAAATCATTTCAAAACCCTACCAATTCACAGGAATGTCCCACAAAATCTCCACCAATTCCCAGAACATCCCACAAAAATCCCACAAAAATCCCTAAATCTTCTGAAAACTCGACCAAATTCCAGAAACGCCCCATAAAATCAGCACAGTTTCCCACAAAATTCAAGAAAAAACACCACAAAATTCCCTAAATCTTTTCAAAATACCACAAAATTCTTGAAAAGCCCCACCAAATTCCAGAAACATCCCACAAAATGTCCTCAATACCCAACAAAATCCCAGAAAAATCACACAAAATTCCCTAAATCTTCTCAAAACACGGCCAAAATCCAAAAAAATCCCACCAAATCTCCACAAATTCCCACAGAATACATGAAAAATCCCTGATAATTTCTCAGTTCTCTACAGAATCTCACCAAATTCCAGAAAAGTCCCTCAAAGTTCCACAAACATCCCACAAAATCTCCTCAATATCCAACAAAATCCCAGAAAAATCACACAAAATTCCCTAAATCTTCTCAAAACACGACTAAATTCTAGAAAAATGTCCCACCAAATCTCCACAAAATCCCACAAAATACACAAAAAATCCCTCAAGATCCCGAAATCGCCTCAATATTTCACAAAATCCCACAAAAATCACACAAAACCTCCACAAGTTTCCACAAAATCTAAGAAAAATTCCTCAAAATTCTTCAAGTCTCCTCAAAACCACACAAAGTCCTTGAAAAGGCCCACCAAATTCCAGTAAAATCCCACAGATTCTCCACAAATTCCCACAAAATCTAAGAAAAATTCCTCAAAATTCTTCAAGTCTCCTCAGAATCCCACACAATTCCAGAAAAACCCCACAAAATTCCAGAGAAGTCCCACAAAACTCCCTAAATCATTTCAAAACCCTACCAATTCACAGGAATGTCCCACAAAATCTCCACCAATTCCCAGAACATCCCACAAAAATCCCACAAAAATCCCTAAATCTTCTGAAAACTCGACCAAATTCCAGAAACGCCCCATAAAATCAGCACAGTTTCCCACAAAATTCAAGAAAAAACACCACAAAATTCCCTAAATCTTTTCAAAATACCACAAAATTCTTGAAAAGCCCCACCAAATTCCAGAAACATCCCACAAAATGTCCTCAATACCCAACAAAATCCCAGAAAAATCACACAAAATTCCCTAAATCTTCTCAAAACACGGCCAAAATCCACAAAAATCCCACCAAATCTCCACAAATTCCCACAGAATACATGAAAAATCCCTGATAATTTCTCAGTTCTCTACAGAATCTCACCAAATTCCAGAAAAGTCCCTCAAAGTTCCACAAACATCCCACAAAATCTCCTCAATATCCAACAAAATCCCAGAAAAATCACACAAAATTCCCTAAATCTTCTCAAAACACGACTAAATTCTAGAAAAATGTCCCACCAAATCTCCACAAAATCCCACAAAATACACAAAAAATCCCTCAAGATCCCGAAATCGCCTCAATATCCCACAAAATCCCACAAAAATCACACAAAACCTCCACAAGTTTCCACAAAATCTAAGAAAAATTCCTCAAAATTCTTCAAGTCTCCTCAAAACCACACAAAGTCCTTGAAAAGGCCCACCAAATTCCAGTAAAATCCCACAGATTCTCCACAAATTCCCACAAAATCTAAAACAAATTCCTCAAAATTCTTCAAGTCTCCTCAGAATCCCACACAATTCCAGAAAAAACACACAAAATTCCAGAGAAGTCCCACAAAACTCCCTAAATCATTTCAAAACCCTACCAATTCACAGGAATGTCCCACAAAATCTCCACCAATTCCCAGAACATCCCACAAAAATCTCACAAAAATCCCTAAATCTTCTGAAAACTCGACCAAATTCCAGAAACGCCCCATAAAATCAGCACAGTTTCCCACAAAATTCAAGAAAAAACACCAGAAAATTCCCTAAATCTTCTCAAAACACAACCGAATTCTAGAAAAATATCCCACCAAATCTCCACAAATTCCCACAAAATACATGAGAAATCCCTCAAGATCCCTAAATCGCCTCAATATCCCACAAAATCACACAAAAATCACACAAAACCTCCACAAGTTTCCACAAAATCTAAGAAAAATTCCTCAAAATTCTTCAAGTCTCCTCAGAATCCCACACAATTCCAGAAAAAACACACAAAATTCCAGAGAAGTCCCACAAAACTCCCTAAATCATTTCAAAACCCTACCAATTCACAGGAATGTCCCACAAAATCTCCACCAATTCCCAGAACATCCCACAAAAATCCCACAAAAATCCCTAAATCTTCTGAAAACTCGACCAAATTCCAGAAATGCCCCATAAAATCAGCACAGTTTCCCACAAAATTCAAGAAAAAACACCACAAAATTCCCTAAATCTTTTCAAAATACCACAAAATTCTTGAAAAGCCCCACCAAATTCCAGAAACATCCCACAAAATTTCCTCAATATCCAACAAAATCCCAGAAAAATCACACAAAATTCCCTAAATCTTCTCAAAACACGGCCAAAATCCACAAAAATCCCACCAAATCTCCACAAATTCCCACAGAATACATGAAAAATCCCTGATAATTTCTCAGTTCTCTACAGAATCTCACCAAATTCCAGAAAAGTCCCTCAAAGTTCCACAAACATCCCACAAAATCTCCTCAATATCCCACAAAATTCAAGAAAAATCACACAAAATTCCCTAAATCTTCTCAAAACACGACTAAATTCTAGAAAAATATCGCTCCAAATCTCCACAAATTCCCACAAAATACATGAAAAATCCCTCAAGATCCCTAAATCGCCTCAATATCCCAAAAAAATCCACAAAAATCCCACAAAACCTCCACAAGTTTCCACAAAATCTAAGAAAAATTCCTCAAAATTCTTCAAGTCTCCTCAAAACCACACAAAGTCCTTGAAAAGGCCCACCAAATTCCAGTAAAATCCCACAGATTCTCCACAAATTCCCACAAAATCTAAAACAAATTCCTCAAAATTCTTCAAGTCTCCTCAGAATCCCACACAATTCCAGAAAAAACACACAAAATTCCAGAGAAGTCCCACAAAACTCCCTAAATCATTTCAAAACCCTACCAATTCACAGGAATGTCCCACAAAATCTCCACCAATTCCCAGAACATCCCACAAAAATCTCACAAAAATCCCTAAATCTTCTGAAAACTCGACCCAATTCCAGAAACGCCCCATAAAATCAGCACAGTTTCCCACAAAATTCAAGAAAAAACACCAGAAAATTCCCTAAATCTTCTCAAAACACAACCGAATTCTAGAAAAATATCCCACCAAATCTCCACAAATTCCCACAAAATACATGAGAAATCCCTCAAGATCCCTAAATCGCCTCAATATCCCACAAAATCACACAAAAATCACACAAAACCTCCACAAGTTTCCACAAAATCTAAGAAAAATTCCTCAAAATTCTTCAAGTCTCCTCAGAATCCCACACAATTCCAGAAAAAACACACAAAATTCCAGAGAAGTCCCACAAAACTCCCTAAATCATTTCAAAACCCTACCAATTCACAGGAATGTCCCACAAAATCTCCACCAATTCCCAGAACATCCCACAAAAATCTCACAAAAATCCCTAAATCTTCTGAAAACTCGACCAAATTCCAGAAACGCCCCATAAAATCAGCACAGTTTCCCACAAAATTCAAGAAAAAACACCACAAAATTCCCTAAATCTTCTCAAAACACAACCAAATTCTAGAAAAATATCCCACCAAATCTCCACAAATTCCCACAAAATACATGAGAAATCCCTCAAGATCCCTAAATCGCCTCAATATCCCACAAAATCACACAAAAATCCCACAAAACCTCCACAAGTTTCCACAAAATCTAAGAAAAATTCCTCAAAATTCTTCAAGTCTCCTCAGAATCCCACACAATTCCAGAAAAAACACACAAAATTCCAGAGAAGTCCCACAAAACTCCCTAAATCATTTCAAAACCCTACCAATTCACAGGAATGTCCCACAAAATCTCCACCAATTCCCAGAACATCCCACAAAAATCCCACAAAAATCCCTAAATCTTCTGAAAACTCGACCAAATTCCAGAAACGCCCCATAAAATCAGCACAGTTTCCCACAAAATTCAAGAAAAAACACCACAAAATTCCCTAAATCTTTTCAAAATACCACAAAATTCTTGAAAAGCCCCACCAAATTCCAGAAACATCCCACAAAATGTCCTCAATACCCAACAAAATCCCAGAAAAATCACACAAAATTCCCTAAATCTTCTCAAAACACGGCCAAAATCCACAAAAATCCCACCAAATCTCCACAAATTCCCACAGAATACATGAAAAATCCCTGATAATTTCTCAGTTCTCTACAGAATCTCACCAAATTCCAGAAAAGTCCCTCAAAGTTCCACAAACATCCCACAAAATCTCCTCAATATCCAACAAAATCCCAGAAAAATCACACAAAATTCCCTAAATCTTCTCAAAACACGACTAAATTCTGGAAAAATGTCCCACCAAATCTCCACAAAATCCCACAAAATACACAAAAAATCCCTCAAGATCCCGAAATCGCCTCAATATCCCACAAAATCCCACAAAAATCACACAAAACCTCCACAAGTTTCCACAAAATCTAAGAAAAATTCCTCAAAATTCTTCAAGTCTCCTCAAAACCACACAAAGTCCTTGAAAAGGCCCACCAAATTCCAGTAAAATCCCACAGATTCTCCACAAATTCCCACAAAATCTAAAACAAATTCCTCAAAATTCTTCAAGTCTCCTCAGAATCCCACACAATTCCAGAAAAAACACACAAAATTCCAGAGAAGTCCCACAAAACTCCCTAAATCATTTCAAAACCCTACCAATTCACAGGAATGTCCCACAAAATCTCCACCAATTCCCAGAACATCCCACAAAAATCTCACAAAAATCCCTAAATCTTCTGAAAACTCGACCAAATTCCAGAAACGCCCCATAAAATCAGCACAGTTTCCCACAAAATTCAAGAAAAAACACCAGAAAATTCCCTAAATCTTCTCAAAACACAACCGAATTCTAGAAAAATATCCCACCAAATCTCCACAAATTCCCACAAAATACATGAGAAATCCCTCAAGATCCCTAAATCGCCTCAATATCCCACAAAATCACACAAAAATCACACAAAACCTCCACAAGTTTCCACAAAATCTAAGAAAAATTCCTCAAAATTCTTCAAGTCTCCTCAGAATCCCACACAATTCCAGAAAAAACACACAAAATTCCAGAGAAGTCCCACAAAACTCCCTAAATCATTTCAAAACCCTACCAATTCACAGGAATGTCCCACAAAATCTCCACCAATTCCCAGAACATCCCACAAAAATCCCACAAAAATCCCTAAATCTTCTGAAAACTCGACCAAATTCCAGAAATGCCCCATAAAATCAGCACAGTTTCCCACAAAATTCAAGAAAAAACACCACAAAATTCCCTAAATCTTTTCAAAATACCACAAAATTCTTGAAAAGCCCCACCAAATTCCAGAAACATCCCACAAAATTTCCTCAATATCCAACAAAATCCCAGAAAAATCACACAAAATTCCCTAAATCTTCTCAAAACACGGCCAAAATCCACAAAAATCCCACCAAATCTCCACAAATTCCCACAGAATACATGAAAAATCCCTGATAATTTCTCAGTTCTCTACAGAATCTCACCAAATTCCAGAAAAGTCCCTCAAAGTTCCACAAACATCCCACAAAATCTCCTCAATATCCCACAAAATTCAAGAAAAATCACACAAAATTCCCTAAATCTTCTCAAAACACGACTAAATTCTAGAAAAATATCGCTCCAAATCTCCACAAATTCCCACAAAATACATGAAAAATCCCTCAAGATCCCTAAATCGCCTCAATATCCCAAAAAAATCCACAAAAATCCCACAAAACCTCCACAAGTTTCCACAAAATCTAAGAAAAATTCCTCAAAATTCTTCAAGTCTCCTCAAAACCACACAAAGTCCTTGAAAAGGCCCACCAAATTCCAGTAAAATCCCACAGATTCTCCACAAATTCCCACAAAATCTAAAACAAATTCCTCAAAATTCTTCAAGTCTCCTCAGAATCCCACACAATTCCAGAAAAAACACACAAAATTCCAGAGAAGTCCCACAAAACTCCCTAAATCATTTCAAAACCCTACCAATTCACAGGAATGTCCCACAAAATCTCCACCAATTCCCAGAACATCCCACAAAAATCTCACAAAAATCCCTAAATCTTCTGAAAACTCGACCCAATTCCAGAAACGCCCCATAAAATCAGCACAGTTTCCCACAAAATTCAAGAAAAAACACCAGAAAATTCCCTAAATCTTCTCAAAACACAACCGAATTCTAGAAAAATATCCCACCAAATCTCCACAAATTCCCACAAAATACATGAGAAATCCCTCAAGATCCCTAAATCGCCTCAATATCCCACAAAATCACACAAAAATCACACAAAACCTCCACAAGTTTCCACAAAATCTAAGAAAAATTCCTCAAAATTCTTCAAGTCTCCTCAGAATCCCACACAATTCCAGAAAAAACACACAAAATTCCAGAGAAGTCCCACAAAACTCCCTAAATCATTTCAAAACCCTACCAATTCACAGGAATGTCCCACAAAATCTCCACCAATTCCCAGAACATCCCACAAAAATCTCACAAAAATCCCTAAATCTTCTGAAAACTCGACCAAATTCCAGAAACGCCCCATAAAATCAGCACAGTTTCCCACAAAATTCAAGAAAAAACACCACAAAATTCCCTAAATCTTCTCAAAACACAACCAAATTCTAGAAAAATATCCCACCAAATCTCCACAAATTCCCACAAAATACATGAGAAATCCCTCAAGATCCCTAAATCGCCTCAATATCCCACAAAATCACACAAAAATCCCACAAAACCTCCACAAGTTTCCACAAAATCTAAGAAAAATTCCTCAAAATTCTTCAAGTCTCCTCAGAATCCCACACAATTCCAGAAAAAACACACAAAATTCCAGAGAAGTCCCACAAAACTCCCTAAATCATTTCAAAACCCTACCAATTCACAGGAATGTCCCACAAAATCTCCACCAATTCCCAGAACATCCCACAAAAATCCCACAAAAATCCCTAAATCTTCTGAAAACTCGACCAAATTCCAGAAACGCCCCATAAAATCAGCACAGTTTCCCACAAAATTCAAGAAAAAACACCACAAAATTCCCTAAATCTTTTCAAAATACCACAAAATTCTTGAAAAGCCCCACCAAATTCCAGAAACATCCCACAAAATGTCCTCAATACCCAACAAAATCCCAGAAAAATCACACAAAATTCCCTAAATCTTCTCAAAACACGGCCAAAATCCACAAAAATCCCACCAAATCTCCACAAATTCCCACAGAATACATGAAAAATCCCTGATAATTTCTCAGTTCTCTACAGAATCTCACCAAATTCCAGAAAAGTCCCTCAAAGTTCCACAAACATCCCACAAAATCTCCTCAATATCCAACAAAATCCCAGAAAAATCACACAAAATTCCCTAAATCTTCTCAAAACACGACTAAATTCTAGAAAAATGTCCCACCAAATCTCCACAAAATCCCACAAAATACACAAAAAATCCCTCAAGATCCCGAAATCGCCTCAATATCCCACAAAATCCCACAAAAATCACACAAAACCTCCACAAGTTTCCACAAAATCTAAGAAAAATTCCTCAAAATTCTTCAAGTCTCCTCAAAACCACACAAAGTCCTTGAAAAGGCCCACCAAATTCCAGTAAAATCCCACAGATTCTCCACAAATTCCCACAAAATCTAAAACAAATTCCTCAAAATTCTTCAAGTCTCCTCAGAATCCCACACAATTCCAGAAAAAACACACAAAATTCCAGACAAGTCCCACAAAACTCCCTAAATCATTTCAAAACCCTACCAATTCACAGGAATGTCCCACAAAATCTCCACCAATTCCCAGAACATCCCACAAAAATCTCACAAAAATCCCTAAATCTTCTGAAAACTCGACCAAATTCCAGAAACGCCCCATAAAATCAGCACAGTTTCCCACAAAATTCAAGAAAAAACACCACAAAATTCCCTAAATCTTCTCAAAACACAACCGAATTCTAGAAAAATATCCCACCAAATCTCCACAAATTCCCACAAAATACATGAGAAATCCCTCAAGATCCCTAAATCGCCTCAATATCCCACAAAATCACACAAAAATCACACAAAACCTCCACAAGTTTCCACAAAATCTAAGAAAAATTCCTCAAAATTCTTCAAGTCTCCTCAGAATCCCACACAATTCCGGAAAAACCCCACCAAATTCCAGAGAAGTCTCACAAAACTCCCTAAATCATTTCAAAACCCTACCAATTCACAGGAATGTCCCACAAAATCTCCACCAATTCCCAGAACATCCCACAAAAATCTCACAAAAATCCCTAAATCTTCTGAAAACTCGACCAAATTCCAGAAACGCCCCATAAAATCAGCACAGTTTCCCACAAAATTCAAGAAAAAACACCACAAAATTCCCTAAATCTTCTCAAAACACAACCAAATTCTAGAAAAATATCCCACCAAATCTCCACAAATTCCCACAAAATACATGAGAAATCCCTCAAGATCCCTAAATCGCCTCAATATCCCACAAAATCACACAAAAATCACACAAAACCTCCACAAGTTTCCACAAAATCTAAGAAAAATTCCTCAAAATTCTTCAAGTCTCCTCAGAATCCCACACAATTCCGGAAAAAACACCACCAAATTCCAGAGAAGTCTCACAAAACTCCCTAAATCATTTCAAAACCCTACCAATTCACAGGAATGTCCCACAAAATCTCCACCAATTCCCAGAACATCCCACAAAAATCTCACAAAAATCCCTAAATCTTCTGAAAACTCGACCAAATTCCAGAAACGCCCCATAAAATCAGCACAGTTTCCCACAAAATTCAAGAAAAAACACCACAAAATTCCCTAAATCTTTTCAAAATACCACAACATTCTTGAAAAGCCCCACCAAATTCCAGAAACATCCCACAAAATTTCCTCAATATCCCACAAAATTCAAGAAAAATCACACAAAATTCCCTAAATCTTCTCAAAACACGACCAAATTCTGGAAAAATATCCCACCAAATCTCCACAAATTCCCACAAAATACATAAAAAATCCCTCAAGATCCCTAAATCGCCTCAATATCCCACAAAATTCCACAAAAATCACACAAAACCTCCACAAGTTTCCACAAAATCTAAGAAAAATTCCTCAAAATTCTTCAAGTCTCCTCAAAACCACACAAAGTCCTTGAAAAGGCCCACCAAATTCCAGTAAAATCCCACAGATTCTCCACAAATTCCCACAAAATCTAAAACAAATTCCTCAAAATTCTTCAAGTCTCCTCAGAATCCCACACAATTCCAGAAAAAACACACAAAATTCCAGACAAGTCCCACAAAACTCCCTAAATCATTTCAAAACCCTACCAATTCACAGGAATGTCCCACAAAATCTCCACCAATTCCCAGAACATCCCACAAAAATCTCACAAAAATCCCTAAATCTTCTGAAAACTCGACCAAATTCCAGAAACGCCCCATAAAATCAGCACAGTTTCCCACAAAATTCAAGAAAAAACACCACAAAATTCCCTAAATCTTTTCAAAATACCACAAAATTCTTGAAAAGCCCCACCAAATTCCAGAAACATCCCACAAAATTTCCTCAATACCCAACAAAATCCCAGAAAAATCACACAAAATTCCCTAAATCTTCTCAAAACACGGCCAAAATCCACAAAAAACCCATCAAATCTCCACAAATTCCCACAGAATACATGAAAAATCCCTGATAATTTCTCAGTTCTCTACAGAATCTCACCAAATTCCAGAAAAGTCCCTCAAAGTTCCACAAACATCCCACAAAATCTCCTCAATATCCCACAAAATTCAAGAAAAATCACACAAAATTCCCTAAATCTTCTCAAAACACGACCAAATTCTGGAAAAATATCCCACCAAATCTCCACAAATTCCCACAAAATACATAAAAAATCCCTCAAGATCCCTAAATCCCCTCAATATCCCACAAAATTCCACAAAAATCACACAAAACCTCCACAAGTTTCCACAAAATCTAAGAAAAATTCCTCAAAAGTCTTCAAGTCTCCTCAAAACCACACAAAGTCCTTGAAAAGGCCCACCAAATTCCAGTAAAATCCCACAGATTCTCCACAAATTCCCACAAAATCTAAAACAAATTCCTCAAAATTCTTCAAGTCTCCTCAGAATCCCACACAATTCCAGAAAAAACACACAAAATTCCAGAGAAGTCCCACAAAACTCCCTAAATCATTTCAAAACCCTACCAATTCACAGGAATGTCCCACAAAATCTCCACCAATTCCCAGAACAACCCACAAAAATCTCACAAAAATCCCTAAATCTTCTGAAAACTCGACCAAATTCCAGAAACGCCCCATAAAATCAGCACAGTTTCCCACAAAATTCAAGAAAAAACACCACAAAATTCCCTAAATCTTCTCAAAACACAACCAAATTCTAGAAAAATATCCCACCAAATCTCCACAAATTCCCACAAAATACATGAGAAATCCCTCAAGATCCCTAAATCGCCTCAATATCCCACAAAATCACACAAAAATCCCACAAAACCTCCACAAGTTTCCACAAAATCTAAGAAAAATTCCTCAAAATTCTTCAAGTCTCCTCAGAATCCCACACAATTCCAGAAAAAACACACAAAATTCCAGAGAAGTCCCACAAAACTCCCTAAATCATTTCAAAACCCTACCAATTCACAGGAATGTCCCACAAAATCTCCACCAATTCCCAGAACATCCCACAAAAATCCCACAAAAATCCCTAAATCTTCTGAAAACTCGACCAAATTCCAGAAACGCCCCATAAAATCAGCACAGTTTCCCACAAAATTCAAGAAAAAACACCACAAAATTCCCTAAATCTTTTCAAAATACCACAAAATTCTTGAAAAGCCCCACCAAATTCCAGAAACATCCCACAAAATGTCCTCAATACCCAACAAAATCCCAGAAAAATCACACAAAATTCCCTAAATCTTCTCAAAACACGGCCAAAATCCACAAAAATCCCACCAAATCTCCACAAATTCCCACAGAATACATGAAAAATCCCTGATAATTTCTCAGTTCTCTACAGAATCTCACCAAATTCCAGAAAAGTCCCTCAAAGTTCCACAAACATCCCACAAAATCTCCTCAATATCCAACAAAATCCCAGAAAAATCACACAAAATTCCCTAAATCTTCTCAAAACACGACTAAATTCTAGAAAAATGTCCCACCAAATCTCCACAAAATCCCACAAAATACACAAAAAATCCCTCAAGATCCCGAAATCGCCTCAATATCCCACAAAATCCCACAAAAATCACACAAAACCTCCACAAGTTTCCACAAAATCTAAGAAAAATTCCTCAAAATTCTTCAAGTCTCCTCAAAACCACACAAAGTCCTTGAAAAGGCCCACCAAATTCCAGTAAAATCCCACAGATTCTCCACAAATTCCCACAAAATCTAAAACAAATTCCTCAAAATTCTTCAAGTCTCCTCAGAATCCCACACAATTCCAGAAAAAACACACAAAATTCCAGAGAAGTCCCACAAAACTCCCTAAATCATTTCAAAACCCTACCAATTCACAGGAATGTCCCACAAAATCTCCACCAATTCCCAGAACATCCCACAAAAATCTCACAAAAATCCCTAAATCTTCTGAAAACTCGACCAAATTCCAGAAACGCCCCATAAAATCAGCACAGTTTCCCACAAAATTCAAGAAAAAACACCAGAAAATTCCCTAAATCTTCTCAAAACACAACCGAATTCTAGAAAAATATCCCACCAAATCTCCACAAATTCCCACAAAATACATGAGAAATCCCTCAAGATCCCTAAATCGCCTCAATATCCCACAAAATCACACAAAAATCACACAAAACCTCCACAAGTTTCCACAAAATCTAAGAAAAATTCCTCAAAATTCTTCAAGTCTCCTCAGAATCCCACACAATTCCAGAAAAAACACACAAAATTCCAGAGAAGTCCCACAAAACTCCCTAAATCATTTCAAAACCCTACCAATTCACAGGAATGTCCCACAAAATCTCCACCAATTCCCAGAACATCCCACAAAAATCCCACAAAAATCCCTAAATCTTCTGAAAACTCGACCAAATTCCAGAAACGCCCCATAAAATCAGCACAGTTTCCCACAAAATTCAAGAAAAAACACCACAAAATTCCCTAAATCTTTTCAAAATACCACAAAATTCTTGAAAAGCCCCACCAAATTCCAGAAACATCCCACAAAATTTCCTCAATATCCAACAAAATCCCAGAAAAATCACACAAAATTCCCTAAATCTTCTCAAAACACGGCCAAAATCCACAAAAATCCCACCAAATCTCCACAAATTCCCACAGAATACATGAAAAATCCCTGATAATTTCTCAGTTCTCTACAGAATCTCACCAAATTCCAGAAAAGTCCCTCAAAGTTCCACAAACATCCCACAAAATCTCCTCAATATCCCACAAAATTCAAGAAAAATCACACAAAATTCCCTAAATCTTCTCAAAACACGACTAAATTCTAGAAAAATATCGCTCCAAATCTCCACAAATTCCCACAAAATACATGAAAAATCCCTCAAGATCCCTAAATCGCCTCAATATCCCAAAAAAATCCACAAAAATCCCACAAAACCTCCACAAGTTTCCACAAAATC
Source organism: Cyanistes caeruleus (assembly GCF_971803275.1). Lineage (NCBI taxonomy): Eukaryota > Metazoa > Chordata > Aves > Passeriformes > Paridae > Cyanistes > Cyanistes caeruleus. The sequence continues at coordinate 67,719,411 of NC_141705.1, forward strand.
TAAGAAAAATTCCTCAAAATTCTTCAAGTCTCCTCAAAACCACACAAAGTCCTTGAAAAGGCCCACCAAATTCCAGTAAAATCCCACAGATTCTCCACAAATTCCCACAAAATCTAAAACAAATTCCTCAAAATTCTTCAAGTCTCCTCAGAATCCCACACAATTCCAGAAAAAACACACAAAATTCCAGAGAAGTCCCACAAAACTCCCTAAATCATTTCAAAACCCTACCAATTCACAGGAATGTCCCACAAAATCTCCACCAATTCCCAGAACATCCCACAAAAATCTCACAAAAATCCCTAAATCTTCTGAAAACTCGACCCAATTCCAGAAACGCCCCATAAAATCAGCACAGTTTCCCACAAAATTCAAGAAAAAACACCACAAAATTCCCTAAATCTTCTCAAAACACAACCAAATTCTAGAAAAATATCCCACCAAATCTCCACAAATTCCCACAAAATACATGAGAAATCCCTCAAGATCCCTAAATCGCCTCAATATCCCACAAAATCACACAAAAATCACACAAAACCTCCACAAGTTTCCACAAAATCTAAGAAAAATTCCTCAAAATTCTTCAAGTCTCCTCAGAATCCCACACAATTCCAGAAAAAACACACAAAATTCCAGAGAAGTCCCACAAAACTCCCTAAATCATTTCAAAACCCTACCAATTCACAGGAATGTCCCACAAAATCTCCACCAATTCCCAGAACATCCCACAAAAATCTCACAAAAATCCCTAAATCTTCTGAAAACTCGACCAAATTCCAGAAACGCCCCATAAAATCAGCACAGTTTCCCACAAAATTCAAGAAAAAACACCACAAAATTCCCTAAATCTTCTCAAAACACAACCAAATTCTAGAAAAATATCCCACCAAATCTCCACAAATTCCCACAAAATACATGAGAAATCCCTCAAGATCCCTAAATCGCCTCAATATCCCACAAAATCACACAAAAATCCCACAAAACCTCCACAAGTTTCCACAAAATCTAAGAAAAATTCCTCAAAATTCTTCAAGTCTCCTCAGAATCCCACACAATTCCAGAAAAAACACACAAAATTCCAGAGAAGTCCCACAAAACTCCCTAAATAATTTCAAAACCCTACCAATTCACAGGAATGTCCCACAAAATCTCCACCAATTCCCAGAACATCCCACAAAAATCCCACAAAAATCCCTAAATCTTCTGAAAACTCGACCAAATTCCAGAAACGCCCCATAAAATCAGCACAGTTTCCCACAAAATTCAAGAAAAAACACCACAAAATTCCCTAAATCTTTTCAAAATACCACAAAATTCTTGAAAAGCCCCACCAAATTCCAGAAACATCCCACAAAATGTCCTCAATACCCAACAAAATCCCAGAAAAATCACACAAAATTCCCTAAATCTTCTCAAAACACGGCCAAAATCCACAAAAATCCCACCAAATCTCCACAAATTCCCACAGAATACATGAAAAATCCCTGATAATTTCTCAGTTCTCTACAGAATCTCACCAAATTCCAGAAAAGTCCCTCAAAGTTCCACAAACATCCCACAAAATCTCCTCAATATCCAACAAAATCCCAGAAAAATCACACAAAATTCCCTAAATCTTCTCAAAACACGACTAAATTCTAGAAAAATGTCCCACCAAATCTCCACAAAATCCCACAAAATACACAAAAAATCCCTCAAGATCCCGAAATCGCCTCAATATCCCACAAAATCCCACAAAAATCACACAAAACCTCCACAAGTTTCCACAAAATCTAAGAAAAATTCCTCAAAATTCTTCAAGTCTCCTCAAAACCACACAAAGTCCTTGAAAAGGCCCACCAAATTCCAGTAAAATCCCACAGATTCTCCACAAATTCCCACAAAATCTAAAACAAATTCCTCAAAATTCTTCAAGTCTCCTCAGAATCCCACACAATTCCAGAAAAAACACACAAAATTCCAGACAAGTCCCACAAAACTCCCTAAATCATTTCAAAACCCTACCAATTCACAGGAATGTCCCACAAAATCTCCACCAATTCCCAGAACATCCCACAAAAATCTCACAAAAATCCCTAAATCTTCTGAAAACTCGACCAAATTCCAGAAACGCCCCATAAAATCAGCACAGTTTCCCACAAAATTCAAGAAAAAACACCAGAAAATTCCCTAAATCTTCTCAAAACACAACCGAATTCTAGAAAAATATCCCACCAAATCTCCACAAATTCCCACAAAATACATGAGAAATCCCTCAAGATCCCTAAATCGCCTCAATATCCCACAAAATCACACAAAAATCACACAAAACCTCCACAAGTTTCCACAAAATCTAAGAAAAATTCCTCAAAATTCTTCAAGTCTCCTCAGAATCCCACACAATTCCGGAAAAACCCCACCAAATTCCAGAGAAGTCTCACAAAACTCCCTAAATCATTTCAAAACCCTACCAATTCACAGGAATGTCCCACAAAATCTCCACCAATTCCCAGAACATCCCACAAAAATCTCACAAAAATCCCTAAATCTTCTGAAAACTCGACCAAATTCCAGAAACGCCCCATAAAATCAGCACAGTTTCCCACAAAATTCAAGAAAAAACACCACAAAATTCCCTAAATCTTCTCAAAACACAACCAAATTCTAGAAAAATATCCCACCAAATCTCCACAAATTCCCACAAAATACATGAGAAATCCCTCAAGATCCCTAAATCGCCTCAATATCCCACAAAATCACACAAAAATCACACAAAACCTCCACAAGTTTCCACAAAATCTAAGAAAAATTCCTCAAAATTCTTCAAGTCTCCTCAGAATCCCACACAATTCCGGAAAAAACACCACCAAATTCCAGAGAAGTCTCACAAAACTCCCTAAATCATTTCAAAACCCTACCAATTCACAGGAATGTCCCACAAAATCTCCACCAATTCCCAGAACATCCCACAAAAATCTCACAAAAATCCCTAAATCTTCTGAAAACTCGACCAAATTCCAGAAACGCCCCATAAAATCAGCACAGTTTCCCACAAAATTCAAGAAAAAACACCACAAAATTCCCTAAATCTTTTCAAAATACCACAACATTCTTGAAAAGCCCCACCAAATTCCAGAAACATCCCACAAAATTTCCTCAATATCCCACAAAATTCAAGAAAAATCACACAAAATTCCCTAAATCTTCTCAAAACACGACCAAATTCTGGAAAAATATCCCACCAAATCTCCACAAATTCCCACAAAATACATAAAAAATCCCTCAAGATCCCTAAATCGCCTCAATATCCCACAAAATTCCACAAAAATCACACAAAACCTCCACAAGTTTCCACAAAATCTAAGAAAAATTCCTCAAAAGTCTTCAAGTCTCCTCAAAACCACACAAAGTCCTTGAAAAGGCCCACCAAATTCCAGTAAAATCCCACAGATTCTCCACAAATTCCCACAAAATCTAAAACAAATTCCTCAAAATTCTTCAAGTCTCCTCAGAATCCCACACAATTCCAGAAAAAACACACAAAATTCCAGAGAAGTCCCACAAAACTCCCTAAATCATTTCAAAACCCTACCAATTCACAGGAATGTCCCACAAAATCTCCACCAATTCCCAGAACAACCCACAAAAATCTCACAAAAATCCCTAAATCTTCTGAAAACTCGACCAAATTCCAGAAACGCCCCATAAAATCAGCACAGTTTCCCACAAAATTCAAGAAAAAACACCACAAAATTCCCTAAATCTTCTCAAAACACAACCAAATTCTAGAAAAATATCCCACCAAATCTCCACAAATTCCCACAAAATACATGAGAAATCCCTCAAGATCCCTAAATCGCCTCAATATCCCACAAAATCACACAAAAATCCCACAAAACCTCCACAAGTTTCCACAAAATCTAAGAAAAATTCCTCAAAATTCTTCAAGTCTCCTCAGAATCCCACACAATTCCAGAAAAAACACACAAAATTCCAGAGAAGTCCCACAAAACTCCCTAAATCATTTCAAAACCCTACCAATTCACAGGAATGTCCCACAAAATCTCCACCAATTCCCAGAACATCCCACAAAAATCCCACAAAAATCCCTAAATCTTCTGAAAACTCGACCAAATTCCAGAAACGCCCCATAAAATCAGCACAGTTTCCCACAAAATTCAAGAAAAAACACCACAAAATTCCCTAAATCTTTTCAAAATACCACAAAATTCTTGAAAAGCCCCACCAAATTCCAGAAACATCCCACAAAATGTCCTCAATACCCAACAAAATCCCAGAAAAATCACACAAAATTCCCTAAATCTTCTCAAAACACGGCCAAAATCCACAAAAATCCCACCAAATCTCCACAAATTCCCACAGAATACATGAAAAATCCCTGATAATTTCTCAGTTCTCTACAGAATCTCACCAAATTCCAGAAAAGTCCCTCAAAGTTCCACAAACATCCCACAAAATCTCCTCAATATCCAACAAAATCCCAGAAAAATCACACAAAATTCCCTAAATCTTCTCAAAACACGACTAAATTCTAGAAAAATGTCCCACCAAATCTCCACAAAATCCCACAAAATACACAAAAAATCCCTCAAGATCCCGAAATCGCCTCAATATCCCACAAAATCCCACAAAAATCACACAAAACCTCCACAAGTTTCCACAAAATCTAAGAAAAATTCCTCAAAATTCTTCAAGTCTCCTCAAAACCACACAAAGTCCTTGAAAAGGCCCACCAAATTCCAGTAAAATCCCACAGATTCTCCACAAATTCCCACAAAATCTAAAACAAATTCCTCAAAATTCTTCAAGTCTCCTCAGAATCCCACACAATTCCAGAAAAAACACACAAAATTCCAGACAAGTCCCACAAAACTCCCTAAATCATTTCAAAACCCTACCAATTCACAGGAATGTCCCACAAAATCTCCACCAATTCCCAGAACATCCCACAAAAATCTCACAAAAATCCCTAAATCTTCTGAAAACTCGACCAAATTCCAGAAACGCCCCATAAAATCAGCACAGTTTCCCACAAAATTCAAGAAAAAACACCACAAAATTCCCTAAATCTTTTCAAAATACCACAAAATTCTTGAAAAGCCCCACCAAATTCCAGAAACATCCCACAAAATTTCCTCAATACCCAACAAAATCCCAGAAAAATCACACAAAATTCCCTAAATCTTCTCAAAACACGGCCAAAATCCACAAAAATCCCATCAAATCTCCACAAATTCCCACAGAATACATGAAAAATCCCTGATAATTTCTCAGTTCTCTACAGAATCTCACCAAATTCCAGAAAAGTCCCTCAAAGTTCCACAAACATCCCACAAAATCTCCTCAATATCCCACAAAATTCAAGAAAAATCACACAAAATTCCCTAAATCTTCTCAAAACACGACCAAATTCTGGAAAAATATCCCACCAAATCTCCACAAATTCCCACAAAATACATAAAAAATCCCTCAAGATCCCTAAATCGCCTCAATATCCCACAAAAATCCACAAAAATCACACAAAACCTCCACAAGTTTCCACAAAATCTAAGAAAAATTCCTCAAAAGTCTTCAAGTCTCCTCAAAACCACACAAAGTCCTTGAAAAGGCCCACCAAATTCCAGTAAAATCCCACAGATTCTCCACAAATTCCCACAAAATCTAAAACAAATTCCTCAAAATTCTTCAAGTCTCCTCAGAATCCCACACAATTCCAGAAAAAACACACAAAATTCCAGAGAAGTCCCACAAAACTCCCTAAATCATTTCAAAACCCTACCAATTCACAGGAATGTCCCACAAAATCTCCACCAATTCCCAGAACATCCCACAAAAATCCCACAAAAATCCCTAAATCTTCTGAAAACTCGACCAAATTCCAGAAACGCCCCATAAAATCAGCACAGTTTCCCACAAAATTCAAGAAAAAACACCACAAAATTCCCTAAATCTTTTCAAAATACCACAAAATTCTTGAAAAGCCCCACCAAATTCCAGAAACATCCCACAAAATTTCCTCAATACCCAACAAAATCCCAGAAAAATCACACAAAATTCCCTAAATCTTCTCAAAACACGGCCAAAATCCACAAAAATCCCACCAAATCTCCACAAATTCCCACAGAATACATGAAAAATCCCTGATAATTTCTCAGTTCTCTACAGAATCTCACCAAATTCCAGAAAAGTCCCTCAAAGTTCCACAAACATCCCACAAAATCTCCTCAATATCCAACAAAATCCCAGAAAAATCACACAAAATTCCCTAAATCTTCTCAAAACACGACTAAATTCTAGAAAAATGTCCCACCAAATCTCCACAAAATCCCACAAAATACACAAAAAATCCCTCAAGATCCCGAAATCGCCTCAATATCCCACAAAATCCCACAAAAATCACACAAAACCTCCACAAGTTTCCACAAAATCTAAGAAAAATTCCTCAAAATTCTTCAAGTCTCCTCAAAACCACACAAAGTCCTTGAAAAGGCCCACCAAATTCCAGTAAAATCCCACAGATTCTCCACAAATTCCCACAAAATCTAAAACAAATTCCTCAAAATTCTTCAAGTCTCCTCAGAATCCCACACAATTCCAGAAAAAACACACAAAATTCCAGACAAGTCCCACAAAACTCCCTAAATCATTTCAAAACCCTACCAATTCACAGGAATGTCCCACAAAATCTCCACCAATTCCCAGAACATCCCACAAAAATCTCACAAAAATCCCTAAATCTTCTGAAAACTCGACCAAATTCCAGAAACGCCCCATAAAATCAGCACAGTTTCCCACAAAATTCAAGAAAAAACACCACAAAATTCCCTAAATCTTCTCAAAACACAACCGAATTCTAGAAAAATATCCCACCAAATCTCCACAAATTCCCACAAAATACATGAGAAATCCCTCAAGATCCCTAAATCGCCTCAATATCCCACAAAATCACACAAAAATCACACAAAACCTCCACAAGTTTCCACAAAATCTAAGAAAAATTCCTCAAAATTCTTCAAGTCTCCTCAGAATCCCACACAATTCCAGAAAAAACACACAAAATTCCAGAGAAGTCCCACAAAACTCCCTAAATCATTTCAAAACCCTACCAATTCACAGGAATGTCCCACAAAATCTCCACCAATTCCCAGAACATCCCACAAAAATCCCACAAAAATCCCTAAATCTTCTGAAAACTCGACCAAATTCCAGAAACGCCCCATAAAATCAGCACAGTTTCCCACAAAATTCAAGAAAAAACACCACAAAATTCCCTAAATCTTCTCAAAACACAACCGAATTCTAGAAAAATATCCCACCAAATCTCCACAAATTCCCACAAAATACATGAGAAATCCCTCAAGATCCCTAAATCGCCTCAATATCCCACAAAATCACACAAAAATCACACAAAACCTCCACAAGTTTCCACAAAATCTAAGAAAAATTCCTCAAAATTCTTCAAGTCTCCTCAGAATCCCACACAATTCCAGAAAAAACACACAAAATTCCAGAGAAGTCCCACAAAACTCCCTAAATCATTTCAAAACCCTACCAATTCACAGGAATGTCCCACAAAATCTCCACCAATTCCCAGAACATCCCACAAAAATCCCACAAAAATCCCTAAATCTTCTGAAAACTCGACCAAATTCCAGAAATGCCCCATAAAATCAGCACAGTTTCCCACAAAATTCAAGAAAAAACACCAGAAAATTCCCTAAATCTTCTCAAAACACAACCGAATTCTAGAAAAATATCCCACCAAATCTCCACAAATTCCCACAAAATACATGAGAAATCCCTCAAGATCCCTAAATCGCCTCAATATCCCACAAAATCACACAAAAATCACACAAAACCTCCACAAGTTTCCACAAAATCTAAGAAAAATTCCTCAAAATTCTTCAAGTCTCCTCAGAATCCCACACAATTCCAGAAAAAACACACAAAATTCCAGAGAAGTCCCACAAAACTCCCTAAATCATTTCAAAACCCTACCAATTCACAGGAATGTCCCACAAAATCTCCACCAATTCCCAGAACATCCCACAAAAATCCCACAAAAATCCCTAAATCTTCTGAAAACTCGACCAAATTCCAGAAATGCCCCATAAAATCAGTTCAGTTTCCCACAAAATTCAAGAAAAAACACCACAAAATTCCATAAATCTTTTCAAAATACCACAAAATTCTTGAAAAGCCCCACCAAATTCCAGAAACATCCCACAAAATTTCCTCAATATCCAACAAAATCCCAGAAAAATCACACAAAATTCCCTAAATCTTCTCAAAACACGGCCAAAATCCACAAAAATCCCACCAAATCTCCACAAATTCCCACAGAATACATGAAAAATCCCTGATAATTTCTCAGTTCTCTACAGAATCTCACCAAATTCCAGAAAAGTCCCTCAAAGTTCCACAAACATCCCACAAAATCTCCTCAATATCCCACAAAATTCAAGAAAAATCACACAAAATTCCCTAAATCTTCTCAAAACACGACTAAATTCTAGAAAAATATCGCTCCAAATCTCCACAAATTCCCACAAAATACATGAAAAATCCCTCAAGATCCCTAAATCGCCTCAATATCCCAAAAAAATCCACAAAAATCCCACAAAACCTCCACAAGTTTCCACAAAATCTAAGAAAAATTCCTCAAAATTCTTCAAGTCTCCTCAAAACCACACAAAGTCCTTGAAAAGGCCCACCAAATTCCAGTAAAATCCCACAGATTCTCCACAAATTCCCACAAAATCTAAAACAAATTCCTCAAAATTCTTCAAGTCTCCTCAGAATCCCACACAATTCCAGAAAAAACACACAAAATTCCAGACAAGTCCCACAAAACTCCCTAAATCATTTCAAAACCCTACCAATTCACAGGAATGTCCCACAAAATCTCCACCAATTCCCAGAACATCCCACAAAAATCTCACAAAAATCCCTAAATCTTCTGAAAACTCGACCAAATTCCAGAAACGCCCCATAAAATCAGCACAGTTTCCCACAAAATTCAAGAAAAAACACCACAAAATTCCCTAAATCTTCTCAAAACACAACCGAATTCTAGAAAAATATCCCACCAAATCTCCACAAATTCCCACAAAATACATGAGAAATCCCTCAAGATCCCTAAATCGCCTCAATATCCCACAAAATCACACAAAAATCACACAAAACCTCCACAAGTTTCCACAAAATCTAAGAAAAATTCCTCAAAATTCTTCAAGTCTCCTCAGAATCCCACACAATTCCAGAAAAAACACACAAAATTCCAGAGAAGTCCCACAAAACTCCCTAAATCATTTCAAAACCCTACCAATTCACAGGAATGTCCCACAAAATCTCCACCAATTCCCAGAACATCCCACAAAAATCCCACAAAAATCCCTAAATCTTCTGAAAACTCGACCAAATTCCAGAAATGCCCCATAAAATCAGTACAGTTTCCCACAAAATTCAAGAAAAAACACCACAAAATTCCCTAAATCGTTTCAAAATACCACAAAATTCTTGAAAAGCCCCACCAAATTCCAGAAACATCCCACAAAATGTCCTCAATACCCAACAAAATCCCAGAAAAATCACACAAAATTCCCTAAATCTTCTCAAAACACGGCCAAAATCCACAAAAATCCCATTAAATCTCCACAAATTCCCACAGAATACATGAAAAATCCCTGATAATTTCTCAGTTCTCTAGAGAATCTCACCAAATTCCAGAAAAGTCCCTCAAAGTTCCACAAACATCCCACAAAATCTCCTCAATATCCCACAAAATTCAAGAAAAATCACACAAAATTCCCTAAATCTTCTCAAAACTCGACCAAATTCTAGAAAAATATCCCACCAAATCTCCACAAATTCCCACAAAATACATGAAAAATCCCTCAAGATCCCGAAATCGCCTCAATATCCCACAAAATTCCACAAAAATCACACAAAACCTCCACAAGTTTCCACAAAATCTAAGAAAAATTCCTCAAAAGTCTTCAAGTCTCCTCAAAACCACACAAAGTCCTTGAAAAGGCCCACCAAATTCCAGTAAAATCCCACAGATTCTCCACAAATTCCCACAAAATCTAAAACAAATTCCTCAAAATTCTTCAAGTCTCCTCAGAATCCCACACAATTCCAGAAAAAACACACAAAATTCCAGAGAAGTCCCACAAAACTCCCTAAATCATTTCAAAACCCTACCAATTCACAGGAATGTCCCACAAAATCTCCACCAATTCCCAGAACATCCCACAAAAATCCCACAAAAATCCCTAAATCTTCTGAAAACTCGACCAAATTCCAGAAACGCCCCATAAAATCAGCACAGTTTCCCACAAAATTCAAGAAAAAACACCACAAAATTCCCTAAATCTTTTCAAAATACCACAAAATTCTTGAAAAGCCCCACCAAATTCCAGAAACATCCCACAAAATGTCCTCAATACCCAACAAAATCCCAGAAAAATCACACAAAATTCCCTAAATCTTCTCAAAACACGGCCAAAATCCACAAAAATCCCACCAAATCTCCACAAATTCCCACAGAATACATGAAAAATCCCTGATAATTTCTCAGTTCTCTACAGAATCTCACCAAATTCCAGAAAAGTCCCTCAAAGTTCCACAAACATCCCACAAAATCTCCTCAATATCCAACAAAATCCCAGAAAAATCACACAAAATTCCCTAAATCTTCTCAAAACACGACTAAATTCTAGAAAAATGTCCCACCAAATCTCCACAAAATCCCACAAAATACACAAAAAATCCCTCAAGATCCCGAAATCGCCTCAATATCCCACAAAATCCCACAAAAATCACACAAAACCTCCACAAGTTTCCACAAAATCTAAGAAAAATTCCTCAAAATTCTTCAAGTCTCCTCAAAACCACACAAAGTCCTTGAAAAGGCCCACCAAATTCCAGTAAAATCCCACAGATTCTCCACAAATTCCCACAAAATCTAAAACAAATTCCTCAAAATTCTTCAAGTCTCCTCAGAATCCCACACAATTCCAGAAAAAACACACAAAATTCCAGACAAGTCCCACAAAACTCCCTAAATCATTTCAAAACCCTACCAATTCACAGGAATGTCCCACAAAATCTCCACCAATTCCCAGAACATCCCACAAAAATCCCACAAAAATCCCTAAATCTTCTGAAAACTCGACCAAATTCCAGAAACGCCCCATAAAATCAGCACAGTTTCCCACAAAATTCAAGAAAAAACACCACAAAATTCCCTAAATCTTTTCAAAATACCACAAAATTCTTGAAAAGCCCCACCAAATTCCAGAAACATCCCACAAAATTTCCTCAATACCCAACAAAATCCCAGAAAAATCACACAAAATTCCCTAAATCTTCTCAAAACACGGCCAAAATCCACAAAAATCCCACCAAATCTCCACAAATTCCCACAGAATACATGAAAAATCCCTGATAATTTCTCAGTTCTCTACAGAATCTCACCAAATTCCAGAAAAGTCCCTCAAAGTTCCACAAACATCCCACAAAATCTCCTCAATATCCAACAAAATCCCAGAAAAATCACACAAAATTCCCTAAATCTTCTCAAAACACGACTAAATTCTAGAAAAATGTCCCACCAAATCTCCACAAAATCCCACAAAATACACAAAAAATCCCTCAAGATCCCGAAATCGCCTCAATATCCCACAAAATCCCACAAAAATCACACAAAACCTCCACAAGTTTCCACAAAATCTAAGAAAAATTCCTCAAAATTCTTCAAGTCTCCTCAAAACCACACAAAGTCCTTGAAAAGGCCCACCAAATTCCAGTAAAATCCCACAGATTCTCCACAAATTCCCACAAAATCTAAAACAAATTCCTCAAAATTCTTCAAGTCTCCTCAGAATCCCACACAATTCCAGAAAAAACACACAAAATTCCAGACAAGTCCCACAAAACTCCCTAAATCATTTCAAAACCCTACCAATTCACAGGAATGTCCCACAAAATCTCCACCAATTCCCAGAACATCCCACAAAAATCTCACAAAAATCCCTAAATCTTCTGAAAACTCGACCAAATTCCAGAAACGCCCCATAAAATCAGCACAGTTTCCCACAAAATTCAAGAAAAAACACCACAAAATTCCCTAAATCTTCTCAAAACACAACCGAATTCTAGAAAAATATCCCACCAAATCTCCACAAATTCCCACAAAATACATGAGAAATCCCTCAAGATCCCTAAATCGCCTCAATATCCCACAAAATCACACAAAAATCACACAAAACCTCCACAAGTTTCCACAAAATCTAAGAAAAATTCCTCAAAATTCTTCAAGTCTCCTCAGAATCCCACACAATTCCAGAAAAAACACACAAAATTCCAGAGAAGTCCCACAAAACTCCCTAAATCATTTCAAAACCCTACCAATTCACAGGAATGTCCCACAAAATCTCCACCAATTCCCAGAACATCCCACAAAAATCCCACAAAAATCCCTAAATCTTCTGAAAACTCGACCAAATTCCAGAAACGCCCCATAAAATCAGCACAGTTTCCCACAAAATTCAAGAAAAAACACCACAAAATTCCCTAAATCTTCTCAAAACACAACCGAATTCTAGAAAAATATCCCACCAAATCTCCACAAATTCCCACAAAATACATGAGAAATCCCTCAAGATCCCTAAATCGCCTCAATATCCCACAAAATCACACAAAAATCACACAAAACCTCCACAAGTTTCCACAAAATCTAAGAAAAATTCCTCAAAATTCTTCAAGTCTCCTCAGAATCCCACACAATTCCAGAAAAAACACACAAAATTCCAGAGAAGTCCCACAAAACTCCCTAAATCATTTCAAAACCCTACCAATTCACAGGAATGTCCCACAAAATCTCCACCAATTCCCAGAACATCCCACAAAAATCCCACAAAAATCCCTAAATCTTCTGAAAACTCGACCAAATTCCAGAAATGCCCCATAAAATCAGCACAGTTTCCCACAAAATTCAAGAAAAAACACCAGAAAATTCCCTAAATCTTCTCAAAACACAACCGAATTCTAGAAAAATATCCCACCAAATCTCCACAAATTCCCACAAAATACATGAGAAATCCCTCAAGATCCCTAAATCGCCTCAATATCCCACAAAATCACACAAAAATCACACAAAACCTCCACAAGTTTCCACAAAATCTAAGAAAAATTCCTCAAAATTCTTCAAGTCTCCTCAGAATCCCACACAATTCCAGAAAAAACACACAAAATTCCAGAGAAGTCCCACAAAACTCCCTAAATCATTTCAAAACCCTACCAATTCACAGGAATGTCCCACAAAATCTCCACCAATTCCCAGAACATCCCACAAAAATCCCACAAAAATCCCTAAATCTTCTGAAAACTCGACCAAATTCCAGAAATGCCCCATAAAATCAGTTCAGTTTCCCACAAAATTCAAGAAAAAACACCACAAAATTCCATAAATCTTTTCAAAATACCACAAAATTCTTGAAAAGCCCCACCAAATTCCAGAAACATCCCACAAAATTTCCTCAATATCCAACAAAATCCCAGAAAAATCACACAAAATTCCCTAAATCTTCTCAAAACACGGCCAAAATCCACAAAAATCCCACCAAATCTCCACAAATTCCCACAGAATACATGAAAAATCCCTGATAATTTCTCAGTTCTCTACAGAATCTCACCAAATTCCAGAAAAGTCCCTCAAAGTTCCACAAACATCCCACAAAATCTCCTCAATATCCCACAAAATTCAAGAAAAATCACACAAAATTCCCTAAATCTTCTCAAAACACGACTAAATTCTAGAAAAATATCGCTCCAAATCTCCACAAATTCCCACAAAATACATGAAAAATCCCTCAAGATCCCTAAATCGCCTCAATATCCCAAAAAAATCCACAAAAATCCCACAAAACCTCCACAAGTTTCCACAAAATCTAAGAAAAATTCCTCAAAATTCTTCAAGTCTCCTCAAAACCACACAAAGTCCTTGAAAAGGCCCACCAAATTCCAGTAAAATCCCACAGATTCTCCACAAATTCCCACAAAATCTAAAACAAATTCCTCAAAATTCTTCAAGTCTCCTCAGAATCCCACACAATTCCAGAAAAAACACACAAAATTCCAGAGAAGTCCCACAAAACTCCCTAAATCATTTCAAAACCCTACCAATTCACAGGAATGTCCCACAAAATCTCCACCAATTCCCAGAACATCCCACAAAAATCTCACAAAAATCCCTAAATCTTCTGAAAACTCGACCCAATTCCAGAAACGCCCCATAAAATCAGCACAGTTTCCCACAAAATTCAAGAAAAAACACCACAAAATTCCCTAAATCTTCTCAAAACACAACCAAATTCTAGAAAAATATCCCACCAAATCTCCACAAATTCCCACAAAATACATGAGAAATCCCTCAAGATCCCTAAATCGCCTCAATATCCCACAAAATCACACAAAAATCACACAAAACCTCCACAAGTTTCCACAAAATCTAAGAAAAATTCCTCAAAATTCTTCAAGTCTCCTCAGAATCCCACACAATTCCAGAAAAAACACACAAAATTCCAGAGAAGTCCCACAAAACTCCCTAAATCATTTCAAAACCCTACCAATTCACAGGAATGTCCCACAAAATCTCCACCAATTCCCAGAACATCCCACAAAAATCTCACAAAAATCCCTAAATCTTCTGAAAACTCGACCAAATTCCAGAAACGCCCCATAAAATCAGCACAGTTTCCCACAAAATTCAAGAAAAAACACCACAAAATTCCCTAAATCTTCTCAAAACACAACCAAATTCTAGAAAAATATCCCACCAAATCTCCACAAATTCCCACAAAATACATGAGAAATCCCTCAAGATCCCTAAATCGCCTCAATATCCCACAAAATCACACAAAAATCCCACAAAACCTCCACAAGTTTCCACAAAATCTAAGAAAAATTCCTCAAAATTCTTCAAGTCTCCTCAGAATCCCACACAATTCCAGAAAAAACACACAAAATTCCAGAGAAGTCCCACAAAACTCCCTAAATCATTTCAAAACCCTACCAATTCACAGGAATGTCCCACAAAATCTCCACCAATTCCCAGAACATCCCACAAAAATCCCACAAAAATCCCTAAATCTTCTGAAAACTCGACCAAATTCCAGAAACGCCCCATAAAATCAGCACAGTTTCCCACAAAATTCAAGAAAAAACACCACAAAATTCCCTAAATCTTTTCAAAATACCACAAAATTCTTGAAAAGCCCCACCAAATTCCAGAAACATCCCACAAAATGTCCTCAATACCCAACAAAATCCCAGAAAAATCACACAAAATTCCCTAAATCTTCTCAAAACACGGCCAAAATCCACAAAAATCCCACCAAATCTCCACAAATTCCCACAGAATACATGAAAAATCCCTGATAATTTCTCAGTTCTCTACAGAATCTCACCAAATTCCAGAAAAGTCCCTCAAAGTTCCACAAACATCCCACAAAATCTCCTCAATATCCAACAAAATCCCAGAAAAATCACACAAAATTCCCTAAATCTTCTCAAAACACGACTAAATTCTAGAAAAATGTCCCACCAAATCTCCACAAAATCCCACAAAATACACAAAAAATCCCTCAAGATCCCGAAATCGCCTCAATATCCCACAAAATCCCACAAAAATCACACAAAACCTCCACAAGTTTCCACAAAATCTAAGAAAAATTCCTCAAAATTCTTCAAGTCTCCTCAAAACCACACAAAGTCCTTGAAAAGGCCCACCAAATTCCAGTAAAATCCCACAGATTCTCCACAAATTCCCACAAAATCTAAAACAAATTCCTCAAAATTCTTCAAGTCTCCTCAGAATCCCACACAATTCCAGAAAAAACACACAAAATTCCAGACAAGTCCCACAAAACTCCCTAAATCATTTCAAAACCCTACCAATTCACAGGAATGTCCCACAAAATCTCCACCAATTCCCAGAACATCCCACAAAAATCCCACAAAAATCCCTAAATCTTCTGAAAACTCGACCAAATTCCAGAAACGCCCCATAAAATCAGCACAGTTTCCCACAAAATTCAAGAAAAAACACCACAAAATTCCCTAAATCTTTTCAAAATACCACAAAATTCTTGAAAAGCCCCACCAAATTCCAGAAACATCCCACAAAATGTCCTCAATACCCAACAAAATCCCAGAAAAATCACACAAAATTCCCTAAATCTTCTCAAAACACGGCCAAAATCCACAAAAATCCCACCAAATCTCCACAAATTCCCACAGAATACATGAAAAATCCCTGATAATTTCTCAGTTCTCTACAGAATCTCACCAAATTCCAGAAAAGTCCCTCAAAGTTCCACAAACATCCCACAAAATCTCCTCAATATCCCACAAAATTCAAGAAAAATCACACAAAATTCCCTAAATCTTCTCAAAACACGACCAAATTCTGGAAAAATATCCCACCAAATCTCCACAAATTCCCACAAAATACATAAAAAATCCCTCAAGATCCCTAAATCGCCTCAATATCCCACAAAATTCCACAAAAATCACACAAAACCTCCACAAGTTTCCACAAAATCTAAGAAAAATTCCTCAAAAGTCTTCAAGTCTCCTCAAAACCACACAAAGTCCTTGAAAAGGCCCACCAAATTCCAGTAAAATCCCACAGATTCTCCACAAATTCCCACAAAATCTAAAACAAATTCCTCAAAATTCTTCAAGTCTCCTCAGAATCCCACACAATTCCAGAAAAAACACACAAAATTCCAGAGAAGTCCCACAAAACTCCCTAAATCATTTCAAAACCCTACCAATTCACAGGAATGTCCCACAAAATCTCCACCAATTCCCAGAACAACCCACAAAAATCTCACAAAAATCCCTAAATCTTCTGAAAACTCGACCAAATTCCAGAAACGCCCCATAAAATCAGCACAGTTTCCCACAAAATTCAAGAAAAAACACCACAAAATTCCCTAAATCTTCTCAAAACACAACCAAATTCTAGAAAAATATCCCACCAAATCTCCACAAATTCCCACAAAATACATGAGAAATCCCTCAAGATCCCTAAATCGCCTCAATATCCCACAAAATCACACAAAAATCACACAAAACCTCCACAAGTTTCCACAAAATCTAAGAAAAATTCCTCAAAATTCTTCAAGTCTCCTCAGAATCCCACACAATTCCAGAAAAAACACACAAAATTCCAGAGAAGTCCCACAAAACTCCCTAAATCATTTCAAAACCCTACCAATTCACAGGAATGTCCCACAAAATCTCCACCAATTCCCAGAACATCCCACAAAAATCCCACAAAAATCCCTAAATCTTCTGAAAACTCGACCAAATTCCAGAAACGCCCCATAAAATCAGCACAGTTTCCCACAAAATTCAAGAAAAAACACCACAAAATTCCCTAAATCTTTTCAAAATACCACAAAATTCTTGAAAAGCCCCACCAAATTCCAGAAACATCCCACAAAATGTCCTCAATACCCAACAAAATCCCAGAAAAATCACACAAAATTCCCTAAATCTTCTCAAAACACGGCCAAAATCCACAAAAATCCCACCAAATCTCCACAAATTCCCACAGAATACATGAAAAATCCCTGATAATTTCTCAGTTCTCTACAGAATCTCACCAAATTCCAGAAAAGTCCCTCAAAGTTCCACAAACATCCCACAAAATCTCCTCAATATCCAACAAAATCCCAGAAAAATCACACAAAATTCCCTAAATCTTCTCAAAACACGACTAAATTCTAGAAAAATGTCCCACCAAATCTCCACAAAATCCCACAAAATACACAAAAAATCCCTCAAGATCCCGAAATCGCCTCAATATCCCACAAAATCCCACAAAAATCACACAAAACCTCCACAAGTTTCCACAAAATCTAAGAAAAATTCCTCAAAATTCTTCAAGTCTCCTCAAAACCACACAAAGTCCTTGAAAAGGCCCACCAAATTCCAGTAAAATCCCACAGATTCTCCACAAATTCCCACAAAATCTAAAACAAATTCCTCAAAATTCTTCAAGTCTCCTCAGAATCCCACACAATTCCAGAAAAAACACACAAAATTCCAGACAAGTCCCACAAAACTCCCTAAATCATTTCAAAACCCTACCAATTCACAGGAATGTCCCACAAAATCTCCACCAATTCCCAGAACATCCCACAAAAATCCCACAAAAATCCCTAAATCTTCTGAAAACTCGACCAAATTCCAGAAACGCCCCATAAAATCAGCACAGTTTCCCACAAAATTCAAGAAAAAACACCACAAAATTCCCTAAATCTTTTCAAAATACCACAAAATTCTTGAAAAGCCCCACCAAATTCCAGAAACATCCCACAAAATTTCCTCAATACCCAACAAAATCCCAGAAAAATCACACAAAATTCCCTAAATCTTCTCAAAACACGGCCAAAATCCACAAAAATCCCACCAAATCTCCACAAATTCCCACAGAATACATGAAAAATCCCTGATAATTTCTCAGTTCTCTACAGAATCTCACCAAATTCCAGAAAAGTCCCTCAAAGTTCCACAAACATCCCACAAAATCTCCTCAATATCCAACAAAATCCCAGAAAAATCACACAAAATTCCCTAAATCTTCTCAAAACACGACTAAATTCTAGAAAAATGTCCCACCAAATCTCCACAAAATCCCACAAAATACACAAAAAATCCCTCAAGATCCCGAAATCGCCTCAATATCCCACAAAATCCCACAAAAATCACACAAAACCTCCACAAGTTTCCACAAAATCTAAGAAAAATTCCTCAAAATTCTTCAAGTCTCCTCAAAACCACACAAAGTCCTTGAAAAGGCCCACCAAATTCCAGTAAAATCCCACAGATTCTCCACAAATTCCCACAAAATCTAAAACAAATTCCTCAAAATTCTTCAAGTCTCCTCAGAATCCCACACAATTCCATAAAAAACACACAAAATTCCAGAGAAGTCCCACAAAACTCCCTAAATCATTTCAAAACCCTACCAATTCACAGGAATGTCCCACAAAATCTCCACCAATTCCCAGAACATCCCACAAAAATCTCACAAAAATCCCTAAATCTTCTGAAAACTCGACCAAATTCCAGAAACGCCCCATAAAATCAGCACAGTTTCCCACAAAATTCAAGAAAAAACACCACAAAATTCCCTAAATCTTCTCAAAACACAACCGAATTCTAGAAAAATATCCCACCAAATCTCCACAAATTCCCACAAAATACATGAGAAATCCCTCAAGATCCCTAAATCGCCTCAATATCCCACAAAATCACACAAAAATCACACAAAACCTCCACAAGTTTCCACAAAATCTAAGAAAAATTCCTCAAAATTTTTCAAGTCTCCTCAGAATCCCACAAAATTCCGGAAAAACCCCACCAAATTCCAGAGAAGTCTCACAAAACTCCCTAAATCATTTCAAAACCCTACCAATTCACAGGAATGTCCCGCAAAATCTCCACCAATTCCCAGAACATCCCACAAAAATCTCACAAAAATCCCTAAATCTTCTGAAAACTCGACCCAATTCCAGAAACGCCCCATAAAATCAGCACAGTTTCCCACAAAATTCAAGAAAAAACACCACAAAATTCCCTAAATCTTCTCAAAACACAACCAAATTCTAGAAAAATATCCCACCAAATCTCCACAAATTCCCACAAAATACATGAGAAATCCCTCAAGATCCCTAAATCGCCTCAATATCCCACAAAATCACACAAAAATCACACAAAACCTCCACAAGTTTCCACAAAATCTAAGAAAAATTCCTCAAAATTCTTCAAGTCTCCTCAGAATCCCACACAATTCCAGAAAAAACACACAAAATTCCAGAGAAGTCCCACAAAACTCCCTAAATCATTTCAAAACCCTACCAATTCACAGGAATGTCCCACAAAATCTCCACCAATTCCCAGAACATCCCACAAAAATCTCACAAAAATCCCTAAATCTTCTGAAAACTCGACCAAATTCCAGAAACGCCCCATAAAATCAGCACAGTTTCCCACAAAATTCAAGAAAAAACACCACAAAATTCCCTAAATCTTCTCAAAACACAACCAAATTCTAGAAAAATATCCCACCAAATCTCCACAAATTCCCACAAAATACATGAGAAATCCCTCAAGATCCCTAAATCGCCTCAATATCCCACAAAATCACACAAAAATCCCACAAAACCTCCACAAGTTTCCACAAAATCTAAGAAAAATTCCTCAAAATTCTTCAAGTCTCCTCAGAATCCCACACAATTCCAGAAAAAACACACAAAATTCCAGAGAAGTCCCACAAAACTCCCTAAATCATTTCAAAACCCTACCAATTCACAGGAATGTCCCACAAAATCTCCACCAATTCCCAGAACATCCCACAAAAATCCCACAAAAATCCCTAAATCTTCTGAAAACTCGACCAAATTCCAGAAACGCCCCATAAAATCAGCACAGTTTCCCACAAAATTCAAGAAAAAACACCACAAAATTCCCTAAATCTTTTCAAAATACCACAAAATTCTTGAAAAGCCCCACCAAATTCCAGAAACATCCCACAAAATGTCCTCAATACCCAACAAAATCCCAGAAAAATCACACAAAATTCCCTAAATCTTCTCAAAACACGGCCAAAATCCACAAAAATCCCACCAAATCTCCACAAATTCCCACAGAATACATGAAAAATCCCTGATAATTTCTCAGTTCTCTACAGAATCTCACCAAATTCCAGAAAAGTCCCTCAAAGTTCCACAAACATCCCACAAAATCTCCTCAATATCCAACAAAATCCCAGAAAAATCACACAAAATTCCCTAAATCTTCTCAAAACACGACTAAATTCTAGAAAAATGTCCCACCAAATCTCCACAAAATCCCACAAAATACACAAAAAATCCCTCAAGATCCCGAAATCGCCTCAATATCCCACAAAATCCCACAAAAATCACACAAAACCTCCACAAGTTTCCACAAAATCTAAGAAAAATTCCTCAAAATTCTTCAAGTCTCCTCAAAACCACACAAAGTCCTTGAAAAGGCCCACCAAATTCCAGTAAAATCCCACAGATTCTCCACAAATTCCCACAAAATCTAAAACAAATTCCTCAAAATTCTTCAAGTCTCCTCAGAATCCCACACAATTCCAGAAAAAACACACAAAATTCCAGACAAGTCCCACAAAACTCCCTAAATCATTTCAAAACCCTACCAATTCACAGGAATGTCCCACAAAATCTCCACCAATTCCCAGAACATCCCACAAAAATCCCACAAAAATCCCTAAATCTTCTGAAAACTCGACCAAATTCCAGAAACGCCCCATAAAATCAGCACAGTTTCCCACAAAATTCAAGAAAAAACACCACAAAATTCCCTAAATCTTTTCAAAATACCACAAAATTCTTGAAAAGCCCCACCAAATTCCAGAAACATCCCACAAAATGTCCTCAATACCCAACAAAATCCCAGAAAAATCACACAAAATTCCCTAAATCTTCTCAAAACACGGCCAAAATCCACAAAAATCCCACCAAATCTCCACAAATTCCCACAGAATACATGAAAAATCCCTGATAATTTCTCAGTTCTCTACAGAATCTCACCAAATTCCAGAAAAGTCCCTCAAAGTTCCACAAACATCCCACAAAATCTCCTCAATATCCCACAAAATTCAAGAAAAATCACACAAAATTCCCTAAATCTTCTCAAAACACGACCAAATTCTGGAAAAATATCCCACCAAATCTCCACAAATTCCCACAAAATACATAAAAAATCCCTCAAGATCCCTAAATCGCCTCAATATCCCACAAAATTCCACAAAAATCACACAAAACCTCCACAAGTTTCCACAAAATCTAAGAAAAATTCCTCAAAAGTCTTCAAGTCTCCTCAAAACCACACAAAGTCCTTGAAAAGGCCCACCAAATTCCAGTAAAATCCCACAGATTCTCCACAAATTCCCACAAAATCTAAAACAAATTCCTCAAAATTCTTCAAGTCTCCTCAGAATCCCACACAATTCCAGAAAAAACACACAAAATTCCAGAGAAGTCCCACAAAACTCCCTAAATCATTTCAAAACCCTACCAATTCACAGGAATGTCCCACAAAATCTCCACCAATTCCCAGAACAACCCACAAAAATCTCACAAAAATCCCTAAATCTTCTGAAAACTCGACCAAATTCCAGAAACGCCCCATAAAATCAGCACAGTTTCCCACAAAATTCAAGAAAAAACACCACAAAATTCCCTAAATCTTCTCAAAACACAACCAAATTCTAGAAAAATATCCCACCAAATCTCCACAAATTCCCACAAAATACATGAGAAATCCCTCAAGATCCCTAAATCGCCTCAATATCCCACAAAATCACACAAAAATCACACAAAACCTCCACAAGTTTCCACAAAATCTAAGAAAAATTCCTCAAAATTCTTCAAGTCTCCTCAGAATCCCACACAATTCCAGAAAAAACACACAAAATTCCAGAGAAGTCCCACAAAACTCCCTAAATCATTTCAAAACCCTACCAATTCACAGGAATGTCCCACAAAATCTCCACCAATTCCCAGAACATCCCACAAAAATCCCACAAAAATCCCTAAATCTTCTGAAAACTCGACCAAATTCCAGAAACGCCCCATAAAATCAGCACAGTTTCCCACAAAATTCAAGAAAAAACACCACAAAATTCCCTAAATCTTTTCAAAATACCACAAAATTCTTGAAAAGCCCCACCAAATTCCAGAAACATCCCACAAAATTTCCTCAATACCCAACAAAATCCCAGAAAAATCACACAAAATTCCCTAAATCTTCTCAAAACACGGCCAAAATCCACAAAAATCCCACCAAATCTCCACAAATTCCCACAGAATACATGAAAAATCCCTGATAATTTCTCAGTTCTCTACAGAATCTCACCAAATTCCAGAAAAGTCCCTCAAAGTTCCACAAACATCCCACAAAATCTCCTCAATATCCAACAAAATCCCAGAAAAATCACACAAAATTCCCTAAATCTTCTCAAAACACGACTAAATTCTAGAAAAATGTCCCACCAAATCTCCACAAAATCCCACAAAATACACAAAAAATCCCTCAAGATCCCGAAATCGCCTCAATATCCCACAAAATCCCACAAAAATCACACAAAACCTCCACAAGTTTCCACAAAATCTAAGAAAAATTCCTCAAAATTCTTCAAGTCTCCTCAAAACCACACAAAGTCCTTGAAAAGGCCCACCAAATTCCAGTAAAATCCCACAGATTCTCCACAAATTCCCACAAAATCTAAAACAAATTCCTCAAAATTCTTCAAGTCTCCTCAGAATCCCACACAATTCCAGAAAAAACACACAAAATTCCAGACAAGTCCCACAAAACTCCCTAAATCATTTCAAAACCCTACCAATTCACAGGAATGTCCCACAAAATCTCCACCAATTCCCAGAACATCCCACAAAAATCCCACAAAAATCCCTAAATCTTCTGAAAACTCGACCAAATTCCAGAAACGCCCCATAAAATCAGCACAGTTTCCCACAAAATTCAAGAAAAAACACCACAAAATTCCCTAAATCTTTTCAAAATACCACAAAATTCTTGAAAAGCCCCACCAAATTCCAGAAACATCCCACAAAATTTCCTCAATACCCAACAAAATCCCAGAAAAATCACACAAAATTCCCTAAATCTTCTCAAAACACGGCCAAAATCCACAAAAATCCCACCAAATCTCCACAAATTCCCACAGAATACATGAAAAATCCCTGATAATTTCTCAGTTCTCTACAGAATCTCACCAAATTCCAGAAAAGTCCCTCAAAGTTCCACAAACATCCCACAAAATCTCCTCAATATCCAACAAAATCCCAGAAAAATCACACAAAATTCCCTAAATCTTCTCAAAACACGACTAAATTCTAGAAAAATGTCCCACCAAATCTCCACAAAATCCCACAAAATACACAAAAAATCCCTCAAGATCCCGAAATCGCCTCAATATCCCACAAAATCCCACAAAAATCACACAAAACCTCCACAAGTTTCCACAAAATCTAAGAAAAATTCCTCAAAATTCTTCAAGTCTCCTCAAAACCACACAAAGTCCTTGAAAAGGCCCACCAAATTCCAGTAAAATCCCACAGATTCTCCACAAATTCCCACAAAATCTAAAACAAATTCCTCAAAATTCTTCAAGTCTCCTCAGAATCCCACACAATTCCATAAAAAACACACAAAATTCCAGAGAAGTCCCACAAAACTCCCTAAATCATTTCAAAACCCTACCAATTCACAGGAATGTCCCACAAAATCTCCACCAATTCCCAGAACATCCCACAAAAATCTCACAAAAATCCCTAAATCTTCTGAAAACTCGACCAAATTCCAGAAACGCCCCATAAAATCAGCACAGTTTCCCACAAAATTCAAGAAAAAACACCACAAAATTCCCTAAATCTTCTCAAAACACAACCGAATTCTAGAAAAATATCCCACCAAATCTCCACAAATTCCCACAAAATACATGAGAAATCCCTCAAGATCCCTAAATCGCCTCAATATCCCACAAAATCACACAAAAATCACACAAAACCTCCACAAGTTTCCACAAAATCTAAGAAAAATTCCTCAAAATTCTTCAAGTCTCCTCAGAATCCCACACAATTCCAGAAAAAACACACAAAATTCCAGAGAAGTCCCACAAAACTCCCTAAATCATTTCAAAACCCTACCAATTCACAGGAATGTCCCACAAAATCTCCACCAATTCCCAGAACATCCCACAAAAATCCCACAAAAATCCCTAAATCTTCTGAAAACTCGACCAAATTCCAGAAATGCCCCATAAAATCAGTACAGTTTCCCACAAAATTCAAGAAAAAACACCACAAAATTCCCTAAATCGTTTCAAAATACCACAAAATTCTTGAAAAGCCCCACCAAATTCCAGAAACATCCCACAAAATGTCCTCAATACCCAACAAAATCCCAGAAAAATCACACAAAATTCCCTAAATCTTCTCAAAACACGGCCAAAATCCACAAAAATCCCATTAAATCTCCACAAATTCCCACAGAATACATGAAAAATCCCTGATAATTTCTCAGTTCTCTAGAGAATCTCACCAAATTCCAGAAAAGTCCCTCAAAGTTCCACAAACATCCCACAAAATCTCCTCAATATCCCACAAAATTCAAGAAAAATCACACAAAATTCCCTAAATCTTCTCAAAACTCGACCAAATTCTAGAAAAATATCCCACCAAATCTCCACAAATTCCCACAAAATACATGAAAAATCCCTCAAGATCCCGAAATCGCCTCAATATCCCACAAAATTCCACAAAAATCACACAAAACCTCCACAAGTTTCCACAAAATCTAAGAAAAATTCCTCAAAAGTCTTCAAGTCTCCTCAAAACCACACAAAGTCCTTGAAAAGGCCCACCAAATTCCAGTAAAATCCCACAGATTCTCCACAAATTCCCACAAAATCTAAAACAAATTCCTCAAAATTCTTCAAGTCTCCTCAGAATCCCACACAATTCCAGAAAAAACACACAAAATTCCAGAGAAGTCCCACAAAACTCCCTAAATCATTTCAAAACCCTACCAATTCACAGGAATGTCCCACAAAATCTCCACCAATTCCCAGAACATCCCACAAAAATCCCACAAAAATCCCTAAATCTTCTGAAAACTCGACCAAATTCCAGAAACGCCCCATAAAATCAGCACAGTTTCCCACAAAATTCAAGAAAAAACACCACAAAATTCCCTAAATCTTTTCAAAATACCACAAAATTCTTGAAAAGCCCCACCAAATTCCAGAAACATCCCACAAAATGTCCTCAATACCCAACAAAATCCCAGAAAAATCACACAAAATTCCCTAAATCTTCTCAAAACACGGCCAAAATCCACAAAAATCCCACCAAATCTCCACAAATTCCCACAGAATACATGAAAAATCCCTGATAATTTCTCAGTTCTCTACAGAATCTCACCAAATTCCAGAAAAGTCCCTCAAAGTTCCACAAACATCCCACAAAATCTCCTCAATATCCAACAAAATCCCAGAAAAATCACACAAAATTCCCTAAATCTTCTCAAAACACGACTAAATTCTAGAAAAATGTCCCACCAAATCTCCACAAAATCCCACAAAATACACAAAAAATCCCTCAAGATCCCGAAATCGCCTCAATATCCCACAAAATCCCACAAAAATCACACAAAACCTCCACAAGTTTCCACAAAATCTAAGAAAAATTCCTCAAAAGTCTTCAAGTCTCCTCAAAACCACACAAAGTCCTTGAAAAGGCCCACCAAATTCCAGTAAAATCCCACAGATTCTCCACAAATTCCCACAAAATCTAAAACAAATTCCTCAAAATTCTTCAAGTCTCCTCAGAATCCCACACAATTCCAGAAAAAACACACAAAATTCCAGAGAAGTCCCACAAAACTCCCTAAATCATTTCAAAACCCTACCAATTCACAGGAATGTCCCACAAAATCTCCACCAATTCCCAGAACATCCCACAAAAATCCCACAAAAATCCCTAAATCTTCTGAAAACTCGACCAAATTCCAGAAACGCCCCATAAAATCAGCACAGTTTCCCACAAAATTCAAGAAAAAACACCACAAAATTCCCTAAATCTTTTCAAAATACCACAACATTCTTGAAAAGCCCCACCAAATTCCAGAAACATCCCACAAAATTTCCTCAATACCCAACAAAATCCCAGAAAAATCACACAAAATTCCCTAAATCTTCTCAAAACACGGCCAAAATCCACAAAAATCCCACCAAATCTCCACAAATTCCCACAGAATACATGAAAAATCCCTGATAATTTCTCAGTTCTCTACAGAATCTCACCAAATTCCAGAAAAGTCCCTCAAAGTTCCACAAACATCCCACAAAATCTCCTCAATATCCAACAAAATCCCAGAAAAATCACACAAAATTCCCTAAATCTTCTCAAAACACGACTAAATTCTAGAAAAATGTCCCACCAAATCTCCACAAAATCCCACAAAATACACAAAAAATCCCTCAAGATCCCGAAATCGCCTCAATATCCCACAAAATCCCACAAAAATCACACAAAACCTCCACAAGTTTCCACAAAATCTAAGAAAAATTCCTCAAAATTCTTCAAGTCTCCTCAAAACCACACAAAGTCCTTGAAAAGGCCCACCAAATTCCAGTAAAATCCCACAGATTCTCCACAAATTCCCACAAAATCTAAAACAAATTCCTCAAAATTCTTCAAGTCTCCTCAGAATCCCACACAATTCCAGAAAAAACACACAAAATTCCAGACAAGTCCCACAAAACTCCCTAAATCATTTCAAAACCCTACCAATTCACAGGAATGTCCCACAAAATCTCCACCAATTCCCAGAACATCCCACAAAAATCTCACAAAAATCCCTAAATCTTCTGAAAACTCGACCAAATTCCAGAAACGCCCCATAAAATCAGCACAGTTTCCCACAAAATTCAAGAAAAAACACCACAAAATTCCCTAAATCTTCTCAAAACACAACCGAATTCTAGAAAAATATCCCACCAAATCTCCACAAATTCCCACAAAATACATGAGAAATCCCTCAAGATCCCTAAATCGCCTCAATATCCCACAAAATCACACAAAAATCACACAAAACCTCCACAAGTTTCCACAAAATCTAAGAAAAATTCCTCAAAATTCTTCAAGTCTCCTCAGAATCCCACACAATTCCAGAAAAAACACACAAAATTCCAGAGAAGTCCCACAAAACTCCCTAAATCATTTCAAAACCCTACCAATTCACAGGAATGTCCCACAAAATCTCCACCAATTCCCAGAACATCCCACAAAAATCCCACAAAAATCCCTAAATCTTCTGAAAACTCGACCAAATTCCAGAAATGCCCCATAAAATCAGTACAGTTTCCCACAAAATTCAAGAAAAAACACCACAAAATTCCCTAAATCGTTTCAAAATACCACAAAATTCTTGAAAAGCCCCACCAAATTCCAGAAACATCCCACAAAATGTCCTCAATACCCAACAAAATCCCAGAAAAATCACACAAAATTCCCTAAATCTTCTCAAAACACGGCCAAAATCCACAAAAATCCCATTAAATCTCCACAAATTCCCACAGAATACATGAAAAATCCCTGATAATTTCTCAGTTCTCTAGAGAATCTCACCAAATTCCAGAAAAGTCCCTCAAAGTTCCACAAACATCCCACAAAATCTCCTCAATATCCCACAAAATTCAAGAAAAATCACACAAAATTCCCTAAATCTTCTCAAAACTCGACCAAATTCTAGAAAAATATCCCACCAAATCTCCACAAATTCCCACAAAATACATGAAAAATCCCTCAAGATCCCGAAATCGCCTCAATATCCCACAAAATTCCACAAAAATCACACAAAACCTCCACAAGTTTCCACAAAATCTAAGAAAAATTCCTCAAAAGTCTTCAAGTCTCCTCAAAACCACACAAAGTCCTTGAAAAGGCCCACCAAATTCCAGTAAAATCCCACAGATTCTCCACAAATTCCCACAAAATCTAAAACAAATTCCTCAAAATTCTTCAAGTCTCCTCAGAATCCCACACAATTCCAGAAAAAACACACAAAATTCCAGAGAAGTCCCACAAAACTCCCTAAATCATTTCAAAACCCTACCAATTCACAGGAATGTCCCACCAAATCTCCACCAATTCCCAGAACATCCCACCAAAATCCCACAAAAATCCCTAAATCTTCTGAAAACTCGACCAAATTCCAGAAACGCCCCATAAAATCAGCACAGTTTCCCACAAAATTCAAGAAAAAACACCACAAAATTCCCTAAATCTTCTCAAAACACAACCAAATTCTAGAAAAATATCCCACCAAATCTCCACAAATTCCCACAAAATACATGAGAAATCCCTCAAGATCCCTAAATCGCCTCAATATCCCACAAAATCACACAAAAATCACACAAAACCTCCACAAGTTTCCACAAAATCTAAGAAAAATTCCTCAAAATTCTTCAAGTCTCCTCAGAATCCCACACAATTCCAGAAAAAACACACAAAATTCCAGAGAAGTCCCACAAAACTCCCTAAATCATTTCAAAACCCTACCAATTCACAGGAATGTCCCACAAAATCTCCACCAATTCCCAGAACATCCCACAAAAATCCCACAAAAATCCCTAAATCTTCTGAAAACTCAACCAAATTCCAGAAATGCCCCATAAAATCAGCACAGTTTCCCACAAAATTCAAGAAAAAACACCACAAAATTCCCTAAATCTTTTCAAAATACCACAACATTCTTGAAAAGCCCCACCAAATTCCAGAAACATCCCACAAAATTTCCTCAATACCCAACAAAATCCCAGAAAAATCACACAAAATTCCCTAAATCTTCTCAAAACACGGCCAAAATCCACAAAAATCCCATCAAATCTCCACAAAATCCCACAGAATACATGAAAAATCCCTGATAATTTCTCAGTTCTCTACAGAATCTCACCAAATTCCAGAAAAGTCCCTCAAAGTTCCACAAACATCCCACAAAATCTCCTCAATATCCCACAAAATTCAAGAAAAATCACACAAAATTCCCTAAATCTTCTCAAAACACGACCAAATTCTAGAAAAATATCCCACCAAATCTCCACAAATTCCCACAAAATACATGAAAAATCCCTCAAGATCCCTAAATCGCCTCAATATCCCACAAAATTCCACAAAAATCCCACAAAACCTCCACAACTTTCCACAAAATCTAAGAAAAATTCCTCAAAAGTCTTCAAGTCTCCTCAAAACCACACAAAGTCCTTGAAAAGGCCCACCAAATTCCAGTAAAATCCCACAGATTCTCCACAAATTCCCACAAAATCTAAGAAAAATTCCTCAAAATTCTTCAAGTCTCCTCAGAATCCCACACAATTCCAGAAAAAACACACAAAATTCCAGAGAAGTCCCACAAAACTCCCTAAATCATTTCAAAACCCTACCAATTCACAGGAATGTCCCACAAAATCTCCACCAATTCCCAGAACATCCCACAAAAATCTCACAAAAATCCCTAAATCTTCTGAAAACTCGACCCAATTCCAGAAACGCCCCATAAAATCAGCACAGTTTCCCACAAAATTCAAGAAAAAACACCACAAAATTCCCTAAATCTTCTCAAAACACAACCGAATTCTAGAAAAATATCCCACCAAATCTCCACAAATTCCCACAAAATACATGAGAAATCCCTCAAGATCCCTAAATCGCCTCAATATCCCACAAAATCACACAAAAATCACACAAAACCTCCACAAGTTTCCACAAAATCTAAGAAAAATTCCTCAAAATTCTTCAAGTCTCCTCAGAATCCCACAAAATTCCGGAAAAACCCCACCAAATTCCAGAGAAGTCTCACAAAACTCCCTAAATCATTTCAAAACCCTACCAATTCACAGGAATGTCCCGCAAAATCTCCACCAATTCCCAGAACATCCCACAAAAATCTCACAAAAATCCCTAAATCTTCTGAAAACTCGACCCAATTCCAGAAACGCCCCATAAAATCAGCACAGTTTCCCACAAAATTCAAGAAAAAACACCACAAAATTCCCTAAATCTTCTCAAAACACAACCAAATTCTAGAAAAATATCCCACCAAATCTCCACAAATTCCCACAAAATACATGAGAAATCCCTCAAGATCCCTAAATCGCCTCAATATCCCACAAAATCACACAAAAATCACACAAAACCTCCACAAGTTTCCACAAAATCTAAGAAAAATTCCTCAAAATTCTTCAAGTCTCCTCAGAATCCCACACAATTCCAGAAAAAACACACAAAATTCCAGAGAAGTCCCACAAAACTCCCTAAATCATTTCAAAACCCTACCAATTCACAGGAATGTCCCACAAAATCTCCACCAATTCCCAGAACATCCCACAAAAATCTCACAAAAATCCCTAAATCTTCTGAAAACTCGACCAAATTCCAGAAACGCCCCATAAAATCAGCACAGTTTCCCACAAAATTCAAGAAAAAACACCACAAAATTCCCTAAATCTTTTCAAAATACCACAAAATTCTTGAAAAGCCCCACCAAATTCCAGAAACATCCCACAAAATGTCCTCAATATCCAACAAAATCCCAGAAAAATCACACAAAATTCCCTAAATCTTCTCAAAACACGGCCAAAATCCACAAAAATCCCACCAAATCTCCACAAATTCCCACAGAATACATGAAAAATCCCTGATAATTTCTCAGTTCTCTACAGAATCTCACCAAATTCCAGAAAAGTCCCTCAAAGTTCCACAAACATCCCACAAAATCTCCTCAATATCCAACAAAATCCCAGAAAAATCACACAAAATTCCCTAAATCTTCTCAAAACACGACTAAATTCTAGAAAAATGTCCCACCAAATCTCCACAAAATCCCACAAAATACACAAAAAATCCCTCAAGATCCCGAAATCGCCTCAATATCCCACAAAATCCCACAAAAATCACACAAAACCTCCACAAGTTTCCACAAAATCTAAGAAAAATTCCTCAAAATTCTTCAAGTCTCCTCAAAACCACACAAAGTCCTTGAAAAGGCCCACCAAATTCCAGTAAAATCCCACAGATTCTCCACAAATTCCCACAAAATCTAAAACAAATTCCTCAAAATTCTTCAAGTCTCCTCAGAATCCCACACAATTCCAGAAAAAACACACAAAATTCCAGACAAGTCCCACAAAACTCCCTAAATCATTTCAAAACCCTACCAATTCACAGGAATGTCCCACAAAATCTCCACCAATTCCCAGAACATCCCACAAAAATCTCACAAAAATCCCTAAATCTTCTGAAAACTCGACCCAATTCCAGAAACGCCCCATAAAATCAGCACAGTTTCCCACAAAATTCAAGAAAAAACACCACAAAATTCCCTAAATCTTCTCAAAACACAACCGAATTCTAGAAAAATATCCCACCAAATCTCCACAAATTCCCACAAAATACATGAGAAATCCCTCAAGATCCCTAAATCGCCTCAATATCCCACAAAATCACACAAAAATCACACCAGACCTCCACAAGTTTCCACAAAATCTAAGAAAAATTCCTCAAAATTCTTCAAGTCTCCTCAGAATCCCACACAATTCCGGAAAAAACACCACCAAATTCCAGAGAAGTCTCACAAAACTCCCTAAATCATTTCAAAACCCTACCAATTCACAGGAATGTCCCACAAAATCTCCACCAATTCCCAGAACATCCCACAAAAATCTCACAAAAATCCCTAAATCTTCTGAAAACTCGACCAAATTCTGAAACGCCCCATAAAATCAGCACAGTTTCCCACAAAATTCAAGAAAAAACACCACAAAATTCCCTAAATCTTTTCAAAATACCACAAAATTCTTGAAAAGCCCCACCAAATTCCAGAAACATCCCACAAAATTTCCTCAATACCCAACAAAATCCCAGAAAAATCACACAAAATTCCCTAAATCTTCTCAAAACACGGCCAAAATCCACAAAAATCCCATCAAATCTCCACAAATTTTCACAGAATACATGAAAAATCCCTGATAATTTCTCAGTTCTCTACAGAATCTCACCAAATTCCCGAAAAGTCCCTCAAAGTTCCACAAACATCCCACAAAATCTCCTCAATATCCCACAAAATTCAAGAAAAATCACACAAAATTCCCTAAATCTTCTCAAAACACGACCAAATTCTAGAAAAATATCCCACCAAATCTCCACAAATTCCCACAAAATACATAAAAAATCCCTCAAGATCCCTAAATCGCCTCAATATCCCACAAAATTCCACAAAAATCACACAAAACCTCCACAAGTTTCCACAAAATCTAAGAAAAATTCCTCAAAAGTCTTCAAGTCTCCTCAAAACCACACAAAGTCCTTGAAAAGGCCCACCAAATTCCAGTAAAATCCCACAGATTCTCCACAAATTCCCACAAAATCTAAAACAAATTCCTCAAAATTCTTCAAGTCTCCTCAGAATCCCACACAATTCCAGAAAAAACACACAAGATTCCAGAGAAGTCCCACAAAACTCCCTAAATCATTTCAAAACCCTACCAATTCACAGGAATGTCCCACAAAATCTCCACCAATTCCCAGAACAACCCACAAAAATCTCACAAAAATCCCTAAATCTTCTGAAAACTCGACCAAATTCCAGAAACGCCCCATAAAATCAGCACAGTTTCCCACAAAATTCAAGAAAAAACACCACAAAATTCCCTAAATCTTCTCAAAACACAACCAAATTCTAGAAAAATATCCCACCAAATCTCCACAAATTCCCACAAAATACATGAGAAATCCCTCAAGATCCCTAAATCGCCTCAATATCCCACAAAATCACACAAAAATCCCACAAAACCTCCACAAGTTTCCACAAAATCTAAGAAAAATTCCTCAAAATTCTTCAAGTCTCCTCAGAATCCCACACAATTCCAGAAAAAACACACAAAATTCCAGAGAAGTCCCACAAAACTCCCTAAATCATTTCAAAACCCTACCAATTCACAGGAATGTCCCACAAAATCTCCACCAATTCCCAGAACATCCCACAAAAATCCCACAAAAATCCCTAAATCTTCTGAAAACTCGACCAAATTCCAGAAACGCCCCATAAAATCAGCACAGTTTCCCACAAAATTCAAGAAAAAACACCACAAAATTCCCTAAATCTTCTCAAAACACAACCAAATTCTAGAAAAATATCCCACCAAATCTCCACAAATTCCCACAAAATACATGAGAAATCCCTCAAGATCCCTAAATCGCCTCAATATCCCACAAAATCACACAAAAATCACACAAAACCTCCACAAGTTTCCACAAAATCTAAGAAAAATTCCTCAAAATTCTTCAAGTCTCCTCAGAATCCCACACAATTCCAGAAAAAACACACAAAATTCCAGAGAAGTCCCACAAAACTCCCTAAATCATTTCAAAACCCTACCAATTCACAGGAATGTCCCACAAAATCTCCACCAATTCCCAGAACATCCCACAAAAATCTCACAAAAATCCCTAAATCTTCTGAAAACTCGACCAAATTCCAGAAACGCCCCATAAAATCAGCACAGTTTCCCACAAAATTCAAGAAAAAACACCACAAAATTCCCTAAATCTTTTCAAAATACCACAAAATTCTTGAAAAGCCCCACCAAATTCCAGAAACATCCCACAAAATGTCCTCAATATCCAACAAAATCCCAGAAAAATCACACAAAATTCCCTAAATCTTCTCAAAACACGGCCAAAATCCACAAAAATCCCACCAAATCTCCACAAATTCCCACAGAATACATGAAAAATCCCTGATAATTTCTCAGTTCTCTACAGAATCTCACCAAATTCCAGAAAAGTCCCTCAAAGTTCCACAAACATCCCACAAAATCTCCTCAATATCCAACAAAATCCCAGAAAAATCACACAAAATTCCCTAAATCTTCTCAAAACACGACTAAATTCTAGAAAAATGTCCCACCAAATCTCCACAAAATCCCACAAAATACACAAAAAATCCCTCAAGATCCCGAAATCGCCTCAATATCCCACAAAATCCCACAAAAATCACACAAAACCTCCACAAGTTTCCACAAAATCTAAGAAAAATTCCTCAAAATTCTTCAAGTCTCCTCAAAACCACACAAAGTCCTTGAAAAGGCCCACCAAATTCCAGTAAAATCCCACAGATTCTCCACAAATTCCCACAAAATCTAAAACAAATTCCTCAAAATTCTTCAAGTCTCCTCAGAATCCCACACAATTCCAGAAAAAACACACAAAATTCCAGACAAGTCCCACAAAACTCCCTAAATCATTTCAAAACCCTACCAATTCACAGGAATGTCCCACAAAATCTCCACCAATTCCCAGAACATCCCACAAAAATCTCACAAAAATCCCTAAATCTTCTGAAAACTCGACCCAATTCCAGAAACGCCCCATAAAATCAGCACAGTTTCCCACAAAATTCAAGAAAAAACACCACAAAATTCCCTAAATCTTCTCAAAACACAACCGAATTCTAGAAAAATATCCCACCAAATCTCCACAAATTCCCACAAAATACATGAGAAATCCCTCAAGATCCCTAAATCGCCTCGATATCCCACAAAATCACACAAAAATCACACCAGACCTCCACAAGTTTCCACAAAATCTAAGAAAAATTCCTCAAAATTCTTCAAGTCTCCTCAGAATCCCACACAATTCCGGAAAAAACACCACCAAATTCCAGAGAAGTCTCACAAAACTCCCTAAATCATTTCAAAACCCTACCAATTCACAGGAATGTCCCACAAAATCTCCACCAATTCCCAGAACATCCCACAAAAATATCACAAAAATCCCTAAATCTTCTGAAAACTCGACCAAATTCCAGAAACGCCCCATAAAATCAGCACAGTTTCCCACAAAATTCAAGAAAAAACACCACAAAATTCCCTAAATCTTTTCAAAATACCACAAAATTCTTGAAAAGCCCCACCAAATTCCAGAAACATCCCACAAAATTTCCTCAATACCCAACAAAATCCCAGAAAAATCACACAAAATTCCCTAAATCTTCTCAAAACACGGCCAAAATCCACAAAAATCCCACCAAATCTCCACAAATTCCCACAGAATACATGAAAAATCCCTGATAATTTCTCAGTTCTCTACAGAATCTCACCAAATTCCAGAAAAGTCCCTCAAAGTTCCACAAACATCCCACAAAATCTCCTCAATATCCCACAAAATTCAAGAAAAATCACACAAAATTCCCTAAATCTTCTCAAAACACGACCAAATTCTAGAAAAATATCCCACCAAATCTCCACAAATTCCCACAAAATACATAAAAAATCCCTCAAGATCCCTAAATCGCCTCAATATCCCACAAAATTCCACAAAAATCACACAAAACCTCCACAAGTTTCCACAAAATCTAAGAAAAATTCCTCAAAAGTCTTCAAGTCTCCTCAAAACCACACAAAGTCCTTGAAAAGGCCCACCAAATTCCAGTAAAATCCCACAGATTCTCCACAAATTCCCACAAAATCTAAAACAAATTCCTCAAAATTCTTCAAGTCTCCTCAGAATCCCACACAATTCCAGAAAAAACACACAAGATTCCAGAGAAGTCCCACAAAACTCCCTAAATCATTTCAAAACCCTACCAATTCACAGGAATGTCCCACAAAATCTCCACCAATTCCCAGAACAACCCACAAAAATCTCACAAAAATCCCTAAATCTTCTGAAAACTCGACCAAATTCCAGAAACGCCCCATAAAATCAGCACAGTTTCCCACAAAATTCAAGAAAAAACACCACAAAATTCCCTAAATCTTCTCAAAACACAACCAAATTCTAGAAAAATATCCCACCAAATCTCCACAAATTCCCACAAAATACATGAGAAATCCCTCAAGATCCCTAAATCGCCTCAATATCCCACAAAATCACACAAAAATCCCACAAAACCTCCACAAGTTTCCACAAAATCTAAGAAAAATTCCTCAAAATTCTTCAAGTCTCCTCAGAATCCCACACAATTCCAGAAAAAACACACAAAATTCCAGAGAAGTCCCACAAAACTCCCTAAATCATTTCAAAACCCTACCAATTCACAGGAATGTCCCACAAAATCTCCACCAATTCCCAGAACATCCCACAAAAATCCCACAAAAATCCCTAAATCTTCTGAAAACTCGACCAAATTCCAGAAACGCCCCATAAAATCAGCACAGTTTCCCACAAAATTCAAGAAAAAACACCACAAAATTCCCTAAATCTTTTCAAAATACCACAAAATTCTTGAAAAGCCCCACCAAATTCCAGAAACATCCCACAAAATGTCCTCAATACCCAACAAAATCCCAGAAAAATCACACAAAATTCCCTAAATCTTCTCAAAACACGGCCAAAATCCACAAAAATCCCACCAAATCTCCACAAATTCCCACAGAATACATGAAAAATCCCTGATAATTTCTCAGTTCTCTACAGAATCTCACCAAATTCCAGAAAAGTCCCTCAAAGTTCCACAAACATCCCACAAAATCTCCTCAATATCCAACAAAATCCCAGAAAAATCACACAAAATTCCCTAAATCTTCTCAAAACACGACTAAATTCTAGAAAAATGTCCCACCAAATCTCCACAAAATCCCACAAAATACACAAAAAATCCCTCAAGATCCCGAAATCGCCTCAATATCCCACAAAATCCCACAAAAATCACACAAAACCTCCACAAGTTTCCACAAAATCTAAGAAAAATTCCTCAAAAGTCTTCAAGTCTCCTCAAAACCACACAAAGTCCTTGAAAAGGCCCACCAAATTCCAGTAAAATCCCACAGATTCTCCACAAATTCCCACAAAATCTAAAACAAATTTCTCAAAATTCTTCAAGTCTCCTCAGAATCCCACACAATTCCAGAAAAAACACACAAAATTCCAGACAAGTCCCACAAAACTCCCTAAATCATTTCAAAACCCTACCAATTCACAGGAATGTCCCACAAAATCTCCACCAATTCCCAGAACATCCCACAAAAATCTCACAAAAATCCCTAAATCTTCTGAAAACTCGACCCAATTCCAGAAACGCCCCATAAAATCAGCACAGTTTCCCACAAAATTCAAGAAAAAACACCACAAAATTCCCTAAATCTTCTCAAAACACAACCGAATTCTAGAAAAATATCCCACCAAATCTCCACAAATTCCCACAAAATACATGAGAAATCCCTCAAGATCCCTAAATCGCCTCAATATCCCACAAAATCACACAAAAATCCCACAAAACCTCCACAAGTTTCCACAAAATCTAAGAAAAATTCCTCAAAATTCTTCAAGTCTCCTCAGAATCCCACACAATTCCGGAAAAAACACCACCAAATTCCAGAGAAGTCTCACAAAACTCCCTAAATCATTTCAAAACCCTACCAATTCACAGGAATGTCCCACAAAATCTCCACCAATTCCCAGAACATCCCACAAAAATCTCACAAAAATCCCTAAATCTTCTGAAAACTCGACCAAATTCCAGAAACGCCCCATAAAATCAGCACAGTTTCCCACAAAATTCAAGAAAAAACACCACAAAATTCCCTAAATCTTTTCAAAATACCACAACATTCTTGAAAAGCCCCACCAAATTCCAGAAACATCCCACAAAATTTCCTCAATACCCAACAAAATCCCAGAAAAATCACACAAAATTCCCTAAATCTTCTCAAAACACGGCCAAAATCCACAAAAATCCCACCAAATCTCCACAAATTCCCACAGAATACATGAAAAATCCCTGATAATTTCTCAGTTCTCTACAGAATCTCACCAAATTCCAGAAAAGTCCCTCAAAGTTCCACAAACATCCCACAAAATCTCCCCAATATCCCACAAAATTCAAGAAAAATCACACAAAATTCCCTAAATCTTCTCAAAACACGACCAAATTCTAGAAAAATATCCCACCAAATCTCCACAAATTCCCACAAAATACATAAAAAATCCCTCAAGATCCCTAAATCGCCTCAATATCCCACAAAATTCCACAAAAATCACACAAAACCTCCACAAGTTTCCACAAAATCTAAGAAAAATTCCTCAAAAGTCTTCAAGTCTCCTCAAAACCACACAAAGTCCTTGAAAAGGCCCACCAAATTCCAGTAAAATCCCACAGATTCTCCACAAATTCCCACAAAATCTAAAACAAATTCCTCAAAATTCTTCAAGTCTCCTCAGAATCCCACACAATTCCAGAAAAAACACACAAAATTCCAGAGAAGTCCCACAAAACTCCCTAAATCATTTCAAAACCCTACCAATTCACAGGAATGTCCCACAAAATCTCCACCAATTCCCAGAACAACCCACAAAAATCTCACAAAAATCCCTAAATCTTCTGAAAACTCGACCAAATTCCAGAAACGCCCCATAAAATCAGCACAGTTTCCCACAAAATTCAAGAAAAAACACCACAAAATTCCCTAAATCTTCTCAAAACACAACCAAATTCTAGAAAAATATCCCACCAAATCTCCACAAATTCCCACAAAATACATGAGAAATCCCTCAAGATCCCTAAATCGCCTCAATATCCCACAAAATCACACAAAAATCCCACAAAACCTCCACAAGTTTCCACAAAATCTAAGAAAAATTCCTCAAAATTCTTCAAGTCTCCTCAGAATCCCACACAATTCCAGAAAAAACACACAAAATTCCAGAGAAGTCCCACAAAACTCCCTAAATCATTTCAAAACCCTACCAATTCACAGGAATGTCCCACAAAATCTCCACCAATTCCCAGAACATCCCACAAAAATCCCACAAAAATCCCTAAATCTTCTGAAAACTCGACCAAATTCCAGAAACGCCCCATAAAATCAGCACAGTTTCCCACAAAATTCAAGAAAAAACACCACAAAATTCCCTAAATCTTTTCAAAATACCACAAAATTCTTGAAAAGCCCCACCAAATTCCAGAAACATCCCACAAAATGTCCTCAATACCCAACAAAATCCCAGAAAAATCACACAAAATTCCCTAAATCTTCTCAAAACACGGCCAAAATCCACAAAAATCCCACCAAATCTCCACAAATTCCCACAGAATACATGAAAAATCCCTGATAATTTCTCAGTTCTCTACAGAATCTCACCAAATTCCAGAAAAGTCCCTCAAAGTTCCACAAACATCCCACAAAATCTCCTCAATATCCAACAAAATCCCAGAAAAATCACACAAAATTCCCTAAATCTTCTCAAAACACGACTAAATTCTAGAAAAATGTCCCACCAAATCTCCACAAAATCCCACAAAATACACAAAAAATCCCTCAAGATCCCGAAATCGCCTCAATATCCCACAAAATCCCACAAAAATCACACAAAACCTCCACAAGTTTCCACAAAATCTAAGAAAAATTCCTCAAAAGTCTTCAAGTCTCCTCAAAACCACACAAAGTCCTTGAAAAGGCCCACCAAATTCCAGTAAAATCCCACAGATTCTCCACAAATTCCCACAAAATCTAAAACAAATTTCTCAAAATTCTTCAAGTCTCCTCAGAATCCCACACAATTCCAGAAAAAACACACAAAATTCCAGACAAGTCCCACAAAACTCCCTAAATCATTTCAAAACCCTACCAATTCACAGGAATGTCCCACAAAATCTCAACCAATTCCCAGAACATCCCACAAAAATCTCACAAAAATCCCTAAATCTTCTGAAAACTCGACCAAATTCCAGAAACGCCCCATAAAATCAGCACAGTTTCCCACAAAATTCAAGAAAAAACACCACAAAATTCCCTAAATCTTCTCAAAACACAACCGAATTCTAGAAAAATATCCCACCAAATCTCCACAAATTCCCACAAAATACATGAGAAATCCCTCAAGATCCCTAAATCGCCTCAATATCCCACAAAATCACACAAAAATCACACAAAACCTCCACAAGTTTCCACAAAATCTAAGAAAAATTCCTCAAAATTCTTCAAGTCTCCTCAGAATCCCACACAATTCCGGAAAAAACACCACCAAATTCCAGAGAAGTCTCACAAAACTCCCTAAATCATTTCAAAACCCTACCAATTCACAGGAATGTCCCACAAAATCTCCACCAATTCCCAGAACATCCCACAAAAATCTCACAAAAATCCCTAAATCTTCTGAAAACTCGACCAAATTCCAGAAACGCCCCATAAAATCAGCACAGTTTCCCACAAAATTCAAGAAAAAACACCACAAAATTCCCTAAATCTTTTCAAAATACCACAACATTCTTGAAAAGCCCCACCAAATTCCAGAAACATCCCACAAAATTTCCTCAATACCCAACAAAATCCCAGAAAAATCACACAAAATTCCCTAAATCTTCTCAAAACACGGCCAAAATCCACAAAAATCCCACCAAATCTCCACAAATTCCCACAGAATACATGAAAAATCCCTGATAATTTCTCAGTTCTCTACAGAATCTCACCAAATTCCAGAAAAGTCCCTCAAAGTTCCACAAACATCCCACAAAATCTCCTCAATATCCCACAAAATTCAAGAAAAATCACACAAAATTCCCTAAATCTTCTCAAAACACGACCAAATTCTAGAAAAATATCCCACCAAATCTCCACAAATTCCCACAAAATACATAAAAAATCCCTCAAGATCCCTAAATCGCCTCAATATCCCACAAAATTCCACAAAAATCACACAAAACCTCCACAAGTTTCCACAAAATCTAAGAAAAATTCCTCAAAAGTCTTCAAGTCTCCTCAAAACCACACAAAGTCCTTGAAAAGGCCCACCAAATTCCAGTAAAATCCCACAGATTCTCCACAAATTCCCACAAAATCTAAAACAAATTCCTCAAAATTCTTCAAGTCTCCTCAGAATCCCACACAATTCCAGAAAAAACACACAAAATTCCAGAGAAGTCCCACAAAACTCCCTAAATCATTTCAAAACCCTACCAATTCACAGGAATGTCCCACAAAATCTCCACCAATTCCCAGAACAACCCACAAAAATCTCACAAAAATCCCTAAATCTTCTGAAAACTCGACCAAATTCCAGAAACGCCCCATAAAATCAGCACAGTTTCCCACAAAATTCAAGAAAAAACACCACAAAATTCCCTAAATCTTCTCAAAACACAACCAAATTCTAGAAAAATATCCCACCAAATCTCCACAAATTCCCACAAAATACATGAGAAATCCCTCAAGATCCCTAAATCGCCTCAATATCCCACAAAATCACACAAAAATCACACAAAACCTCCACAAGTTTCCACAAAATCTAAGAAAAATTCCTCAAAATTCTTCAAGTCTCCTCAGAATCCCACACAATTCCAGAAAAAACACACAAAATTCCAGAGAAGTCCCACAAAACTCCCTAAATCATTTCAAAACCCTACCAATTCACAGGAATGTCCCACAAAATCTCCACCAATTCCCAGAACATCCCACAAAAATCCCACAAAAATCCCTAAATCTTCTGAAAACTCGACCAAATTCCAGAAACGCCCCATAAAATCAGCACAGTTTCCCACAAAATTCAAGAAAAAACACCACAAAATTCCCTAAATCTTTTCAAAATACCACAAAATTCTTGAAAAGCCCCACCAAATTCCAGAAACATCCCACAAAATGTCCTCAATACCCAACAAAATCCCAGAAAAATCACACAAAATTCCCTAAATCTTCTCAAAACACGGCCAAAATCCACAAAAATCCCACCAAATCTCCACAAATTCCCACAGAATACATGAAAAATCCCTGATAATTTCTCAGTTCTCTACAGAATCTCACCAAATTCCAGAAAAGTCCCTCAAAGTTCCACAAACATCCCACAAAATCTCCTCAATATCCAACAAAATCCCAGAAAAATCACACAAAATTCCCTAAATCTTCTCAAAACACGACTAAATTCTAGAAAAATGTCCCACCAAATCTCCACAAAATCCCACAAAATACACAAAAAATCCCTCAAGATCCCGAAATCGCCTCAATATCCCACAAAATCCCACAAAAATCACACAAAACCTCCACAAGTTTCCACAAAATCTAAGAAAAATTCCTCAAAAGTCTTCAAGTCTCCTCAAAACCACACAAAGTCCTTGAAAAGGCCCACCAAATTCCAGTAAAATCCCACAGATTCTCCACAAATTCCCACAAAATCTAAAACAAATTTCTCAAAATTCTTCAAGTCTCCTCAGAATCCCACACAATTCCAGAAAAAACACACAAAATTCCAGACAAGTCCCACAAAACTCCCTAAATCATTTCAAAACCCTACCAATTCACAGGAATGTCCCACAAAATCTCCACCAATTCCCAGAACATCCCACAAAAATCTCACAAAAATCCCTAAATCTTCTGAAAACTCGACCCAATTCCAGAAACGCCCCATAAAATCAGCACAGTTTCCCACAAAATTCAAGAAAAAACACCACAAAATTCCCTAAATCTTCTCAAAACACAACCGAATTCTAGAAAAATATCCCACCAAATCTCCACAAATTCCCACAAAATACATGAGAAATCCCTCAAGATCCCTAAATCGCCTCAATATCCCACAAAATCACACAAAAATCACACAAAACCTCCACAAGTTTCCACAAAATCTAAGAAAAATTCCTCAAAATTCTTCAAGTCTCCTCAGAATCCCACACAATTCCAGAAAAAACACCACCAAATTCCAGAGAAGTCTCACAAAACTCCCTAAATCATTTCAAAACCCTACCAATTCACAGGAATGTCCCACAAAATCTCCACCAATTCCCAGAACATCCCACAAAAATCTCACAAAAATCCCTAAATCTTCTGAAAACTCGACCAAATTCCAGAAACACCCCATAAAATCAGCACAGTTTCCCACAAAATTCAAGAAAAAACACCACAAAATTCCCTAAATCTTTTCAAAATACCACAACATTCTTGAAAAGCCCCACCAAATTCCAGAAACATCCCACAAAATTTCCTCAATACCCAACAAAATCCCAGAAAAATCACACAAAATTCCCTAAATCTTCTCAAAACACGGCCAAAATCCACAAAAATCCCACCAAATCTCCACAAATTCCCACAGAATACATGAAAAATCCCTGATAATTTCTCAGTTCTCTACAGAATCTCACCAAATTCCAGAAAAGTCCCTCAAAGTTCCACAAACATCCCACAAAATCTCCTCAATATCCAACAAAATCCCAGAAAAATCACACAAAATTCCCTAAATCTTCTCAAAACACGACTAAATTCTAGAAAAATGTCCCACCAAATCTCCACAAAATCCCACAAAATACACAAAAAATCCCTCAAGATCCCGAAATCGCCTCAATATCCCACAAAATCCCACAAAAATCACACAAAACCTCCACAAGTTTCCACAAAATCTAAGAAAAATTCCTCAAAAGTCTTCAAGTCTCCTCAAAACCACACAAAGTCCTTGAAAAGGCCCACCAAATTCCAGTAAAATCCCACAGATTCTCCACAAATTCCCACAAAATCTAAAACAAATTTCTCAAAATTCTTCAAGTCTCCTCAGAATCCCACACAATTCCAGAAAAAACACACAAAATTCCAGACAAGTCCCACAAAACTCCCTAAATCATTTCAAAACCCTACCAATTCACAGGAATGTCCCACAAAATCTCCACCAATTCCCAGAACATCCCACAAAAATCTCACAAAAATCCCTAAATCTTCTGAAAACTCGACCAAATTCCAGAAACGCCCCATAAAATCAGCACAGTTTCCCACAAAATTCAAGAAAAAACACCACAAAATTCCCT
This sequence comes from Cyanistes caeruleus, assembly GCF_971803275.1. Lineage (NCBI taxonomy): Eukaryota > Metazoa > Chordata > Aves > Passeriformes > Paridae > Cyanistes > Cyanistes caeruleus. The sequence continues at coordinate 67,763,844 of NC_141705.1, forward strand.
AAATCTTCTCAAAACACAACCGAATTCTAGAAAAATATCCCACCAAATCTCCACAAATTCCCACAAAATACATGAGAAATCCCTCAAGATCCCTAAATCGCCTCAATATCCCACAAAATCACACAAAAATCACACAAAACCTCCACAAGTTTCCACAAAATCTAAGAAAAATTCCTCAAAATTCTTCAAGTCTCCTCAGAATCCCACACAATTCCGGAATAAACACCACCAAATTCCAGAGAAGTCTCACAAAACTCCCTAAATCATTTCAAAACCCTACCAATTCACAGGAATGTCCCACAAAATCTCCACCAATTCCCAGAACATCCCACAAAAATCTCACAAAAATCCCTAAATCTTCTGAAAACTCGACCAAATTCCAGAAACGCCCCATAAAATCAGCACAGTTTCCCACAAAATTCAAGAAAAAACACCACAAAATTCCCTAAATCTTTTCAAAATACCACAACATTCTTGAAAAGCCCCACCAAATTCCAGAAACATCCCACAAAATTTCCTCAATACCCAACAAAATCCCAGAAAAATCACACAAAATTCCCTAAATCTTCTCAAAACACGGCCAAAATCCACAAAAATCCCACCAAATCTCCACAAATTCCCACAGAATACATGAAAAATCCCTGATAATTTCTCAGTTCTCTACAGAATCTCACCAAATTCCAGAAAAGTCCCTCAAAGTTCCACAAACATCCCACAAAATCTCCCCAATATCCCACAAAATTCAAGAAAAATCACACAAAATTCCCTAAATCTTCTCAAAACACGACCAAATTCTAGAAAAATATCCCACCAAATCTCCACAAATTCCCACAAAATACATAAAAAATCCCTCAAGATCCCTAAATCGCCTCAATATCCCACAAAATTCCACAAAAATCACACAAAACCTCCACAAGTTTCCACAAAATCTAAGAAAAATTCCTCAAAAGTCTTCAAGTCTCCTCAAAACCACACAAAGTCCTTGAAAAGGCCCACCAAATTCCAGTAAAATCCCACAGATTCTCCACAAATTCCCACAAAATCTAAAACAAATTCCTCAAAATTCTTCAAGTCTCCTCAGAATCCCACACAATTCCAGAAAAAACACACAAAATTCCAGAGAAGTCCCACAAAACTCCCTAAATCATTTCAAAACCCTACCAATTCACAGGAATGTCCCACAAAATCTCCACCAATTCCCAGAACAACCCACAAAAATCTCACAAAAATCCCTAAATCTTCTGAAAACTCGACCAAATTCCAGAAACGCCCCATAAAATCAGCACAGTTTCCCACAAAATTCAAGAAAAAACACCACAAAATTCCCTAAATCTTCTCAAAACACAACCAAATTCTAGAAAAATATCCCACCAAATCTCCACAAATTCCCACAAAATACATGAGAAATCCCTCAAGATCCCTAAATCGCCTCAATATCCCACAAAATCACACAAAAATCCCACAAAACCTCCACAAGTTTCCACAAAATCTAAGAAAAATTCCTCAAAATTCTTCAAGTCTCCTCAGAATCCCACACAATTCCAGAAAAAACACACAAAATTCCAGAGAAGTCCCACAAAACTCCCTAAATCATTTCAAAACCCTACCAATTCACAGGAATGTCCCACAAAATCTCCACCAATTCCCAGAACATCCCACAAAAATCCCACAAAAATCCCTAAATCTTCTGAAAACTCGACCAAATTCCAGAAACGCCCCATAAAATCAGCACAGTTTCCCACAAAATTCAAGAAAAAACACCACAAAATTCCCTAAATCTATTCAAAATACCACAAAATTCTTGAAAAGCCCCACCAAATTCCAGAAACATCCCACAAAATGTCCTCAATACCCAACAAAATCCCAGAAAAATCACACAAAATTCCCTAAATCTTCTCAAAACACGGCCAAAATCCACAAAAATCCCACCAAATCTCCACAAATTCCCACAGAATACATGAAAAATCCCTGATAATTTCTCAGTTCTCTACAGAATCTCACCAAATTCCAGAAAAGTCCCTCAAAGTTCCACAAACATGCCACAAAATCTCCTCAATATCCAACAAAATCCCAGAAAAATCACACAAAATTCCCTAAATCTTCTCAAAACACGACTAAATTCTAGAAAAATGTCCCACCAAATCTCCACAAAATCCCACAAAATACACAAAAAATCCCTCAAGATCCCGAAATCGCCTCAATATCCCACAAAATCCCACAAAAATCACACAAAACCTCCACAAGTTTCCACAAAATCTAAGAAAAATTCCTCAAAATTCTTCAAGTCTCCTCAAAACCACACAAAGTCCTTGAAAAGGCCCACCAAATTCCAGTAAAATCCCACAGATTCTCCACAAATTCCCACAAAATCTAAAACAAATTTCTCAAAATTCTTCAAGTCTCCTCAGAATCCCACACAATTCCAGAAAAAACACACAAAATTCCAGAGAAGTCCCACAAAACTCCCTAAATCATTTCAAAACCCTACCAATTCACAGGAATGTCCCACAAAATCTCCACCAATTCCCAGAACAACCCACAAAAATCTCACAAAAATCCCTAAATCTTCTGAAAACTCGACCAAATTCCAGAAACGCCCCATAAAATCAGCACAGTTTCCCACAAAATTCAAGAAAAAACACCACAAAATTCCCTAAATCTTCTCAAAACACAACCAAATTCTAGAAAAATATCCCACCAAATCTCCACAAATTCCCACAAAATACATGAGAAATCCCTCAAGATCCCTAAATCGCCTCAATATCCCACAAAATCACACAAAAATCACACAAAACCTCCACAAGTTTCCACAAAATCTAAGAAAAATTCCTCAAAATTCTTCAAGTCTCCTCAGAATCCCACACAATTCCAGAAAAAACACACAAAATTCCAGAGAAGTCCCACAAAACTCCCTAAATCATTTCAAAACCCTACCAATTCACAGGAATGTCCCACAAAATCTCCACCAATTCCCAGAACATCCCACAAAAATCCCACAAAAATCCCTAAATCTTCTGAAAACTCGACCAAATTCCAGAAACGCCCCATAAAATCAGCACAGTTTCCCACAAAATTCAAGAAAAAACACCACAAAATTCCCTAAATCTTTTCAAAATACCACAAAATTCTTGAAAAGCCCCACCAAATTCCAGAAACATCCCACAAAATGTCCTCAATACCCAACAAAATCCCAGAAAAATCACACAAAATTCCCTAAATCTTCTCAAAACACGGCCAAAATCCACAAAAATCCCACCAAATCTCCACAAATTCCCACAGAATACATGAAAAATCCCTGATAATTTCTCAGTTCTCTACAGAATCTCACCAAATTCCAGAAAAGTCCCTCAAAGTTCCACAAACATCCCACAAAATCTCCTCAATATCCAACAAAATCCCAGAAAAATCACACAAAATTCCCTAAATCTTCTCAAAACACGACTAAATTCTAGAAAAATGTCCCACCAAATCTCCACAAAATCCCACAAAATACACAAAAAATCCCTCAAGATCCCGAAATCGCCTCAATATCCCACAAAATCCCACAAAAATCACACAAAACCTCCACAAGTTTCCACAAAATCTAAGAAAAATTCCTCAAAAGTCTTCAAGTCTCCTCAAAACCACACAAAGTCCTTGAAAAGGCCCACCAAATTCCAGTAAAATCCCACAGATTCTCCACAAATTCCCACAAAATCTAAAACAAATTTCTCAAAATTCTTCAAGTCTCCTCAGAATCCCACACAATTCCAGAAAAAACACACAAAATTCCAGACAAGTCCCACAAAACTCCCTAAATCATTTCAAAACCCTACCAATTCACAGGAATGTCCCACAAAATCTCCACCAATTCCCAGAACATCCCACAAAAATCTCACAAAAATCCCTAAATCTTCTGAAAACTCGACCCAATTCCAGAAACGCCCCATAAAATCAGCACAGTTTCCCACAAAATTCAAGAAAAAACACCACAAAATTCCCTAAATCTTCTCAAAACACAACCGAATTCTAGAAAAATATCCCACCAAATCTCCACAAATTCCCACAAAATACATGAGAAATCCCTCAAGATCCCTAAATCGCCTCAATATCCCACAAAATCACACAAAAATCACACAAAACCTCCACAAGTTTCCACAAAATCTAAGAAAAATTCCTCAAAATTCTTCAAGTCTCCTCAGAATCCCACACAATTCCGGAAAAAACACCACCAAATTCCAGAGAAGTCTCACAAAACTCGCTAAATCATTTCAAAACCCTACCAATTCACAGGAATGTCCCACAAAATCTCCACCAATTCCCAGAACATCCCACAAAAATCTCACAAAAATCCCTAAATCTTCTGAAAACTCGACCAAATTCCAGAAACACCCCATAAAATCAGCACAGTTTCCCACAAAATTCAAGAAAAAACACCACAAAATTCCCTAAATCTTTTCAAAATACCACAACATTCTTGAAAAGCCCCACCAAATTCCAGAAACATCCCACAAAATTTCCTCAATACCCAACAAAATCCCAGAAAAATCACACAAAATTCCCTAAATCTTCTCAAAACACGGCCAAAATCCACAAAAATCCCACCAAATCTCCACAAATTCCCACAGAATACATGAAAAATCCCTGATAATTTCTCAGTTCTCTACAGAATCTCACCAAATTCCAGAAAAGTCCCTCAAAGTTCCACAAACATCCCACAAAATCTCCTCAATATCCAACAAAATCCCAGAAAAATCACACAAAATTCCCTAAATCTTCTCAAAACACGACTAAATTCTAGAAAAATGTCCCACCAAATCTCCACAAAATCCCACAAAATACACAAAAAATCCCTCAAGATCCCGAAATCGCCTCAATATCCCACAAAATCCCACAAAAATCACACAAAACCTCCACAAGTTTCCACAAAATCTAAGAAAAATTCCTCAAAAGTCTTCAAGTCTCCTCAAAACCACACAAAGTCCTTGAAAAGGCCCACCAAATTCCAGTAAAATCCCACAGATTCTCCACAAATTCCCACAAAATCTAAAACAAATTTCTCAAAATTCTTCAAGTCTCCTCAGAATCCCACACAATTCCAGAAAAAACACACAAAATTCCAGACAAGTCCCACAAAACTCCCTAAATCATTTCAAAACCCTACCAATTCACAGGAATGTCCCACAAAATCTCCACCAATTCCCAGAACATCCCACAAAAATCTCACAAAAATCCCTAAATCTTCTGAAAACTCGACCAAATTCCAGAAACGCCCCATAAAATCAGCACAGTTTCCCACAAAATTCAAGAAAAAACACCACAAAATTCCCTAAATCTTCTCAAAACACAACCGAATTCTAGAAAAATATCCCACCAAATCTCCACAAATTCCCACAAAATACATGAGAAATCCCTCAAGATCCCTAAATCGCCTCAATATCCCACAAAATCACACAAAAATCACACAAAACCTCCACAAGTTTCCACAAAATCTAAGAAAAATTCCTCAAAATTCTTCAAGTCTCCTCAGAATCCCACACAATTCCGGAATAAACACCACCAAATTCCAGAGAAGTCTCACAAAACTCCCTAAATCATTTCAAAACCCTACCAATTCACAGGAATGTCCCACAAAATCTCCACCAATTCCCAGAACATCCCACAAAAATCTCACAAAAATCCCTAAATCTTCTGAAAACTCGACCAAATTCCAGAAACGCCCCATAAAATCAGCACAGTTTCCCACAAAATTCAAGAAAAAACACCACAAAATTCCCTAAATCTTTTCAAAATACCACAACATTCTTGAAAAGCCCCACCAAATTCCAGAAACATCCCACAAAATTTCCTCAATACCCAACAAAATCCCAGAAAAATCACACAAAATTCCCTAAATCTTCTCAAAACACGGCCAAAATCCACAAAAATCCCACCAAATCTCCACAAATTCCCACAGAATACATGAAAAATCCCTGATAATTTCTCAGTTCTCTACAGAATCTCACCAAATTCCAGAAAAGTCCCTCAAAGTTCCACAAACATCCCACAAAATCTCCCCAATATCCCACAAAATTCAAGAAAAATCACACAAAATTCCCTAAATCTTCTCAAAACACGACCAAATTCTAGAAAAATATCCCACCAAATCTCCACAAATTCCCACAAAATACATAAAAAATCCCTCAAGATCCCTAAATCGCCTCAATATCCCACAAAATTCCACAAAAATCACACAAAACCTCCACAAGTTTCCACAAAATCTAAGAAAAATTCCTCAAAAGTCTTCAAGTCTCCTCAAAACCACACAAAGTCCTTGAAAAGGCCCACCAAATTCCAGTAAAATCCCACAGATTCTCCACAAATTCCCACAAAATCTAAAACAAATTCCTCAAAATTCTTCAAGTCTCCTCAGAATCCCACACAATTCCAGAAAAAACACACAAAATTCCAGAGAAGTCCCACAAAACTCCCTAAATCATTTCAAAACCCTACCAATTCACAGGAATGTCCCACAAAATCTCCACCAATTCCCAGAACAACCCACAAAAATCTCACAAAAATCCCTAAATCTTCTGAAAACTCGACCAAATTCCAGAAACGCCCCATAAAATCAGCACAGTTTCCCACAAAATTCAAGAAAAAACACCACAAAATTCCCTAAATCTTCTCAAAACACAACCAAATTCTAGAAAAATATCCCACCAAATCTCCACAAATTCCCACAAAATACATGAGAAATCCCTCAAGATCCCTAAATCGCCTCAATATCCCACAAAATCACACAAAAATCCCACAAAACCTCCACAAGTTTCCACAAAATCTAAGAAAAATTCCTCAAAATTCTTCAAGTCTCCTCAGAATCCCACACAATTCCAGAAAAAACACACAAAATTCCAGAGAAGTCCCACAAAACTCCCTAAATCATTTCAAAACCCTACCAATTCACAGGAATGTCCCACAAAATCTCCACCAATTCCCAGAACATCCCACAAAAATCCCACAAAAATCCCTAAATCTTCTGAAAACTCGACCAAATTCCAGAAACGCCCCATAAAATCAGCACAGTTTCCCACAAAATTCAAGAAAAAACACCACAAAATTCCCTAAATCTATTCAAAATACCACAAAATTCTTGAAAAGCCCCACCAAATTCCAGAAACATCCCACAAAATGTCCTCAATACCCAACAAAATCCCAGAAAAATCACACAAAATTCCCTAAATCTTCTCAAAACACGGCCAAAATCCACAAAAATCCCACCAAATCTCCACAAATTCCCACAGAATACATGAAAAATCCCTGATAATTTCTCAGTTCTCTACAGAATCTCACCAAATTCCAGAAAAGTCCCTCAAAGTTCCACAAACATGCCACAAAATCTCCTCAATATCCAACAAAATCCCAGAAAAATCACACAAAATTCCCTAAATCTTCTCAAAACACGACTAAATTCTAGAAAAATGTCCCACCAAATCTCCACAAAATCCCACAAAATACACAAAAAATCCCTCAAGATCCCGAAATCGCCTCAATATCCCACAAAATCCCACAAAAATCACACAAAACCTCCACAAGTTTCCACAAAATCTAAGAAAAATTCCTCAAAATTCTTCAAGTCTCCTCAAAACCACACAAAGTCCTTGAAAAGGCCCACCAAATTCCAGTAAAATCCCACAGATTCTCCACAAATTCCCACAAAATCTAAAACAAATTTCTCAAAATTCTTCAAGTCTCCTCAGAATCCCACACAATTCCAGAAAAAACACACAAAATTCCAGAGAAGTCCCACAAAACTCCCTAAATCATTTCAAAACCCTACCAATTCACAGGAATGTCCCACAAAATCTCCACCAATTCCCAGAACAACCCACAAAAATCTCACAAAAATCCCTAAATCTTCTGAAAACTCGACCAAATTCCAGAAACGCCCCATAAAATCAGCACAGTTTCCCACAAAATTCAAGAAAAAACACCACAAAATTCCCTAAATCTTCTCAAAACACAACCAAATTCTAGAAAAATATCCCACCAAATCTCCACAAATTCCCACAAAATACATGAGAAATCCCTCAAGATCCCTAAATCGCCTCAATATCCCACAAAATCACACAAAAATCCCACAAAACCTCCACAAGTTTCCACAAAATCTAAGAAAAATTCCTCAAAATTCTTCAAGTCTCCTCAGAATCCCACACAATTCCAGAAAAAACACACAAAATTCCAGAGAAGTCCCACAAAACTCCCTAAATCATTTCAAAACCCTACCAATTCACAGGAATGTCCCACAAAATCTCCACCAATTCCCAGAACATCCCACAAAAATCCCACAAAAATCCCTAAATCTTCTGAAAACTCGACCAAATTCCAGAAACGCCCCATAAAATCAGCACAGTTTCCCACAAAATTCAAGAAAAAACACCACAAAATTCCCTAAATCTTTTCAAAATACCACAAAATTCTTGAAAAGCCCCACCAAATTCCAGAAACATCCCACAAAATGTCCTCAATACCCAACAAAATCCCAGAAAAATCACACAAAATTCCCTAAATCTTCTCAAAACACGGCCAAAATCCACAAAAATCCCACCAAATCTCCACAAATTCCCACAGAATACATGAAAAATCCCTGATAATTTCTCAGTTCTCTACAGAATCTCACCAAATTCCAGAAAAGTCCCTCAAAGTTCCACAAACATCCCACAAAATCTCCTCAATATCCAACAAAATCCCAGAAAAATCACACAAAATTCCCTAAATCTTCTCAAAACACGACTAAATTCTAGAAAAATGTCCCACCAAATCTCCACAAAATCCCACAAAATACACAAAAAATCCCTCAAGATCCCGAAATCGCCTCAATATCCCACAAAATCCCACAAAAATCACACAAAACCTCCACAAGTTTCCACAAAATCTAAGAAAAATTCCTCAAAATTCTTCAAGTCTCCTCAAAACCACACAAAGTCCTTGAAAAGGCCCACCAAATTCCAGTAAAATCCCACAGATTCTCCACAAATTCCCACAAAATCTAAAACAAATTCCTCAAAATTCTTCAAGTCTCCTCAGAATCCCACACAATTCCAGAAAAAACACACAAAATTCCAGACAAGTCCCACAAAACTCCCTAAATCATTTCAAAACCCTACCAATTCACAGGAATGTCCCACAAAATCTCCACCAATTCCCAGAACATCCCACAAAAATCTCACAAAAATCCCTAAATCTTCTGAAAACTCGACCAAATTCCAGAAACGCCCCATAAAATCAGCACAGTTTCCCACAAAATCCCAGAAAAATCACACAAAATTCCCTAAATCTTCTCAAAACACAACCAAATTCTAGAAAAATGTCCCACCAAATCTCCACAAAATCCCACAAAATACACAAAAAATCCCTCAAGATCCCGAAATCGCCTCAATATCCCACAAAATCCCACAAAAATCACACAAAACCTCCACAAGTTTCCACAAAATCTAAGAAAAATTCCTCAAAATTCTTCAAGTCTCCTCAGAATCCCACACAATTCCAGAAAAAACACACAAAATTCCAGAGAAGTCCCACAAAACTCCCTAAATCATTTCAAAACCCTACCAATTCACAGGAATGTCCCACAAAATCTCCACCAATTCCCAGAACATCCCACAAAAATCTCACAAAAATCCCTAAATCTTCTGAAAACTTGACCAAATTCCAGAAATGCCCCATAAAATCAGCACAGTTTCCCACAAAATTCAAGAAAAAACACCACAAAATTCCCTAAATCTTTTCAAAATACCACAAAATTCTTGAAAAGCCCCACCAAATTCCAGAAACATCCCACAAAATGTCCTCAATACCCAACAAAATCCCAGAAAAATCACACAAAATTCCCTAAATCTTCTCAAAACACGGCCAAAATCCACAAAAATCCCATCAAATCTCCACAAATTTTCACAGAATACATGAAAAATCCCTGATAATTTCTCAGTTCTCTACAGAATCTCACCAAATTCCCGAAAAGTCCCTCAAAGTTCCACAAACATCCCACAAAATCTCCTCAATATCCCACAAAATTCAAGAAAAATCACACAAAATTCCCTAAATCTTCTCAAAACACGACCAAATTCTAGAAAAATGTCCCACCAAATCTCCACAAAATCCCACAAAATACATGAAAAATCCCTCAAGATCCCTAAATCGCCTCAATATCCCACAAAATTCCACAAAAATCACACAAAACCTCCACAAGTTTCCACAAAATCTAAGAAAAATTCCTCAAAAGTCTTCAAGTCTCCTCAAAACCACACAAAGTCCTTGAAAAGGCCCACCAAATTCCAGTAAAATCCCACAGATTCTCCACAAATTCCCACAAAATCTAAAACAAATTCCTCAAAATTCTTCAAGTCTCCTCAGAATCCCACACAATTCCAGAAAAAACACACAAAATTCCAGAGAAGTCCCACAAAACTCCCTAAATCATTTCAAAACCCTACCAATTCACAGGAATGTCCCACAAAATCTCCACCAATTCCCAGAACATCCCACAAAAATCTCACAAAAATCCCTAAATCTTCTGAAAACTCGACCAAATTCCAGAAACGCCCCAAAAAATCAGCACAGTTTCCCACAAAATTCAAGAAAAAACACCACAAAATTCCCTAAATCTTCTCAAAACACAACCGAATTCTAGAAAAATATCCCACCAAATCTCCACAAATTCCCACAAAATACATGAGAAATCCCTCAAGATCCCTAAATCGCCTCAATATCCCACAAAATCACACAAAAATCACACAAAACCTCCACAAGTTTCCACAAAATCTAAGAAAAATTCCTCAAAATTCTTCAAGTCTCCTCAGAATCCCACACAATTCCAGAAAAAACACACAAAATTCCAGAGAAGTCCCACAAAACTCCCTAAATCATTTCAAAACCCTACCAATTCACAGGAATGTCCCACAAAATCTCCACCAATTCCCAGAACATCCCACAAAAATCTCACAAAAATCCCTAAATCTTCTGAAAACTCGACCAAATTCCAGAAACGCCCCATAAAATCAGCACAGTTTCCCACAAAATTCAAGAAAAAACACCACAAAATTCCCTAAATCTTTTCAAAATACCACAACATTCTTGAAAAGCCCCACCAAATTCCAGAAACATCCCACAAAATTTCCTCAATGCCCAACAAAATCCCAGAAAAATCACACAAAATTCCCTAAATCTTCTCAAAACACGGCCAAAATCCACAAAAATCCCACCAAATCTCCACAAATTCCCACAGAATACATGAAAAATCCCTGATAATTTCTCAGTTCTCTACAGAATCTCACCAAATTCCAGAAAAGTCCCTCAAAGTTCCACAAACATCCCACAAAATCTCCTCAATATCCAACAAAATCCCAGAAAAATCACACAAAATTCCCTAAATCTTCTCAAAACATGACTAAATTCTAGAAAAATGTCCCACCAAATCTCCACAAAATCCCACAAAATACACAAAAAATCCCTCAAGATCCCGAAATCACCTCAATATCCCACAAAATCCCACAAAAATCACACAAAACCTCCACAAGTTTCCACAAAATCTAAGAAAAATTCCTCAAAAGTCTTCAAGTCTCCTCAAAACCACACAAAGTCCTTGAAAAGGCCCACCAAATTCCAGTAAAATCCCACAGATTCTCCACAAATTCCCACAAAATCTAAAACAAATTCCTCAAAATTCTTCAAGTCTCCTCAGAATCCCACACAATTCCAGAAAAAACACACAAAATTCCAGACAAGTCCCACAAAACTCCCTAAATCATTTCAAAACCCTACCAATTCACAGGAATGTCCCACAAAATCTCCACCAATTCCCAGAACATCCCACAAAAATCTCACAAAAATCCCTAAATCTTCTGAAAACTCGACCAAATTCCAGAAACGCCCCATAAAATCAGCACAGTTTCCCACAAAATTCAAGAAAAAACACCACAAAATTCCCTAAATCTTCTCAAAACACAACCGAATTCTAGAAAAATATCCCACCAAATCTCCACAAATTCCCACAAAATACATGAGAAATCCCTCAAGATCCCTAAATCGCCTCAATATCCCACAAAATCACACAAAAATCCCACAAAACCTCCACAAGTTTCCACAAAATCTAAGAAAAATTCCTCAAAATTCTTCAAGTCTCCTCAGAATCCCACACAATTCCAGAAAAAACACACAAAATTCCAGAGAAGTCCCACAAAACTCCCTAAATCATTTCAAAACCCTACCAATTCACAGGAATGTCCCACAAAATCTCCACCAATTCCCAGAACATCCCACAAAAATCCCACAAAAATCCCTAAATCTTCTGAAAACTCGACCAAATTCCAGAAACGCCCCATAAAATCAGCACAGTTTCCCACAAAATTCAAGAAAAAACACCACAAAATTCCCTAAATCTTTTCAAAATACCACAAAATTCTTGAAAAGCCCCACCAAATTCCAGAAACATCCCACAAAATGTCCTCAATACCCAACAAAATCCCAGAAAAATCACACAAAATTCCCTAAATCTTCTCAAAACACGGCCAAAATCCACAAAAATCCCACCAAATCTCCACAAATTCCCACAGAATACATGAAAAATCCCTGATAATTTCTCAGTTCTCTACAGAATCTCACCAAATTCCAGAAAAGTCCCTCAAAGTTCCACAAACATCCCACAAAATCTCCTCAATATCCAACAAAATCCCAGAAAAATCACACAAAATTCCCTAAATCTTCTCAAAACACGACTAAATTCTAGAAAAATGTCCCACCAAATCTCCACAAAATCCCACAAAATACACAAAAAATCCCTCAAGATCCCGAAATCGCCTCAATATCCCACAAAATCCCACAAAAATCACACAAAACCTCCACAAGTTTCCACAAAATCTAAGAAAAATTCCTCAAAATTCTTCAAGTCTCCTCAAAACCACACAAAGTCCTTGAAAAGGCCCACCAAATTCCAGTAAAATCCCACAGATTCTCCACAAATTCCCACAAAATCTAAAACAAATTCCTCAAAATTCTTCAAGTCTCCTCAGAATCCCACACAATTCCAGAAAAAACACACAAAATTCCAGACAAGTCCCACAAAACTCCCTAAATCATTTCAAAACCCTACCAATTCACAGGAATGTCCCACAAAATCTCCACCAATTCCCAGAACATCCCACAAAAATCTCACAAAAATCCCTAAATCTTCTGAAAACTCGACCAAATTCCAGAAACGCCCCATAAAATCAGCACAGTTTCCCACAAAATCCCAGAAAAATCACACAAAATTCCCTAAATCTTCTCAAAACACAACCAAATTCTAGAAAAATGTCCCACCAAATCTCCACAAAATCCCACAAAATACACAAAAAATCCCTCAAGATCCCGAAATCGCCTCAATATCCCACAAAATCCCACAAAAATCACACAAAACCTCCACAAGTTTCCACAAAATCTAAGAAAAATTCCTCAAAATTCTTCAAGTCTCCTCAGAATCCCACACAATTCCAGAAAAAACACACAAAATTCCAGAGAAGTCCCACAAAACTCCCTAAATCATTTCAAAACCCTACCAATTCACAGGAATGTCCCACAAAATCTCCACCAATTCCCAGAACATCCCACAAAAATCTCACAAAAATCCCTAAATCTTCTGAAAACTTGACCAAATTCCAGAAATGCCCCATAAAATCAGCACAGTTTCCCACAAAATTCAAGAAAAAACACCACAAAATTCCCTAAATCTTTTCAAAATACCACAAAATTCTTGAAAAGCCCCACCAAATTCCAGAAACATCCCACAAAATGTCCTCAATACCCAACAAAATCCCAGAAAAATCACACAAAATTCCCTAAATCTTCTCAAAACACGGCCAAAATCCACAAAAATCCCATCAAATCTCCACAAATTTTCACAGAATACATGAAAAATCCCTGATAATTTCTCAGTTCTCTACAGAATCTCACCAAATTCCCGAAAAGTCCCTCAAAGTTCCACAAACATCCCACAAAATCTCCTCAATATCCCACAAAATTCAAGAAAAATCACACAAAATTCCCTAAATCTTCTCAAAACTCGACCAAATTCTAGAAAAATATCCCACCAAATCTCCACAAATTCCCACAAAATACATGAAAAATCCCTCAAGATCCCTAAATCGCCTCAATATCCCACAAAATTCCACAAAAATCACACAAAACCTCCACAAGTTTCCACAAAATCTAAGAAAAATTCCTCAAAAGTCTTCAAGTCTCCTCAAAACCACACAAAGTCCTTGAAAAGGCCCACCAAATTCCAGTAAAATCCCACAGATTCTCCACAAATTCCCACAAAATCTAAAACAAATTCCTCAAAATTCTTCAAGTCTCCTCAGAATCCCACACAATTCCAGAAAAAACACACAAAATTCCAGAGAAGTCCCACAAAACTCCCTAAATCATTTCAAAACCCTACCAATTCACAGGAATGTCCCACAAAATCTCCACCAATTCCCAGAACATCCCACAAAAATCTCACAAAAATCCCTAAATCTTCTGAAAACTCGACCAAATTCCAGAAACGCCCCATAAAATCAGCACAGTTTCCCACAAAATTCAAGAAAAAACACCACAAAATTCCCTAAATCTTCTCAAAACACAACCGAATTCTAGAAAAATATCCCACCAAATCTCCACAAATTCCCACAAAATACATGAGAAATCCCTCAAGATCCCTAAATCGCCTCAATATCCCACAAAATCACACAAAAATCACACAAAACCTCCACAAGTTTCCACAAAATCTAAGAAAAATTCCTCAAAATTCTTCAAGTCTCCTCAGAATCCCACACAATTCCAGAAAAAACACACAAAATTCCAGAGAAGTCCCACAAAACTCCCTAAATCATTTCAAAACCCTACCAATTCACAGGAATGTCCCACAAAATCTCCACCAATTCCCAGAACATCCCACAAAAATCTCACAAAAATCCCTAAATCTTCTGAAAACTCGACCAAATTCCAGAAACGCCCCATAAAATCAGCACAGTTTCCCACAAAATTCAAGAAAAAACACCACAAAATTCCCTAAATCTTTTCAAAATACCACAACATTCTTGAAAAGCCCCACCAAATTCCAGAAACATCCCACAAAATGTCCTCAATGCCCAACAAAATCCCAGAAAAATCACACAAAATTCCCTAAATCTTCTCAAAACACGGCCAAAATCCACAAAAATCCCACCAAATCTCCACAAATTCCCACAGAATACATGAAAAATCCCTGATAATTTCTCAGTTCTCTACAGAATCTCACCAAATTCCAGAAAAGTCCCTCAAAGTTCCACAAACATCCCACAAAATCTCCTCAATATCCAACAAAATCCCAGAAAAATCACACAAAATTCCCTAAATCTTCTCAAAACATGACTAAATTCTAGAAAAATGTCCCACCAAATCTCCACAAAATCCCACAAAATACACAAAAAATCCCTCAAGATCCCGAAATCACCTCAATATCCCACAAAATCCCACAAAAATCACACAAAACCTCCACAAGTTTCCACAAAATCTAAGAAAAATTCCTCAAAAGTCTTCAAGTCTCCTCAAAACCACACAAAGTCCTTGAAAAGGCCCACCAAATTCCAGTAAAATCCCACAGATTCTCCACAAATTCCCACAAAATCTAAAACAAATTCCTCAAAATTCTTCAAGTCTCCTCAGAATCCCACACAATTCCAGAAAAAACACACAAAATTCCAGAGAAGTCCCACAAAACTCCCTAAATCATTTCAAAACCCTACCAATTCACAGGAATGTCCCACAAAATCTCCACCAATTCCCAGAACATCCCACAAAAATCTCACAAAAATCCCTAAATCTTCTGAAAACTCGACCAAATTCCAGAAACGCCCCATAAAATCAGCACAGTTTCCCACAAAATTCAAGAAAAAACACCACAAAATTCCCTAAATCTTCTCAAAACACAACCGAATTCTAGAAAAATATCCCACCAAATCTCCACAAATTCCCACAAAATACATGAGAAATCCCTCAAGACCCCTAAATCGCCTCAATATCCCACAAAATTCCACAAAAATCACACAAAACCTCCACAAGTTTCCACAAAATCTAAGAAAAATTCCTCAAAATTCTTCAAGTCTCCTCAGAATCCCACACAATTCCAGAAAAAACACACAAAATTCCAGAGAAGTCCCACAAAACTCCCTAAATCATTTCAAAACCCTACCAATTCACAGGAATGTCCCACAAAATCTCCACCAATTCCCAGAACATCCCACAAAAATCTCACAAAAATCCCTAAATCTTCTGAAAACTCGACCAAATTCCAGAAACGCCCCATAAAATCAGCACAGTTTCCCACAAAATTCAAGAAAAAACACCACAAAATTCCCTAAATCTTTTCAAAATACCACAACATTCTTGAAAAGCCCCACCAAATTCCAGAAACATCCCACAAAATTTCCTCAATGCCCAACAAAATCCCAGAAAAATCACACAAAATTCCCTAAATCTTCTCAAAACACGGCCAAAATCCACAAAAATCCCACCAAATCTCCACAAATTCCCACAGAATACATGAAAAATCCCTGATAATTTCTCAGTTCTCTACAGAATCTCACCAAATTCCAGAAAAGTCCCTCAAAGTTCCACAAACATCCCACAAAATCTCCTCAATATCCAACAAAATCCCAGAAAAATCACACAAAATTCCCTAAATCTTCTCAAAACACGACTAAATTCTAGAAAAATGTCCCACCAAATCTCCACAAAATCCCACAAAATACACAAAAAATCCCTCAAGATCCCGAAATCACCTCAATATCCCACAAAATCCCACAAAAATCACACAAAACCTCCACAAGTTTCCACAAAATCTAAGAAAAATTCCTCAAAAGTCTTCAAGTCTCCTCAAAACCACACAAAGTCCTTGAAAAGGCCCACCAAATTCCAGTAAAATCCCACAGATTCTCCACAAATTCCCACAAAATCTAAAACAAATTCCTCAAAATTCTTCAAGTCTCCTCAGAATCCCACACAATTCCAGAAACAACACACAAAATTCCAGAGAAGTCCCACAAAACTCCCTAAATCATTTCAAAACCCTACCAATTCACAGGAATGTCCCACAAAATCTCCACCAATTCCCAGAACATCCCACAAAAATCTCACAAAAATCCCTAAATCTTCTGAAAACTCGACCAAATTCCAGAAACGCCCCATAAAATCAGCACAGTTTCCCACAAAATTCAAGAAAAAACACCACAAAATTCCCTAAATCTTCTCAAAACACAACCGAATTCTAGAAAAATATCCCACCAAATCTCCACAAATTCCCACAAAATACATGAGAAATCCCTCAAGATCCCTAAATCGCCTCAATATCCCAAAAAAATCCACAAAAATCACACAAAACCTCCACAAGTTTCCACAAAATCTAAGAAAAATTCCTCAAAAGTCTTCAAGTCTCCTCAAAACCACACAAAGTCCTTGAAAAGGCCCACCAAATTCCAGTAAAATCCCACAGATTCTCCACAAATTCCCACAAAATCTAAAACAAATTCCTCAAAATTCTTCAAGTCTCCTCAGAATCCCACACAATTCCAGAAAAAACACACAAAATTCCAGAGAAGTCCCACAAAACTCCCTAAATCATTTCAAAACCCTACCAATTCACAGGAATGTCCCACAAAATCTCCACCAATTCCCAGAACATCCCACAAAAATCTCACAAAAATCCCTAAATCTTCTGAAAACTCGACCAAATTCCAGAAACGCCCCATAAAATCAGCACAGTTTCCCACAAAATTCAAGAAAAAACACCACAAAATTCCCTAAATCTTCTCAAAACACAACCAAATTCTAGAAAAATATCCCACCAAATCTCCACAAATTCCCACAAAATACATGAGAAATCCCTCAAGATCCCTAAATCGCCTCAATATCCCACAAAATCACACAAAAATCACACAAAACCTCCACAAGTTTCCACAAAATCTAAGAAAAATTCCTCAAAATTCTTCAAGTCTCCTCAGAATCCCACACAATTCCAGAAAAAAGACACAAAATTCCAGACAAGTCCCACAAAACTCCCTAAATCATTTCAAAACCCTACCAAATCACAGGAATGTCCCACAAAATCTCCACCAATTCCCAGAACATCCCACAAAAATCTCACAAAAATCCCTAAATCTTCTGAAAACTCGACCAAATTCCAGAAACGCCCCATAAAATCAGCACAGTTTCCCACAAAATTCAAGAAAAAACACCACAAAATTCCCTAAATCTTTTCAAAATACCACAAAATTCTTGAAAAGCCCCACCAAATTCCAGAAACATCCCACAAAATGTCCTCAATACCCAACAAAATCCCAGAAAAATCACACAAAATTCCCTAAATCTTCTCAAAACACGGCCAAAATCCACAAAAATCCCACCAAATCTCCACAAATTCCCACAGAATACATGAAAAATCCCTGATAATTTCTCAGTTCTCTACAGAATCTCACCAAATTCCAGAAAAGTCCCTCAAAGTTCCACAAACATCCCACAAAATCTCCTCAATATCCAACAAAATCCCAGAAAAATCACACAAAATTCCCTAAATCTTCTCAAAACTCGACCAAATTCTAGAAAAATATCCCACCAAATCTCCACAAATTCCCACAAAATACACAAAAAATCCCTCAAGATCCCGAAATCACCTCAATATCCCACAAAATCCCACAAAAATCACACAAAACCTCCACAAGTTTCCACAAAATCTAAGAAAAATTCCTCAAAAGTCTTCAAGTCTCCTCAAAACCACACAAAGTCCTTGAAAAGGCCCACCAAATTCCAGTAAAATCCCACAGATTCTCCACAAATTCCCACAAAATCTAAAACAAATTCCTCAAAATTCTTCAAGTCTCCTCAGAATCCCACACAATTCCAGAAAAAACACACAAAATTCCAGAGAAGTCCCACAAAACTCCCTAAATCATTTCAAAACCCTACCAATTCACAGGAATGTCCCACAAAATCTCCACCAATTCCCAGAACAACCCACAAAAATCTCACAAAAATCCCTAAATCTTCTGAAAACTCGACCAAATTCCAGAAACGCCCCATAAAATCAGCACAGTTTCCCACAAAATTCAAGAAAAAACACCACAAAATTCCCTAAATCTTTTCAAAATACCACAACATTCTTGAAAAGCCCCACCAAATTCCAGAAACATCCCACAAAATTTCCTCAATACCCAACAAAATCCCAGAAAAATCACACAAAATTCCCTAAATCTTCTCAAAACACGGCCAAAATCCACAAAAATCCCACCAAATCTCCACAAATTCCCACAGAATACATGAAAAATCCCTGATAATTTCTCAGTTCTCTACAGAATCTCACCAAATTCCAGAAAAGTCCCTCAAAGTTCCACAAACATCCCACAAAATCTCCTCAATATCCCACAAAATTCAAGAAAAATCACACAAAATTCCCTAAATCTTCTCAAAACACGACCAAATTCTAGAAAAATATCCCACCAAATCTCCACAAATTCCCACAAAATACATAAAAAATCCCTCAAGATCCCTAAATCGCCTCAATATCCCACAAAATTCCACAAAAATCACACAAAACCTCCACAAGTTTCCACAAAATCTAAGAAAAATTCCTCAAAATTCTTCAAGTCTCCTCAAAACCACACAAAGTCCTTGAAAAGGCCCACCAAATTCCAGTAAAATCCCACAGATTCTCCACAAATTCCCACAAAATCTAAAACAAATTCCTCAAAATTCTTCAAGTCTCCTCAGAATCCCACACAATTCCAGAAAAAACACACAAAATTCCAGAGAAGTCCCACAAAACTCCCTAAATCATTTCAAAACCCTACCAATTCACAGGAATGTCCCACAAAATCTCCACCAATTCCCAGAACAACCCACAAAAATCTCACAAAAATCCCTAAATCTTCTGAAAACTCGACCAAATTCCAGAAACGCCCCATAAAATCAGCACAGTTTCCCACAAAATTCAAGAAAAAACACCACAAAATTCCCTAAATCTTCTCAAAACACAACCAAATTCTAGAAAAATATCCCACCAAATCTCCACAAATTCCCACAAAATACATGAGAAATCCCTCAAGATCCCTAAATCGCCTCAATATCCCACAAAATCACACAAAAATCACACAAAAATCACACAAAACCTCCACAAGTTTCCACAAAATCTAAGAAAAATTCCTCAAAATTCTTCAAGTCTCCTCAGAATCCCACACAATTCCAGAAAAAACACACAAAATTCCAGAGAAGTCCCACAAAACTCCCTAAATCATTTCAAAACCCTACCAATTCACAGGAATGTCCCACAAAATCTCCACCAATTCCCAGAACATCCCACAAAAATCCCACAAAAATCCCTAAATCTTCTGAAAACTCGACCAAATTCCAGAAACGCCCCATAAAATCAGCACAGTTTCCCACAAAATTCAAGAAAAAACACCACAAAATTCCCTAAATCTTTTCAAAATACCACAAAATTCTTGAAAAGCCCCACCAAATTCCAGAAACATCCCACAAAATGTCCTCAATACCCAACAAAATCCCAGAAAAATCACACAAAATTCCCTAAATCTTCTCAAAACACGGCCAAAATCCACAAAAATCCCACCAAATCTCCACAAATTCCCACAGAATACATGAAAAATCCCTGATAATTTCTCAGTTCTCTACAGAATCTCACCAAATTCCAGAAAAGTCCCTCAAAGTTCCACAAACATCCCACAAAATCTCCTCAATATCCAACAAAATCCCAGAAAAATCACACAAAATTCCCTAAATCTTCTCAAAACACGACTAAATTCTAGAAAAATGTCCCACCAAATCTCCACAAAATCCCACAAAATACACAAAAAATCCCTCAAGATCCCGAAATCGCCTCAATATCCCACAAAATCCCACAAAAATCACACAAAACCTCCACAAGTTTCCACAAAATCTAAGAAAAATTCCTCAAAAGTCTTCAAGTCTCCTCAAAACCACACAAAGTCCTTGAAAAGGCCCACCAAATTCCAGTAAAATCCCACAGATTCTCCACAAATTCCCACAAAATCTAAAACAAATTTCTCAAAATTCTTCAAGTCTCCTCAGAATCCCACACAATTCCAGAAAAAACACACAAAATTCCAGACAAGTCCCACAAAACTCCCTAAATCATTTCAAAACCCTACCAATTCACAGGAATGTCCCACAAAATCTCCACCAATTCCCAGAACATCCCACAAAAATCTCACAAAAATCCCTAAATCTTCTGAAAACTCGACCCAATTCCAGAAACGCCCCATAAAATCAGCACAGTTTCCCACAAAATTCAAGAAAAAACACCACAAAATTCCCTAAATCTTCTCAAAACACAACCGAATTCTAGAAAAATATCCCACCAAATCTCCACAAATTCCCACAAAATACATGAGAAATCCCTCAAGATCCCTAAATCGCCTCAATATCCCACAAAATCACACAAAAATCACACAAAACCTCCACAAGTTTCCACAAAATCTAAGAAAAATTCCTCAAAATTCTTCAAGTCTCCTCAGAATCCCACACAATTCCGGAAAAAACACCACCAAATTCCAGAGAAGTCTCACAAAACTCGCTAAATCATTTCAAAACCCTACCAATTCACAGGAATGTCCCACAAAATCTCCACCAATTCCCAGAACATCCCACAAAAATCTCACAAAAATCCCTAAATCTTCTGAAAACTCGACCAAATTCCAGAAACACCCCATAAAATCAGCACAGTTTCCCACAAAATTCAAGAAAAAACACCACAAAATTCCCTAAATCTTTTCAAAATACCACAACATTCTTGAAAAGCCCCACCAAATTCCAGAAACATCCCACAAAATTTCCTCAATACCCAACAAAATCCCAGAAAAATCACACAAAATTCCCTAAATCTTCTCAAAACACGGCCAAAATCCACAAAAATCCCACCAAATCTCCACAAATTCCCACAGAATACATGAAAAATCCCTGATAATTTCTCAGTTCTCTACAGAATCTCACCAAATTCCAGAAAAGTCCCTCAAAGTTCCACAAACATCCCACAAAATCTCCTCAATATCCAACAAAATCCCAGAAAAATCACACAAAATTCCCTAAATCTTCTCAAAACACGACTAAATTCTAGAAAAATGTCCCACCAAATCTCCACAAAATCCCACAAAATACACAAAAAATCCCTCAAGATCCCGAAATCGCCTCAATATCCCACAAAATCCCACAAAAATCACACAAAACCTCCACAAGTTTCCACAAAATCTAAGAAAAATTCCTCAAAAGTCTTCAAGTCTCCTCAAAACCACACAAAGTCCTTGAAAAGGCCCACCAAATTCCAGTAAAATCCCACAGATTCTCCACAAATTCCCACAAAATCTAAAACAAATTTCTCAAAATTCTTCAAGTCTCCTCAGAATCCCACACAATTCCAGAAAAAACACACAAAATTCCAGACAAGTCCCACAAAACTCCCTAAATCATTTCAAAACCCTACCAATTCACAGGAATGTCCCACAAAATCTCCACCAATTCCCAGAACATCCCACAAAAATCTCACAAAAATCCCTAAATCTTCTGAAAACTCGACCAAATTCCAGAAACGCCCCATAAAATCAGCACAGTTTCCCACAAAATTCAAGAAAAAACACCACAAAATTCCCTAAATCTTCTCAAAACACAACCGAATTCTAGAAAAATATCCCACCAAATCTCCACAAATTCCCACAAAATACATGAGAAATCCCTCAAGATCCCTAAATCGCCTCAATATCCCACAAAATCACACAAAAATCACACAAAACCTCCACAAGTTTCCACAAAATCTAAGAAAAATTCCTCAAAATTCTTCAAGTCTCCTCAGAATCCCACACAATTCCGGAATAAACACCACCAAATTCCAGAGAAGTCTCACAAAACTCCCTAAATCATTTCAAAACCCTACCAATTCACAGGAATGTCCCACAAAATCTCCACCAATTCCCAGAACATCCCACAAAAATCTCACAAAAATCCCTAAATCTTCTGAAAACTCGACCAAATTCCAGAAACGCCCCATAAAATCAGCACAGTTTCCCACAAAATTCAAGAAAAAACACCACAAAATTCCCTAAATCTTTTCAAAATACCACAACATTCTTGAAAAGCCCCACCAAATTCCAGAAACATCCCACAAAATTTCCTCAATACCCAACAAAATCCCAGAAAAATCACACAAAATTCCCTAAATCTTCTCAAAACACGGCCAAAATCCACAAAAATCCCACCAAATCTCCACAAATTCCCACAGAATACATGAAAAATCCCTGATAATTTCTCAGTTCTCTACAGAATCTCACCAAATTCCAGAAAAGTCCCTCAAAGTTCCACAAACATCCCACAAAATCTCCCCAATATCCCACAAAATTCAAGAAAAATCACACAAAATTCCCTAAATCTTCTCAAAACACGACCAAATTCTAGAAAAATATCCCACCAAATCTCCACAAATTCCCACAAAATACATAAAAAATCCCTCAAGATCCCTAAATCGCCTCAATATCCCACAAAATTCCACAAAAATCACACAAAACCTCCACAAGTTTCCACAAAATCTAAGAAAAATTCCTCAAAAGTCTTCAAGTCTCCTCAAAACCACACAAAGTCCTTGAAAAGGCCCACCAAATTCCAGTAAAATCCCACAGATTCTCCACAAATTCCCACAAAATCTAAAACAAATTCCTCAAAATTCTTCAAGTCTCCTCAGAATCCCACACAATTCCAGAAAAAACACACAAAATTCCAGAGAAGTCCCACAAAACTCCCTAAATCATTTCAAAACCCTACCAATTCACAGGAATGTCCCACAAAATCTCCACCAATTCCCAGAACAACCCACAAAAATCTCACAAAAATCCCTAAATCTTCTGAAAACTCGACCAAATTCCAGAAACGCCCCATAAAATCAGCACAGTTTCCCACAAAATTCAAGAAAAAACACCACAAAATTCCCTAAATCTTCTCAAAACACAACCAAATTCTAGAAAAATATCCCACCAAATCTCCACAAATTCCCACAAAATACATGAGAAATCCCTCAAGATCCCTAAATCGCCTCAATATCCCACAAAATCACACAAAAATCCCACAAAACCTCCACAAGTTTCCACAAAATCTAAGAAAAATTCCTCAAAATTCTTCAAGTCTCCTCAGAATCCCACACAATTCCAGAAAAAACACACAAAATTCCAGAGAAGTCCCACAAAACTCCCTAAATCATTTCAAAACCCTACCAATTCACAGGAATGTCCCACAAAATCTCCACCAATTCCCAGAACATCCCACAAAAATCCCACAAAAATCCCTAAATCTTCTGAAAACTCGACCAAATTCCAGAAACGCCCCATAAAATCAGCACAGTTTCCCACAAAATTCAAGAAAAAACACCACAAAATTCCCTAAATCTATTCAAAATACCACAAAATTCTTGAAAAGCCCCACCAAATTCCAGAAACATCCCACAAAATGTCCTCAATACCCAACAAAATCCCAGAAAAATCACACAAAATTCCCTAAATCTTCTCAAAACACGGCCAAAATCCACAAAAATCCCACCAAATCTCCACAAATTCCCACAGAATACATGAAAAATCCCTGATAATTTCTCAGTTCTCTACAGAATCTCACCAAATTCCAGAAAAGTCCCTCAAAGTTCCACAAACATGCCACAAAATCTCCTCAATATCCAACAAAATCCCAGAAAAATCACACAAAATTCCCTAAATCTTCTCAAAACACGACTAAATTCTAGAAAAATGTCCCACCAAATCTCCACAAAATCCCACAAAATACACAAAAAATCCCTCAAGATCCCGAAATCGCCTCAATATCCCACAAAATCCCACAAAAATCACACAAAACCTCCACAAGTTTCCACAAAATCTAAGAAAAATTCCTCAAAATTCTTCAAGTCTCCTCAAAACCACACAAAGTCCTTGAAAAGGCCCACCAAATTCCAGTAAAATCCCACAGATTCTCCACAAATTCCCACAAAATCTAAAACAAATTTCTCAAAATTCTTCAAGTCTCCTCAGAATCCCACACAATTCCAGAAAAAACACACAAAATTCCAGAGAAGTCCCACAAAACTCCCTAAATCATTTCAAAACCCTACCAATTCACAGGAATGTCCCACAAAATCTCCACCAATTCCCAGAACAACCCACAAAAATCTCACAAAAATCCCTAAATCTTCTGAAAACTCGACCAAATTCCAGAAACGCCCCATAAAATCAGCACAGTTTCCCACAAAATTCAAGAAAAAACACCACAAAATTCCCTAAATCTTCTCAAAACACAACCAAATTCTAGAAAAATATCCCACCAAATCTCCACAAATTCCCACAAAATACATGAGAAATCCCTCAAGATCCCTAAATCGCCTCAATATCCCACAAAATCACACAAAAATCCCACAAAACCTCCACAAGTTTCCACAAAATCTAAGAAAAATTCCTCAAAATTCTTCAAGTCTCCTCAGAATCCCACACAATTCCAGAAAAAACACACAAAATTCCAGAGAAGTCCCACAAAACTCCCTAAATCATTTCAAAACCCTACCAATTCACAGGAATGTCCCACAAAATCTCCACCAATTCCCAGAACATCCCACAAAAATCCCACAAAAATCCCTAAATCTTCTGAAAACTCGACCAAATTCCAGAAACGCCCCATAAAATCAGCACAGTTTCCCACAAAATTCAAGAAAAAACACCACAAAATTCCCTAAATCTTTTCAAAATACCACAAAATTCTTGAAAAGCCCCACCAAATTCCAGAAACATCCCACAAAATGTCCTCAATACCCAACAAAATCCCAGAAAAATCACACAAAATTCCCTAAATCTTCTCAAAACACGGCCAAAATCCACAAAAATCCCACCAAATCTCCACAAATTCCCACAGAATACATGAAAAATCCCTGATAATTTCTCAGTTCTCTACAGAATCTCACCAAATTCCAGAAAAGTCCCTCAAAGTTCCACAAACATCCCACAAAATCTCCTCAATATCCAACAAAATCCCAGAAAAATCACACAAAATTCCCTAAATCTTCTCAAAACACGACTAAATTCTAGAAAAATGTCCCACCAAATCTCCACAAAATCCCACAAAATACACAAAAAATCCCTCAAGATCCCGAAATCGCCTCAATATCCCACAAAATCCCACAAAAATCACACAAAACCTCCACAAGTTTCCACAAAATCTAAGAAAAATTCCTCAAAATTCTTCAAGTCTCCTCAAAACCACACAAAGTCCTTGAAAAGGCCCACCAAATTCCAGTAAAATCCCACAGATTCTCCACAAATTCCCACAAAATCTAAAACAAATTCCTCAAAATTCTTCAAGTCTCCTCAGAATCCCACACAATTCCAGAAAAAACACACAAAATTCCAGACAAGTCCCACAAAACTCCCTAAATCATTTCAAAACCCTACCAATTCACAGGAATGTCCCACAAAATCTCCACCAATTCCCAGAACATCCCACAAAAATCTCACAAAAATCCCTAAATCTTCTGAAAACTCGACCAAATTCCAGAAACGCCCCATAAAATCAGCACAGTTTCCCACAAAATCCCAGAAAAATCACACAAAATTCCCTAAATCTTCTCAAAACACAACCAAATTCTAGAAAAATGTCCCACCAAATCTCCACAAAATCCCACAAAATACACAAAAAATCCCTCAAGATCCCGAAATCGCCTCAATATCCCACAAAATCCCACAAAAATCACACAAAACCTCCACAAGTTTCCACAAAATCTAAGAAAAATTCCTCAAAATTCTTCAAGTCTCCTCAGAATCCCACACAATTCCAGAAAAAACACACAAAATTCCAGAGAAGTCCCACAAAACTCCCTAAATCATTTCAAAACCCTACCAATTCACAGGAATGTCCCACAAAATCTCCACCAATTCCCAGAACATCCCACAAAAATCTCACAAAAATCCCTAAATCTTCTGAAAACTTGACCAAATTCCAGAAATGCCCCATAAAATCAGCACAGTTTCCCACAAAATTCAAGAAAAAACACCACAAAATTCCCTAAATCTTTTCAAAATACCACAAAATTCTTGAAAAGCCCCACCAAATTCCAGAAACATCCCACAAAATGTCCTCAATACCCAACAAAATCCCAGAAAAATCACACAAAATTCCCTAAATCTTCTCAAAACACGGCCAAAATCCACAAAAATCCCATCAAATCTCCACAAATTTTCACAGAATACATGAAAAATCCCTGATAATTTCTCAGTTCTCTACAGAATCTCACCAAATTCCCGAAAAGTCCCTCAAAGTTCCACAAACATCCCACAAAATCTCCTCAATATCCCACAAAATTCAAGAAAAATCACACAAAATTCCCTAAATCTTCTCAAAACACGACCAAATTCTAGAAAAATGTCCCACCAAATCTCCACAAAATCCCACAAAATACATGAAAAATCCCTCAAGATCCCTAAATCGCCTCAATATCCCACAAAATTCCACAAAAATCACACAAAACCTCCACAAGTTTCCACAAAATCTAAGAAAAATTCCTCAAAAGTCTTCAAGTCTCCTCAAAACCACACAAAGTCCTTGAAAAGGCCCACCAAATTCCAGTAAAATCCCACAGATTCTCCACAAATTCCCACAAAATCTAAAACAAATTCCTCAAAATTCTTCAAGTCTCCTCAGAATCCCACACAATTCCAGAAAAAACACACAAAATTCCAGAGAAGTCCCACAAAACTCCCTAAATCATTTCAAAACCCTACCAATTCACAGGAATGTCCCACAAAATCTCCACCAATTCCCAGAACATCCCACAAAAATCTCACAAAAATCCCTAAATCTTCTGAAAACTCGACCAAATTCCAGAAACGCCCCAAAAAATCAGCACAGTTTCCCACAAAATTCAAGAAAAAACACCACAAAATTCCCTAAATCTTCTCAAAACACAACCGAATTCTAGAAAAATATCCCACCAAATCTCCACAAATTCCCACAAAATACATGAGAAATCCCTCAAGATCCCTAAATCGCCTCAATATCCCACAAAATCACACAAAAATCACACAAAACCTCCACAAGTTTCCACAAAATCTAAGAAAAATTCCTCAAAATTCTTCAAGTCTCCTCAGAATCCCACACAATTCCAGAAAAAACACACAAAATTCCAGAGAAGTCCCACAAAACTCCCTAAATCATTTCAAAACCCTACCAATTCACAGGAATGTCCCACAAAATCTCCACCAATTCCCAGAACATCCCACAAAAATCTCACAAAAATCCCTAAATCTTCTGAAAACTCGACCAAATTCCAGAAACGCCCCATAAAATCAGCACAGTTTCCCACAAAATTCAAGAAAAAACACCACAAAATTCCCTAAATCTTTTCAAAATACCACAACATTCTTGAAAAGCCCCACCAAATTCCAGAAACATCCCACAAAATTTCCTCAATGCCCAACAAAATCCCAGAAAAATCACACAAAATTCCCTAAATCTTCTCAAAACACGGCCAAAATCCACAAAAATCCCACCAAATCTCCACAAATTCCCACAGAATACATGAAAAATCCCTGATAATTTCTCAGTTCTCTACAGAATCTCACCAAATTCCAGAAAAGTCCCTCAAAGTTCCACAAACATCCCACAAAATCTCCTCAATATCCAACAAAATCCCAGAAAAATCACACAAAATTCCCTAAATCTTCTCAAAACATGACTAAATTCTAGAAAAATGTCCCACCAAATCTCCACAAAATCCCACAAAATACACAAAAAATCCCTCAAGATCCCGAAATCACCTCAATATCCCACAAAATCCCACAAAAATCACACAAAACCTCCACAAGTTTCCACAAAATCTAAGAAAAATTCCTCAAAAGTCTTCAAGTCTCCTCAAAACCACACAAAGTCCTTGAAAAGGCCCACCAAATTCCAGTAAAATCCCACAGATTCTCCACAAATTCCCACAAAATCTAAAACAAATTCCTCAAAATTCTTCAAGTCTCCTCAGAATCCCACACAATTCCAGAAAAAACACACAAAATTCCAGACAAGTCCCACAAAACTCCCTAAATCATTTCAAAACCCTACCAATTCACAGGAATGTCCCACAAAATCTCCACCAATTCCCAGAACATCCCACAAAAATCTCACAAAAATCCCTAAATCTTCTGAAAACTCGACCAAATTCCAGAAACGCCCCATAAAATCAGCACAGTTTCCCACAAAATTCAAGAAAAAACACCACAAAATTCCCTAAATCTTCTCAAAACACAACCGAATTCTAGAAAAATATCCCACCAAATCTCCACAAATTCCCACAAAATACATGAGAAATCCCTCAAGATCCCTAAATCGCCTCAATATCCCACAAAATCACACAAAAATCCCACAAAACCTCCACAAGTTTCCACAAAATCTAAGAAAAATTCCTCAAAATTCTTCAAGTCTCCTCAGAATCCCACACAATTCCAGAAAAAACACACAAAATTCCAGAGAAGTCCCACAAAACTCCCTAAATCATTTCAAAACCCTACCAATTCACAGGAATGTCCCACAAAATCTCCACCAATTCCCAGAACATCCCACAAAAATCCCACAAAAATCCCTAAATCTTCTGAAAACTCGACCAAATTCCAGAAACGCCCCATAAAATCAGCACAGTTTCCCACAAAATTCAAGAAAAAACACCACAAAATTCCCTAAATCTTTTCAAAATACCACAAAATTCTTGAAAAGCCCCACCAAATTCCAGAAACATCCCACAAAATGTCCTCAATACCCAACAAAATCCCAGAAAAATCACACAAAATTCCCTAAATCTTCTCAAAACACGGCCAAAATCCACAAAAATCCCACCAAATCTCCACAAATTCCCACAGAATACATGAAAAATCCCTGATAATTTCTCAGTTCTCTACAGAATCTCACCAAATTCCAGAAAAGTCCCTCAAAGTTCCACAAACATCCCACAAAATCTCCTCAATATCCAACAAAATCCCAGAAAAATCACACAAAATTCCCTAAATCTTCTCAAAACACGACTAAATTCTAGAAAAATGTCCCACCAAATCTCCACAAAATCCCACAAAATACACAAAAAATCCCTCAAGATCCCGAAATCGCCTCAATATCCCACAAAATCCCACAAAAATCACACAAAACCTCCACAAGTTTCCACAAAATCTAAGAAAAATTCCTCAAAATTCTTCAAGTCTCCTCAAAACCACACAAAGTCCTTGAAAAGGCCCACCAAATTCCAGTAAAATCCCACAGATTCTCCACAAATTCCCACAAAATCTAAAACAAATTCCTCAAAATTCTTCAAGTCTCCTCAGAATCCCACACAATTCCAGAAAAAACACACAAAATTCCAGACAAGTCCCACAAAACTCCCTAAATCATTTCAAAACCCTACCAATTCACAGGAATGTCCCACAAAATCTCCACCAATTCCCAGAACATCCCACAAAAATCTCACAAAAATCCCTAAATCTTCTGAAAACTCGACCAAATTCCAGAAACGCCCCATAAAATCAGCACAGTTTCCCACAAAATCCCAGAAAAATCACACAAAATTCCCTAAATCTTCTCAAAACACAACCAAATTCTAGAAAAATGTCCCACCAAATCTCCACAAAATCCCACAAAATACACAAAAAATCCCTCAAGATCCCGAAATCGCCTCAATATCCCACAAAATCCCACAAAAATCACACAAAACCTCCACAAGTTTCCACAAAATCTAAGAAAAATTCCTCAAAATTCTTCAAGTCTCCTCAGAATCCCACACAATTCCAGAAAAAACACACAAAATTCCAGAGAAGTCCCACAAAACTCCCTAAATCATTTCAAAACCCTACCAATTCACAGGAATGTCCCACAAAATCTCCACCAATTCCCAGAACATCCCACAAAAATCTCACAAAAATCCCTAAATCTTCTGAAAACTTGACCAAATTCCAGAAATGCCCCATAAAATCAGCACAGTTTCCCACAAAATTCAAGAAAAAACACCACAAAATTCCCTAAATCTTTTCAAAATACCACAAAATTCTTGAAAAGCCCCACCAAATTCCAGAAACATCCCACAAAATGTCCTCAATACCCAACAAAATCCCAGAAAAATCACACAAAATTCCCTAAATCTTCTCAAAACACGGCCAAAATCCACAAAAATCCCATCAAATCTCCACAAATTTTCACAGAATACATGAAAAATCCCTGATAATTTCTCAGTTCTCTACAGAATCTCACCAAATTCCCGAAAAGTCCCTCAAAGTTCCACAAACATCCCACAAAATCTCCTCAATATCCCACAAAATTCAAGAAAAATCACACAAAATTCCCTAAATCTTCTCAAAACTCGACCAAATTCTAGAAAAATATCCCACCAAATCTCCACAAATTCCCACAAAATACATGAAAAATCCCTCAAGATCCCTAAATCGCCTCAATATCCCACAAAATTCCACAAAAATCACACAAAACCTCCACAAGTTTCCACAAAATCTAAGAAAAATTCCTCAAAAGTCTTCAAGTCTCCTCAAAACCACACAAAGTCCTTGAAAAGGCCCACCAAATTCCAGTAAAATCCCACAGATTCTCCACAAATTCCCACAAAATCTAAAACAAATTCCTCAAAATTCTTCAAGTCTCCTCAGAATCCCACACAATTCCAGAAAAAACACACAAAATTCCAGAGAAGTCCCACAAAACTCCCTAAATCATTTCAAAACCCTACCAATTCACAGGAATGTCCCACAAAATCTCCACCAATTCCCAGAACATCCCACAAAAATCTCACAAAAATCCCTAAATCTTCTGAAAACTCGACCAAATTCCAGAAACGCCCCATAAAATCAGCACAGTTTCCCACAAAATTCAAGAAAAAACACCACAAAATTCCCTAAATCTTCTCAAAACACAACCGAATTCTAGAAAAATATCCCACCAAATCTCCACAAATTCCCACAAAATACATGAGAAATCCCTCAAGATCCCTAAATCGCCTCAATATCCCACAAAATCACACAAAAATCACACAAAACCTCCACAAGTTTCCACAAAATCTAAGAAAAATTCCTCAAAATTCTTCAAGTCTCCTCAGAATCCCACACAATTCCAGAAAAAACACACAAAATTCCAGAGAAGTCCCACAAAACTCCCTAAATCATTTCAAAACCCTACCAATTCACAGGAATGTCCCACAAAATCTCCACCAATTCCCAGAACATCCCACAAAAATCTCACAAAAATCCCTAAATCTTCTGAAAACTCGACCAAATTCCAGAAACGCCCCATAAAATCAGCACAGTTTCCCACAAAATTCAAGAAAAAACACCACAAAATTCCCTAAATCTTTTCAAAATACCACAACATTCTTGAAAAGCCCCACCAAATTCCAGAAACATCCCACAAAATGTCCTCAATGCCCAACAAAATCCCAGAAAAATCACACAAAATTCCCTAAATCTTCTCAAAACACGGCCAAAATCCACAAAAATCCCACCAAATCTCCACAAATTCCCACAGAATACATGAAAAATCCCTGATAATTTCTCAGTTCTCTACAGAATCTCACCAAATTCCAGAAAAGTCCCTCAAAGTTCCACAAACATCCCACAAAATCTCCTCAATATCCAACAAAATCCCAGAAAAATCACACAAAATTCCCTAAATCTTCTCAAAACATGACTAAATTCTAGAAAAATGTCCCACCAAATCTCCACAAAATCCCACAAAATACACAAAAAATCCCTCAAGATCCCGAAATCACCTCAATATCCCACAAAATCCCACAAAAATCACACAAAACCTCCACAAGTTTCCACAAAATCTAAGAAAAATTCCTCAAAAGTCTTCAAGTCTCCTCAAAACCACACAAAGTCCTTGAAAAGGCCCACCAAATTCCAGTAAAATCCCACAGATTCTCCACAAATTCCCACAAAATCTAAAACAAATTCCTCAAAATTCTTCAAGTCTCCTCAGAATCCCACACAATTCCAGAAAAAACACACAAAATTCCAGAGAAGTCCCACAAAACTCCCTAAATCATTTCAAAACCCTACCAATTCACAGGAATGTCCCACAAAATCTCCACCAATTCCCAGAACATCCCACAAAAATCTCACAAAAATCCCTAAATCTTCTGAAAACTCGACCAAATTCCAGAAACGCCCCATAAAATCAGCACAGTTTCCCACAAAATTCAAGAAAAAACACCACAAAATTCCCTAAATCTTCTCAAAACACAACCGAATTCTAGAAAAATATCCCACCAAATCTCCACAAATTCCCACAAAATACATGAGAAATCCCTCAAGACCCCTAAATCGCCTCAATATCCCACAAAATTCCACAAAAATCACACAAAACCTCCACAAGTTTCCACAAAATCTAAGAAAAATTCCTCAAAATTCTTCAAGTCTCCTCAGAATCCCACACAATTCCAGAAAAAACACACAAAATTCCAGAGAAGTCCCACAAAACTCCCTAAATCATTTCAAAACCCTACCAATTCACAGGAATGTCCCACAAAATCTCCACCAATTCCCAGAACATCCCACAAAAATCTCACAAAAATCCCTAAATCTTCTGAAAACTCGACCAAATTCCAGAAACGCCCCATAAAATCAGCACAGTTTCCCACAAAATTCAAGAAAAAACACCACAAAATTCCCTAAATCTTTTCAAAATACCACAACATTCTTGAA
This sequence comes from Cyanistes caeruleus, assembly GCF_971803275.1. Lineage (NCBI taxonomy): Eukaryota > Metazoa > Chordata > Aves > Passeriformes > Paridae > Cyanistes > Cyanistes caeruleus. Next base: position 67,797,623 of record NC_141705.1, read on the forward strand.
AAGCCCCACCAAATTCCAGAAACATCCCACAAAATTTCCTCAATGCCCAACAAAATCCCAGAAAAATCACACAAAATTCCCTAAATCTTCTCAAAACACGGCCAAAATCCACAAAAATCCCACCAAATCTCCACAAATTCCCACAGAATACATGAAAAATCCCTGATAATTTCTCAGTTCTCTACAGAATCTCACCAAATTCCAGAAAAGTCCCTCAAAGTTCCACAAACATCCCACAAAATCTCCTCAATATCCAACAAAATCCCAGAAAAATCACACAAAATTCCCTAAATCTTCTCAAAACACGACTAAATTCTAGAAAAATGTCCCACCAAATCTCCACAAAATCCCACAAAATACACAAAAAATCCCTCAAGATCCCGAAATCACCTCAATATCCCACAAAATCCCACAAAAATCACACAAAACCTCCACAAGTTTCCACAAAATCTAAGAAAAATTCCTCAAAAGTCTTCAAGTCTCCTCAAAACCACACAAAGTCCTTGAAAAGGCCCACCAAATTCCAGTAAAATCCCACAGATTCTCCACAAATTCCCACAAAATCTAAAACAAATTCCTCAAAATTCTTCAAGTCTCCTCAGAATCCCACACAATTCCAGAAACAACACACAAAATTCCAGAGAAGTCCCACAAAACTCCCTAAATCATTTCAAAACCCTACCAATTCACAGGAATGTCCCACAAAATCTCCACCAATTCCCAGAACATCCCACAAAAATCTCACAAAAATCCCTAAATCTTCTGAAAACTCGACCAAATTCCAGAAACGCCCCATAAAATCAGCACAGTTTCCCACAAAATTCAAGAAAAAACACCACAAAATTCCCTAAATCTTCTCAAAACACAACCGAATTCTAGAAAAATATCCCACCAAATCTCCACAAATTCCCACAAAATACATGAGAAATCCCTCAAGATCCCTAAATCGCCTCAATATCCCAAAAAAATCCACAAAAATCACACAAAACCTCCACAAGTTTCCACAAAATCTAAGAAAAATTCCTCAAAAGTCTTCAAGTCTCCTCAAAACCACACAAAGTCCTTGAAAAGGCCCACCAAATTCCAGTAAAATCCCACAGATTCTCCACAAATTCCCACAAAATCTAAAACAAATTCCTCAAAATTCTTCAAGTCTCCTCAGAATCCCACACAATTCCAGAAAAAACACACAAAATTCCAGAGAAGTCCCACAAAACTCCCTAAATCATTTCAAAACCCTACCAATTCACAGGAATGTCCCACAAAATCTCCACCAATTCCCAGAACATCCCACAAAAATCTCACAAAAATCCCTAAATCTTCTGAAAACTCGACCAAATTCCAGAAACGCCCCATAAAATCAGCACAGTTTCCCACAAAATTCAAGAAAAAACACCACAAAATTCCCTAAATCTTCTCAAAACACAACCAAATTCTAGAAAAATATCCCACCAAATCTCCACAAATTCCCACAAAATACATGAGAAATCCCTCAAGATCCCTAAATCGCCTCAATATCCCACAAAATCACACAAAAATCACACAAAACCTCCACAAGTTTCCACAAAATCTAAGAAAAATTCCTCAAAATTCTTCAAGTCTCCTCAGAATCCCACACAATTCCAGAAAAAAGACACAAAATTCCAGACAAGTCCCACAAAACTCCCTAAATCATTTCAAAACCCTACCAAATCACAGGAATGTCCCACAAAATCTCCACCAATTCCCAGAACATCCCACAAAAATCTCACAAAAATCCCTAAATCTTCTGAAAACTCGACCAAATTCCAGAAACGCCCCATAAAATCAGCACAGTTTCCCACAAAATTCAAGAAAAAACACCACAAAATTCCCTAAATCTTTTCAAAATACCACAAAATTCTTGAAAAGCCCCACCAAATTCCAGAAACATCCCACAAAATGTCCTCAATACCCAACAAAATCCCAGAAAAATCACACAAAATTCCCTAAATCTTCTCAAAACACGGCCAAAATCCACAAAAATCCCACCAAATCTCCACAAATTCCCACAGAATACATGAAAAATCCCTGATAATTTCTCAGTTCTCTACAGAATCTCACCAAATTCCAGAAAAGTCCCTCAAAGTTCCACAAACATCCCACAAAATCTCCTCAATATCCAACAAAATCCCAGAAAAATCACACAAAATTCCCTAAATCTTCTCAAAACTCGACCAAATTCTAGAAAAATATCCCACCAAATCTCCACAAATTCCCACAAAATACACAAAAAATCCCTCAAGATCCCGAAATCACCTCAATATCCCACAAAATCCCACAAAAATCACACAAAACCTCCACAAGTTTCCACAAAATCTAAGAAAAATTCCTCAAAAGTCTTCAAGTCTCCTCAAAACCACACAAAGTCCTTGAAAAGGCCCACCAAATTCCAGTAAAATCCCACAGATTCTCCACAAATTCCCACAAAATCTAAAACAAATTCCTCAAAATTCTTCAAGTCTCCTCAGAATCCCACACAATTCCAGAAAAAACACACAAAATTCCAGAGAAGTCCCACAAAACTCCCTAAATCATTTCAAAACCCTACCAATTCACAGGAATGTCCCACAAAATCTCCACCAATTCCCAGAACAACCCACAAAAATCTCACAAAAATCCCTAAATCTTCTGAAAACTCGACCAAATTCCAGAAACGCCCCATAAAATCAGCACAGTTTCCCACAAAATTCAAGAAAAAACACCACAAAATTCCCTAAATCTTTTCAAAATACCACAACATTCTTGAAAAGCCCCACCAAATTCCAGAAACATCCCACAAAATTTCCTCAATACCCAACAAAATCCCAGAAAAATCACACAAAATTCCCTAAATCTTCTCAAAACACGGCCAAAATCCACAAAAATCCCACCAAATCTCCACAAATTCCCACAGAATACATGAAAAATCCCTGATAATTTCTCAGTTCTCTACAGAATCTCACCAAATTCCAGAAAAGTCCCTCAAAGTTCCACAAACATCCCACAAAATCTCCTCAATATCCCACAAAATTCAAGAAAAATCACACAAAATTCCCTAAATCTTCTCAAAACACGACCAAATTCTAGAAAAATATCCCACCAAATCTCCACAAATTCCCACAAAATACATAAAAAATCCCTCAAGATCCCTAAATCGCCTCAATATCCCACAAAATTCCACAAAAATCACACAAAACCTCCACAAGTTTCCACAAAATCTAAGAAAAATTCCTCAAAATTCTTCAAGTCTCCTCAAAACCACACAAAGTCCTTGAAAAGGCCCACCAAATTCCAGTAAAATCCCACAGATTCTCCACAAATTCCCACAAAATCTAAAACAAATTCCTCAAAATTCTTCAAGTCTCCTCAGAATCCCACACAATTCCAGAAAAAACACACAAAATTCCAGAGAAGTCCCACAAAACTCCCTAAATCATTTCAAAACCCTACCAATTCACAGGAATGTCCCACAAAATCTCCACCAATTCCCAGAACAACCCACAAAAATCTCACAAAAATCCCTAAATCTTCTGAAAACTCGACCAAATTCCAGAAACGCCCCATAAAATCAGCACAGTTTCCCACAAAATTCAAGAAAAAACACCACAAAATTCCCTAAATCTTCTCAAAACACAACCAAATTCTAGAAAAATATCCCACCAAATCTCCACAAATTCCCACAAAATACATGAGAAATCCCTCAAGATCCCTAAATCGCCTCAATATCCCACAAAATCACACAAAAATCACACAAAAATCACACAAAACCTCCACAAGTTTCCACAAAATCTAAGAAAAATTCCTCAAAATTCTTCAAGTCTCCTCAGAATCCCACACAATTCCAGAAAAAACACACAAAATTCCAGAGAAGTCCCACAAAACTCCCTAAATCATTTCAAAACCCTACCAATTCACAGGAATGTCCCACAAAATCTCCACCAATTCCCAGAACATCCCACAAAAATCCCACAAAAATCCCTAAATCTTCTGAAAACTCGACCAAATTCCAGAAACGCCCCATAAAATCAGCACAGTTTCCCACAAAATTCAAGAAAAAACACCACAAAATTCCCTAAATCTTTTCAAAATACCACAAAATTCTTGAAAAGCCCCACCAAATTCCAGAAACATCCCACAAAATGTCCTCAATACCCAACAAAATCCCAGAAAAATCACACAAAATTCCCTAAATCTTCTCAAAACACGGCCAAAATCCACAAAAATCCCACCAAATCTCCACAAATTCCCACAGAATACATGAAAAATCCCTGATAATTTCTCAGTTCTCTACAGAATCTCACCAAATTCCAGAAAAGTCCCTCAAAGTTCCACAAACATCCCACAAAATCTCCTCAATATCCAACAAAATCCCAGAAAAATCACACAAAATTCCCTAAATCTTCTCAAAACACGACTAAATTCTAGAAAAATGTCCCACCAAATCTCCACAAAATCCCACAAAATACACAAAAAATCCCTCAAGATCCCGAAATCGCCTCAATATCCCACAAAATCCCACAAAAATCACACAAAACCTCCACAAGTTTCCACAAAATCTAAGAAAAATTCCTCAAAAGTCTTCAAGTCTCCTCAAAACCACACAAAGTCCTTGAAAAGGCCCACCAAATTCCAGTAAAATCCCACAGATTCTCCACAAATTCCCACAAAATCTAAAACAAATTTCTCAAAATTCTTCAAGTCTCCTCAGAATCCCACACAATTCCAGAAAAAACACACAAAATTCCAGACAAGTCCCACAAAACTCCCTAAATCATTTCAAAACCCTACCAATTCACAGGAATGTCCCACAAAATCTCCACCAATTCCCAGAACATCCCACAAAAATCTCACAAAAATCCCTAAATCTTCTGAAAACTCGACCCAATTCCAGAAACGCCCCATAAAATCAGCACAGTTTCCCACAAAATTCAAGAAAAAACACCACAAAATTCCCTAAATCTTCTCAAAACACAACCGAATTCTAGAAAAATATCCCACCAAATCTCCACAAATTCCCACAAAATACATGAGAAATCCCTCAAGATCCCTAAATCGCCTCAATATCCCACAAAATCACACAAAAATCACACAAAACCTCCACAAGTTTCCACAAAATCTAAGAAAAATTCCTCAAAATTCTTCAAGTCTCCTCAGAATCCCACACAATTCCGGAAAAAACACCACCAAATTCCAGAGAAGTCTCACAAAACTCGCTAAATCATTTCAAAACCCTACCAATTCACAGGAATGTCCCACAAAATCTCCACCAATTCCCAGAACATCCCACAAAAATCTCACAAAAATCCCTAAATCTTCTGAAAACTCGACCAAATTCCAGAAACACCCCATAAAATCAGCACAGTTTCCCACAAAATTCAAGAAAAAACACCACAAAATTCCCTAAATCTTTTCAAAATACCACAACATTCTTGAAAAGCCCCACCAAATTCCAGAAACATCCCACAAAATTTCCTCAATACCCAACAAAATCCCAGAAAAATCACACAAAATTCCCTAAATCTTCTCAAAACACGGCCAAAATCCACAAAAATCCCACCAAATCTCCACAAATTCCCACAGAATACATGAAAAATCCCTGATAATTTCTCAGTTCTCTACAGAATCTCACCAAATTCCAGAAAAGTCCCTCAAAGTTCCACAAACATCCCACAAAATCTCCTCAATATCCAACAAAATCCCAGAAAAATCACACAAAATTCCCTAAATCTTCTCAAAACACGACTAAATTCTAGAAAAATGTCCCACCAAATCTCCACAAAATCCCACAAAATACACAAAAAATCCCTCAAGATCCCGAAATCGCCTCAATATCCCACAAAATCCCACAAAAATCACACAAAACCTCCACAAGTTTCCACAAAATCTAAGAAAAATTCCTCAAAAGTCTTCAAGTCTCCTCAAAACCACACAAAGTCCTTGAAAAGGCCCACCAAATTCCAGTAAAATCCCACAGATTCTCCACAAATTCCCACAAAATCTAAAACAAATTTCTCAAAATTCTTCAAGTCTCCTCAGAATCCCACACAATTCCAGAAAAAACACACAAAATTCCAGACAAGTCCCACAAAACTCCCTAAATCATTTCAAAACCCTACCAATTCACAGGAATGTCCCACAAAATCTCCACCAATTCCCAGAACATCCCACAAAAATCTCACAAAAATCCCTAAATCTTCTGAAAACTCGACCAAATTCCAGAAACGCCCCATAAAATCAGCACAGTTTCCCACAAAATTCAAGAAAAAACACCACAAAATTCCCTAAATCTTCTCAAAACACAACCGAATTCTAGAAAAATATCCCACCAAATCTCCACAAATTCCCACAAAATACATGAGAAATCCCTCAAGATCCCTAAATCGCCTCAATATCCCACAAAATCACACAAAAATCACACAAAACCTCCACAAGTTTCCACAAAATCTAAGAAAAATTCCTCAAAATTCTTCAAGTCTCCTCAGAATCCCACACAATTCCGGAATAAACACCACCAAATTCCAGAGAAGTCTCACAAAACTCCCTAAATCATTTCAAAACCCTACCAATTCACAGGAATGTCCCACAAAATCTCCACCAATTCCCAGAACATCCCACAAAAATCTCACAAAAATCCCTAAATCTTCTGAAAACTCGACCAAATTCCAGAAACGCCCCATAAAATCAGCACAGTTTCCCACAAAATTCAAGAAAAAACACCACAAAATTCCCTAAATCTTTTCAAAATACCACAACATTCTTGAAAAGCCCCACCAAATTCCAGAAACATCCCACAAAATTTCCTCAATACCCAACAAAATCCCAGAAAAATCACACAAAATTCCCTAAATCTTCTCAAAACACGGCCAAAATCCACAAAAATCCCACCAAATCTCCACAAATTCCCACAGAATACATGAAAAATCCCTGATAATTTCTCAGTTCTCTACAGAATCTCACCAAATTCCAGAAAAGTCCCTCAAAGTTCCACAAACATCCCACAAAATCTCCCCAATATCCCACAAAATTCAAGAAAAATCACACAAAATTCCCTAAATCTTCTCAAAACACGACCAAATTCTAGAAAAATATCCCACCAAATCTCCACAAATTCCCACAAAATACATAAAAAATCCCTCAAGATCCCTAAATCGCCTCAATATCCCACAAAATTCCACAAAAATCACACAAAACCTCCACAAGTTTCCACAAAATCTAAGAAAAATTCCTCAAAAGTCTTCAAGTCTCCTCAAAACCACACAAAGTCCTTGAAAAGGCCCACCAAATTCCAGTAAAATCCCACAGATTCTCCACAAATTCCCACAAAATCTAAAACAAATTCCTCAAAATTCTTCAAGTCTCCTCAGAATCCCACACAATTCCAGAAAAAACACACAAAATTCCAGAGAAGTCCCACAAAACTCCCTAAATCATTTCAAAACCCTACCAATTCACAGGAATGTCCCACAAAATCTCCACCAATTCCCAGAACAACCCACAAAAATCTCACAAAAATCCCTAAATCTTCTGAAAACTCGACCAAATTCCAGAAACGCCCCATAAAATCAGCACAGTTTCCCACAAAATTCAAGAAAAAACACCACAAAATTCCCTAAATCTTCTCAAAACACAACCAAATTCTAGAAAAATATCCCACCAAATCTCCACAAATTCCCACAAAATACATGAGAAATCCCTCAAGATCCCTAAATCGCCTCAATATCCCACAAAATCACACAAAAATCCCACAAAACCTCCACAAGTTTCCACAAAATCTAAGAAAAATTCCTCAAAATTCTTCAAGTCTCCTCAGAATCCCACACAATTCCAGAAAAAACACACAAAATTCCAGAGAAGTCCCACAAAACTCCCTAAATCATTTCAAAACCCTACCAATTCACAGGAATGTCCCACAAAATCTCCACCAATTCCCAGAACATCCCACAAAAATCCCACAAAAATCCCTAAATCTTCTGAAAACTCGACCAAATTCCAGAAACGCCCCATAAAATCAGCACAGTTTCCCACAAAATTCAAGAAAAAACACCACAAAATTCCCTAAATCTATTCAAAATACCACAAAATTCTTGAAAAGCCCCACCAAATTCCAGAAACATCCCACAAAATGTCCTCAATACCCAACAAAATCCCAGAAAAATCACACAAAATTCCCTAAATCTTCTCAAAACACGGCCAAAATCCACAAAAATCCCACCAAATCTCCACAAATTCCCACAGAATACATGAAAAATCCCTGATAATTTCTCAGTTCTCTACAGAATCTCACCAAATTCCAGAAAAGTCCCTCAAAGTTCCACAAACATGCCACAAAATCTCCTCAATATCCAACAAAATCCCAGAAAAATCACACAAAATTCCCTAAATCTTCTCAAAACACGACTAAATTCTAGAAAAATGTCCCACCAAATCTCCACAAAATCCCACAAAATACACAAAAAATCCCTCAAGATCCCGAAATCGCCTCAATATCCCACAAAATCCCACAAAAATCACACAAAACCTCCACAAGTTTCCACAAAATCTAAGAAAAATTCCTCAAAATTCTTCAAGTCTCCTCAAAACCACACAAAGTCCTTGAAAAGGCCCACCAAATTCCAGTAAAATCCCACAGATTCTCCACAAATTCCCACAAAATCTAAAACAAATTTCTCAAAATTCTTCAAGTCTCCTCAGAATCCCACACAATTCCAGAAAAAACACACAAAATTCCAGAGAAGTCCCACAAAACTCCCTAAATCATTTCAAAACCCTACCAATTCACAGGAATGTCCCACAAAATCTCCACCAATTCCCAGAACAACCCACAAAAATCTCACAAAAATCCCTAAATCTTCTGAAAACTCGACCAAATTCCAGAAACGCCCCATAAAATCAGCACAGTTTCCCACAAAATTCAAGAAAAAACACCACAAAATTCCCTAAATCTTCTCAAAACACAACCAAATTCTAGAAAAATATCCCACCAAATCTCCACAAATTCCCACAAAATACATGAGAAATCCCTCAAGATCCCTAAATCGCCTCAATATCCCACAAAATCACACAAAAATCCCACAAAACCTCCACAAGTTTCCACAAAATCTAAGAAAAATTCCTCAAAATTCTTCAAGTCTCCTCAGAATCCCACACAATTCCAGAAAAAACACACAAAATTCCAGAGAAGTCCCACAAAACTCCCTAAATCATTTCAAAACCCTACCAATTCACAGGAATGTCCCACAAAATCTCCACCAATTCCCAGAACATCCCACAAAAATCCCACAAAAATCCCTAAATCTTCTGAAAACTCGACCAAATTCCAGAAACGCCCCATAAAATCAGCACAGTTTCCCACAAAATTCAAGAAAAAACACCACAAAATTCCCTAAATCTTTTCAAAATACCACAAAATTCTTGAAAAGCCCCACCAAATTCCAGAAACATCCCACAAAATGTCCTCAATACCCAACAAAATCCCAGAAAAATCACACAAAATTCCCTAAATCTTCTCAAAACACGGCCAAAATCCACAAAAATCCCACCAAATCTCCACAAATTCCCACAGAATACATGAAAAATCCCTGATAATTTCTCAGTTCTCTACAGAATCTCACCAAATTCCAGAAAAGTCCCTCAAAGTTCCACAAACATCCCACAAAATCTCCTCAATATCCAACAAAATCCCAGAAAAATCACACAAAATTCCCTAAATCTTCTCAAAACACGACTAAATTCTAGAAAAATGTCCCACCAAATCTCCACAAAATCCCACAAAATACACAAAAAATCCCTCAAGATCCCGAAATCGCCTCAATATCCCACAAAATCCCACAAAAATCACACAAAACCTCCACAAGTTTCCACAAAATCTAAGAAAAATTCCTCAAAATTCTTCAAGTCTCCTCAAAACCACACAAAGTCCTTGAAAAGGCCCACCAAATTCCAGTAAAATCCCACAGATTCTCCACAAATTCCCACAAAATCTAAAACAAATTCCTCAAAATTCTTCAAGTCTCCTCAGAATCCCACACAATTCCAGAAAAAACACACAAAATTCCAGACAAGTCCCACAAAACTCCCTAAATCATTTCAAAACCCTACCAATTCACAGGAATGTCCCACAAAATCTCCACCAATTCCCAGAACATCCCACAAAAATCTCACAAAAATCCCTAAATCTTCTGAAAACTCGACCAAATTCCAGAAACGCCCCATAAAATCAGCACAGTTTCCCACAAAATCCCAGAAAAATCACACAAAATTCCCTAAATCTTCTCAAAACACAACCAAATTCTAGAAAAATGTCCCACCAAATCTCCACAAAATCCCACAAAATACACAAAAAATCCCTCAAGATCCCGAAATCGCCTCAATATCCCACAAAATCCCACAAAAATCACACAAAACCTCCACAAGTTTCCACAAAATCTAAGAAAAATTCCTCAAAATTCTTCAAGTCTCCTCAGAATCCCACACAATTCCAGAAAAAACACACAAAATTCCAGAGAAGTCCCACAAAACTCCCTAAATCATTTCAAAACCCTACCAATTCACAGGAATGTCCCACAAAATCTCCACCAATTCCCAGAACATCCCACAAAAATCTCACAAAAATCCCTAAATCTTCTGAAAACTTGACCAAATTCCAGAAATGCCCCATAAAATCAGCACAGTTTCCCACAAAATTCAAGAAAAAACACCACAAAATTCCCTAAATCTTTTCAAAATACCACAAAATTCTTGAAAAGCCCCACCAAATTCCAGAAACATCCCACAAAATGTCCTCAATACCCAACAAAATCCCAGAAAAATCACACAAAATTCCCTAAATCTTCTCAAAACACGGCCAAAATCCACAAAAATCCCATCAAATCTCCACAAATTTTCACAGAATACATGAAAAATCCCTGATAATTTCTCAGTTCTCTACAGAATCTCACCAAATTCCCGAAAAGTCCCTCAAAGTTCCACAAACATCCCACAAAATCTCCTCAATATCCCACAAAATTCAAGAAAAATCACACAAAATTCCCTAAATCTTCTCAAAACTCGACCAAATTCTAGAAAAATATCCCACCAAATCTCCACAAATTCCCACAAAATACATGAAAAATCCCTCAAGATCCCTAAATCGCCTCAATATCCCACAAAATTCCACAAAAATCACACAAAACCTCCACAAGTTTCCACAAAATCTAAGAAAAATTCCTCAAAAGTCTTCAAGTCTCCTCAAAACCACACAAAGTCCTTGAAAAGGCCCACCAAATTCCAGTAAAATCCCACAGATTCTCCACAAATTCCCACAAAATCTAAAACAAATTCCTCAAAATTCTTCAAGTCTCCTCAGAATCCCACACAATTCCAGAAAAAACACACAAAATTCCAGAGAAGTCCCACAAAACTCCCTAAATCATTTCAAAACCCTACCAATTCACAGGAATGTCCCACAAAATCTCCACCAATTCCCAGAACATCCCACAAAAATCTCACAAAAATCCCTAAATCTTCTGAAAACTCGACCAAATTCCAGAAACGCCCCATAAAATCAGCACAGTTTCCCACAAAATTCAAGAAAAAACACCACAAAATTCCCTAAATCTTCTCAAAACACAACCGAATTCTAGAAAAATATCCCACCAAATCTCCACAAATTCCCACAAAATACATGAGAAATCCCTCAAGATCCCTAAATCGCCTCAATATCCCACAAAATCACACAAAAATCACACAAAACCTCCACAAGTTTCCACAAAATCTAAGAAAAATTCCTCAAAATTCTTCAAGTCTCCTCAGAATCCCACACAATTCCAGAAAAAACACACAAAATTCCAGAGAAGTCCCACAAAACTCCCTAAATCATTTCAAAACCCTACCAATTCACAGGAATGTCCCACAAAATCTCCACCAATTCCCAGAACATCCCACAAAAATCTCACAAAAATCCCTAAATCTTCTGAAAACTCGACCAAATTCCAGAAACGCCCCATAAAATCAGCACAGTTTCCCACAAAATTCAAGAAAAAACACCACAAAATTCCCTAAATCTTTTCAAAATACCACAAAATTCTTGAAAAGCCCCACCAAATTCCAGAAACATCCCACAAAATTTCCTCAATGCCCAACAAAATCCCAGAAAAATCACACAAAATTCCCTAAATCTTCTCAAAACACGGCCAAAATCCACAAAAATCCCACCAAATCTCCACAAATTCCCACAGAATACATGAAAAATCCCTGATAATTTCTCAGTTCTCTACAGAATCTCACCAAATTCCAGAAAAGTCCCTCAAAGTTCCACAAACATCCCACAAAATCTCCTCAATATCCAACAAAATCCCAGAAAAATCACACAAAATTCCCTAAATCTTCTCAAAACATGACTAAATTCTAGAAAAATGTCCCACCAAATCTCCACAAAATCCCACAAAATACACAAAAAATCCCTCAAGATCCCGAAATCACCTCAATATCCCACAAAATCCCACAAAAATCACACAAAACCTCCACAAGTTTCCACAAAATCTAAGAAAAATTCCTCAAAAATCTTCAAGTCTCCTCAAAACCACACAAAGTCCTTGAAAAGGCCCACCAAATTCCAGTAAAATCCCACAGATTCTCCACAAATTCCCACAAAATCTAAAACAAATTCCTCAAAATTCTTCAAGTCTCCTCAGAATCCCACACAATTCCAGAAAAAACACACAAAATTCCAGACAAGTCCCACAAAACTCCCTAAATCATTTCAAAACCCTACCAATTCACAGGAATGTCCCACAAAATCTCCACCAATTCCCAGAACATCCCACAAAAATCTCACAAAAATCCCTAAATCTTCTGAAAACTCGACCAAATTCCAGAAACGCCCCATAAAATCAGCACAGTTTCCCACAAAATTCAAGAAAAAACACCACAAAATTCCCTAAATCTTCTCAAAACACAACCGAATTCTAGAAAAATATCCCACCAAATCTCCACAAATTCCCACAAAATACATGAGAAATCCCTCAAGACCCCTAAATCGCCTCAATATCCCACAAAATTCCACAAAAATCACACAAAACCTCCACAAGTTTCCACAAAATCTAAGAAAAATTCCTCAAAATTCTTCAAGTCTCCTCAGAATCCCACACAATTCCAGAAAAAACACACAAAATTCCAGAGAAGTCCCACAAAACTCCCTAAATCATTTCAAAACCCTACCAATTCACAGGAATGTCCCACAAAATCTCCACCAATTCCCAGAACATCCCACAAAAATCTCACAAAAATCCCTAAATCTTCTGAAAACTCGACCAAATTCCAGAAACACCCCATAAAATCAGCACAGTTTCCCACAAAATTCAAGAAAAAACACCACAAAATTCCCTAAATCTTTTCAAAATACCACAACATTCTTGAAAAGCCCCACCAAATTCCAGAAACATCCCACAAAATTTCCTCAATGCCCAACAAAATCCCAGAAAAATCACACAAAATTCCCTAAATCTTCTCAAAACACGGCCAAAATCCACAAAAATCCCACCAAATCTCCACAAATTCCCACAGAATACATGAAAAATCCCTGATAATTTCTCAGTTCTCTACAGAATCTCACCAAATTCCAGAAAAGTCCCTCAAAGTTCCACAAACATCCCACAAAATCTCCTCAATATCCAACAAAATCCCAGAAAAATCACACAAAATTCCCTAAATCTTCTCAAAACACGACTAAATTCTAGAAAAATGTCCCACCAAATCTCCACAAAATCCCACAAAATACACAAAAAATCCCTCAAGATCCCGAAATCACCTCAATATCCCACAAAATCCCACAAAAATCACACAAAACCTCCACAAGTTTCCACAAAATCTAAGAAAAATTCCTCAAAAGTCTTCAAGTCTCCTCAAAACCACACAAAGTCCTTGAAAAGGCCCACCAAATTCCAGTAAAATCCCACAGATTCTCCAAAAATTCCCACAAAATCTAAAACAAATTCCTCAAAATTCTTCAAGTCTCCTCAGAATCCCACACAATTCCAGAAACAACACACAAAATTCCAGAGAAGTCCCACAAAACTCCCTAAATCATTTCAAAACCCTACCAATTCACAGGAATGTCCCACAAAATCTCCACCAATTCCCAGAACATCCCACAAAAATCTCACAAAAATCCCTAAATCTTCTGAAAACTCGACCAAATTCCAGAAACGCCCCATAAAATCAGCACAGTTTCCCACAAAATTCAAGAAAAAACACCACAAAATTCCCTAAATCTTCTCAAAACACAACCGAATTCTAGAAAAATATCCCACCAAATCTCCACAAATTCCCACAAAATACATGAGAAATCCCTCAAGATCCCTAAATCGCCTCAATATCCCAAAAAAATCCACAAAAATCACACAAAACCTCCACAAGTTTCCACAAAATCTAAGAAAAATTCCTCAAAAGTCTTCAAGTCTCCTCAAAACCACACAAAGTCCTTGAAAAGGCCCACCAAATTCCAGTAAAATCCCACAGATTCTCCACAAATTCCCACAAAATCTAAAACAAATTCCTCAAAATTCTTCAAGTCTCCTCAGAATCCCACACAATTCCAGAAAAAACACACAAAATTCCAGAGAAGTCCCACAAAACTCCCTAAATCATTTCAAAACCCTACCAATTCACAGGAATGTCCCACAAAATCTCCACCAATTCCCAGAACATCCCACAAAAATCTCACAAAAATCCCTAAATCTTCTGAAAACTCGACCAAATTCCAGAAACGCCCCATAAAATCAGCACAGTTTCCCACAAAATTCAAGAAAAAACACCACAAAATTCCCTAAATCTTCTCAAAACACAACCAAATTCTAGAAAAATATCCCACCAAATCTCCACAAATTCCCACAAAATACATGAGAAATCCCTCAAGATCCCTAAATCGCCTCAATATCCCACAAAATCACACAAAAATCACACAAAACCTCCACAAGTTTCCACAAAATCTAAGAAAAATTCCTCAAAATTCTTCAAGTCTCCTCAGAATCCCACACAATTCCAGAAAAAAGACACAAAATTCCAGACAAGTCCCACAAAACTCCCTAAATCATTTCAAAACCCTACCAAATCACAGGAATGTCCCACAAAATCTCCACCAATTCCCAGAACATCCCACAAAAATCTCACAAAAATCCCTAAATCTTCTGAAAACTCGACCAAATTCCAGAAACGCCCCATAAAATCAGCACAGTTTCCCACAAAATTCAAGAAAAAACACCACAAAATTCCCTAAATCTTTTCAAAATACCACAAAATTCTTGAAAAGCCCCACCAAATTCCAGAAACATCCCACAAAATGTCCTCAATACCCAACAAAATCCCAGAAAAATCACACAAAATTCCCTAAATCTTCTCAAAACACGGCCAAAATCCACAAAAATCCCACCAAATCTCCACAAATTCCCACAGAATACATGAAAAATCCCTGATAATTTCTCAGTTCTCTACAGAATCTCACCAAATTCCAGAAAAGTCCCTCAAAGTTCCACAAACATCCCACAAAATCTCCTCAATATCCAACAAAATCCCAGAAAAATCACACAAAATTCCCTAAATCTTCTCAAAACTCGACCAAATTCTAGAAAAATATCCCACCAAATCTCCACAAATTCCCACAAAATACACAAAAAATCCCTCAAGATCCCGAAATCACCTCAATATCCCACAAAATCCCACAAAAATCACACAAAACCTCCACAAGTTTCCACAAAATCTAAGAAAAATTCCTCAAAAGTCTTCAAGTCTCCTCAAAACCACACAAAGTCCTTGAAAAGGCCCACCAAATTCCAGTAAAATCCCACAGATTCTCCACAAATTCCCACAAAATCTAAAACAAATTCCTCAAAATTCTTCAAGTCTCCTCAGAATCCCACACAATTCCAGAAAAAACACACAAAATTCCAGAGAAGTCCCACAAAACTCCCTAAATCATTTCAAAACCCTACCAATTCACAGGAATGTCCCACAAAATCTCCACCAATTCCCAGAACAACCCACAAAAATCTCACAAAAATCCCTAAATCTTCTGAAAACTCGACCAAATTCCAGAAACGCCCCATAAAATCAGCACAGTTTCCCACAAAATTCAAGAAAAAACACCACAAAATTCCCTAAATCTTCTCAAAACACAACCAAATTCTAGAAAAATATCCCACCAAATCTCCACAAATTCCCACAAAATACATGAGAAATCCCTCAAGATCCCTAAATCGCCTCAATATCCCACAAAATCACACAAAAATCACACAAAACCTCCACAAGTTTCCACAAAATCTAAGAAAAATTCCTCAAAATTCTTCAAGTCTCCTCAGAATCCCACACAATTCCAGAAAAAAGACACAAAATTCCAGACAAGTCCCACAAAACTCCCTAAATCATTTCAAAACCCTACCAAATCACAGGAATGTCCCACAAAATCTCCACCAATTCCCAGAACATCCCACAAAAATCTCACAAAAATCCCTAAATCTTCTGAAAACTCGACCAAATTCCAGAAACGCCCCATAAAATCAGCACAGTTTCCCACAAAATTCAAGAAAAAACACCACAAAATTCCCTAAATCTTTTCAAAATACCACAAAATTCTTGAAAAGCCCCACCAAATTCCAGAAACATCCCACAAAATGTCCTCAATACCCAACAAAATCCCAGAAAAATCACACAAAATTCCCTAAATCTTCTCAAAACACGGCCAAAATCCACAAAAATCCCACCAAATCTCCACAAATTCCCACAGAATACATGAAAAATCCCTGATAATTTCTCAGTTCTCTACAGAATCTCACCAAATTCCAGAAAAGTCCCTCAAAGTTCCACAAACATCCCACAAAATCTCCTCAATATCCAACAAAATCCCAGAAAAATCACACAAAATTCCCTAAATCTTCTCAAAACTCGACCAAATTCTAGAAAAATATCCCACCAAATCTCCACAAATTCCCACAAAATACACAAAAAATCCCTCAAGATCCCGAAATCACCTCAATATCCCACAAAATCCCACAAAAATCACACAAAACCTCCACAAGTTTCCACAAAATCTAAGAAAAATTCCTCAAAAGTCTTCAAGTCTCCTCAAAACCACACAAAGTCCTTGAAAAGGCCCACCAAATTCCAGTAAAATCCCACAGATTCTCCACAAATTCCCACAAAATCTAAAACAAATTCCTCAAAATTCTTCAAGTCTCCTCAGAATCCCACACAATTCCAGAAAAAACACACAAAATTCCAGAGAAGTCCCACAAAACTCCCTAAATCATTTCAAAACCCTACCAATTCACAGGAATGTCCCACAAAATCTCCACCAATTCCCAGAACAACCCACAAAAATCTCACAAAAATCCCTAAATCTTCTGAAAACTCGACCAAATTCCAGAAACGCCCCATAAAATCAGCACAGTTTCCCACAAAATTCAAGAAAAAACACCACAAAATTCCCTAAATCTTCTCAAAACACAACCAAATTCTAGAAAAATATCCCACCAAATCTCCACAAATTCCCACAAAATACATGAGAAATCCCTCAAGATCCCTAAATCGCCTCAATATCCCACAAAATCACACAAAAATCACACAAAACCTCCACAAGTTTCCACAAAATCTAAGAAAAATTCCTCAAAATTCTTCAAGTCTCCTCAGAATCCCACACAATTCCAGAAAAAAGACACAAAATTCCAGAGAAGTCCCACAAAACTCCCTAAATCATTTCAAAACCCTACCAAATCACAGGAATGTCCCACAAAATCTCCACCAATTCCCAGAACATCCCACAAAAATCTCACAAAAATCCCTAAATCTTCTGAAAACTCGACCAAATTCCAGAAACGCCCCATAAAATCAGCACAGTTTCCCACAAAATTCAAGAAAAAACACCACAAAATTCCCTAAATCTTTTCAAAATACCACAACATTCTTGAAAAGCCCCACCAAATTCCCGAAACATCCCACAAAATTTCCTCAATACCCAACAAAATCCCAGAAAAATCACACAAAATTCCCTAAATCTTCTCAAAACACAGCCAAAATCCACAAAAATCCCATCAAATCTCCACAAATTCCCACAGAATACATGAAAATACCCCTGATAAGTCGTCAGTTCTCTACAGAATCTCACCAAATTCCAGAAAAGTCCCTCAAAGTTCCACAAACATCCCACAAAATCTCCTCAATATCCAACAAAATCCCAGAAAAATCACACAAAATTCCCTAAATCTTCTCAAAACACGACTAAATTCTAGAAAAATGTCCCACCAAATCTCCACAAAATCCCACAAAATACACGAAAAATCCCTCAAGATCCCGAAATCGCCTCAATATCCCACAAAATCCCACAAAAATCACACAAAACCTCCACAAGTTTCCACAAAATCTAAGAAAAATTCCTCAAAATTCTTCAAGTCTCCTCAAAACCACACAAAGTCCTTGAAAAGGCCCACCAAATTCCAGTAAAATCCCACAGATTCTCCACAAATTCCCACAAAATCTAAAACAAATTCCTCAAAATTCTTCAAGTCTCCTCAGAATCCCACACAATTCCATAAAAAACACACAAAATTCCAGAGAAGTCCCACAAAACTCCCTAAATCATTTCAAAACCCTACCAATTCACAGGAATGTCCCACAAAATCTCCACCAATTCCCAGAACATCCCACAAAAATCTCACAAAAATCCCTAAATCTTCTGAAAACTCGACCAAATTCCAGAAACGCCCCATAAAATCAGCACAGTTTCCCACAAAATTCAAGAAAAAACACCACAAAATTCCCTAAATCTTCTCAAAACACAACCAAATTCTAGAAAAATATCCCACCAAATCTCCACAAATTCCCACAAAATACATGAGAAATCCCTCAAGATCCCTAAATCGCCTCAATATCCCACAAAATCACACAATAATCCCACAAAACCACCACAAGTTTCCACAAAATCTAAGAAAAATTCCTCAAAATTCTTCAAGCGAGCGCTGCGGGCAGGCGAATAAGGAAGGTGTTGAACAGGCATCTGGCACGCGAAACTTTCAGATTGCAAGTGGAACATAGCTGCCGCTCGCATCCTTGCTGATTAGTTGCTAGTTGTCGTGTGGAAGAAGTACTGCAACGACATCCTTCTGCTGCTCCCTACTGCTGTTGCTGCTCTCTGCGGCAACAATTTTACTTTCCCTTGGACTCCCAGATGCAGAGAAATGCCCTGCACAGCGCAGAAACCTGTCACACCATGGGTGGAATAGGGGGCTGCATATCCGTGCTTGTGTCAGTGGCAGGGGTAAGCTGCACAAACATGTGCTGTCCTGTCACACGTTCTCCTCGCCAGACGCAGTGCAAAAGCTTTCCGCTTGCAATAAGAGCAAGAAAGGCAGATGCCGCGACTCCGGGGTTCGGCGAAGGCAACCGCAAGAGGCGAGTCTCCTTCGGTAGAAGCTGCTTTCCGGAGCCCTTGGCAACCGGCCAAGGAACCATGTGTGTCAGAGGGAGAATGCCGGTCAGCGCGAGGGCGGGGGAAAGCGCGAGCGCTGCGGGCAGGCGAATAAGGAAGGTGTTGAACAGGCATGTGGCACGGGAAACTTTCAGACTGCAAGTGGAACGTAGATGCTGCTCAGCCGCTTGCTGACAAGTCTCTAGTTGTCTTGTAGAAGAAGTACGGGCAAGACTTCCTTCTGCTGCTCCCTACTGCTGTTGCTGCTCTCTGCGGCAACAATTTTACTTTCCCTTGGACTCCCAGATGCAGAGAAATGCCCTGCACAGTGCAGAAACCTGTCACACCATGGGTGGAATAGGGGGCTGCAAATCCGTGCTTGTGTCAGTGGCAGGGGTGAGCTGCACAAACATGTGCTGTCCTGTCACACGTTCTCCTCGCCAGACGCAGTGCAAAAGCTTTCTGCTTGCATTAAGAGCAAGAAAGGCAGAAGCCAGGACTCCGGAGCTCAGAGAAGGTAACCGCAAGAGGCGAGCCTCCTTCGGCAGAAGCTGCTTTCCGGAGCTCTTGGCAACCGGCCAAGGAACCATATGTGTCTGTGGAACGCTGCTGGTCAGCGCGCTGGCGGGGGAAAGCGCGAGCGCTGCGGGCAGGCGAATAAGGAAGGTGTTGAACAGGCATGTGGCACGGGAAATTTTCAGATTGTAACTGGAACATAGCTGCCGCTCGCATTCATGCTGATTAGTTGCTAGTTGTCGTGTGGAAGAAGTACTGCAACGACTTCTTTCTGCTGCTCCCTACTGCTGTTGCTGCTCTCTGCGGCAACAATTTTACTTTCCCTTGGACTCCCAGATGCAGAGAAATGCCCTGCACAGCGCAGAAACCTGTCACATCATGGGTGGAATAGGGTGCTGGAAATCCGTGCTTGTGTCAGTGGCAGGGGTGAGCTGAACAAACATGTGCTGTCCTGTCACACGTTCTCCTCGCCAGACGCAGTGCAAAAGCTTTCCGCTTGCAATAAGAGCAAGAAAGGCAGATGCCGCGACTTCGGGGTTCGGAGAAGGCAACCGCAAGAGGCGAGTCTCCTTCGGTAGAAGCTGCTTTCTGGAGCCCTTGGCAACCGGCCAAGGAACCATGTGTGTCAGAGGGAGAATGCCGGTCAGCGCGAGGGCGGGGGAAAGCGCGAGCGCTGCGGGCAGGCGAATAAGGAAGGTGTTGAACAGGCATGTGGCACGGGAAACTTTCAGACTGCAAGTGGAACGTAGATGCTGCTCAGCCGCTTGCTCACAAGTCTCTAGTTGTCTTGTAGAAGAAGTACAGGCAAGACTTCCTTCTGCTGCTCCCTACTGCTGTTGCTGCTCTCTGCGGCAACAATTTTACTTTCCCTTGGACTCCCAGATGCAGAGAAATGCCCTGCACAGCGCAGAAACCTGTCACACCATGGGTGGAATAGGGGGCTGCAAATCCGTGCTTGTGTCAGTGGCAGGGGTGAGCTGAACAAACATGTGCTGTCCTGTCACACGTTCTCCTCGCCAGACGCAGTGCAAAAGCTTTCCGCTTGCAATAAGAGCAAGAAAGGCAGATGCCGCGACTCCGGGGTTCGGAGAAGGCAACCGCAAGAGGCGAGTCTCCTTCGGTAGAAGCTGCTTTCCGGAGCCCTTGGCAACCGGCCAAGGAACCATGTGTGTCAGAGGGAGGATGCCGGTCAGCGCGAGGGCGGGGGAAAGCGCGAGCGCTGCGGGCAGGCGAATAAGGAAGGTGTTGAACAGGCATGTGGCACGGGAAACTTTCAGATTGTAAGTGGAACATAGCTGCCGCTCGCATCCTTGCTGATTAGTTGCTAGTTGTCGTGTGGAAGAAGTACTGCAACGACTTCTTTCTGCTGCTCCCTACTGCTGTTGCTGCTCTCTGCGGCAACAATTTTACTTTCCCTTGGACTCCCAGATGCAGAGAAATGCCCTGCACAGCGCAGAAACCTGTCACACCATGGGTGGAATAGGGTGCTGCAAATCCGTGCTTGTGTCAGTGGCAGGGGTAAGCTGCACAAACATGTGCTCTCCTGTCACACGTTCTCCTCGCCAGACGCAGTGCAAAAGCTTTCCGCTTGCAATAAGAGCAAGAAAGGCAGATGCCGCGACTCCGGGGTTCGGAGAAGGCAACCGCAAGAGGCGAGTCTCCTTCGGTAGAAGCTGCTTTCCGGAGCCCTTGGCAACCGGCCAAGGAACCATGTGTGTCAGAGGGAGAATGCCGGTCAGCGCGCGGGCGGGGGAAAGCGCGGGCGGGGGAAAGCGCGAGCGCTGCGGGCAGGCGAATAAGGAAGGTGTTGAACAGGCATCTGGCACGCGAAACTTTCAGATTGCAAGTGGAACATAGCTGCCGCTCGCATCCTTGCTGATTAGTTGCTAGTTGTCGTGTGGAAGAAGTACTGCAACGACATCCTTCTGCTGCTCCCTACTGCTGTTGCTGCTCTCTGCGGCAACAATTTTACTTTCCCTTGGACTCCCAGATGCAGAGAAATGCCCTGCACAGCGCAGAAACCTGTCACACCATGGGTGGAATAGGGGGCTGCAAATCCGTGTTTGTGTCAGTGGCAGGGGTGAGCTGCACAAACATGTGCTCTCCTGTCACACGTTCTCCTCGCCAGACGCAGTGCAAAAGCTTTCCGCTTGCAATAAGAGCAAGAAAGGCAGATGCCGCGACTCCGGGGTTCGGAGAAGGCAACCGCAAGAGGCGAGCCTCCTTCGGCAGAAGCTGCTTTCCGGAGCTCTTGGCAACCCGCCAAGGAACCATGTGTGTCAGAGGGAGAGTGCCGGTCAGAGCGCGGGCGGGGGAAAGCGCGAGCGCTGCGGGCAGGCGAATAAGGAAGGTGTTGAACAGGCATGAGGCACGGGAAACTTTCAGACTGCAAGTGGAACGTAGATGCTGCTCAGCCGCTTGCTGACAAGTCTCTAGTTGTCTTGTAGAAGAATTACGGGCAAGACTTCCTTCTGCTGCTCCCTACTGCTGTTGCTGCTCTCTGCGGCAACAATTTTACTTTCCCTTGGACTCCCAGATGCAGAGAAATGCCCTGCACAGCGCAGAAACCTGTCACACCATGGGTGGAATAGGGGGCTGCAAATCCGTGTTTGTGTCAGTGGCAGGGGTGAGCTGCACAAACATGTGCTGTCCTGTCACACGTTCTCCTCGCCAGACGCAGTGCAAAAGCTTTCTGCTTGCATTAAGAGCAAGAAAGGCAGAAGACAGGACTCCGGAGCTCAGAGAAGGTAACCGCAAGAGGCGAGCCTCCTGCGGCAGAAGCTGCTTTCCAGAGCTCTTGGCAACCGGCCAAGGAACCATATGTGTCTGTGGAACGCTGCTGGTCAGCGCGCTGGCGGGGGAAAGCGTGAGCGCTGCGGGCAGGCGAATAAGGAAGGTGTTGAACAGGCATCTGGCACGCGAAACTTTCAGATTGCAAGTGGAACATAGCTGCCGCTCGCATGCTTGCTGATTAGTTGCTAGTTGTCGTGTGGAAGAAGTACTGCAACGACATCCTTCTGCTGCTCCCTACTGCTGTTGCTGCTCTCTGCGGCAACAATTTTACTTTCCCTTGGACTCCCAGATGCAGAGAAATGCCCTGCACAGCGCAGAAACCTGTCACACCATGGGTGGAATAGGGTGCTGCAAATCCGTGCTTGTGTCAGTGGCAGGGGTAAGCTGCACAAACATGTGCTCTCCTGTCACACGTTCTCCTCGCCAGACGCAGTGCAAAAGCTTTCCGCTTGCAATAAGAGCAAGAAAGGCAGATGCCGCGACTCCGGGGTTCGGAGAAGGCAACCGCAAGAGGCGAGTCTCCTTCGGTAGAAGCTGCTTTCCGGAGCCCTTGGCAACCGGCCAAGGAACCATGTGTGTCAGAGGGAGAGTGCCGGTCAGAGCGCGGGCGGGGGAAAGCGTGAGCGCTGCGGGCAGGCGAATAAGGAAGGTGTTGAACAGGCATGTGGCATGGGAAACTTTCAGACTGCAAGTGGAACGTAGATGCTGCTCAGCCGCTTGCTGACAAGTCTCTAGTTGTCTTGTAGAAGAAGTACGGGCAAGACTTCCTTCTGCTGCTCCCTACTGCTGTTGCTGCTCTCTGCGGCAACAATTTTACTTTCCCTTGGACTCCCAGATGCAGAGAAATGCCCTGCACAGCGCAGAAACCTGTCACACCATGGGTGGAATAGAGTGCTGCAAATCCGTGCTTGTGTCAGTGGCAGGGGTGAGCTGAACAAACATGTGCTGTCCTGTCACACGTTCTCCTCGCCAGACGCAGTGCAAAACCTTTCCGCTTGCAATAAGAGCAAGAAAGGCAGATGCCGTGACTCCGGGGTTCGGAGAAGGCAACCGCAAGAGGCGAGTCTCCTTCGGTAGAAGCTGCTTTCCAGAGCTCTTGGCAACCGGCCAAGGAACCATGTGTGTCAGAGGGAGAATGCCGGTCAGCGCGCGGGCGGGGGAAAGCGCGGGCGGGGGAAAGCGCGAGCGCTGCGGGCAGGCGAATAAGGAAGGTGTTGAACAGGCATCTGGCACGCGAAACTTTCAGATTGCAAGTGGAACATAGCTGCCGCTCGCATCCTTGCTAATTAGTTGCTAGTTGTCGTGTGGAAGAAGTACTGCAACGACATCCTTCTGCTGCTCCCTACTGCTGTTGCTGCTCTCTGCGGCAACAATTTTACTTTCCCTTGGACTCCCAGATGCAGAGAAATGCCCTGCACAGCGCAGAAACCTGTCACACCATGGGTGGAATAGGGTGCTGCAAATCCGTGCTTGTGTCAGT
The DNA here is from genome assembly GCF_971803275.1 of Cyanistes caeruleus. Taxonomy (NCBI): domain Eukaryota; kingdom Metazoa; phylum Chordata; class Aves; order Passeriformes; family Paridae; genus Cyanistes; species Cyanistes caeruleus. The sequence goes on from NC_141705.1 coordinate 67,821,844, forward strand.
GGCAGGGGTAAGCTGCACAAACATGTGCTCTCCTGTCACACGTTCTCCTCGCCAGACGCAGTGCAAAAGCTTTCCGCTTGCAATAAGAGCAAGAAAGGCAGATGCCGCGACTCCGGGGTTCGGAGAAGGCAACCGCAAGAGGCGAGTCTCCTTCGGTAGAAGCTGCTTTCTGGAGCCCTTGGCAACCGGCCAAGGAACCATGTGTGTCAGAGGGAGAGTGCCGGTAAGAGCGCGGGCGGGGGAAAGCGCGAGCGCTGCGGGCAGGCGAATAAGGAAGGTGTTGAACAGGCATGTGGCATGGGAAACTTTCAGACTGCAAGTGGAACGTAGATGCTGCTCAGCCGCTTGCTGACAAGTCTCTAGTTGTCTTGTAGAAGAAGTACGGGCAAGACTTCCTTCTGCTGCTCCCTACTGCTGTTGCTGCTCTCTGCGGCAACAATTTTACTTTCCCTTGGACTCCCAGATGCAGAGAAATGCCCTGCACAGCGCAGAAACCTGTCACACCATGGGTGGAATAGGGGGCTGCATATCCGTGCTTGTGTCAGTGGCAGGGGTAAGCTGCACAAACATGTGCTGTCCTGTCACACGTTCTCCTCGCCAGACGCAGTGCAAAAGCTTTCCGCTTGCAATAAGAGCAAGAAAGGCAGATGCCGCGACTCCGGGGTTCGGCGAAGGCAACCGCAAGAGGCGAGTCTCCTTCGGTAGAAGCTGCTTTCCGGAGCCCTTGGCAACCGGCCAAGGAACCATGTGTGTCAGAGGGAGAATGCCGGTCAGCGCGAGGGCGGGGGAAAGCGCGAGCGCTGCGGGCAGGCGAATAAGGAAGGTGTTGAACAGGCATGTGGCACGGGAAACTTTCAGACTGCAAGTGGAACGTAGATGCTGCTCAGCCGCTTGCTGACAAGTCTCTAGTTGTCTTGTAGAAGAAGTACGGGCAAGACTTCCTTCTGCTGCTCCCTACTGCTGTTGCTGCTCTCTGCGGCAACAATTTTACTTTCCCTTGGACTCCCAGATGCAGAGAAATGCCCTGCACAGTGCAGAAACCTGTCACACCATGGGTGGAATAGGGTGCTGCAAATCCGTGCTTGTGTCAGTGGCAGGGGTGAGCTGAACAAACATGTGCTGTCCTGTCACACGTTCTCCTCGCCAGACGCAGTGCAAAAGCTTTCTGCTTGCATTAAGAGCAAGAAAGGCAGAAGCCAGGACTCCGGAGCTCAGAGAAGGTAACCGCAAGAGGCGAGCCTCCTTCGGCAGAAGCTGCTTTCCGGAGCTCTTGGCAACCGGCCAAGGAACCATATGTGTCTGTGGAACGCTGCTGGTCAGCGCGCTGGCGGGGGAAAGCGCGAGCGCTGCGGGCAGGCGAATAAGGAAGGTGTTGAACAGGCATGTGGCACGGGAAATTTTCAGATTGTAACTGGAACATAGCTGCCGCTCGCATTCATGCTGATTAGTTGCTAGTTGTCGTGTGGAAGAAGTACTGCAACGACTTCTTTCTGCTGCTCCCTACTGCTGTTGCTGCTCTCTGCGGCAACAATTTTACTTTCCCTTGGACTCCCAGATGCAGAGAAATGCCCTGCACAGCGCAGAAACCTGTCACATCATGGGTGGAATAGGGTGCTGCAAATCCGTGCTTGTGTCAGTGGCAGGGGTGAGCTGAACAAACATGTGCTGTCCTGTCACACGTTCTCCTCGCCAGACGCAGTGCAAAAGCTTTCCGCTTGCAATAAGAGCAAGAAAGGCAGATGCCGCGACTTCGGGGTTCGGAGAAGGCAACCGCAAGAGGCGAGTCTCCTTCGGTAGAAGCTGCTTTCTGGAGCCCTTGGCAACCGGCCAAGGAACCATGTGTGTCAGAGGGAGAATGCCGGTCAGCGCGAGGGCGGGGGAAAGCGCGAGCGCTGCGGGCAGGCGAATAAGGAAGGTGTTGAACAGGCATGTGGCACGGGAAACTTTCAGACTGCAAGTGGAACGTAGATGCTGCTCAGCCGCTTGCTCACAAGTCTCTAGTTGTCTTGTAGAAGAAGTACAGGCAAGACTTCCTTCTGCTGCTCCCTACTGCTGTTGCTGCTCTCTGCGGCAACAATTTTACTTTCCCTTGGACTCCCAGATGCAGAGAAATGCCCTGCACAGCGCAGAAACCTGTCACACCATGGGTGGAATAGGGTGCTGCAAATCCGTGCTTGTGTCAGTGGCAGGGGTGAGCTGCACAAACATGTGCTCTCCTGTCACACGTTCTCCTCGCCAGACGCAGTGCAAAAGCTTTCCGCTTGCAATAAGAGCAAGAAAGGCAGATGCCGCGACTCCGGGGTTCGGAGAAGGCAACCGCAAGAGGCGAGTCTCCTTCGGTAGAAGCTGCTTTCCGGAGCCCTTGGCAACCGGCCAAGGAACCATGTGTGTCAGAGGGAGAGTGCCGGTCAGAGCGCGGGCGGGGGAAAGCGTGAGCGCTGCGGGCAGGCGAATAAGGAAGGTGTTGAACAGGCATGTGGCATGGGAAACTTTCAGACTGCAAGTGGAACGTAGATGCTGCTCAGCCGCTTGCTGACAAGTCTCTAGTTGTCTTGTAGAAGAAGTACGGGCAAGACTTCCTTCTGCTGCTCCCTACTGCTGTTGCTGCTCTCTGCGGCAACAATTTTACTTTCCCTTGGACTCCCAGATGCAGAGAAATGCCCTGCACAGCGCAGAAACCTGTCACACCATGGGTGGAATAGGGTGCTGCAAATCCGTGCTTGTGTCAGTGGCAGGGGTGAGCTGAACAAACATGTGCTGTCCTGTCACACGTTCTCCTCGCCAGACGCAGTGCAAAAGCTTTCCGCTTGCAATAAGAGCAAGAAAGGCAGATGCCGCGACTCCGGGGTTCGGAGAAGGCAACCGCAAGAGGCGAGTCTCCTTCGGTAGAAGCTGCTTTCCGGAGCCCTTGGCAACCGGCCAAGGAACCATGTGTGTCAGAGGGAGGATGCCGGTCAGCGCGAGGGCGGGGGAAAGCGCGAGCGCTGCGGGCAGGCGAATAAGGAAGGTGTTGAACAGGCATGTGGCACGGGAAACTTTCAGATTGTAAGTGGAACATAGCTGCCGCTCGCATCCTTGCTGATTAGTTGCTAGTTGTCGTGTGGAAGAAGTACTGCAACGACTTCTTTCTGCTGCTCCCTACTGCTGTTGCTGCTCTCTGCGGCAACAATTTTACTTTCCCTTGGACTCCCAGATGCAGAGAAATGCCCTGCACAGCGCAGAAACCTGTCACACCATGGGTGGAATAGGGTGCTGCAAATCCGTGCTTGTGTCAGTGGCAGGGGTAAGCTGCACAAACATGTGCTCTCCTGTCACACGTTCTCCTCGCCAGACGCAGTGCAAAAGCTTTCCGCTTGCAATAAGAGCAAGAAAGGCAGATGCCGCGACTCCGGGGTTCGGAGAAGGCAACCGCAAGAGGCGAGTCTCCTTCGGTAGAAGCTGCTTTCCGGAGCCCTTGGCAACCGGCCAAGGAACCATGTGTGTCAGAGGGAGAATGCCGGTCAGCGCGCGGGCGGGGGAAAGCGCGGGCGGGGGAAAGCGCGAGCGCTGCGGGCAGGCGAATAAGGAAGGTGTTGAACAGGCATCTGGCACGCGAAACTTTCAGATTGCAAGTGGAACATAGCTGCCGCTCGCATCCTTGCTGATTAGTTGCTAGTTGTCGTGTGGAAGAAGTACTGCAACGACATCCTTCTGCTGCTCCCTACTGCTGTTGCTGCTCTCTGCGGCAACAATTTTACTTTCCCTTGGACTCCCAGATGCAGAGAAATGCCCTGCACAGCGCAGAAACCTGTCACACCATGGGTGGAATAGGGGGCTGCAAATCCGTGTTTGTGTCAGTGGCAGGGGTGAGCTGCACAAACATGTGCTGTCCTGTCACACGTTCTCCTCGCCAGACGCAGTGCAAAAGCTTTCTGCTTGCATTAAGAGCAAGAAAGGCAGAAGACAGGACTCCGGAGCTCAGAGAAGGTAACCGCAAGAGGCGAGCCTCCTTCGGCAGAAGCTGCTTTCCAGAGCTCTTGGCAACCGGCCAAGGAACCATATGTGTCTGTGGAACGCTGCTGGTCAGCGCGCTGGCGGGGGAAAGCGTGAGCGCTGCGGGCAGACGAATAAGGAAGGTGTTGAACAGGCATCTGGCACGCGAAACTTTCAGATTGCAAGTGGAACATAGCTGCCGCTCGCATGCTTGCTGATTAGTTGCTAGTTGTCGTGTGGAAGAAGTACTGCAACGACATCCTTCTGCTGCTCCCTACTGCTGTTGCTGCTCTCTGCGGCAACAATTTTACTTTCCCTTGGACTCCCAGATGCAGAGAAATGCCCTGCACAGCGCAGAAACCTGTCACACCATGGGTGGAATAGGGTGCTGCAAATCCGTGCTTGTGTCAGTGGCAGGGGTAAGCTGCACAAACATGTGCTCTCCTGTCACACGTTCTCCTCGCCAGACGCAGTGCAAAAGCTTTCCGCTTGCAATAAGAGCAAGAAAGGCAGATGCCGCGACTCCGGGGTTCGGAGAAGGCAACCGCAAGAGGCGAGTCTCCTTCGGTAGAAGCTGCTTTCCGGAGCCCTTGGCAACCGGCCAAGGAACCATGTGTGTCAGAGGGAGAGTGCCGGTCAGAGCGCGGGCGGGGGAAAGCGTGAGCGCTGCGGGCAGGCGAATAAGGAAGGTGTTGAACAGGCATGTGGCATGGGAAACTTTCAGACTGCAAGTGGAACGTAGATGCTGCTCAGCCGCTTGCTGACAAGTCTCTAGTTGTCTTGTAGAAGAAGTACGGGCAAGACTTCCTTCTGCTGCTCCCTACTGCTGTTGCTGCTCTCTGCGGCAACAATTTTACTTTCCCTTGGACTCCCAGATGCAGAGAAATGCCCTGCACAGCGCAGAAACCTGTCACACCATGGGTGGAATAGAGTGCTGCAAATCCGTGCTTGTGTCAGTGGCAGGGGTGAGCTGAACAAACATGTGCTGTCCTGTCACACGTTCTCCTCGCCAGACGCAGTGCAAAACCTTTCCGCTTGCAATAAGAGCAAGAAAGGCAGATGCCGCGACTCCGGGGTTCGGAGAAGGCAACCGCAAGAGGCGAGTCTCCTTCGGTAGAAGCTGCTTTCCGGAGCCCTTGGCAACCGGCCAAGGAACCATGTGTGTCAGAGGGAGAATGCCGGTCAGCGCGCGGGCGGGGGAAAGCGCGGGCGGGGGAAAGCGCGAGCGCTGCGGGCAGGCGAATAAGGAAGGTGTTGAACAGGCATCTGGCACGCGAAACTTTCAGATTGCAAGTGGAACATAGCTGCCGCTCGCATCCTTGCTAATTAGTTGCTAGTTGTCGTGTGGAAGAAGTACTGCAACGACATCCTTCTGCTGCTCCCTACTGCTGTTGCTGCTCTCTGCGGCAACAATTTTACTTTCCCTTGGACTCCCAGATGCAGAGAAATGCCCTGCACAGCGCAGAAACCTGTCACATCATGGGTGGAATAGGGTGCTGCAAATCCGTGCTTGTGTCAGTGGCAGGGGTAAGCTGCACAAACATGTGCTCTCCTGTCACACGTTCTCCTCGCCAGACGCAGTGCAAAAGCTTTCCGCTTGCAATAAGAGCAAGAAAGGCAGATGCCGCGACTTCGGGGTTCGGAGAAGGCAACCGCAAGAGGCGAGTCTCCTTCGGTAGAAGCTGCTTTCTGGAGCCCTTGGCAACCGGCCAAGGAACCATGTGTGTCAGAGGGAGAATGCCGGTCAGCGCGAGGGCGGGGGAAAGCGCGAGCGCTGCGGGCAGGCGAATAAGGAAGGTGTTGAACAGGCATGTGGCACGGGAAACTTTCAGACTGCAAGTGGAACGTAGATGCTGCTCAGCCGCTTGCTCACAAGTCTCTAGTTGTCTTGTAGAAGAAGTACAGGCAAGACTTCCTTCTGCTGCTCCCTACTGCTGTTGCTGCTCTCTGCGGCAACAATTTTACTTTCCCTTGGACTCCCAGATGCAGAGAAATGCCCTGCACAGCGCAGAAACCTGTCACACCATGGGTGGAATAGGGTGCTGCAAATCCGTGCTTGTGTCAGTGGCAGGGGTGAGCTGCACAAACATGTGCTCTCCTGTCACACGTTCTCCTCGCCAGACGCAGTGCAAAAGCTTTCCGCTTGCAATAAGAGCAAGAAAGGCAGATGCCGCGACTCCGGGGTTCGGAGAAGGCAACCGCAAGAGGCGAGTCTCCTTCGGTAGAAGCTGCTTTCCGGAGCCCTTGGCAACCGGCCAAGGAACCATGTGTGTCAGAGGGAGAGTGCCGGTCAGAGCGCGGGCGGGGGAAAGCGTGAGCGCTGCGGGCAGGCGAATAAGGAAGGTGTTGAACAGGCATGTGGCATGGGAAACTTTCAGACTGCAAGTGGAACGTAGATGCTGCTCAGCCGCTTGCTGACAAGTCTCTAGTTGTCTTGTAGAAGAAGTACGGGCAAGACTTCCTTCTGCTGCTCCCTACTGCTGTTGCTGCTCTCTGCGGCAACAATTTTACTTTCCCTTGGACTCCCAGATGCAGAGAAATGCCCTGCACAGCGCAGAAACCTGTCACACCATGGGTGGAATAGGGTGCTGCAAATCCGTGCTTGTGTCAGTGGCAGGGGTGAGCTGAACAAACATGTGCTGTCCTGTCACACGTTCTCCTCGCCAGACGCAGTGCAAAAGCTTTCCGCTTGCAATAAGAGCAAGAAAGGCAGATGCCGCGACTCCGGGGTTCGGAGAAGGCAACCGCAAGAGGCGAGTCTCCTTCGGTAGAAGCTGCTTTCCGGAGCCCTTGGCAACCGGCCAAGGAACCATGTGTGTCAGAGGGAGGATGCCGGTCAGCGCGAGGGCGGGGGAAAGCGCGAGCGCTGCGGGCAGGCGAATAAGGAAGGTGTTGAACAGGCATGTGGCACGGGAAACTTTCAGATTGTAAGTGGAACATAGCTGCCGCTCGCATCCTTGCTGATTAGTTGCTAGTTGTCGTGTGGAAGAAGTACTGCAACGACTTCTTTCTGCTGCTCCCTACTGCTGTTGCTGCTCTCTGCGGCAACAATTTTACTTTCCCTTGGACTCCCAGATGCAGAGAAATGCCCTGCACAGCGCAGAAACCTGTCACACCATGGGTGGAATAGGGTGCTGCAAATCCGTGCTTGTGTCAGTGGCAGGGGTAAGCTGCACAAACATGTGCTCTCCTGTCACACGTTCTCCTCGCCAGACGCAGTGCAAAAGCTTTCCGCTTGCAATAAGAGCAAGAAAGGCAGATGCCGCGACTCCGGGGTTCGGAGAAGGCAACCGCAAGAGGCGAGTCTCCTTCGGTAGAAGCTGCTTTCCGGAGCCCTTGGCAACCGGCCAAGGAACCATGTGTGTCAGAGGGAGAATGCCGGTCAGCGCGCGGGCGGGGGAAAGCGCGGGCGGGGGAAAGCGCGAGCGCTGCGGGCAGGCGAATAAGGAAGGTGTTGAACAGGCATCTGGCACGCGAAACTTTCAGATTGCAAGTGGAACATAGCTGCCGCTCGCATCCTTGCTGATTAGTTGCTAGTTGTCGTGTGGAAGAAGTACTGCAACGACATCCTTCTGCTGCTCCCTACTGCTGTTGCTGCTCTCTGCGGCAACAATTTTACTTTCCCTTGGACTCCCAGATGCAGAGAAATGCCCTGCACAGCGCAGAAACCTGTCACACCATGGGTGGAATAGGGGGCTGCAAATCCGTGTTTGTGTCAGTGGCAGGGGTGAGCTGCACAAACATGTGCTGTCCTGTCACACGTTCTCCTCGCCAGACGCAGTGCAAAAGCTTTCTGCTTGCATTAAGAGCAAGAAAGGCAGAAGACAGGACTCCGGAGCTCAGAGAAGGTAACCGCAAGAGGCGAGCCTCCTTCGGCAGAAGCTGCTTTCCAGAGCTCTTGGCAACCGGCCAAGGAACCATATGTGTCTGTGGAACGCTGCTGGTCAGCGCGCTGGCGGGGGAAAGCGTGAGCGCTGCGGGCAGACGAATAAGGAAGGTGTTGAACAGGCATCTGGCACGCGAAACTTTCAGATTGCAAGTGGAACATAGCTGCCGCTCGCATGCTTGCTGATTAGTTGCTAGTTGTCGTGTGGAAGAAGTACTGCAACGACATCCTTCTGCTGCTCCCTACTGCTGTTGCTGCTCTCTGCGGCAACAATTTTACTTTCCCTTGGACTCCCAGATGCAGAGAAATGCCCTGCACAGCGCAGAAACCTGTCACACCATGGGTGGAATAGGGTGCTGCAAATCCGTGCTTGTGTCAGTGGCAGGGGTAAGCTGCACAAACATGTGCTCTCCTGTCACACGTTCTCCTCGCCAGACGCAGTGCAAAAGCTTTCCGCTTGCAATAAGAGCAAGAAAGGCAGATGCCGCGACTCCGGGGTTCGGAGAAGGCAACCGCAAGAGGCGAGTCTCCTTCGGTAGAAGCTGCTTTCCGGAGCCCTTGGCAACCGGCCAAGGAACCATGTGTGTCAGAGGGAGAGTGCCGGTCAGAGCGCGGGCGGGGGAAAGCGTGAGCGCTGCGGGCAGGCGAATAAGGAAGGTGTTGAACAGGCATGTGGCATGGGAAACTTTCAGACTGCAAGTGGAACGTAGATGCTGCTCAGCCGCTTGCTGACAAGTCTCTAGTTGTCTTGTAGAAGAAGTACGGGCAAGACTTCCTTCTGCTGCTCCCTACTGCTGTTGCTGCTCTCTGCGGCAACAATTTTACTTTCCCTTGGACTCCCAGATGCAGAGAAATGCCCTGCACAGCGCAGAAACCTGTCACACCATGGGTGGAATAGAGTGCTGCAAATCCGTGCTTGTGTCAGTGGCAGGGGTGAGCTGAACAAACATGTGCTGTCCTGTCACACGTTCTCCTCGCCAGACGCAGTGCAAAACCTTTCCGCTTGCAATAAGAGCAAGAAAGGCAGATGCCGCGACTCCGGGGTTCGGAGAAGGCAACCGCAAGAGGCGAGTCTCCTTCGGTAGAAGCTGCTTTCCGGAGCCCTTGGCAACCGGCCAAGGAACCATGTGTGTCAGAGGGAGAATGCCGGTCAGCGCGCGGGCGGGGGAAAGCGCGGGCGGGGGAAAGCGCGAGCGCTGCGGGCAGGCGAATAAGGAAGGTGTTGAACAGGCATCTGGCACGCGAAACTTTCAGATTGCAAGTGGAACATAGCTGCCGCTCGCATCCTTGCTAATTAGTTGCTAGTTGTCGTGTGGAAGAAGTACTGCAACGACATCCTTCTGCTGCTCCCTACTGCTGTTGCTGCTCTCTGCGGCAACAATTTTACTTTCCCTTGGACTCCCAGATGCAGAGAAATGCCCTGCACAGCGCAGAAACCTGTCACACCATGGGTGGAATAGGGTGCTGCAAATCCGTGCTTGTGTCAGTGGCAGGGGTAAGCTGCACAAACATGTGCTCTCCTGTCACACGTTCTCCTCGCCAGACGCAGTGCAAAAGCTTTCCGCTTGCAATAAGAGCAAGAAAGGCAGATGCCGCGACTCCGGGGTTCGGAGAAGGCAACCGCAAGAGGCGAGTCTCCTTCGGTAGAAGCTGCTTTCTGGAGCCCTTGGCAACCGGCCAAGGAACCATGTGTGTCAGAGGGAGAGTGCCGGTAAGAGCGCGGGCGGGGGAAAGCGCGAGCGCTGCGGGCAGGCGAATAAGGAAGGTGTTGAACAGGCATGTGGCATGGGAAACTTTCAGACTGCAAGTGGAACGTAGATGCTGCTCAGCCGCTTGCTGACAAGTCTCTAGTTGTCTTGTAGAAGAAGTACGGGCAAGACTTCCTTCTGCTGCTCCCTACTGCTGTTGCTGCTCTCTGCGGCAACAATTTTACTTTCCCTTGGACTCCCAGATGCAGAGAAATGCCCTGCACAGCGCAGAAACCTGTCACACCATGGGTGGAATAGGGGGCTGCATATCCGTGCTTGTGTCAGTGGCAGGGGTAAGCTGCACAAACATGTGCTGTCCTGTCACACGTTCTCCTCGCCAGACGCAGTGCAAAAGCTTTCCGCTTGCAATAAGAGCAAGAAAGGCAGATGCCGCGACTCCGGGGTTCGGCGAAGGCAACCGCAAGAGGCGAGTCTCCTTCAGTAGAAGCTGCTTTCCGGAGCCCTTGGCAACCGGCCAAGGAACCATGTGTGTCAGAGGGAGAATGCCGGTCAGCGCGAGGGCGGGGGAAAGCGCGAGCGCTGCGGGCAGGCGAATAAGGAAGGTGTTGAACAGGCATGTGGCACGGGAAACTTTCAGACTGCAAGTGGAACGTAGATGCTGCTCAGCCGCTTGCTGACAAGTCTCTAGTTGTCTTGTAGAAGAAGTACGGGCAAGACTTCCTTCTGCTGCTCCCTACTGCTGTTGCTGCTCTCTGCGGCAACAATTTTACTTTCCCTTGGACTCCCAGATGCAGAGAAATGCCCTGCACAGCGCAGAAACCTGTCACACCATGGGTGGAATAGGGTGCTGCAAATCCGTGCTTGTGTCAGTGGCAGGGGTGAGCTGAACAAACATGTGCTGTCCTGTCACACGTTCTCCTCGCCAGACGCAGTGCAAAAGCTTTCTGCTTGCATTAAGAGCAAGAAAGGCAGAAGCCAGGACTCCGGAGCTCAGAGAAGGTAACCGCAAGAGGCGAGCCTCCTTCGGCAGAAGCTGCTTTCCGGAGCTCTTGGCAACCGGCCAAGGAACCATATGTGTCTGTGGAACGCTGCTGGTCAGCGCGCTGGCGGGGGAAAGCGCGAGCGCTGCGGGCAGGCGAATAAGGAAGGTGTTGAACAGGCATGTGGCACGGGAAATTTTCAGATTGTAACTGGAACATAGCTGCCGCTCGCATTCATGCTGATTAGTTGCTAGTTGTCGTGTGGAAGAAGTACTGCAACGACTTCTTTCTGCTGCTCCCTACTGCTGTTGCTGCTCTCTGCGGCAACAATTTTACTTTCCCTTGGACTCCCAGATGCAGAGAAATGCCCTGCACAGCGCAGAAACCTGTCACATCATGGGTGGAATAGGGTGCTGCAAATCCGTGCTTGTGTCAGTGGCAGGGGTGAGCTGAACAAACATGTGCTGTCCTGTCACACGTTCTCCTCGCCAGACGCAGTGCAAAAGCTTTCCGCTTGCAATAAGAGCAAGAAAGGCAGATGCCGCGACTTCGGGGTTCGGAGAAGGCAACCGCAAGAGGCGAGTCTCCTTCGGTAGAAGCTGCTTTCTGGAGCCCTTGGCAACCGGCCAAGGAACCATGTGTGTCAGAGGGAGAATGCCGGTCAGCGCGAGGGCGGGGGAAAGCGCGAGCGCTGCGGGCAGGCGAATAAGGAAGGTGTTGAACAGGCATGTGGCACGGGAAACTTTCAGACTGCAAGTGGAACGTAGATGCTGCTCAGCCGCTTGCTCACAAGTCTCTAGTTGTCTTGTAGAAGAAGTACAGGCAAGACTTCCTTCTGCTGCTCCCTACTGCTGTTGCTGCTCTCTGCGGCAACAATTTTACTTTCCCTTGGACTCCCAGATGCAGAGAAATGCCCTGCACAGCGCAGAAACCTGTCACACCATGGGTGGAATAGGGGGCTGCAAATCCGTGCTTGTGTCAGTGGCAGGGGTGAGCTGAACAAACATGTGCTGTCCTGTCACACGTTCTCCTCGCCAGACGCAGTGCAAAAGCTTTCTGCTTGCATTAAGAGCAAGAAAGGCAGAAGACAGGACTCCGGAGCTCAGAGAAGGTAACCGCAAGAGGCGAGCCTCCTTCGGCAGAAGCTGCTTTCCAGAGCTCTTGGCAACCGGCCAAGGAACCATATGTGTCTGTGGAACGCTGCTGGTCAGCGCGCTGGCGGGGGAAAGCGTGAGCGCTGCGGGCAGACGAATAAGGAAGGTGTTGAACAGGCATCTGGCACGCGAAACTTTCAGATTGCAAGTGGAACATAGCTGCCGCTCGCATGCTTGCTGATTAGTTGCTAGTTGTCGTGTGGAAGAAGTACTGCAACGACATCCTTCTGCTGCTCCCTACTGCTGTTGCTGCTCTCTGCGGCAACAATTTTACTTTCCCTTGGACTCCCAGATGCAGAGAAATGCCCTGCACAGTGCAGAAACCTGTCACACCATGGGTGGAATAGGGTGCTGCAAATCCGTGCTTGTGTCAGTGGCAGGGGTGAGCTGCACAAACATGTGCTGTCCTGTCACACGTTCTCCTCGCCAGACGCAGTGCAAAACCTTTCCGCTTGCAATAAGAGCAAGAAAGGCAGATGCCGCGACTCCGGGGTTCGGAGAAGGCAACCGCAAGAGGCGAGTCTCCTTCGGCAGAAGCTGCTTTCCGGAGCCCTTGGCAACCGGCCAAGGAACCATGTTTGTCAGAGGGAGAATGCCGGTCAGCGCGAGGGCGGGGGAAAGCGCGAGCGCTGCGGGCAGGCGAATAAGGAAGGTGTTGAACAGGCATCTGGCACACGAAACTTTCAGATTGTAAGTGGAACATAGCTGCCGCTCGCATCCTTGCTGATTAGTTGCTAGTTGTCGTGTGGAAGAAGTACTGCAACGACTTCTTTCTGCTGCTTCCTACTGCTGTTGCTGCTCTCTGCGGCAACAATTTTACTTTCCCTTGGACTCCCAGATGCAGAGAAATGCCCTGCACAGCGCAGAAACCTGTCACACCATGGGTGGAATAGGGTGCTGCAAATCCGTGCTTGTGTCAGTGGCAGGGGTGAGCTGAACAAACATGTGCTGTCCTGTCACACGTTCTCCTCGCCAGACGCAGTGCAAAAGCTTTCTGCTTGCATTAAGAGCAAGAAAGGCAGAAGACAGGACTCCGGAGCTCAGAGAAGGTAACCGCAAGAGGCGAGCCTCCTTCGGCAGAAGCTGCTTTCCAGAGCTCTTGGCAACCGGCCAAGGAACCATATGTGTCTGTGGAACGCTGCTGGTCAGCGCGCTGGCGGGGGAAAGCGTGAGCGCTGCGGGCAGACGAATAAGGAAGGTGTTGAACAGGCATCTGGCACGCGAAACTTTCAGATTGCAAGTGGAACATAGCTGCCGCTCGCATGCTTGCTGATTAGTTGCTAGTTGTCGTGTGGAAGAAGTACTGCAACGACATCCTTCTGCTGCTCCCTACTGCTGTTGCTGCTCTCTGCGGCAACAATTTTACTTTCCCTTGGACTCCCAGATGCAGAGAAATGCCCTGCACAGCGCAGAAACCTGTCACACCATGGGTGGAATAGGGTGCTGCAAATCCGTGCTTGTGTCAGTGGCAGGGGTAAGCTGCACAAACATGTGCTCTCCTGTCACACGTTCTCCTCGCCAGACGCAGTGCAAAAGCTTTCCGCTTGCAATAAGAGCAAGAAAGGCAGATGCCGCGACTCCGGGGTTCGGAGAAGGCAACCGCAAGAGGCGAGCCTCCTTCGGCAGAAGCTGCTTTCCGGAGCTCTTGGCAACCCGCCAAGGAACCATGTGTGTCAGAGGGAGAGTGCCGGTCAGAGCGCGGGCGGGGGAAAGCGCGAGCGCTGCGGGCAGGCGAATAAGGAAGGTGTTGAACAGGCATGAGGCACGGGAAACTTTCAGACTGCAAGTGGAACGTAGATGCTGCTCAGCCGCTTGCTGACAAGTCTCTAGTTGTCTTGTAGAAGAATTACGGGCAAGACTTCCTTCTGCTGCTCCCTACTGCTGTTGCTGCTCTCTGCGGCAACAATTTTACTTTCCCTTGGACTCCCAGATGCAGAGAAATGCCCTGCACAGCGCAGAAACCTGTCACACCATGGGTGGAATAGGGGGCTGCAAATCCGTGTTTGTGTCAGTGGCAGGGGTGAGCTGCACAAACATGTGCTGTCCTGTCACACGTTCTCCTCGCCAGACGCAGTGCAAAAGCTTTCTGCTTGCATTAAGAGCAAGAAAGGCAGAAGACAGGACTCCGGAGCTCAGAGAAGGTAACCGCAAGAGGCGAGCCTCCTGCGGCAGAAGCTGCTTTCCAGAGCTCTTGGCAACCGGCCAAGGAACCATATGTGTCTGTGGAACGCTGCTGGTCAGCGCGCTGGCGGGGGAAAGCGTGAGCGCTGCGGGCAGGCGAATAAGGAAGGTGTTGAACAGGCATCTGGCACGCGAAACTTTCAGATTGCAAGTGGAACATAGCTGCCGCTCGCATGCTTGCTGATTAGTTGCTAGTTGTCGTGTGGAAGAAGTACTGCAACGACATCCTTCTGCTGCTCCCTACTGCTGTTGCTGCTCTCTGCGGCAACAATTTTACTTTCCCTTGGACTCCCAGATGCAGAGAAATGCCCTGCACAGCGCAGAAACCTGTCACACCATGGGTGGAATAGGGTGCTGCAAATCCGTGCTTGTGTCAGTGGCAGGGGTAAGCTGCACAAACATGTGCTCTCCTGTCACACGTTCTCCTCGCCAGACGCAGTGCAAAAGCTTTCCGCTTGCAATAAGAGCAAGAAAGGCAGATGCCGCGACTCCGGGGTTCGGAGAAGGCAACCGCAAGAGGCGAGTCTCCTTCGGTAGAAGCTGCTTTCCGGAGCCCTTGGCAACCGGCCAAGGAACCATGTGTGTCAGAGGGAGAGTGCCGGTCAGAGCGCGGGCGGGGGAAAGCGTGAGCGCTGCGGGCAGGCGAATAAGGAAGGTGTTGAACAGGCATGTGGCATGGGAAACTTTCAGACTGCAAGTGGAACGTAGATGCTGCTCAGCCGCTTGCTGACAAGTCTCTAGTTGTCTTGTAGAAGAAGTACGGGCAAGACTTCCTTCTGCTGCTCCCTACTGCTGTTGCTGCTCTCTGCGGCAACAATTTTACTTTCCCTTGGACTCCCAGATGCAGAGAAATGCCCTGCACAGCGCAGAAACCTGTCACACCATGGGTGGAATAGGGTGCTGCAAATCCGTGCTTGTGTCAGTGGCAGGGGTGAGCTGAACAAACATGTGCTGTCCTGTCACACGTTCTCCTCGCCAGACGCAGTGCAAAAGCTTTCCGCTTGCAATAAGAGCAAGAAAGGCAGATGCCGCGACTCCGGGGTTCGGAGAAGGCAACCGCAAGAGGCGAGTCTCCTTCGGTAGAAGCTGCTTTCCGGAGCCCTTGGCAACCGGCCAAGGAACCATGTGTGTCAGAGGGAGGATGCCGGTCAGCGCGAGGGCGGGGGAAAGCGCGAGCGCTGCGGGCAGGCGAATAAGGAAGGTGTTGAACAGGCATGTGGCACGGGAAACTTTCAGATTGTAAGTGGAACATAGCTGCCGCTCGCATCCTTGCTGATTAGTTGCTAGTTGTCGTGTGGAAGAAGTACTGCAACGACTTCTTTCTGCTGCTCCCTACTGCTGTTGCTGCTCTCTGCGGCAACAATTTTACTTTCCCTTGGACTCCCAGATGCAGAGAAATGCCCTGCACAGCGCAGAAACCTGTCACACCATGGGTGGAATAGGGTGCTGCAAATCCGTGCTTGTGTCAGTGGCAGGGGTAAGCTGCACAAACATGTGCTCTCCTGTCACACGTTCTCCTCGCCAGACGCAGTGCAAAAGCTTTCCGCTTGCAATAAGAGCAAGAAAGGCAGATGCCGCGACTCCGGGGTTCGGAGAAGGCAACCGCAAGAGGCGAGTCTCCTTCGGTAGAAGCTGCTTTCCGGAGCCCTTGGCAACCGGCCAAGGAACCATGTGTGTCAGAGGGAGAATGCCGGTCAGCGCGCGGGCGGGGGAAAGCGCGGGCGGGGGAAAGCGCGAGCGCTGCGGGCAGGCGAATAAGGAAGGTGTTGAACAGACATCTGGCACGCGAAACTTTCAGATTGCAAGTGGAACATAGCTGCCGCTCGCATCCTTGCTGATTAGTTGCTAGTTGTCGTGTGGAAGAAGTACTGCAACGACATCCTTCTGCTGCTCCCTACTGCTGTTGCTGCTCTCTGCGGCAACAATTTTACTTTCCCTTGGACTCCCAGATGCAGAGAAATGCCCTGCACAGCGCAGAAACCTGTCACACCATGGGTGGAATAGGGGGCTGCAAATCCGTGTTTGTGTCAGTGGCAGGGGTGAGCTGCACAAACATGTGCTGTCCTGTCACACGTTCTCCTCGCCAGACGCAGTGCAAAAGCTTTCTGCTTGCATTAAGAGCAAGAAAGGCAGAAGACAGGACTCCGGAGCTCAGAGAAGGTAACCGCAAGAGGCGAGCCTCCTTCGGCAGAAGCTGCTTTCCAGAGCTCTTGGCAACCGGCCAAGGAACCATATGTGTCTGTGGAACGCTGCTGGTCAGCGCGCTGGCGGGGGAAAGCGTGAGCGCTGCGGGCAGACGAATAAGGAAGGTGTTGAACAGGCATCTGGCACGCGAAACTTTCAGATTGCAAGTGGAACATAGCTGCCGCTCGCATGCTTGCTGATTAGTTGCTAGTTGTCGTGTGGAAGAAGTACTGCAACGACATCCTTCTGCTGCTCCCTACTGCTGTTGCTGCTCTCTGCGGCAACAATTTTACTTTCCCTTGGACTCCCAGATGCAGAGAAATGCCCTGCACAGCGCAGAAACCTGTCACACCATGGGTGGAATAGGGTGCTGCAAATCCGTGCTTGTGTCAGTGGCAGGGGTAAGCTGCACAAACATGTGCTCTCCTGTCACACGTTCTCCTCGCCAGACGCAGTGCAAAAGCTTTCCGCTTGCAATAAGAGCAAGAAAGGCAGATGCCGCGACTCCGGGGTTCGGAGAAGGCAACCGCAAGAGGCGAGTCTCCTTCGGTAGAAGCTGCTTTCCGGAGCCCTTGGCAACCGGCCAAGGAACCATGTGTGTCAGAGGGAGAGTGCCGGTCAGAGCGCGGGCGGGGGAAAGCGTGAGCGCTGCGGGCAGGCGAATAAGGAAGGTGTTGAACAGGCATGTGGCATGGGAAACTTTCAGACTGCAAGTGGAACGTAGATGCTGCTCAGCCGCTTGCTGACAAGTCTCTAGTTGTCTTGTAGAAGAAGTACGGGCAAGACTTCCTTCTGCTGCTCCCTACTGCTGTTGCTGCTCTCTGCGGCAACAATTTTACTTTCCCTTGGACTCCCAGATGCAGAGAAATGCCCTGCACAGCGCAGAAACCTGTCACACCATGGGTGGAATAGAGTGCTGCAAATCCGTGCTTGTGTCAGTGGCAGGGGTGAGCTGAACAAACATGTGCTGTCCTGTCACACGTTCTCCTCGCCAGACGCAGTGCAAAACCTTTCCGCTTGCAATAAGAGCAAGAAAGGCAGATGCCGCGACTCCGGGGTTCGGAGAAGGCAACCGCAAGAGGCGAGTCTCCTTCGGTAGAAGCTGCTTTCCGGAGCCCTTGGCAACCGGCCAAGGAACCATGTGTGTCAGAGGGAGAATGCCGGTCAGCGCGCGGGCGGGGGAAAGCGCGGGCGGGGGAAAGCGCGAGCGCTGCGGGCAGGCGAATAAGGAAGGTGTTGAACAGGCATCTGGCACGCGAAACTTTCAGATTGCAAGTGGAACATAGCTGCCGCTCGCATCCTTGCTAATTAGTTGCTAGTTGTCGTGTGGAAGAAGTACTGCAACGACATCCTTCTGCTGCTCCCTACTGCTGTTGCTGCTCTCTGCGGCAACAATTTTACTTTCCCTTGGACTCCCAGATGCAGAGAAATGCCCTGCACAGCGCAGAAACCTGTCACACCATGGGTGGAATAGGGTGCTGCAAATCCGTGCTTGTGTCAGTGGCAGGGGTAAGCTGCACAAACATGTGCTCTCCTGTCACACGTTCTCCTCGCCAGACGCAGTGCAAAAGCTTTCCGCTTGCAATAAGAGCAAGAAAGGCAGATGCCGCGACTCCGGGGTTCGGAGAAGGCAACCGCAAGAGGCGAGTCTCCTTCGGTAGAAGCTGCTTTCTGGAGCCCTTGGCAACCGGCCAAGGAACCATGTGTGTCAGAGGGAGAGTGCCGGTAAGAGCGCGGGCGGGGGAAAGCGCGAGCGCTGCGGGCAGGCGAATAAGGAAGGTGTTGAACAGGCATGTGGCATGGGAAACTTTCAGACTGCAAGTGGAACGTAGATGCTGCTCAGCCGCTTGCTGACAAGTCTCTAGTTGTCTTGTAGAAGAAGTACGGGCAAGACTTCCTTCTGCTGCTCCCTACTGCTGTTGCTGCTCTCTGCGGCAACAATTTTACTTTCCCTTGGACTCCCAGATGCAGAGAAATGCCCTGCACAGCGCAGAAACCTGTCACACCATGGGTGGAATAGGGGGCTGCATATCCGTGCTTGTGTCAGTGGCAGGGGTAAGCTGCACAAACATGTGCTGTCCTGTCACACGTTCTCCTCGCCAGACGCAGTGCAAAAGCTTTCCGCTTGCAATAAGAGCAAGAAAGGCAGATGCCGCGACTCCGGGGTTCGGCGAAGGCAACCGCAAGAGGCGAGTCTCCTTCAGTAGAAGCTGCTTTCCGGAGCCCTTGGCAACCGGCCAAGGAACCATGTGTGTCAGAGGGAGAATGCCGGTCAGCGCGAGGGCGGGGGAAAGCGCGAGCGCTGCGGGCAGGCGAATAAGGAAGGTGTTGAACAGGCATGTGGCACGGGAAACTTTCAGACTGCAAGTGGAACGTAGATGCTGCTCAGCCGCTTGCTGACAAGTCTCTAGTTGTCTTGTAGAAGAAGTACGGGCAAGACTTCCTTCTGCTGCTCCCTACTGCTGTTGCTGCTCTCTGCGGCAACAATTTTACTTTCCCTTGGACTCCCAGATGCAGAGAAATGCCCTGCACAGCGCAGAAACCTGTCACACCATGGGTGGAATAGGGTGCTGCAAATCCGTGCTTGTGTCAGTGGCAGGGGTGAGCTGAACAAACATGTGCTGTCCTGTCACACGTTCTCCTCGCCAGACGCAGTGCAAAAGCTTTCTGCTTGCATTAAGAGCAAGAAAGGCAGAAGCCAGGACTCCGGAGCTCAGAGAAGGTAACCGCAAGAGGCGAGCCTCCTTCGGCAGAAGCTGCTTTCCGGAGCTCTTGGCAACCGGCCAAGGAACCATATGTGTCTGTGGAACGCTGCTGGTCAGCGCGCTGGCGGGGGAAAGCGCGAGCGCTGCGGGCAGGCGAATAAGGAAGGTGTTGAACAGGCATGTGGCACGGGAAATTTTCAGATTGTAACTGGAACATAGCTGCCGCTCGCATTCATGCTGATTAGTTGCTAGTTGTCGTGTGGAAGAAGTACTGCAACGACTTCTTTCTGCTGCTCCCTACTGCTGTTGCTGCTCTCTGCGGCAACAATTTTACTTTCCCTTGGACTCCCAGATGCAGAGAAATGCCCTGCACAGCGCAGAAACCTGTCACATCATGGGTGGAATAGGGTGCTGCAAATCCGTGCTTGTGTCAGTGGCAGGGGTGAGCTGAACAAACATGTGCTGTCCTGTCACACGTTCTCCTCGCCAGACGCAGTGCAAAAGCTTTCCGCTTGCAATAAGAGCAAGAAAGGCAGATGCCGCGACTTCGGGGTTCGGAGAAGGCAACCGCAAGAGGCGAGTCTCCTTCGGTAGAAGCTGCTTTCTGGAGCCCTTGGCAACCGGCCAAGGAACCATGTGTGTCAGAGGGAGAATGCCGGTCAGCGCGAGGGCGGGGGAAAGCGCGAGCGCTGCGGGCAGGCGAATAAGGAAGGTGTTGAACAGGCATGTGGCACGGGAAACTTTCAGACTGCAAGTGGAACGTAGATGCTGCTCAGCCGCTTGCTCACAAGTCTCTAGTTGTCTTGTAGAAGAAGTACAGGCAAGACTTCCTTCTGCTGCTCCCTACTGCTGTTGCTGCTCTCTGCGGCAACAATTTTACTTTCCCTTGGACTCCCAGATGCAGAGAAATGCCCTGCACAGCGCAGAAACCTGTCACACCATGGGTGGAATAGGGGGCTGCAAATCCGTGCTTGTGTCAGTGGCAGGGGTGAGCTGAACAAACATGTGCTGTCCTGTCACACGTTCTCCTCGCCAGACGCAGTGCAAAAGCTTTCTGCTTGCATTAAGAGCAAGAAAGGCAGAAGACAGGACTCCGGAGCTCAGAGAAGGTAACCGCAAGAGGCGAGCCTCCTTCGGCAGAAGCTGCTTTCCAGAGCTCTTGGCAACCGGCCAAGGAACCATATGTGTCTGTGGAACGCTGCTGGTCAGCGCGCTGGCGGGGGAAAGCGTGAGCGCTGCGGGCAGACGAATAAGGAAGGTGTTGAACAGGCATCTGGCACGCGAAACTTTCAGATTGCAAGTGGAACATAGCTGCCGCTCGCATGCTTGCTGATTAGTTGCTAGTTGTCGTGTGGAAGAAGTACTGCAACGACATCCTTCTGCTGCTCCCTACTGCTGTTGCTGCTCTCTGCGGCAACAATTTTACTTTCCCTTGGACTCCCAGATGCAGAGAAATGCCCTGCACAGTGCAGAAACCTGTCACACCATGGGTGGAATAGGGTGCTGCAAATCCGTGCTTGTGTCAGTGGCAGGGGTGAGCTGCACAAACATGTGCTGTCCTGTCACACGTTCTCCTCGCCAGACGCAGTGCAAAACCTTTCCGCTTGCAATAAGAGCAAGAAAGGCAGATGCCGCGACTCCGGGGTTCGGAGAAGGCAACCGCAAGAGGCGAGTCTCCTTCGGCAGAAGCTGCTTTCCGGAGCCCTTGGCAACCGGCCAAGGAACCATGTTTGTCAGAGGGAGAATGCCGGTCAGCGCGAGGGCGGGGGAAAGCGCGAGCGCTGCGGGCAGGCGAATAAGGAAGGTGTTGAACAGGCATCTGGCACACGAAACTTTCAGATTGTAAGTGGAACATAGCTGCCGCTCGCATCCTTGCTGATTAGTTGCTAGTTGTCGTGTGGAAGAAGTACTGCAACGACTTCTTTCTGCTGCTTCCTACTGCTGTTGCTGCTCTCTGCGGCAACAATTTTACTTTCCCTTGGACTCCCAGATGCAGAGAAATGCCCTGCACAGCGCAGAAACCTGTCACACCATGGGTGGAATAGGGTGCTGCAAATCCGTGCTTGTGTCAGTGGCAGGGGTGAGCTGAACAAACATGTGCTGTCCTGTCACACGTTCTCCTCGCCAGACGCAGTGCAAAAGCTTTCTGCTTGCATTAAGAGCAAGAAAGGCAGAAGACAGGACTCCGGAGCTCAGAGAAGGTAACCGCAAGAGGCGAGCCTCCTTCGGCAGAAGCTGCTTTCCAGAGCTCTTGGCAACCGGCCAAGGAACCATATGTGTCTGTGGAACGCTGCTGGTCAGCGCGCTGGCGGGGGAAAGCGTGAGCGCTGCGGGCAGACGAATAAGGAAGGTGTTGAACAGGCATCTGGCACGCGAAACTTTCAGATTGCAAGTGGAACATAGCTGCCGCTCGCATGCTTGCTGATTAGTTGCTAGTTGTCGTGTGGAAGAAGTACTGCAACGACATCCTTCTGCTGCTCCCTACTGCTGTTGCTGCTCTCTGCGGCAACAATTTTACTTTCCCTTGGACTCCCAGATGCAGAGAAATGCCCTGCACAGCGCAGAAACCTGTCACACCATGGGTGGAATAGGGTGCTGCAAATCCGTGCTTGTGTCAGTGGCAGGGGTAAGCTGCACAAACATGTGCTCTCCTGTCACACGTTCTCCTCGCCAGACGCAGTGCAAAAGCTTTCCGCTTGCAATAAGAGCAAGAAAGGCAGATGCCGCGACTCCGGGGTTCGGAGAAGGCAACCGCAAGAGGCGAGCCTCCTTCGGCAGAAGCTGCTTTCCGGAGCTCTTGGCAACCCGCCAAGGAACCATGTGTGTCAGAGGGAGAGTGCCGGTCAGAGCGCGGGCGGGGGAAAGCGCGAGCGCTGCGGGCAGGCGAATAAGGAAGGTGTTGAACAGGCATGAGGCACGGGAAACTTTCAGACTGCAAGTGGAACGTAGATGCTGCTCAGCCGCTTGCTGACAAGTCTCTAGTTGTCTTGTAGAAGAATTACGGGCAAGACTTCCTTCTGCTGCTCCCTACTGCTGTTGCTGCTCTCTGCGGCAACAATTTTACTTTCCCTTGGACTCCCAGATGCAGAGAAATGCCCTGCACAGCGCAGAAACCTGTCACACCATGGGTGGAATAGGGGGCTGCAAATCCGTGTTTGTGTCAGTGGCAGGGGTGAGCTGCACAAACATGTGCTGTCCTGTCACACGTTCTCCTCGCCAGACGCAGTGCAAAAGCTTTCTGCTTGCATTAAGAGCAAGAAAGGCAGAAGACAGGACTCCGGAGCTCAGAGAAGGTAACCGCAAGAGGCGAGCCTCCTGCGGCAGAAGCTGCTTTCCAGAGCTCTTGGCAACCGGCCAAGGAACCATATGTGTCTGTGGAACGCTGCTGGTCAGCGCGCTGGCGGGGGAAAGCGTGAGCGCTGCGGGCAGGCGAATAAGGAAGGTGTTGAACAGGCATCTGGCACGCGAAACTTTCAGATTGCAAGTGGAACATAGCTGCCGCTCGCATGCTTGCTGATTAGTTGCTAGTTGTCGTGTGGAAGAAGTACTGCAACGACATCCTTCTGCTGCTCCCTACTGCTGTTGCTGCTCTCTGCGGCAACAATTTTACTTTCCCTTGGACTCCCAGATGCAGAGAAATGCCCTGCACAGCGCAGAAACCTGTCACACCATGGGTGGAATAGGGTGCTGCAAATCCGTGCTTGTGTCAGTGGCAGGGGTAAGCTGCACAAACATGTGCTCTCCTGTCACACGTTCTCCTCGCCAGACGCAGTGCAAAAGCTTTCCGCTTGCAATAAGAGCAAGAAAGGCAGATGCCGCGACTCCGGGGTTCGGAGAAGGCAACCGCAAGAGGCGAGTCTCCTTCGGTAGAAGCTGCTTTCCGGAGCCCTTGGCAACCGGCCAAGGAACCATGTGTGTCAGAGGGAGAGTGCCGGTCAGAGCGCGGGCGGGGGAAAGCGTGAGCGCTGCGGGCAGGCGAATAAGGAAGGTGTTGAACAGGCATGTGGCATGGGAAACTTTCAGACTGCAAGTGGAACGTAGATGCTGCTCAGCCGCTTGCTGACAAGTCTCTAGTTGTCTTGTAGAAGAAGTACGGGCAAGACTTCCTTCTGCTGCTCCCTACTGCTGTTGCTGCTCTCTGCGGCAACAATTTTACTTTCCCTTGGACTCCCAGATGCAGAGAAATGCCCTGCACAGCGCAGAAACCTGTCACACCATGGGTGGAATAGAGTGCTGCAAATCCGTGCTTGTGTCAGTGGCAGGGGTGAGCTGAACAAACATGTGCTGTCCTGTCACACGTTCTCCTCGCCAGACGCAGTGCAAAACCTTTCCGCTTGCAATAAGAGCAAGAAAGGCAGATGCCGTGACTCCGGGGTTCGGAGAAGGCAACCGCAAGAGGCGAGTCTCCTTCGGTAGAAGCTGCTTTCCAGAGCTCTTGGCAACCGGCCAAGGAACCATGTGTGTCAGAGGGAGAATGCCGGTCAGCGCGCGGGCGGGGGAAAGCGCGGGCGGGGGAAAGCGCGAGCGCTGCGGGCAGGCGAATAAGGAAGGTGTTGAACAGGCATCTGGCACGCGAAACTTTCAGATTGCAAGTGGAACATAGCTGCCGCTCGCATCCTTGCTAATTAGTTGCTAGTTGTCGTGTGGAAGAAGTACTGCAACGACATCCTTCTGCTGCTCCCTACTGCTGTTGCTGCTCTCTGCGGCAACAATTTTACTTTCCCTTGGACTCCCAGATGCAGAGAAATGCCCTGCACAGCGCAGAAACCTGTCACACCATGGGTGGAATAGGGTGCTGCAAATCCGTGCTTGTGTCAGTGGCAGGGGTAAGCTGCACAAACATGTGCTCTCCTGTCACACGTTCTCCTCGCCAGACGCAGTGCAAAAGCTTTCCGCTTGCAATAAGAGCAAGAAAGGCAGATGCCGCGACTCCGGGGTTCGGAGAAGGCAACCGCAAGAGGCGAGTCTCCTTCGGTAGAAGCTGCTTTCTGGAGCCCTTGGCAACCGGCCAAGGAACCATGTGTGTCAGAGGGAGAGTGCCGGTAAGAGCGCGGGCGGGGGAAAGCGCGAGCGCTGCGGGCAGGCGAATAAGGAAGGTGTTGAACAGGCATGTGGCATGGGAAACTTTCAGACTGCAAGTGGAACGTAGATGCTGCTCAGCCGCTTGCTGACAAGTCTCTAGTTGTCTTGTAGAAGAAGTACGGGCAAGACTTCCTTCTGCTGCTCCCTACTGCTGTTGCTGCTCTCTGCGGCAACAATTTTACTTTCCCTTGGACTCCCAGATGCAGAGAAATGCCCTGCACAGCGCAGAAACCTGTCACACCATGGGTGGAATAGGGGGCTGCATATCCGTGCTTGTGTCAGTGGCAGGGGTAAGCTGCACAAACATGTGCTGTCCTGTCACACGTTCTCCTCGCCAGACGCAGTGCAAAAGCTTTCCGCTTGCAATAAGAGCAAGAAAGGCAGATGCCGCGACTCCGGGGTTCGGCGAAGGCAACCGCAAGAGGCGAGTCTCCTTCGGTAGAAGCTGCTTTCCGGAGCCCTTGGCAACCGGCCAAGGAACCATGTGTGTCAGAGGGAGAATGCCGGTCAGCGCGAGGGCGGGGGAAAGCGCGAGCGCTGCGGGCAGGCGAATAAGGAAGGTGTTGAACAGGCATGTGGCACGGGAAACTTTCAGACTGCAAGTGGAACGTAGATGCTGCTCAGCCGCTTGCTGACAAGTCTCTAGTTGTCTTGTAGAAGAAGTACGGGCAAGACTTCCTTCTGCTGCTCCCTACTGCTGTTGCTGCTCTCTGCGGCAACAATTTTACTTTCCCTTGGACTCCCAGATGCAGAGAAATGCCCTGCACAGTGCAGAAACCTGTCACACCATGGGTGGAATAGGGTGCTGCAAATCCGTGCTTGTGTCAGTGGCAGGGGTGAGCTGAACAAACATGTGCTGTCCTGTCACACGTTCTCCTCGCCAGACGCAGTGAAAAAGCTTTCTGCTTGCATTAAGAGCAAGAAAGGCAGAAGCCAGGACTCCGGAGCTCAGAGAAGGTAACCGCAAGAGGCGAGCCTCCTTCGGCAGAAGCTGCTTTCCGGAGCTCTTGGCAACCGGCCAAGGAACCATATGTGTCTGTGGAACGCTGCTGGTCAGCGCGCTGGCGGGGGAAAGCGCGAGCGCTGCGGGCAGGCGAATAAGGAAGGTGTTGAACAGGCATGTGGCACGGGAAATTTTCAGATTGTAACTGGAACATAGCTGCCGCTCGCATTCATGCTGATTAGTTGCTAGTTGTCGTGTGGAAGAAGTACTGCAACGACTTCTTTCTGCTGCTCCCTACTGCTGTTGCTGCTCTCTGCGGCAACAATTTTACTTTCCCTTGGACTCCCAGATGCAGAGAAATGCCCTGCACAGCGCAGAAACCTGTCACATCATGGGTGGAATAGGGTGCTGCAAATCCGTGCTTGTGTCAGTGGCAGGGGTGAGCTGAACAAACATGTGCTGTCCTGTCACACGTTCTCCTCGCCAGACGCAGTGCAAAAGCTTTCCGCTTGCAATAAGAGCAAGAAAGGCAGATGCCGCGACTTCGGGGTTCGGAGAAGGCAACCGCAAGAGGCGAGTCTCCTTCGGTAGAAGCTGCTTTCTGGAGCCCTTGGCAACCGGCCAAGGAACCATGTGTGTCAGAGGGAGAATGCCGGTCAGCGCGAGGGCGGGGGAAAGCGCGAGCGCTGCGGGCAGGCGAATAAGGAAGGTGTTGAACAGGCATGTGGCACGGGAAACTTTCAGACTGCAAGTGGAACGTAGATGCTGCTCAGCCGCTTGCTCACAAGTCTCTAGTTGTCTTGTAGAAGAAGTACAGGCAAGACTTCCTTCTGCTGCTCCCTACTGCTGTTGCTGCTCTCTGCGGCAACAATTTTACTTTCCCTTGGACTCCCAGATGCAGAGAAATGCCCTGCACAGCGCAGAAACCTGTCACACCATGGGTGGAATAGGGTGCTGCAAATCCGTGCTTGTGTCAGTGGCAGGGGTGAGCTGCACAAACATGTGCTCTCCTGTCACACGTTCTCCTCGCCAGACGCAGTGCAAAAGCTTTCCGCTTGCAATAAGAGCAAGAAAGGCAGATGCCGCGACTCCGGGGTTCGGAGAAGGCAACCGCAAGAGGCGAGTCTCCTTCGGTAGAAGCTGCTTTCCGGAGCCCTTGGCAACCGGCCAAGGAACCATGTGTGTCAGAGGGAGAGTGCCGGTCAGAGCGCGGGCGGGGGAAAGCGTGAGCGCTGCGGGCAGGCGAATAAGGAAGGTGTTGAACAGGCATGTGGCATGGGAAACTTTCAGACTGCAAGTGGAACGTAGATGCTGCTCAGCCGCTTGCTGACAAGTCTCTAGTTGTCTTGTAGAAGAAGTACGGGCAAGACTTCCTTCTGCTGCTCCCTACTGCTGTTGCTGCTCTCTGCGGCAACAATTTTACTTTCCCTTGGACTCCCAGATGCAGAGAAATGCCCTGCACAGCGCAGAAACCTGTCACACCATGGGTGGAATAGGGTGCTGCAAATCCGTGCTTGTGTCAGTGGCAGGGGTGAGCTGAACAAACATGTGCTGTCCTGTCACACGTTCTCCTCGCCAGACGCAGTGCAAAAGCTTTCCGCTTGCAATAAGAGCAAGAAAGGCAGATGCCGCGACTCCGGGGTTCGGAGAAGGCAACCGCAAGAGGCGAGTCTCCTTCGGTAGAAGCTGCTTTCCGGAGCCCTTGGCAACCGGCCAAGGAACCATGTGTGTCAGAGGGAGGATGCCGGTCAGCGCGAGGGCGGGGGAAAGCGCGAGCGCTGCGGGCAGGCGAATAAGGAAGGTGTTGAACAGGCATGTGGCACGGGAAACTTTCAGATTGTAAGTGGAACATAGCTGCCGCTCGCATCCTTGCTGATTAGTTGCTAGTTGTCGTGTGGAAGAAGTACTGCAACGACTTCTTTCTGCTGCTCCCTACTGCTGTTGCTGCTCTCTGCGGCAACAATTTTACTTTCCCTTGGACTCCCAGATGCAGAGAAATGCCCTGCACAGCGCAGAAACCTGTCACACCATGGGTGGAATAGGGTGCTGCAAATCCGTGCTTGTGTCAGTGGCAGGGGTAAGCTGCACAAACATGTGCTCTCCTGTCACACGTTCTCCTCGCCAGACGCAGTGCAAAAGCTTTCCGCTTGCAATAAGAGCAAGAAAGGCAGATGCCGCGACTCCGGGGTTCGGAGAAGGCAACCGCAAGAGGCGAGTCTCCTTCGGTAGAAGCTGCTTTCCGGAGCCCTTGGCAACCGGCCAAGGAACCATGTGTGTCAGAGGGAGAATGCCGGTCAGCGCGCGGGCGGGGGAAAGCGCGGGCGGGGGAAAGCGCGAGCGCTGCGGGCAGGCGAATAAGGAAGGTGTTGAACAGGCATCTGGCACGCGAAACTTTCAGATTGCAAGTGGAACATAGCTGCCGCTCGCATCCTTGCTGATTAGTTGCTAGTTGTCGTGTGGAAGAAGTACTGCAACGACATCCTTCTGCTGCTCCCTACTGCTGTTGCTGCTCTCTGCGGCAACAATTTTACTTTCCCTTGGACTCCCAGATGCAGAGAAATGCCCTGCACAGCGCAGAAACCTGTCACACCATGGGTGGAATAGGGGGCTGCAAATCCGTGTTTGTGTCAGTGGCAGGGGTGAGCTGCACAAACATGTGCTGTCCTGTCACACGTTCTCCTCGCCAGACGCAGTGCAAAAGCTTTCTGCTTGCATTAAGAGCAAGAAAGGCAGAAGACAGGACTCCGGAGCTCAGAGAAGGTAACCGCAAGAGGCGAGCCTCCTTCGGCAGAAGCTGCTTTCCAGAGCTCTTGGCAACCGGCCAAGGAACCATATGTGTCTGTGGAACGCTGCTGGTCAGCGCGCTGGCGGGGGAAAGCGTGAGCGCTGCGGGCAGACGAATAAGGAAGGTGTTGAACAGGCATCTGGCACGCGAAACTTTCAGATTGCAAGTGGAACATAGCTGCCGCTCGCATGCTTGCTGATTAGTTGCTAGTTGTCGTGTGGAAGAAGTACTGCAACGACATCCTTCTGCTGCTCCCTACTGCTGTTGCTGCTCTCTGCGGCAACAATTTTACTTTCCCTTGGACTCCCAGATGCAGAGAAATGCCCTGCACAGCGCAGAAACCTGTCACACCATGGGTGGAATAGGGTGCTGCAAATCCGTGCTTGTGTCAGTGGCAGGGGTAAGCTGCACAAACATGTGCTCTCCTGTCACACGTTCTCCTCGCCAGACGCAGTGCAAAAGCTTTCCGCTTGCAATAAGAGCAAGAAAGGCAGATGCCGCGACTCCGGGGTTCGGAGAAGGCAACCGCAAGAGGCGAGTCTCCTTCGGTAGAAGCTGCTTTCCGGAGCCCTTGGCAACCGGCCAAGGAACCATGTGTGTCAGAGGGAGAGTGCCGGTCAGAGCGCGGGCGGGGGAAAGCGTGAGCGCTGCGGGCAGGCGAATAAGGAAGGTGTTGAACAGGCATGTGGCATGGGAAACTTTCAGACTGCAAGTGGAACGTAGATGCTGCTCAGCCGCTTGCTGACAAGTCTCTAGTTGTCTTGTAGAAGAAGTACGGGCAAGACTTCCTTCTGCTGCTCCCTACTGCTGTTGCTGCTCTCTGCGGCAACAATTTTACTTTCCCTTGGACTCCCAGATGCAGAGAAATGCCCTGCACAGCGCAGAAACCTGTCACACCATGGGTGGAATAGAGTGCTGCAAATCCGTGCTTGTGTCAGTGGCAGGGGTGAGCTGAACAAACATGTGCTGTCCTGTCACACGTTCTCCTCGCCAGACGCAGTGCAAAACCTTTCCGCTTGCAATAAGAGCAAGAAAGGCAGATGCCGCGACTCCGGGGTTCGGAGAAGGCAACCGCAAGAGGCGAGTCTCCTTCGGTAGAAGCTGCTTTCCGGAGCCCTTGGCAACCGGCCAAGGAACCATGTGTGTCAGAGGGAGAATGCCGGTCAGCGCGCGGGCGGGGGAAAGCGCGGGCGGGGGAAAGCGCGAGCGCTGCGGGCAGGCGAATAAGGAAGGTGTTGAACAGGCATCTGGCACGCGAAACTTTCAGATTGCAAGTGGAACATAGCTGCCGCTCGCATCCTTGCTAATTAGTTGCTAGTTGTCGTGTGGAAGAAGTACTGCAACGACATCCTTCTGCTGCTCCCTACTGCTGTTGCTGCTCTCTGCGGCAACAATTTTACTTTCCCTTGGACTCCCAGATGCAGAGAAATGCCCTGCACAGCGCAGAAACCTGTCACATCATGGGTGGAATAGGGTGCTGCAAATCCGTGCTTGTGTCAGTGGCAGGGGTAAGCTGCACAAACATGTGCTCTCCTGTCACACGTTCTCCTCGCCAGACGCAGTGCAAAAGCTTTCCGCTTGCAATAAGAGCAAGAAAGGCAGATGCCGCGACTTCGGGGTTCGGAGAAGGCAACCGCAAGAGGCGAGTCTCCTTCGGTAGAAGCTGCTTTCTGGAGCCCTTGGCAACCGGCCAAGGAACCATGTGTGTCAGAGGGAGAATGCCGGTCAGCGCGAGGGCGGGGGAAAGCGCGAGCGCTGCGGGCAGGCGAATAAGGAAGGTGTTGAACAGGCATGTGGCACGGGAAACTTTCAGACTGCAAGTGGAACGTAGATGCTGCTCAGCCGCTTGCTCACAAGTCTCTAGTTGTCTTGTAGAAGAAGTACAGGCAAGACTTCCTTCTGCTGCTCCCTACTGCTGTTGCTGCTCTCTGCGGCAACAATTTTACTTTCCCTTGGACTCCCAGATGCAGAGAAATGCCCTGCACAGCGCAGAAACCTGTCACACCATGGGTGGAATAGGGTGCTGCAAATCCGTGCTTGTGTCAGTGGCAGGGGTGAGCTGCACAAACATGTGCTCTCCTGTCACACGTTCTCCTCGCCAGACGCAGTGCAAAAGCTTTCCGCTTGCAATAAGAGCAAGAAAGGCAGATGCCGCGACTCCGGGGTTCGGAGAAGGCAACCGCAAGAGGCGAGTCTCCTTCGGTAGAAGCTGCTTTCCGGAGCCCTTGGCAACCGGCCAAGGAACCATGTGTGTCAGAGGGAGAGTGCCGGTCAGAGCGCGGGCGGGGGAAAGCGTGAGCGCTGCGGGCAGGCGAATAAGGAAGGTGTTGAACAGGCATGTGGCATGGGAAACTTTCAGACTGCAAGTGGAACGTAGATGCTGCTCAGCCGCTTGCTGACAAGTCTCTAGTTGTCTTGTAGAAGAAGTACGGGCAAGACTTCCTTCTGCTGCTCCCTACTGCTGTTGCTGCTCTCTGCGGCAACAATTTTACTTTCCCTTGGACTCCCAGATGCAGAGAAATGCCCTGCACAGCGCAGAAACCTGTCACACCATGGGTGGAATAGGGTGCTGCAAATCCGTGCTTGTGTCAGTGGCAGGGGTGAGCTGAACAAACATGTGCTGTCCTGTCACACGTTCTCCTCGCCAGACGCAGTGCAAAAGCTTTCCGCTTGCAATAAGAGCAAGAAAGGCAGATGCCGCGACTCCGGGGTTCGGAGAAGGCAACCGCAAGAGGCGAGTCTCCTTCGGTAGAAGCTGCTTTCCGGAGCCCTTGGCAACCGGCCAAGGAACCATGTGTGTCAGAGGGAGGATGCCGGTCAGCGCGAGGGCGGGGGAAAGCGCGAGCGCTGCGGGCAGGCGAATAAGGAAGGTGTTGAACAGGCATGTGGCACGGGAAACTTTCAGATTGTAAGTGGAACATAGCTGCCGCTCGCATCCTTGCTGATTAGTTGCTAGTTGTCGTGTGGAAGAAGTACTGCAACGACTTCTTTCTGCTGCTCCCTACTGCTGTTGCTGCTCTCTGCGGCAACAATTTTACTTTCCCTTGGACTCCCAGATGCAGAGAAATGCCCTGCACAGCGCAGAAACCTGTCACACCATGGGTGGAATAGGGTGCTGCAAATCCGTGCTTGTGTCAGTGGCAGGGGTAAGCTGCACAAACATGTGCTCTCCTGTCACACGTTCTCCTCGCCAGACGCAGTGCAAAAGCTTTCCGCTTGCAATAAGAGCAAGAAAGGCAGATGCCGCGACTCCGGGGTTCGGAGAAGGCAACCGCAAGAGGCGAGTCTCCTTCGGTAGAAGCTGCTTTCCGGAGCCCTTGGCAACCGGCCAAGGAACCATGTGTGTCAGAGGGAGAATGCCGGTCAGCGCGCGGGCGGGGGAAAGCGCGGGCGGGGGAAAGCGCGAGCGCTGCGGGCAGGCGAATAAGGAAGGTGTTGAACAGGCATCTGGCACGCGAAACTTTCAGATTGCAAGTGGAACATAGCTGCCGCTCGCATCCTTGCTGATTAGTTGCTAGTTGTCGTGTGGAAGAAGTACTGCAACGACATCCTTCTGCTGCTCCCTACTGCTGTTGCTGCTCTCTGCGGCAACAATTTTACTTTCCCTTGGACTCCCAGATGCAGAGAAATGCCCTGCACAGCGCAGAAACCTGTCACACCATGGGTGGAATAGGGGGCTGCAAATCCGTGTTTGTGTCAGTGGCAGGGGTGAGCTGCACAAACATGTGCTGTCCTGTCACACGTTCTCCTCGCCAGACGCAGTGCAAAAGCTTTCTGCTTGCATTAAGAGCAAGAAAGGCAGAAGACAGGACTCCGGAGCTCAGAGAAGGTAACCGCAAGAGGCGAGCCTCCTTCGGCAGAAGCTGCTTTCCAGAGCTCTTGGCAACCGGCCAAGGAACCATATGTGTCTGTGGAACGCTGCTGGTCAGCGCGCTGGCGGGGGAAAGCGTGAGCGCTGCGGGCAGACGAATAAGGAAGGTGTTGAACAGGCATCTGGCACGCGAAACTTTCAGATTGCAAGTGGAACATAGCTGCCGCTCGCATGCTTGCTGATTAGTTGCTAGTTGTCGTGTGGAAGAAGTACTGCAACGACATCCTTCTGCTGCTCCCTACTGCTGTTGCTGCTCTCTGCGGCAACAATTTTACTTTCCCTTGGACTCCCAGATGCAGAGAAATGCCCTGCACAGCGCAGAAACCTGTCACACCATGGGTGGAATAGGGTGCTGCAAATCCGTGCTTGTGTCAGTGGCAGGGGTAAGCTGCACAAACATGTGCTCTCCTGTCACACGTTCTCCTCGCCAGACGCAGTGCAAAAGCTTTCCGCTTGCAATAAGAGCAAGAAAGGCAGATGCCGCGACTCCGGGGTTCGGAGAAGGCAACCGCAAGAGGCGAGTCTCCTTCGGTAGAAGCTGCTTTCCGGAGCCCTTGGCAACCGGCCAAGGAACCATGTGTGTCAGAGGGAGAGTGCCGGTCAGAGCGCGGGCGGGGGAAAGCGTGAGCGCTGCGGGCAGGCGAATAAGGAAGGTGTTGAACAGGCATGTGGCATGGGAAACTTTCAGACTGCAAGTGGAACGTAGATGCTGCTCAGCCGCTTGCTGACAAGTCTCTAGTTGTCTTGTAGAAGAAGTACGGGCAAGACTTCCTTCTGCTGCTCCCTACTGCTGTTGCTGCTCTCTGCGGCAACAATTTTACTTTCCCTTGGACTCCCAGATGCAGAGAAATGCCCTGCACAGCGCAGAAACCTGTCACACCATGGGTGGAATAGAGTGCTGCAAATCCGTGCTTGTGTCAGTGGCAGGGGTGAGCTGAACAAACATGTGCTGTCCTGTCACACGTTCTCCTCGCCAGACGCAGTGCAAAACCTTTCCGCTTGCAATAAGAGCAAGAAAGGCAGATGCCGCGACTCCGGGGTTCGGAGAAGGCAACGGCAAGAGGCGAGTCTCCTTCGGTAGAAGCTGCTTTCCGGAGCCCTTGGCAACCGGCCAAGGAACCATGTGTGTCAGAGGGAGAATGCCGGTCAGCGCGCGGGCGGGGGAAAGCGCGGGCGGGGGAAAGCGCGAGCGCTGCGGGCAGGCGAATAAGGAAGGTGTTGAACAGGCATCTGGCACGCGAAACTTTCAGATTGCAAGTGGAACATAGCTGCCGCTCGCATCCTTGCTAATTAGTTGCTAGTTGTCGTGTGGAAGAAGTACTGCAACGACATCCTTCTGCTGCTCCCTACTGCTGTTGCTGCTCTCTGCGGCAACAATTTTACTTTCCCTTGGACTCCCAGATGCAGAGAAATGCCCTGCACAGCGCAGAAACCTGTCACACCATGGGTGGAATAGGGTGCTGCAAATCCGTGCTTGTGTCAGTGGCAGGGGTAAGCTGCACAAACATGTGCTCTCCTGTCACACGTTCTCCTCGCCAGACGCAGTGCAAAAGCTTTCCGCTTGCAATAAGAGCAAGAAAGGCAGATGCCGCGACTCCGGGGTTCGGAGAAGGCAACCGCAAGAGGCGAGTCTCCTTCGGTAGAAGCTGCTTTCTGGAGCCCTTGGCAACCGGCCAAGGAACCATATGTGTCTGTGGAACGCTGCTGGTCAGCGCGCTGGCGGGGGAAAGCGTGAGCGCTGCGGGCAGACGAATAAGGAAGGTGTTGAACAGGCATCTGGCACGCGAAACTTTCAGATTGCAAGTGGAACATAGCTGCCGCTCGCATGCTTGCTGATTAGTTGCTAGTTGTCGTGTGGAAGAAGTACTGCAACGACATCCTTCTGCTGCTCCCTACTGCTGTTGCTGCTCTCTGCGGCAACAATTTTACTTTCCCTTGGACTCCCAGATGCAGAGAAATGCCCTGCACAGCGCAGAAACCTGTCACACCATGGGTGGAATAGGGTGCTGCAAATCCGTGCTTGTGTCAGTGGCAGGGGTAAGCTGCACAAACATGTGCTCTCCTGTCACACGTTCTCCTCGCCAGACGCAGTGCAAAAGCTTTCCGCTTGCAATAAGAGCAAGAAAGGCAGATGCCGCGACTCCGGGGTTCGGAGAAGGCAACCGCAAGAGGCGAGTCTCCTTCGGTAGAAGCTGCTTTCCGGAGCCCTTGGCAACCGGCCAAGGAACCATGTGTGTCAGAGGGAGAGTGCCGGTCAGAGCGCGGGCGGGGGAAAGCGTGAGCGCTGCGGGCAGGCGAATAAGGAAGGTGTTGAACAGGCATGTGGCATGGGAAACTTTCAGACTGCAAGTGGAACGTAGATGCTGCTCAGCCGCTTGCTGACAAGTCTCTAGTTGTCTTGTAGAAGAAGTACGGGCAAGACTTCCTTCTGCTGCTCCCTACTGCTGTTGCTGCTCTCTGCGGCAACAATTTTACTTTCCCTTGGACTCCCAGATGCAGAGAAATGCCCTGCACAGCGCAGAAACCTGTCACACCATGGGTGGAATAGAGTGCTGCAAATCCGTGCTTGTGTCAGTGGCAGGGGTGAGCTGAACAAACATGTGCTGTCCTGTCACACGTTCTCCTCGCCAGACGCAGTGCAAAACCTTTCCGCTTGCAATAAGAGCAAGAAAGGCAGACGCCGCGACTCCGGGGTTCGGAGAAGGCAACGGCAAGAGGCGAGTCTCCTTCGGTAGAAGCTGCTTTCCGGAGCCCTTGGCAACCGGCCAAGGAACCATGTGTGTCAGAGGGAGAATGCCGGTCAGCG
Source organism: Cyanistes caeruleus (assembly GCF_971803275.1). Taxonomy (NCBI): domain Eukaryota; kingdom Metazoa; phylum Chordata; class Aves; order Passeriformes; family Paridae; genus Cyanistes; species Cyanistes caeruleus. The sequence goes on from NC_141705.1 coordinate 67,856,102, forward strand.
CGCGGGCGGGGGAAAGCGCGGGCGGGGGAAAGCGCGAGCGCTGCGGGCAGGCGAATAAGGAAGGTGTTGAACAGGCATCTGGCACGCGAAACTTTCAGATTGCAAGTGGAACATAGCTGCCGCTCGCATCCTTGCTGATTAGTTGCTAGTTGTCGTGTGGAAGAAGTACTGCAACGACATCCTTCTGCTGCTCCCTACTGCTGTTGCTGCTCTCTGCGGCAACAATTTTACTTTCCCTTGGACTCCCAGATGCAGAGAAATGCCCTGCACAGCGCAGAAACCTGTCACACCATGGGTGGAATAGGGTGCTGCAAATCCGTGCTTGTGTCAGTGGCAGGGGTAAGCTGCACAAACATGTGCTCTCCTGTCACACGTTCTCCTCGCCAGACGCAGTGCAAAAGCTTTCCGCTTGCAATAAGAGCAAGAAAGGCAGATGCCGCGACTCCGGGGTTCGGAGAAGGCAACCGCAAGAGGCGAGTCTCCTTCGGTAGAAGCTGCTTTCTGGAGCCCTTGGCAACCGGCCAAGGAACCATGTGTGTCAGAGGGAGAGTGCCGGTAAGAGCGCGGGCGGGGGAAAGCGCGAGCGCTGCGGGCAGGCGAATAAGGAAGGTGTTGAACAGGCATGTGGCATGGGAAACTTTCAGACTGCAAGTGGAACGTAGATGCTGCTCAGCCGCTTGCTGACAAGTCTCTAGTTGTCTTGTAGAAGAAGTACGGGCAAGACTTCCTTCTGCTGCTCCCTACTGCTGTTGCTGCTCTCTGCGGCAACAATTTTACTTTCCCTTGGACTCCCAGATGCAGAGAAATGCCCTGCACAGCGCAGAAACCTGTCACACCATGGGTGGAATAGGGGGCTGCATATCCGTGCTTGTGTCAGTGGCAGGGGTAAGCTGCACAAACATGTGCTGTCCTGTCACACGTTCTCCTCGCCAGACGCAGTGCAAAAGCTTTCCGCTTGCAATAAGAGCAAGAAAGGCAGATGCCGCGACTCCGGGGTTCGGCGAAGGCAACCGCAAGAGGCGAGTCTCCTTCGGTAGAAGCTGCTTTCCGGAGCCCTTGGCAACCGGCCAAGGAACCATGTGTGTCAGAGGGAGAATGCCGGTCAGCGCGAGGGCGGGGGAAAGCGCGAGCGCTGCGGGCAGGCGAATAAGGAAGGTGTTGAACAGGCATGTGGCACGGGAAACTTTCAGACTGCAAGTGGAACGTAGATGCTGCTCAGCCGCTTGCTGACAAGTCTCTAGTTGTCTTGTAGAAGAAGTACGGGCAAGACTTCCTTCTGCTGCTCCCTACTGCTGTTGCTGCTCTCTGCGGCAACAATTTTACTTTCCCTTGGACTCCCAGATGCAGAGAAATGCCCTGCACAGCGCAGAAACCTGTCACACCATGGGTGGAATAGGGTGCTGCAAATCCGTGCTTGTGTCAGTGGCAGGGGTGAGCTGAACAAACATGTGCTGTCCTGTCACACGTTCTCCTCGCCAGACGCAGTGCAAAAGCTTTCTGCTTGCATTAAGAGCAAGAAAGGCAGAAGCCAGGACTCCGGAGCTCAGAGAAGGTAACCGCAAGAGGCGAGCCTCCTTCGGCAGAAGCTGCTTTCCGGAGCTCTTGGCAACCGGCCAAGGAACCATATGTGTCTGTGGAACGCTGCTGGTCAGCGCGCTGGCGGGGGAAAGCGCGAGCGCTGCGGGCAGGCGAATAAGGAAGGTGTTGAACAGGCATGTGGCACGGGAAATTTTCAGATTGTAACTGGAACATAGCTGCCGCTCGCATTCATGCTGATTAGTTGCTAGTTGTCGTGTGGAAGAAGTACTGCAACGACTTCTTTCTGCTGCTCCCTACTGCTGTTGCTGCTCTCTGCGGCAACAATTTTACTTTCCCTTGGACTCCCAGATGCAGAGAAATGCCCTGCACAGCGCAGAAACCTGTCACATCATGGGTGGAATAGGGTGCTGCAAATCCGTGCTTGTGTCAGTGGCAGGGGTGAGCTGAACAAACATGTGCTGTCCTGTCACACGTTCTCCTCGCCAGACGCAGTGCAAAAGCTTTCCGCTTGCAATAAGAGCAAGAAAGGCAGATGCCGCGACTTCGGGGTTCGGAGAAGGCAACCGCAAGAGGCGAGTCTCCTTCGGTAGAAGCTGCTTTCTGGAGCCCTTGGCAACCGGCCAAGGAACCATGTGTGTCAGAGGGAGAATGCCGGTCAGCGCGAGGGCGGGGGAAAGCGCGAGCGCTGCGGGCAGGCGAATAAGGAAGGTGTTGAACAGGCATGTGGCACGGGAAACTTTCAGACTGCAAGTGGAACGTAGATGCTGCTCAGCCGCTTGCTCACAAGTCTCTAGTTGTCTTGTAGAAGAAGTACAGGCAAGACTTCCTTCTGCTGCTCCCTACTGCTGTTGCTGCTCTCTGCGGCAACAATTTTACTTTCCCTTGGACTCCCAGATGCAGAGAAATGCCCTGCACAGCGCAGAAACCTGTCACACCATGGGTGGAATAGGGGGCTGCAAATCCGTGCTTGTGTCAGTGGCAGGGGTGAGCTGAACAAACATGTGCTGTCCTGTCACACGTTCTCCTCGCCAGACGCAGTGCAAAAGCTTTCTGCTTGCATTAAGAGCAAGAAAGGCAGAAGACAGGACTCCGGAGCTCAGAGAAGGTAACCGCAAGAGGCGAGCCTCCTTCGGCAGAAGCTGCTTTCCAGAGCTCTTGGCAACCGGCCAAGGAACCATATGTGTCTGTGGAACGCTGCTGGTCAGCGCGCTGGCGGGGGAAAGCGTGAGCGCTGCGGGCAGACGAATAAGGAAGGTGTTGAACAGGCATCTGGCACGCGAAACTTTCAGATTGCAAGTGGAACATAGCTGCCGCTCGCATGCTTGCTGATTAGTTGCTAGTTGTCGTGTGGAAGAAGTACTGCAACGACATCCTTCTGCTGCTCCCTACTGCTGTTGCTGCTCTCTGCGGCAACAATTTTACTTTCCCTTGGACTCCCAGATGCAGAGAAATGCCCTGCACAGTGCAGAAACCTGTCACACCATGGGTGGAATAGGGTGCTGCAAATCCGTGCTTGTGTCAGTGGCAGGGGTGAGCTGCACAAACATGTGCTGTCCTGTCACACGTTCTCCTCGCCAGACGCAGTGCAAAACCTTTCCGCTTGCAATAAGAGCAAGAAAGGCAGATGCCGCGACTCCGGGGTTCGGAGAAGGCAACCGCAAGAGGCGAGTCTCCTTCGGCAGAAGCTGCTTTCCGGAGCCCTTGGCAACCGGCCAAGGAACCATGTTTGTCAGAGGGAGAATGCCGGTCAGCGCGAGGGCGGGGGAAAGCGCGAGCGCTGCGGGCAGGCGAATAAGGAAGGTGTTGAACAGGCATCTGGCACACGAAACTTTCAGATTGTAAGTGGAACATAGCTGCCGCTCGCATCCTTGCTGATTAGTTGCTAGTTGTCGTGTGGAAGAAGTACTGCAACGACTTCTTTCTGCTGCTTCCTACTGCTGTTGCTGCTCTCTGCGGCAACAATTTTACTTTCCCTTGGACTCCCAGATGCAGAGAAATGCCCTGCACAGCGCAGAAACCTGTCACACCATGGGTGGAATAGGGTGCTGCAAATCCGTGCTTGTGTCAGTGGCAGGGGTGAGCTGAACAAACATGTGCTGTCCTGTCACACGTTCTCCTCGCCAGACGCAGTGCAAAAGCTTTCTGCTTGCATTAAGAGCAAGAAAGGCAGAAGACAGGACTCCGGAGCTCAGAGAAGGTAACCGCAAGAGGCGAGCCTCCTTCGGCAGAAGCTGCTTTCCAGAGCTCTTGGCAACCGGCCAAGGAACCATATGTGTCTGTGGAACGCTGCTGGTCAGCGCGCTGGCGGGGGAAAGCGTGAGCGCTGCGGGCAGACGAATAAGGAAGGTGTTGAACAGGCATCTGGCACGCGAAACTTTCAGATTGCAAGTGGAACATAGCTGCCGCTCGCATGCTTGCTGATTAGTTGCTAGTTGTCGTGTGGAAGAAGTACTGCAACGACATCCTTCTGCTGCTCCCTACTGCTGTTGCTGCTCTCTGCGGCAACAATTTTACTTTCCCTTGGACTCCCAGATGCAGAGAAATGCCCTGCACAGCGCAGAAACCTGTCACACCATGGGTGGAATAGGGTGCTGCAAATCCGTGCTTGTGTCAGTGGCAGGGGTAAGCTGCACAAACATGTGCTCTCCTGTCACACGTTCTCCTCGCCAGACGCAGTGCAAAAGCTTTCCGCTTGCAATAAGAGCAAGAAAGGCAGATGCCGCGACTCCGGGGTTCGGAGAAGGCAACCGCAAGAGGCGAGTCTCCTTCGGTAGAAGCTGCTTTCCGGAGCCCTTGGCAACCGGCCAAGGAACCATGTGTGTCAGAGGGAGAGTGCCGGTCAGAGCGCGGGCGGGGGAAAGCGTGAGCGCTGCGGGCAGGCGAATAAGGAAGGTGTTGAACAGGCATGTGGCATGGGAAACTTTCAGACTGCAAGTGGAACGTAGATGCTGCTCAGCCGCTTGCTGACAAGTCTCTAGTTGTCTTGTAGAAGAAGTACGGGCAAGACTTCCTTCTGCTGCTCCCTACTGCTGTTGCTGCTCTCTGCGGCAACAATTTTACTTTCCCTTGGACTCCCAGATGCAGAGAAATGCCCTGCACAGCGCAGAAACCTGTCACACCATGGGTGGAATAGAGTGCTGCAAATCCGTGCTTGTGTCAGTGGCAGGGGTGAGCTGAACAAACATGTGCTGTCCTGTCACACGTTCTCCTCGCCAGACGCAGTGCAAAAGCTTTCCGCTTGCAATAAGAGCAAGAAAGGCAGACGCCGCGACTCCGGGGTTCGGAGAAGGCAACGGCAAGAGGCGAGTCTCCTTCGGTAGAAGCTGCTTTCCGGAGCCCTTGGCAACCGGCCAAGGAACCATGTGTGTCAGAGGGAGAATGCCGGTCAGCGCGCGGGCGGGGGAAAGCGCGGGCGGGGGAAAGCGCGAGCGCTGCGGGCAGGCGAATAAGGAAGGTGTTGAACAGGCATCTGGCACGCGAAACTTTCAGATTGCAAGTGGAACATAGCTGCCGCTCGCATCCTTGCTAATTAGTTGCTAGTTGTCGTGTGGAAGAAGTACTGCAACGACATCCTTCTGCTGCTCCCTACTGCTGTTGCTGCTCTCTGCGGCAACAATTTTACTTTCCCTTGGACTCCCAGATGCAGAGAAATGCCCTGCACAGCGCAGAAACCTGTCACACCATGGGTGGAATAGGGTGCTGCAAATCCGTGCTTGTGTCAGTGGCAGGGGTAAGCTGCACAAACATGTGCTCTCCTGTCACACGTTCTCCTCGCCAGACGCAGTGCAAAAGCTTTCCGCTTGCAATAAGAGCAAGAAAGGCAGATGCCGCGACTCCGGGGTTCGGAGAAGGCAACCGCAAGAGGCGAGTCTCCTTCGGTAGAAGCTGCTTTCTGGAGCCCTTGGCAACCGGCCAAGGAACCATATGTGTCTGTGGAACGCTGCTGGTCAGCGCGCTGGCGGGGGAAAGCGTGAGCGCTGCGGGCAGACGAATAAGGAAGGTGTTGAACAGGCATCTGGCACGCGAAACTTTCAGATTGCAAGTGGAACATAGCTGCCGCTCGCATGCTTGCTGATTAGTTGCTAGTTGTCGTGTGGAAGAAGTACTGCAACGACATCCTTCTGCTGCTCCCTACTGCTGTTGCTGCTCTCTGCGGCAACAATTTTACTTTCCCTTGGACTCCCAGATGCAGAGAAATGCCCTGCACAGCGCAGAAACCTGTCACACCATGGGTGGAATAGGGTGCTGCAAATCCGTGCTTGTGTCAGTGGCAGGGGTAAGCTGCACAAACATGTGCTCTCCTGTCACACGTTCTCCTCGCCAGACGCAGTGCAAAAGCTTTCCGCTTGCAATAAGAGCAAGAAAGGCAGATGCCGCGACTCCGGGGTTCGGAGAAGGCAACCGCAAGAGGCGAGTCTCCTTCGGTAGAAGCTGCTTTCCGGAGCCCTTGGCAACCGGCCAAGGAACCATGTGTGTCAGAGGGAGAGTGCCGGTCAGAGCGCGGGCGGGGGAAAGCGTGAGCGCTGCGGGCAGGCGAATAAGGAAGGTGTTGAACAGGCATGTGGCATGGGAAACTTTCAGACTGCAAGTGGAACGTAGATGCTGCTCAGCCGCTTGCTGACAAGTCTCTAGTTGTCTTGTAGAAGAAGTACGGGCAAGACTTCCTTCTGCTGCTCCCTACTGCTGTTGCTGCTCTCTGCGGCAACAATTTTACTTTCCCTTGGACTCCCAGATGCAGAGAAATGCCCTGCACAGCGCAGAAACCTGTCACACCATGGGTGGAATAGAGTGCTGCAAATCCGTGCTTGTGTCAGTGGCAGGGGTGAGCTGAACAAACATGTGCTGTCCTGTCACACGTTCTCCTCGCCAGACGCAGTGCAAAACCTTTCCGCTTGCAATAAGAGCAAGAAAGGCAGACGCCGCGACTCCGGGGTTCGGAGAAGGCAACGGCAAGAGGCGAGTCTCCTTCGGTAGAAGCTGCTTTCCGGAGCCCTTGGCAACCGGCCAAGGAACCATGTGTGTCAGAGGGAGAATGCCGGTCAGCGCGCGGGCGGGGGAAAGCGCGGGCGGGGGAAAGCGCGAGCGCTGCGGGCAGGCGAATAAGGAAGGTGTTGAACAGGCATCTGGCACGCGAAACTTTCAGATTGCAAGTGGAACATAGCTGCCGCTCGCATCCTTGCTAATTAGTTGCTAGTTGTCGTGTGGAAGAAGTACTGCAACGACATCCTTCTGCTGCTCCCTACTGCTGTTGCTGCTCTCTGCGGCAACAATTTTACTTTCCCTTGGACTCCCAGATGCAGAGAAATGCCCTGCACAGCGCAGAAACCTGTCACACCATGGGTGGAATAGGGTGCTGCAAATCCGTGCTTGTGTCAGTGGCAGGGGTAAGCTGCACAAACATGTGCTCTCCTGTCACACGTTCTCCTCGCCAGACGCAGTGCAAAAGCTTTCCGCTTGCAATAAGAGCAAGAAAGGCAGATGCCGCGACTCCGGGGTTCGGAGAAGGCAACCGCAAGAGGCGAGTCTCCTTCGGTAGAAGCTGCTTTCTGGAGCCCTTGGCAACCGGCCAAGGAACCATGTGTGTCAGAGGGAGAGTGCCGGTAAGAGCGCGGGCGGGGGAAAGCGCGAGCGCTGCGGGCAGGCGAATAAGGAAGGTGTTGAACAGGCATGTGGCATGGGAAACTTTCAGACTGCAAGTGGAACGTAGATGCTGCTCAGCCGCTTGCTGACAAGTCTCTAGTTGTCTTGTAGAAGAAGTACGGGCAAGACTTCCTTCTGCTGCTCCCTACTGCTGTTGCTGCTCTCTGCGGCAACAATTTTACTTTCCCTTGGACTCCCAGATGCAGAGAAATGCCCTGCACAGCGCAGAAACCTGTCACACCATGGGTGGAATAGGGGGCTGCAAATCCGTGCTTGTTTCAGTGGCAGGGGTGAGCTGCACAAACATGTGCTGTCCTGTCACACGTTCTCCTCGCCAGACGCAGTGCAAAAGCTTTCCGCTTGCAATAAGAGCAAGAAAGGCAGAAGACAGGACTCCGGGGTTCGGAGAAGGCAACCGCAAGAGGCGAGCCTCCTTCGGCAGAAGCTGCTTTCCGGAGCTCTTGGCAACCGGCCAAGGAACCATATGTGTCTGTGGAACGCTGCTGGTCAGCGCGCTGGCGGGGGAAAGCGCGAGCGCTGCGGGCAGGCGAATAAGGAAGGTGTTGAACAGGCATGTGGCACGGGAAACTTTCAGATTGTAACTGGAACATAGCTGCCGCTCGCATCCTTGCTGATTAGTTGCTAGTTGTCGTGTGGAAGAAGTACTGCAGCGACTTCTTTCTGCTGCTCCCTACTGCTGTTGCTGCTCTCTGCGGCAACAATTTTACTTTCCCTTGGACTCCCAGATGCAGAGAAATGCCCTGCACAGTGCAGAAACCTGTCACACCATGGGTGGAATAGGGTGCTGCAAATCCGTGCTTGTGTCAGTGGCAGGGGTGAGCTGAACAAACATGTGCTGTCCTGTCACACGTTCTCCTCGCCAGACGCAGTGCAAAACCTTTCCGCTTGCAATAAGAGCAAGAAAGGCAGATGCCGCGACTCCGGGGTTCGGAGAAGGCAACCGCAAGAGGCGAGTCTCCTTCGGCAGAAGCTGCTTTCCGGAGCCCTTGGCAACCGGCCAAGGAACCATGTGTGTCAGAGGGAGAATGCCGGTCAGCGCGAGGTCGGGGGAAAGCGCGAGCGCTGCGGGCAGGCGAATAAGGAAGGTGTTGAACAGGCATCTGGCACGCGAAACTTTCAGATTGCAAGTGGAACATAGCTGCCGCTCGCATCCTTGCTGATTAGTTGCTAGTTGTCGTGTGGAAGAAGTACTGCAACGACATCCTTCTGCTGCTCCCTACTGCTGTTGCTGCTCTCTGCGGCCACAATTTTACTTTCCCTTGGACTCCCAGATGCAGAGAAATGCCCTGCACAGCGCAGAAACCTGTCACACCATGGGTGGAATAGGGTGCTGCAAATCCGTGCTTGTGTCAGTGGCAGGGGTAAGCTGCACAAACATGTGCTCTCCTGTCACACGTTCTCCTCGCCAGACGCAGTGCAAAAGCTTTCCGCTTGCAATAAGAGCAAGAAAAGCAGAAGAGAGGACATCGGCGCTCAGAGAAGGCAACCGCAAGAGGCGAGTCTCCTTCGGTAGAAGCTGCTTTCCGGAGCCCTTGGCAACCGGCCAAGGAACCATGTGTGTCAGAGGGAGAGTGCCGGTCAGAGCGCGGGCGGGGGAAAGCGCGAGCGCTGCGGGCAGGCGAATAAGGAAGGTGTTGAACAGGCATGTGGCACGGGAAACTTTCAGATTGTAAGTGGAACATAGCTGCCGCTCGCATCCTTGCTGATTAGTTGCTAGTTGTCGTGTGGAAGAAGTACTGCAACGACTTCTTTCTGCTGCTCCCTACTGCTGTTGCTGCTCTCTGCGGCAACAATTTTACTTTCCCTTGGACTCCCAGATGCAGAGAAATGCCCTGCACAGTGCAGAAACCTGTAACACCTTGGGTGGAATAGGTTGCTGCAAATCCGTGCTTGTGTCAGTGGCAGGGGTGAGCTGAACAAACATGTGCTCTCCTGTCACACGTTCTCCTCGCCAGACGCAGTGCAAAAGCTTTCCGCTTGCAATAAGAGCAAGAAAAGCAGAAGACAGGACATCGGAGCTCAGAGAAGGCAACCGCAAGAGGCGAGTCTCCTTCGGTAGAAGCTGCTTTCCGGAGCCCTTGGCAACCGGCCAAGGAACCATGTGTGTCAGAGGGAGAGTGCCGGTCAGAGCGCGGGCGGGGGAAAGCGCGAGCGCTGCGGGCAGGCGAATAAGGAAGGTGTTGAACAGGCATGTGGCACGGGAAACTTTCAGATTGTAAGTGGAACATAGCTGCCGCTCGCATCCTTGCTGATTAGTTGCTAGTTGTCGTGTGGAAGAAGTACTGCAACGACTTCTTTCTGCTGCTCCCTACTGCTGTTGCTGCTCTCTGCGGCAACAATTTTACTTTCCCTTGGACTCCCAGATGCAGAGAAATGCCCTGCACAGCGCAGAAACCTGTCACACCATGGGTGGAATAGGGTGCTGCAAATCCGTGCTTGTGTCAGTGGCAGGGGTAAGCTGCACAAACATGTGCTCTCCTGTCACACGTTCTCCTCGCCAGACGCAGTGCAAAAGCTTTCCGCTTGCAATAAGAGCAAGAAAGGCAGATGCCGCGACTCCGGGGTTCGGAGAAGGCAACCGCAAGAGGCGAGTCTCCTTCGGTAGAAGCTGCTTTCCGGAGCCCTTGGCAACCGGCCAAGGAACCATGTGTGTCAGAGGGAGAGTGCCGGTCAGAGCGCGGGCGGGGGAAAGCGCGAGCGCTGCGGGCAGGCGAATAAGGAAGGTGTTGAACAGGCATCTGGCACACGAAACTTTCAGACTGCAAGTGGAACGTAGATGCTGCTCAGCCGCTTGCTGACAAGTCTCTAGTTGTCTTGTAGAAGAAGTACGGGCAAGACTTCCTTCTGCTGCTCCCTACTGCTGTTGCTGCTCTCTGCGGCAACAATTTTACTTTCCCTTGGACTCCCAGATGCAGAGAAATGCCCTGCACAGCGCAGAAACCTGTCACACCATGGGTGGAATAGGGGGCTGCAAATCCGTGCTTGTTTCAGTGGCAGGGGTGAGCTGAACAAACATGTGCTGTCCTGTCACACGTTCTCCTCGCCAGACGCAGTGCAAAAGCTTTCCGCTTGCAATAAGAGCAAGAAAGGCAGAAGCCAGGACTCCGGAGCTCAGAGAAGGTAACCGCAAGAGGCGAGCCTCCTTCGGCAGAAGCTGCTTTCCGGAGCTCTTGGCAACCGGCCAAGGAACCATATGTGTCTGTGGAACGCTGCTGGTCAGCGCGCTGGCGGGGGAAAGCGCGAGCGCTGCGGGCAGGCGAATAAGGAAGGTGTTGAACAGGCATGTGGCACGGGAAACTTTCAGATTGTAACTGGAACATAGCTGCCGCTCGCATCCTTGCTGATTAGTTGCTAGTTGTCGTGTGGAAGAAGTACTGCAGCAACTTCTTTCTGCTGCTCCCTACTGCTGTTGCTGCTCTCTGCGGCAACAATTTTACTTTCCCTTGGACTCCCAGATGCAGAGAAATGCCCTGCACAGCGCAGAAACCTGTCACACCATGGGTGGAATAGGGTGCTGCAAATCCGTGCTTGTGTCAGTGGCAGGGGTGAGCTGAACAAACATGTGCTGTCCTGTCACACGTTCTCCTCGCCAGACGCAGTGCAAAAGCTTTCCGCTTGCAATAAGAGCAAGAAAGGCAGATGCCGCGACTCCGGGGTTCGGAGAAGGCAACCGCAAGAGGCGAGTCTCCTTCGGCAGAAGCTGCTTTCCGGAGCCCTTGGCAACCGGCCAAGGAACCATGTGTGTCAGAGGGAGAGTGCCGGTCAGAGCGCGGGCGGGGGAAAGCGTGAGCGCTGCGGGCAGGCGAATAAGGAAGGTGTTGAACAGGCATGTGGCATGGGAAACTTTCAGACTGCAAGTGGAACATAGCTGCCGCTCGCATCCTTGCTGATTAGTTGCTAGTTGTCGTGTGGAAGAAGTACTGCAACGACTTCTTTCTGCTGCTCCCTACTGCTGTTGCTGCTCTCTGCGGCAACAATTTTACTTTCCCTTGGACTCCCAGATGCAGAGAAATGCCCTGCACAGCGCAGAAACCTGTCACACCATGGGTGGAATAGGGGGCTGCAAATCCGTGCTTGTTTCAGTGGCAGGGGTGAGCTGCACAAACATGTGCTGTCCTGTCACACGTTCTCCTCGCCAGACGCAGTGCAAAAGCTTTCCGCTTGCAATAAGAGCAAGAAAGGCAGAAGACAGGACTCCGGGGTTCGGAGAAGGCAACCGCAAGAGGCGAGCCTCCTTCGGCAGAAGCTGCTTTCCGGAGCTCTTGGCAACCGGCCAAGGAACCATATGTGTCTGTGGAACGCTGCTGGTCAGCGCGCTGGCGGGGGAAAGCGCGAGCGCTGCGGGCAGGCGAATAAGGAAGGTGTTGAACAGGCATGTGGCACGGGAAACTTTCAGATTGTAACTGGAACATAGCTGCCGCTCGCATCCTTGCTGATTAGTTGCTAGTTGTCGTGTGGAAGAAGTACTGCAGCGACTTCTTTCTGCTGCTCCCTACTGCTGTTGCTGCTCTCTGCGGCAACAATTTTACTTTCCCTTGGACTCCCAGATGCAGAGAAATGCCCTGCACAGTGCAGAAACCTGTCACACCATGGGTGGAATAGGGTGCTGCAAATCCGTGCTTGTGTCAGTGGCAGGGGTGAGCTGAACAAACATGTGCTGTCCTGTCACACGTTCTCCTCGCCAGACGCAGTGCAAAACCTTTCCGCTTGCAATAAGAGCAAGAAAGGCAGATGCCGCGACTCCGGGGTTCGGAGAAGGCAACCGCAAGAGGCGAGTCTCCTTCGGCAGAAGCTGCTTTCCGGAGCCCTTGGCAACCGGCCAAGGAACCATGTGTGTCAGAGGGAGAATGCCGGTCAGCGCGAGGTCGGGGGAAAGCGCGAGCGCTGCGGGCAGGCGAATAAGGAAGGTGTTGAACAGGCATCTGGCACGCGAAACTTTCAGATTGCAAGTGGAACATAGCTGCCGCTCGCATCCTTGCTGATTAGTTGCTAGTTGTCGTGTGGAAGAAGTACTGCAACGACATCCTTCTGCTGCTCCCTACTGCTGTTGCTGCTCTCTGCGGCCACAATTTTACTTTCCCTTGGACTCCCAGATGCAGAGAAATGCCCTGCACAGCGCAGAAACCTGTCACACCATGGGTGGAATAGGGTGCTGCAAATCCGTGCTTGTGTCAGTGGCAGGGGTAAGCTGCACAAACATGTGCTCTCCTGTCACACGTTCTCCTCGCCAGACGCAGTGCAAAAGCTTTCCGCTTGCAATAAGAGCAAGAAAAGCAGAAGAGAGGACATCGGCGCTCAGAGAAGGCAACCGCAAGAGGCGAGTCTCCTTCGGTAGAAGCTGCTTTCCGGAGCCCTTGGCAACCGGCCAAGGAACCATGTGTGTCAGAGGGAGAGTGCCGGTCAGAGCGCGGGCGGGGGAAAGCGCGAGCGCTGCGGGCAGGCGAATAAGGAAGGTGTTGAACAGGCATGTGGCACGGGAAACTTTCAGATTGTAAGTGGAACATAGCTGCCGCTCGCATCCTTGCTGATTAGTTGCTAGTTGTCGTGTGGAAGAAGTACTGCAACGACTTCTTTCTGCTGCTCCCTACTGCTGTTGCTGCTCTCTGCGGCAACAATTTTACTTTCCCTTGGACTCCCAGATGCAGAGAAATGCCCTGCACAGTGCAGAAACCTGTAACACCTTGGGTGGAATAGGTTGCTGCAAATCCGTGCTTGTGTCAGTGGCAGGGGTGAGCTGAACAAACATGTGCTCTCCTGTCACACGTTCTCCTCGCCAGACGCAGTGCAAAAGCTTTCCGCTTGCAATAAGAGCAAGAAAAGCAGAAGACAGGACATCGGAGCTCAGAGAAGGCAACCGCAAGAGGCGAGTCTCCTTCGGTAGAAGCTGCTTTCCGGAGCCCTTGGCAACCGGCCAAGGAACCATGTGTGTCAGAGGGAGAGTGCCGGTCAGAGCGCGGGCGGGGGAAAGCGCGAGCGCTGCGGGCAGGCGAATAAGGAAGGTGTTGAACAGGCATGTGGCACGGGAAACTTTCAGATTGTAAGTGGAACATAGCTGCCGCTCGCATCCTTGCTGATTAGTTGCTAGTTGTCGTGTGGAAGAAGTACTGCAACGACTTCTTTCTGCTGCTCCCTACTGCTGTTGCTGCTCTCTGCGGCAACAATTTTACTTTCCCTTGGACTCCCAGATGCAGAGAAATGCCCTGCACAGCGCAGAAACCTGTCACACCATGGGTGGAATAGGGTGCTGCAAATCCGTGCTTGTGTCAGTGGCAGGGGTAAGCTGCACAAACATGTGCTCTCCTGTCACACGTTCTCCTCGCCAGACGCAGTGCAAAAGCTTTCCGCTTGCAATAAGAGCAAGAAAGGCAGATGCCGCGACTCCGGGGTTCGGAGAAGGCAACCGCAAGAGGCGAGTCTCCTTCGGTAGAAGCTGCTTTCCGGAGCCCTTGGCAACCGGCCAAGGAACCATGTGTGTCAGAGGGAGAGTGCCGGTCAGAGCGCGGGCGGGGGAAAGCGCGAGCGCTGCGGGCAGGCGAATAAGGAAGGTGTTGAACAGGCATCTGGCACACGAAACTTTCAGACTGCAAGTGGAACGTAGATGCTGCTCAGCCGCTTGCTGACAAGTCTCTAGTTGTCTTGTAGAAGAAGTACGGGCAAGACTTCCTTCTGCTGCTCCCTACTGCTGTTGCTGCTCTCTGCGGCAACAATTTTACTTTCCCTTGGACTCCCAGATGCAGAGAAATGCCCTGCACAGCGCAGAAACCTGTCACACCATGGGTGGAATAGGGGGCTGCAAATCCGTGCTTGTTTCAGTGGCAGGGGTGAGCTGAACAAACATGTGCTGTCCTGTCACACGTTCTCCTCGCCAGACGCAGTGCAAAAGCTTTCCGCTTGCAATAAGAGCAAGAAAGGCAGAAGCCAGGACTCCGGAGCTCAGAGAAGGTAACCGCAAGAGGCGAGCCTCCTTCGGCAGAAGCTGCTTTCCGGAGCTCTTGGCAACCGGCCAAGGAACCATATGTGTCTGTGGAACGCTGCTGGTCAGCGCGCTGGCGGGGGAAAGCGCGAGCGCTGCGGGCAGGCGAATAAGGAAGGTGTTGAACAGGCATGTGGCACGGGAAACTTTCAGATTGTAACTGGAACATAGCTGCCGCTCGCATCCTTGCTGATTAGTTGCTAGTTGTCGTGTGGAAGAAGTACTGCAGCAACTTCTTTCTGCTGCTCCCTACTGCTGTTGCTGCTCTCTGCGGCAACAATTTTACTTTCCCTTGGACTCCCAGATGCAGAGAAATGCCCTGCACAGCGCAGAAACCTGTCACACCATGGGTGGAATAGGGTGCTGCAAATCCGTGCTTGTGTCAGTGGCAGGGGTGAGCTGAACAAACATGTGCTGTCCTGTCACACGTTCTCCTCGCCAGACGCAGTGCAAAAGCTTTCCGCTTGCAATAAGAGCAAGAAAGGCAGATGCCGCGACTCCGGGGTTCGGAGAAGGCAACCGCAAGAGGCGAGTCTCCTTCGGCAGAAGCTGCTTTCCGGAGCCCTTGGCAACCGGCCAAGGAACCATGTGTGTCAGAGGGAGAGTGCCGGTCAGAGCGCGGGCGGGGGAAAGCGTGAGCGCTGCGGGCAGGCGAATAAGGAAGGTGTTGAACAGGCATGTGGCATGGGAAACTTTCAGACTGCAAGTGGAACATAGCTGCCGCTCGCATCCTTGCTGATTAGTTGCTAGTTGTCGTGTGGAAGAAGTACTGCAACGACTTCTTTCTGCTGCTCCCTACTGCTGTTGCTGCTCTCTGCGGCAACAATTTTACTTTCCCTTGGACTCCCAGATGCAGAGAAATGCCCTGCACAGCGCAGAAACCTGTCACACCATGGGTGGAATAGGGTGCTGCAAATCCGTGCTTGTGTCAGTGGCAGGGGTGAGCTGCACAAACATGTGCTGTCCTGTCACACGTTCTCCTCGCCAGACGCAGTGCAAAAGCTTTCTGCTTGCATTAAGAGCAAGAAAGGCAGAAGACAGGACTCCGGAGCTCAGAGAAGGTAACCGCAAGAGGCGAGCCTCCTTCGGCAGAAGCTGCTTTCCGGAGCTCTTGGCAACCGGCCAAGGAACCATATGTGTCTGTGGAACGCTGCTGGTCAGCGCGCTGGCGGGGGAAAGCGCGAGCGCTGCGGTCAGGCGAATAAGGAAGGTGTTGAACAGGCATGTGGCACGGGAAACATTCAGATTGTAAGTGGAACATAGCTGCCGCTCGCATCCTTGCTGATTAGTTGCTAGTTGTCGTGTGGAAGAAGTACTGCAGCGACTTCTTTCTGCTGCTCCCTACTGCTGTTGCTGCTCTCTGCGGCAACAATTTTACTTTCCCTTGGACTCCCAGATGCAGAGAAATGCCCTGCACAGTGCAGAAACCTGTCACACCATGGGTGGAATAGGGTGCTGCAAATCCGTGCTTGTGTCAGTGGCAGGGGTGAGCTGAACAAACATGTGCTGTCCTGTCACACGTTCTTCTCGCCAGACGCAGTGCAAAACCTTTCCGCTTGCAATAAGAGCAAGAAAGGCAGATGCCGCGACTCCTGGGTTCGGAGAAGGCAACCGCAAGAGGCGAGTCTCCTTCGGCAGAAGCTGCTTTCCGGAGCCCTTGGCAACCGGCCAAGGAACCATGTGTGTCAGAGGGAGAATGCCGGTCAGCGCGAGGTCGGGGGAAAGCGCGAGCGCTGCGGGCAGGCGAATAAGGAAGGTGTTGAACAGGCATCTGGCACGCGAAACTTTCAGATTGCAAGTGGAACATAGCTGCCGCTCGCATCCTTGCTGATTAGTTGCTAGTTGTCGTGTGGAAGAAGTACTGCAACGACATCCTTCTGCTGCTCCCTACTGCTGTTGCTGCTCTCTGCGGCCACAATTTTACTTTCCCTTGGCCTCCCAGATGCAGAGAAATGCCCTGCACAGCGCAGAAACCTGTCACACCATGGGTGGAATAGGGTGCTGCAAATCCGTGCTTGTGTCAGTGGCAGGGGTAAGCTGCACAAACATGTGCTCTCCTGTCACACGTTCTCCTCGCCAGACGCAGTGCAAAAGCTTTCCGCTTGCAATAAGAGTAAGAAAGGCAGAAGACAGGACTCCGGAGCTCAGAGAAGGCAACCGCAAGAGGCGAGTCTCCTTAGGTAGAAGCTGCTTTCCGGAGCCCTTGGCAACCGGCCAAGGAACCATGTGTGTCAGAGGGAGAGTGCCGGTCAGCGCGAGGGCGGGGGAAAGCGCGAGCGCTGCGGGCAGGCGAATAAGGAAAGTGTTGAACAGGCATGTGGCACGGGAAACTTTCAGATTGTAAGTGGAACATAGCTGCCGCTCGCATCCTTGCTGATTAGTTGCTTGTTGTCGTGTGGAAGAAGTACTGCAACGACTTCTTTCTGCTGCTCCCTACTGCTGTTGCTGCTCTCTGCGGCAACAATTTTACTTTCCCTTGGACTCCCAGATGCAGAGAAATGCCCTGCACAGCGCAGAAACCTGTCACACCATGGGTGGAATAGGGGGCTGCAAATCCGTGCTTGTGTCAGTGGCAGGGGTAAGCTGCACAAACATGTGCTGTCCTGTCACACGTTCTCCTCGCCAGACGCAGTGCAAAAGCTTTCCGCTTGCAATAAGAGCAAGAAAGGCAGATGCCGCGACTCCGGGGTTCGGAGAAGGCAACCGCAAGAGGCGAGTCTCCTTCGGCAGAAGCTGCTTTCCGGAGCCCTTGGCAACCGGCCAAGGAACCATGTGTGTCAGAGGGAGAGTGCCGGTCAGAGCGCGGGCGGGGGAAAGCGTGAGCGCTGCGGGCAGGCGAATAAGGAAGGTGTTGAACAGGCATGTGGCATGGGAAACTTTCAGACTGCAAGTGGAACATAGCTGCCGCTCGCATCCTTGCTGATTAGTTGCTAGTTGTCGTGTGGAAGAAGTACTGCAACGACTTCTTTCTGCTGCTCCCTACTGCTGTTGCTGCTCTCTGCGGCAACAATTTTACTTTCCCTTGGACTCCCAGATGCAGAGAAATGCCCTGCACAGCGCAGAAACCTGTCACACCATGGGTGGAATAGGGTGCTGCAAATCCGTGCTTGTGTCAGTGGCAGGGGTGAGCTGCACAAACATGTGCTGTCCTGTCACACGTTCTCCTCGCCAGACGCAGTGCAAAAGCTTTCTGCTTGCATTAAGAGCAAGAAAGGCAGAAGACAGGACTCCGGAGCTCAGAGAAGGTAACCGCAAGAGGCGAGCCTCCTTCGGCAGAAGCTGCTTTCCGGAGCTCTTGGCAACCGGCCAAGGAACCATATGTGTCTGTGGAACGCTGCTGGTCAGCGCGCTGGCGGGGGAAAGCGCGAGCGCTGCGGGCAGGCGAATAAGGAAAGTGTTGAACAGGCATGTGGCACGGGAAACATTCAGATTGTAAGTGGAACATAGCTGCCGCTCGCATCCTTGCTGATTAGTTGCTAGTTGTCGTGTGGAAGAAGTACTGCAACGACTTCTTTCTGCTGCTCCCTAGTGCTGTTGCTGCTCTCTGCGGCAACAATTTTACTTTCCCTTGGACTCCCAGATGCAGAGAAATGCCCTGCACAGCGCAGAAACCTGTCACACCATGGGTGGAATAGGGTGCTGCAAATCCGTGCTTGTGTCAGTGGCAGGGGTGAGCTGAACAAACATGTGCTGTCCTGTCACACGTTCTCCTCGCCAGACGCAGTGCAAAAGCTTTCCGCTTGTAATAAGAGCAAGAAAGGCAGAAGACAGGACACCGGAGCTCAGAGAAGGAAACCGCCAGAGGTTAATCTCACCAAATTCCAGAAAAGTACCTTAAAGTTCCACAAACATCCCACAAAATCTCCTCAATATCCAACAAAATCCCAGAAAAATCACACAAAATTCCCTAAATCTTCTCAAAACACAACCAAATTCTAGAAAAATATCCCACCAAATCTCCACAAATTCCCACAAAATACATGAGAAATCCCTCAAGATCCCTAAATCGCCTCAATATCCCACAAAATCACACAAAAATCCCACAAAACCTCCACAAGTTTCCACAAAATCTAAGAAAAATTCCTCAAAATTCTTCAAGTCTCCTCAGAATCCCACACAATTCCAGAAAAAACACACAAAATTCCAGAGAAGTCCCACAAAACTCCCTAAATCATTTCAAAACCCTACCAATTCACAGGAATGTCCCACAAAATCTCCACCAATTCCCAGAACATCCCACAAAAATCTCACAAAAATCCCTAAATCTTCTGAAAACTCGACCAAATTCCAGAAACGCCCCATAAAATCAGCACAGTTTCCCACAAAATTCAAGAAAAAACACCACAAAATTCCCTAAATCTTCTCAAAACACAACCAAATTCTAGAAAAATATCCCACCAAATCTCCACAAATTCCCACAAAATACATGAGAAATCCCTCAAAATCCCTAAATCGCCTCAATATCCCACAAAATCACACAAAAATCCCACAAAACCACCACAAGTTTCCACAAAATCTAAGAAAAATTCCTCAAAATTCTTCAAGTCTCCTCAGAATCCCACACAATTCCAGAAAAAACACACAAAATTCCAGAGAAGTCCCACAAAACTCCCTAAATCATTTCAAAACCCTACCAATTCACAGGAATGTCCCACAAAATCTCCACCAATTCCCAGAACATCCCACAAAAATCTCACAAAAATCCCTAAATCTTCTGAAAACTCAACCAAATTCCAGAAATGCCCCATAAAATCAGCACAGTTTCCCACAAAATTCAAGAAAAAACACCACAAAATTCCCTAAATCTTTTCAAAATACCACAACATTCTTGAAAAGCCCCACCAAATTCCAGAAACATCCCACAAAATTTCCTCAATACCCAACAAAATCCCAGAAAAATCACACAAAATTCCCTAAATCTTCTCAAAACACGGCCAAATTCTAGAAAAATATCCCACCAAATCTCCACAAATTCCCACAGAATACATGAAAAATCCCTGATAATTTCTCAGTTCTCTACAGAATCTCACCAAATTCCAGAAAAGTCCCTCAAAGTTCCACAAACATCCCACAAAATCTCCTCAATATCCCACAAAATTCAAGAAAAATCACACAAAATTCCCTAAATCTTCTCAAAACACGACCAAATTCTAGAAAAATATCCCACCAAATCTCCACAAATTCCCACAAAATACATGAAAAATCCCTCAAGATCCCTAAATCGCCACAATATCCCAAAAAATTCCACAAAAATCCCACAAAACCTCCACAAGTTTCCACAAAATCTAAGAAAAATTCCTCAAAAGTCTTCAAGTCTCCTCAAAACCACACAAAGTCCTTGAAAAGGCCCACCAAATTCCAGTAAAATCCCACAGATTCTCCACAAATTCCCACAAAATCTAAAACAAATTCCTCAAAATTCTTCAAGTCTCCTCAGAATCCCACACAATTCCAGAAAAAACACACAAAATTCCAGAGAAGTCCCACAAAACTCCCTAAATCATTTCAAAACCCTACCAATTCACAGGAATGTCCCACAAAATCTCCACCAATTCCCAGAACATCCCAAAAAATCTCACAAAAATCCCTAACACTTCTGAAAACTCGACCAAATTCCAGAAACGCCCCATAAAATCAGCACAGTTTCCCACAAAATTCAAGAAAAAACACCACAAAATTCCCTAAATCTTCTCAAAACACAACCAAATTCTAGAAAAATATCCCACCCAATCTCCACAAATTCCCACAAAATACATGAGAAATCCCTCAAGATCCCTAAATCGCCTCAATATCCCACAAAATCACACAAAAATCCCACAAAACCTCCACAAGTTTCCACAAAATCTAAGAAAAATTCCTCAAAATTCTTCAAGTCTCCTCAGAATCCCACACAATTCCAGAAAAAACACACAAAATTCCAGAGAAGTCCCACAAAACTCCCTAAATCATTTCAAAACCCTACCAATTCACAGGAATGTCCCACAAAATCTCCACCAATTCCCAGAACATCCCACAAAAATCTCACAAAAATCCCTAAATCTTCTGAAAACTCGACCAAATTCCAGAAATGCCCCATAAAATCAGCACAGTTTCCCACAAAATTCAAGAAAAAACACCACAAAATTCCCTAAATCTTTTCAAAATACCACAACATTCTTGAAAACCCCACCAAATTCCAGAAACATCCCACAAAATTTCCTCAATACCCAACAAAATCCCAGAAAAATCACACAAAATTCCCTAAATCTTCTCAAAACACGGCCAAAATCCACAAAAATCCCACCAAATCTCCACAAATTCCCACAGAATACATGAAAAATCCCTGATAATTTCTCAGTTCTCTACAGAATCTCACCAAATTCCAGAAAAGTCCCTCAAAGTTCCACAAACATCCCACAAAATCTCCTCAATATCCAACAAAATCCCAGAAAAATCACACAAAATTCCCTAAATCTTCTCAAAACACGACTAAATTCTAGAAAAATGTCCCACCAAATCTCCACAAAATCCCACAAAATACACAAAAAATCCCTCAAGATCCCGAAATCGCCTCAATATCCCACAAAATCCCACAAAAATCACACAAAACCTCCACAAGTTTCCACAAAATCTAAGAAAAATTCCTCAAAAGTCTTCAAGTCTCCTCAAAACCACACAAAGTCCTTGAAAAGGCCCACCAAATTCCAGTAAAATCCCACAGATTCTCCACAAATTCTCACAAAATCTAAAACAAATTCCTCAAAATTCTTCAAGTCTCCTCAGAATCCCACACAATTCCATAAAAACCCCACAAAATTCATGAGAAGTCCCACAAAACTCCCTAAATCATTTCAAAACCCTACCAATTCACAGGAATGTCCCACAAAATCTCCACCAATTCCCAGAAATTCCCACAAAAATCTCACAAAAATCCCTAAATCTTCTGAAAACTTGACCAAATTCCAGAAACGCCCCATAAAATCAGCACAGTTTCCCACAAAATTCAAGAAAAAACACCACAAAATTCCCTAAATCTTCTCAAAACACAACCGAATTCTAGAAAAATATCCCACCAAATCTCCACAAATTCCCACAAAATACATGAGAAATCCCTCAAGATCCCTAAATCGCCTCAATATCCCACAAAATCACACAAAAATCCCACAAAACCTCCACAAGTTTCCACAAAATCTAAGAAAAATTCCTCAAAATTCTTCAAGTCTCCTCAGAATCCCACACAATTCCAGAAAAAACACACAAAATTCCAGAGAAGTCCCACAAAACTCCCTAAATCATTTCAAAACCCTACCAATTCACAGGAATGTCCCACAAAATCTCCACCAATTCCCAGAACATCCCACAAAAATCTCACAAAAATCCCTAAATCTTCTGAAAACTCAACCAAATTCCAGAAATGCCCCATAAAATCAGCACAGTTTCCCACAAAATTCAAGAAAAAACACCACAAAATTCCCTAAATCTTTTCAAAATACCACAACATTCTTGAAAAGCCCCACCAAATTCCAGAAACATCCCACAAAATTTCCTCAATACCCAACAAAATCCCAGAAAAATCACACAAAATTCCCTAAATCTTCTCAAAACACGGCCAAATTCTAGAAAAATATCCCACCAAATCTCCACAAATTCCCACAGAATACATGAAAAATCCCTGATAATTTCTCAGTTCTCTACAGAATCTCACCAAATTCCAGAAAAGTCCCTCAAAGTTCCACAAACATCCCACAAAATCTCCTCAATATCCCACAAAATTCAAGAAAAATCACACAAAATTCCCTAAATCTTCTCAAAACACGACCAAATTCTAGAAAAATATCCCACCAAATCTCCACAAATTCCCACAAAATACATGAAAAATCCCTCAAGATCCCTAAATCGCCACAATATCCCAAAAAATTCCACAAAAATCCCACAAAACCTCCACAAGTTTCCACAAAATCTAAGAAAAATTCCTCAAAAGTCTTCAAGTCTCCTCAAAACCACACAAAGTCCTTGAAAAGGCCCACCAAATTCCAGTAAAATCCCACAGATTCTCCACAAATTCCCACAAAATCTAAAACAAATTCCTCAAAATTCTTCAAGTCTCCTCAGAATCCCACACAATTCCAGAAAAAACACACAAAATTCCAGAGAAGTCCCACAAAACTCCCTAAATCATTTCAAAACCCTACCAATTCACAGGAATGTCCCACAAAATCTCCACCAATTCCCAGAAATTCCCACAAAAATCTCACAAAAATCCCTAACACTTCTGAAAACTCGACCAAATTCCAGAAACGCCCCATAAAATCAGCACAGTTTCCCACAAAATTCAAGAAAAAACACCACAAAATTCCCTAAATCTTCTCAAAACACAACCAAATTCTAGAAAAATATCCCACCCAATCTCCACAAATTCCCACAAAATACATGAGAAATCCCTCAAGATCCCTAAATCGCCTCAATATCCCACAAAATCACACAAAAATCCCACAAAACCTCCACAAGTTTCCACAAAATCTAAGAAAAATTCCTCAAAATTCTTCAAGTCTCCTCAGAATCCCACACAATTCCAGAAAAAACACACAAAATTCCAGAGAAGTCCCACAAAACTCCCTAAATCATTTCAAAACCCTACCAATTCACAGGAATGTCCCACAAAATCTCCACCAATTCCCAGAACATCCCACAAAAATCTCACAAAAATCCCTAAATCTTCTGAAAACTCGACCAAATTCCAGAAATGCCCCATAAAATCAGCACAGTTTCCCACAAAATTCAAGAAAAAACACCACAAAATTCCCTAAATCTTTTCAAAATACCACAACATTCTTGAAAACCCCACCAAATTCCAGAAACATCCCACAAAATTTCCTCAATACCCAACAAAATCCCAGAAAAATCACACAAAATTCCCTAAATCTTCTCAAAACACGGCCAAAATCCACAAAAATCCCACCAAATCTCCACAAATTCCCACAGAATACATGAAAAATCCCTGATAATTTCTCAGTTCTCTACAGAATCTCACCAAATTCCAGAAAAGTCCCTCAAAGTTCCACAAACATCCCACAAAATCTCCTCAATATCCAACAAAATCCCAGAAAAATCACACAAAATTCCCTAAATCTTCTCAAAACACGACTAAATTCTAGAAAAATGTCCCACCAAATCTCCACAAAATCCCACAAAATACACAAAAAATCCCTCAAGATCCCGAAATCGCCTCAATATCCCACAAAATCCCACAAAAATCACACAAAACCTCCACAAGTTTCCACAAAATCTAAGAAAAATTCCTCAAAAGTCTTCAAGTCTCCTCAAAACCACACAAAGTCCTTGAAAAGGCCCACCAAATTCCAGTAAAATCCCACAGATTCTCCACAAATTCTCACAAAATCTAAAACAAATTCCTCAAAATTCTTCAAGTCTCCTCAGAATCCCACACAATTCCATAAAAACCCCACAAAATTCATGAGAAGTCCCACAAAACTCCCTAAATCATTTCAAAACCCTACCAATTCACAGGAATGTCCCACAAAATCTCCACCAATTCCCAGAAATTCCCACAAAAATCTCACAAAAATCCCTAAATCTTCTGAAAACTTGACCAAATTCCAGAAACGCCCCATAAAATCAGCACAGTTTCCCACAAAATTCAAGAAAAAACACCACAAAATTCCCTAAATCTTCTCAAAACACAACCGAATTCTAGAAAAATATCCCACCAAATCTCCACAAATTCCCACAAAATACATGAGAAATCCCTCAAGATCCCTAAATCGCCTCAATATCCCACAAAATCACACAAAAATCACACAAAACCTCCACAAGTTTCCACAAAATCTAAGAAAAATTCCTCAAAATTCTTCAAGTCTCCTCAGAATCCCACACAATTCCAGAAAAAACACACAAAATTCCAGACAAGTCCCACAAAACTCCCTAAATCATTTCAAAACCCTACCAATTCACAGGAATGTCCCACAAAATCTCCACCAATTCCCAGAACATCCCACAAAAATCTCACAAAAATCCCTAAATCTTCTGAAAACTCGACCAAATTCCAGAAACGCCCCATAAAATCAGCACAGTTTCCCACAAAATTCAAGAAAAAACACCACAAAATTCCCTAAATCTTCTCAAAACACAACCAAATTCTAGAAAAATATCCCACCAAATCTCCACAAATTCCCACAAAATACATGAGAAATCCCTCAAGATCCCTAAATCGCCTCAATATCCCACAAAATCACACAAAAATCCCACAAAACCTCCACAAGTTTCCACAAAATCTAAGAAAAATTCCTCAAAATTCTTCAAGTCTCCTCAGAATCCCACACAATTCCGGAAAAACCCCACCAAATTCCAGAGAAGTCTCACAAAACTCCCTAAATCATTTCAAAACCCTACCAATTCACAGGAATGTCCCACAAAATCTCCACCAATTCCCAGAACATCCCACAAAAATCTCACAAAAATCCCTAAATCTTCTGAAAACTCGACCAAATTCCAGAAACGCCCTATAAAATCAGCAGAGTTTCCCACAAAATTCAAGAAAAAACACCACAAAATTCCCTAAATCTTTTCAAAATACCACAACATTCTTGAAAAGCCCCACCAAATTCCAGAAACATCCCACAAAATTTCCTCAATACCCAACAAAATCCCAGAAAAATCACACAAAATTCCCTAAATCTTCTCAAAACACGGCTAAAATCCACAAAAATCCCATCAAATCTCCACAAATTCCCACAGAATACATGAAAAATCCCTGATAATTTCTCAGTTCTCTACAGAATCTCACCAAATTCCAGAAAAGTCCCTCAAAGTTCCACAAACATCCCACAAAATCTCCTCAATATCCCACAAAATTCAAGAAAAATCACACAAAATTCCCTAAATCTTCTCAAAACACAACCAAATTCTAGAAAAATATCCCACCAAATCTCCACAAATTCCCACAAAATACATGAGAAATCCCTCAAGATCCCTAAATCGCCTCAATATCCCACAAAATCACACAAAAATCCCACAAAACCTCCACAAGTTTCCACAAAATCTAAGAAAAATTCCTCAAAATTCTTCAAGTCTCCTCAGAATCCCACACAATTCCAGAAAAAAGACACAAAATTCCAGAGAAGTCCCACAAAACTCCCTAAATCATTTCAAAACCCTACCAAATCACAGGAATGTCCCACAAAATCTCCACCAATTCCCAGAACATCCCACAAAAATCTCACAAAAATCCCTAACACTTCTGAAAACTCGACCAAATTCCAGAAACGCCCCATAAAATCAGCACAGTTTCCCACAAAATTCAAGAAAAAACACCACAAAATTCCCTAAATCTTTCCAAAATACCACAAAATTCTTGAAAAGCCCCACCAAATTCCCGAAACATCCCACAAAATTTCCTCAATACCCAACAAAATCCCAGAAAAACACACAAAATTCCCTAAATCTTCTCAAAACACGGCCAAAATCCACAAAAATCCCACCAAATCTCCACAAATTCCCACAGAATACATGAAAATACCCCTGATAAGTCGTCAGTTCTCTACAGAATCTCACCAAATTCCAGAAAAGTCCCTCAAAGTTCCACAAACATCCCACAAAATCTCCTCAATATCCCACAAAATTCAAGAAAAATCACACAAAATTCCCTAAATCTTCTCAAAACACGACCAAATTCTAGAAAAATATCCCACCAAATCTCCACAAATTCCCACAAAATACATGAAAAATCCCTCAAGATCCCTAAATCGCCACAATATCCCAAAAAATTCCACAAAAATCCCACAAAACCTCCACAAGTTTCCACAAAATCTAAGAAAAATTCCTCAAAATTCTTCAAGTCTCCTCAAAACCACACAAAGTCCTTGAAAAGGCCCACCAAATTCCAGTAAAATCCCACAGATTCTCCACAAATTCCCACAAAATCTAAAACAAATTTCTCAAAATTCTTCAAGTCTCCTCAGAATCCCACACAATTCCAGAAAAAACACACAAAATTCCAGAGAAGTCCCACAAAACTCCCTAAATCATTTCAAAACCCTACCAATTCACAGGAATGTCCCACAAAATCTCCACCAATTCCCAGAACATCCCAAAAAATCTCACAAAAATCCCTAACACTTCTGAAAACTCGACCAAATTCCAGAAACGCCCCATAAAATCAGCACAGTTTCCCACAAAATTTAAGAAAAAACACCACAAAATTCCCTAAATCTTCTCAAAACACAACCAAATTCTAGAAAAATGTCCCACCAAATCTCCACAAAATCCCACAAAATACACAAAAAATCCCTCAAGATCCCGAAATCGCCTCAATATCCCACAAAATCCCACAAAAATCACACAAAACCTCCACAAGTTTCCACAAAATCTAAGAAAAATTCCTCAAAAGTCTTCAAGTCTCCTCAAAACCACACAAAGTCCTTGAAAAGGCCCACCAAATTCCAGTAAAATCCCACAGATTCTCCACAAATTCTCACAAAATCTAAAACAAATTCCTCAAAATTCTTCAAGTCTCCTCAGAATCCCACACAATTCCATAAAAACCCCACAAAATTCATGAGAAGTCCCACAAAACTCCCTAAATCATTTCAAAACCCTACCAATTCACAGGAATGTCCCACAAAATCTCCACCAATTCCCAGAAATTCCCACAAAAATCTCACAAAAATCCCTAAATCTTCTGAAAACTTGACCAAATTCCAGAAACGCCCCATAAAATCAGCACAGTTTCCCACAAAATTCAAGAAAAAACACCACAAAATTCCCTAAATCTTCTCAAAACACAACCGAATTCTAGAAAAATATCCCACCAAATCTCCACAAATTCCCACAAAATACATGAGAAATCCCTCAAGATCCCTAAATCGCCTCAATATCCCACAAAATCACACAAAAATCCCACAAAACCTCCACAAGTTTCCACAAAATCTAAGAAAAATTCCTCAAAATTCTTCAAGTCTCCTCAGAATCCCACACAATTCCAGAAAAAACACACAAAATTCCAGAGAAGTCCCACAAAACTCCCTAAATCATTTCAAAACCCTACCAATTCACAGGAATGTCCCACAAAATCTCCACCAATTCCCAGAACATCCCACAAAAATCTCACAAAAATCCCTAAATCTTCTGAAAACTCGACCAAATTCCAGAAACGCCCCATAAAATCAGCACAGTTTCCCACAAAATTCAAGAAAAAACACCACAAAATTCCCTAAATCTTTTCAAAATACCACAACATTCCTGAAAAGCCCCACCAAATTCCAGAAACATCCCACAAAATTTCCTCAATACCCAACAAAATCCCAGAAAAATCACACAAAATTCCCTAAATCTTCTCAAAACACGGCTAAAATCCACAAAAATCCCATCAAATCTCCACAAATTCCCACAGAATACATGAAAAATCCCTGATAATTTCTCAGTTCTCTACAGAATCTCACCAAATTCCAGAAAAGTCCCTCAAAGTTCCACAAACATCCCACAAAATCTCCTCAATATCCCACAAAATTCAAGAAAAATCACACAAAATTCCCTAAATCTTCTCAAAACACAACCAAATTCTAGAAAAATATCCCACCAAATCTCCACAAATTCCCACAAAATACATGAGAAATCCCTCAAGATCCCTAAATCGCCTCAATATCCCACAAAATCACACAAAAATCCCACAAAACCTCCACAAGTTTCCACAAAATCTAAGAAAAATTCCTCAAAATTCTTCAAGTCTCCTCAGAATCCCACACAATTCCAGAAAAAAGACACAAAATTCCAGACAAGTCCCACAAAACTCCCTAAATCATTTCAAAACCCTACCAAATCACAGGAATGTCCCACAAAATCTCCACCAATTCCCAGAACATCCCACAAAAATCTCACAAAAATCCCTAACACTTCTGAAAACTCGACCAAATTCCAGAAACGCCCCATAAAATCAGCACAGTTTCCCACAAAATTCAAGAAAAAACACCACAAAATTCCCTAAATCTTTCCAAAATACCACAAAATTCTTGAAAAGCCCCACCAAATTCCCGAAACATCCCACAAAATTTCCTCAATACCCAACAAAATCCCAGAAAAACACACAAAATTCCCTAAATCTTCTCAAAACACGGCCAAAATCCACAAAAATCCCACCAAATCTCCACAAATTCCCACAGAATACATGAAAATACCCCTGATAAGTCGTCAGTTCTCTACAGAATCTCACCAAATTCCAGAAAAGTCCCTCAAAGTTCCACAAACATCCCACAAAATCTCCTCAATATCCAACAAAATCCCAGAAAAATCACACAAAATTCCCTAAATATTCTCAAAACACGACTAAATTCTAGAAAAATGTCCCACCAAATCTCCACAAATTCCCACAAAATACACGAAAAATCCCTCAAGATCCCGAAATCGCCTCAATATCCCACAAAATCCCACAAAAATCACACAAAACCTCCACAAGTTTCCACAAAATCTAAGAAAAATTCCTCAAAATTCTTCGAGTCTCCTCAAAACCACACAAAGTCCTTGAAAAGGCCCACCAAATTCCAGTAAAATCCCACAGATTCTCCACAAATTCCCACAAAATCTAAAACAAATTCCTCAAAATTCTTCAAGTCTCCTCAGAATCCCACACAATTCCAGAAAAAACACACAAAATTCCAGAGAAGTCCCACAAAACTCCCTAAATCATTTCAAAACCCTACCAATTCACAGGAATGTCCCACAAAATCTCCACCAATTCCCAGAACATCCCACAAAAATCTCACAAAAATCCCTAAATCTTCTGAAAACTCGACCAAATTCCAGAAACGCCCCATAAAATCAGCACAGTTTCCCACAAAATTTAAGAAAAAACACCACAAAATTCCCTAAATCTTCTCAAAACACAACCAAATTCTAGAAAAATATCCCACCAAATCTCCACAAATTCCCACAAAATACATGAGAAATCCCTCAAGATCCCTAAATCGCCTCAATATCCCACAAAATCACACAAAAATCCCACAAAACCTCCACAAGTTTCCACAAAATCTAAGAAAAATTCCTCAAAATTCTTCAAGTCTCCTCAGAATCCCACACAATTCCAGAAAAAAGACACAAAATTCCAGAGAAGTCCCACAAAACTCCCTAAATCATTTCAAAACCCTACCAAATCACAGGAATGTCCCACAAAATCTCCACCAATTCCCAGAACATCCCACAAAAATCTCACAAAAATCCCTAACACTTCTGAAAACTCGACCAAATTCCAGAAACGCCCCATAAAATCAGCACAGTTTCCCACAAAATTCAAGAAAAAACACCACAAAATTCCCTAAATCTTTCCAAAATACCACAAAATTCTTGAAAAGCCCCACCAAATTCCCGAAACATCCCACAAAATTTCCTCAATACCCAACAAAATCCCAGAAAAACACACAAAATTCCCTAAATCTTCTCAAAACACGGCCAAAATCCACAAAAATCCCACCAAATCTCCACAAATTCCCACAGAATACATGAAAATACCCCTGATAAGTCGTCAGTTCTCTACAGAATCTCACCAAATTCCAGAAAAGTCCCTCAAAGTTCCACAAACATCCCACAAAATCTCCTCAATATCCCACAAAATTCAAGAAAAATCACACAAAATTCCCTAAATCTTCTCAAAACACGACCAAATTCTAGAAAAATATCCCACCAAATCTCCACAAATTCCCACAAAATACATGAAAAATCCCTCAAGATCCCTAAATCGCCACAATATCCCAAAAAATTCCACAAAAATCCCACAAAACCTCCACAAGTTTCCACAAAATCTAAGAAAAATTCCTCAAAATTCTTCAAGTCTCCTCAAAACCACACAAAGTCCTTGAAAAGGCCCACCAAATTCCAGTAAAATCCCACAGATTCTCCACAAATTCCCACAAAATCTAAAACAAATTCCTCAAAATTCTTCAAGTCTCCTCAGAATCCCACACAATTCCAGAAAAAACACACAAAATTCCAGAGAAGTCCCACAAAACTCCCTAAATCATTTCAAAACCCTACCAATTCACAGGAATGTCCCACAAAATCTCCACCAATTCCCAGAACATCCCAAAAAATCTCACAAAAATCCCTAACACTTCTGAAAACTCGACCAAATTCCAGAAACGCCCCATAAAATCAGCACAGTTTCCCACAAAATTTAAGAAAAAACACCACAAAATTCCCTAAATCTTCTCAAAACACAACCAAATTCTAGAAAAATGTCCCACCAAATCTCCACAAAATCCCACAAAATACACAAAAAATCCCTCAAGATCCCTAAATCGCCTCAATATCCCACAAAATCACACAAAAATCACACAAAACCTCCACAAGTTTCCACAAAATCTAAGAAAAATTCCTCAAAAGTCTTCAAGTCTCCTCAAAACCACACAAAGTCCTTGAAAAGGCCCACCAAATTCCAGTAAAATCCCACAGATTCTCCACAAATTCTCACAAAATCTAAAACAAATTCCTCAAAATTCTTCAAGTCTCCTCAGAATCCCACACAATTCCAGAAAAAACACACAAAATTCCAGAGAAGTCCCACAAAACTCCCTAAATCATTTCAAAACCCTACCAATTCACAGGAATGTCCCACAAAATCTCCACCAATTCCCAGAAATTCCCACAAAAATCTCACAAAAATCCCTAAATCTTCTGAAAACTTGACCAAATTCCAGAAACGCCCCATAAAATCAGCACAGTTTCCCACAAAATTCAAGAAAAAACACCACAAAATTCCCTAAATCTTCTCAAAACACAACCGAATTCTAGAAAAATATCCCACCAAATCTCCACAAATTCCCACAAAATACATGAGAAATCCCTCAAGATCCCTAAATCGCCTCAATATCCCACAAAATCACACAAAAATCCCACAAAACCTCCACAAGTTTCCACAAAATCTAAGAAAAATTCCTCAAAATTCTTCAAGTCTCCTCAGAATCCCACACAATTCCAGAAAAAACACACAAAATTCCAGAGAAGTCCCACAAAACTCCCTAAATCATTTCAAAACCCTACCAATTCACAGGAATGTCCCACAAAATCTCCACCAATTCCCAGAACATCCCACAAAAATCTCACAAAAATCCCTAAATCTTCTGAAAACTCGACCAAATTCCAGAAACGCCCCATAAAATCAGCACAGTTTCCCACAAAATTCAAGAAAAAACACCACAAAATTCCCTAAATCTTTTCAAAATACCACAACATTCCTGAAAAGCCCCACCAAATTCCAGAAACATCCCACAAAATTTCCTCAATACCCAACAAAATCCCAGAAAAATCACACAAAATTCCCTAAATCTTCTCAAAACACGGCTAAAATCCACAAAAATCCCATCAAATCTCCACAAATTCCCACAGAATACATGAAAAATCCCTGATAATTTCTCAGTTCTCTACAGAATCTCACCAAATTCCAGAAAAGTCCCTCAAAGTTCCACAAACATCCCACAAAATCTCCTCAATATCCCACAAAATTCAAGAAAAATCACACAAAATTCCCTAAATCTTCTCAAAACACAACCAAATTCTAGAAAAATATCCCACCAAATCTCCACAAATTCCCACAAAATACATGAGAAATCCCTCAAGATCCCTAAATCGCCTCAATATCCCACAAAATCACACAAAAATCCCACAAAACCTCCACAAGTTTCCACAAAATCTAAGAAAAATTCCTCAAAATTCTTCAAGTCTCCTCAGAATCCCACACAATTCCAGAAAAAAGACACAAAATTCCAGACAAGTCCCACAAAACTCCCTAAATCATTTCAAAACCCTACCAAATCACAGGAATGTCCCACAAAATCTCCACCAATTCCCAGAACATCCCACAAAAATCTCACAAAAATCCCTAACACTTCTGAAAACTCGACCAAATTCCAGAAACGCCCCATAAAATCAGCACAGTTTCCCACAAAATTCAAGAAAAAACACCACAAAATTCCCTAAATCTTTCCAAAATACCACAAAATTCTTGAAAAGCCCCACCAAATTCCCGAAACATCCCACAAAATTTCCTCAATACCCAACAAAATCCCAGAAAAACACACAAAATTCCCTAAATCTTCTCAAAACACGGCCAAAATCCACAAAAATCCCACCAAATCTCCACAAATTCCCACAGAATACATGAAAATACCCCTGATAAGTCGTCAGTTCTCTACAGAATCTCACCAAATTCCAGAAAAGTCCCTCAAAGTTCCACAAACATCCCACAAAATCTCCTCAATATCCAACAAAATCCCAGAAAAATCACACAAAATTCCCTAAATATTCTCAAAACACGACTAAATTCTAGAAAAATGTCCCACCAAATCTCCACAAATTCCCACAAAATACACGAAAAATCCCTCAAGATCCCGAAATCGCCTCAATATCCCACAAAATCCCACAAAAATCACACAAAACCTCCACAAGTTTCCACAAAATCTAAGAAAAATTCCTCAAAATTCTTCGAGTCTCCTCAAAACCACACAAAGTCCTTGAAAAGGCCCACCAAATTCCAGTAAAATCCCACAGATTCTCCACAAATTCCCACAAAATCTAAAACAAATTCCTCAAAATTCTTCAAGTCTCCTCAGAATCCCACACAATTCCAGAAAAAACACACAAAATTCCAGAGAAGTCCCACAAAACTCCCTAAATCATTTCAAAACCCTACCAATTCACAGGAATGTCCCACAAAATCTCCACCAATTCCCAGAACATCCCACAAAAATCTCACAAAAATCCCTAAATCTTCTGAAAACTCGACCAAATTCCAGAAACGCCCCATAAAATCAGCACAGTTTCCCACAAAATTCAAGAAAAAACACCACAAAATTCCCTAAATCTTCTCAAAACACAACCAAATTCTAGAAAAATGTCCCACCAAATCTCCACAAATTCCCACAAAATACATGAGAAATCCCTCAAAATCCCTAAATCGCCTCAATATCCCACAAAATCACACAAAAATCCCACAAAACCACCACAAGTTTCCACAAAATCTAAGAAAAATTCCTCAAAATTCTTCAAGTCTCCTCAGAATCCCACACAATTCCAGAAAAAACACACAAAATTCCAGAGAAGTCCCACAAAACTCCCTAAATCATTTCAAAACCCTACCAATTCACAGGAATGTCCCACAAAATCTCCACCAATTCCCAGAACATCCCACAAAAACCTCACAAAAATCCCTAAATCTTCGGAAAACTCGACCAAATTCCAGAAACGCCCCATAAAATCAGCACAGTTTCCCACAAAATTCAAGAAAAAACACCACAAAATTCCCTAAATCTTTTCAAAATACCACAACATTCTTGAAAAGCCCCACCAAATTCCAGAAACATCCCAAAAAATTTCCTCAATACCCAACAAAATCCCAGAAAAATCACACAAAATTCCCTAAATCTTCTCAAAACACGGCCAAAATCCACAAAAATCCCACCAAATCTCCACAAATTCCCACAGAATACATGAAAAATCCCTGATAATTTCTCAGTTCTCTACAGAATCTCACCAAATTCCAGAAAAGTCCCTCAAAGTTCCACAAACATCCCACAAAATCTCCTCAATATCCCACAAAATTCAAGAAAAATCACACAAAATTCCCTAAATCTTCTCAAAACACGACCAAATTCTAGAAAAATATCCCACCAAATCTCCACAAATTCCCACAAAATACATGAAAAATCCCTCAAGATCCCGAAATCGCCTCAATATCCCACAAAATCCCACAAAAATCACACAAAACCTCCACAAGTTTCCACAAAATCTAAGAAAAATTCCTCAAAATTCTTCAAGTCTCCTCAAAACCACACAAAGTCCTTGAAAAGGCCCACCAAATTCCAGTAAAATCCCACAGATTCTCCACAAATTCCCACAAAATCTAAAACAAATTCCTCAAAATTCTTCAAGTCTCCTCAGAATCCCACACAATTCCAGAAAAAACACACAAAATTCCAGAGAAGTCCCACAAAACTCCCTAAATCATTTCAAAACCCTACCAATTCACAGGAATGTCCCACAAAATCTCCACCAATTCCCAGAACATCCCACAAAAATCTCACAAAAATCCCTAAATCTTCTGAAAACTCGACCCAATTCCAGAAACGCCCCATAAAATCAGCACAGTTTCCCACAAAATTCAAGAAAAAACACCACAAAATTCCCTAAATCTTCTCAAAACACAACCGAATTCTAGAAAAATATCCCACCAAATCTCCACAAATTCCCACAA
Source organism: Cyanistes caeruleus (assembly GCF_971803275.1). Taxonomy (NCBI): domain Eukaryota; kingdom Metazoa; phylum Chordata; class Aves; order Passeriformes; family Paridae; genus Cyanistes; species Cyanistes caeruleus. The sequence goes on from NC_141705.1 coordinate 67,890,505, forward strand.
AATACATGAGAAATCCCTCAAGATCCCTAAATCGCCTCAATATCCCACAAAATCACACAAAAATCACAGAAAACCTCCACAAGTTTCCACAAAATCTAAGAAAAATTCCTCAAAATTCTTCAAGTCTCCTCAGAATCCCACACAATTCCAGAAAAAACACACAAAATTCCAGAGAAGTCCCACAAAACTCCCTAAATCATTTCAAAACCCTACCAATTCACAGGAATGTCCCACAAAATCTCCACCAATTCCCAGAACATCCCACAAAAATCTCACAAAAATCCCTAAATCTTCTGAAAACTCGACCAAATTCCAGAAACGCCCCATAAAATCAGCACAGTTTCCCACAAAATTCAAGAAAAAACACCACAAAATTCCCTAAATCTTCTCAAAACACAACCAAATTCTAGAAAAATATCCCACCAAATCTCCACAAATTCCCACAAAATACATGAGAAATCCCTCAAGATCCCTAAATCGCCTCAATATCCCACAAAATCACACAAAAATCACAGAAAACCTCCACAAGTTTCCACAAAATCTAAGAAAAATTCCTCAAAATTCTTCAAGTCTCCTCAGAATCCCACACAATTCCAGAAAAAACACACAAAATTCCAGAGAAGTCCCACAAAACTCCCTAAATCATTTCAAAACCCTACCAATTCACAGGAATGTCCCACAAAATCTCCACCAATTCCCAGAACATCCCACAAAAATCTCACAAAAATCCCTAAATCTTCTGAAAACTCGACCAAATTCCAGAAACGCCCCATAAAATCAGCACAGTTTCCCACAAAATCCCAGAAAAATCACACAAAATTCCCTAAATCTTCTCAAAACACAACCAAATTCTAGAAAAATGTCCCACCAAATCTCCACAAAATCCCACAAAATACACAAAAAATCCCTCAAGATCCCTAAATCGCCTCAATATCCCACAAAAACACACAAAAATCACAGAAAACCTCCACAAGTTTCCACAAAATCTAAGAAAAATTCCTCAAAATTCTTCAAGTCTCCTCAGAATCCCACACAATTCCAGAAAAAACACACAAAATTCCAGAGAAGTCCCACAAAACTCCCTAAATCATTTCAAAACCCTACCAATTCACAGGAATGTCCCACAAAATCTCCACCAATTCCCAGAACATCCCACAAAAATCTCACAAAAATCCCTAAATCTTCTGAAAACTCGACCAAATTCCAGAAACGCCCCATAAAATCAGCACAGTTTCCCACAAAATTCAAGAAAAAACACCACAAAATTCCCTAAATCTTCTCAAAACACAACCAAATTCTAGAAAAATATCCCACCAAATCTCCACAAATTCCCACAAAATACATGAGAAATCCCACAAGATCCCTAAATCGTCTCAATATCCCACAAAATCACACAAAAATCACACAAAACCTCCACAAGTTTCCACAAAATCTAAGAAAAATTCCTCAAAATTCTTCAAGTCTCCTCAAAACCACACAAAGTCCTTGAAAAGGCCCACCAAATTCCAGTAAAATCCCACAGATTCTCCACAAATTCCCACAAAATCTAAAACAAATTCCTCAAAATTCTTCAAGTCTCCTCAGAATCCCACACAATTCCAGAAAAAACCCACAAAATTCCAGAGAAGTCCCACAAAACTCCCTAAATCATTTCAAAACCCTACCAATTCACAGGAATGTCCCACAAAATCTCCACCAATTCCCAGAACATCCCACAAAAATCTCACAAAAATCCCTAAATCTTCGGAAAACTCGACCAAATTCCAGAAACGCCCCATAAAATCAGCACAGTTTCCCACAAAATTCAAGAAAAAACACCACAAAATTCCCTAAATCTTTTCAAAATACCACAAAATTCTTGAAAAGCCCCACCAAATTCCAGAAACATCCCACAAAATTTCCTCAATACCCGACAAAATCCCAGAAAAATCACACAAAATTCCCTAAATCTTCTCAAAACACGGCCAAAATCCACAAAAATCCCACCAAATCTCCACAAATTCCCACAGAATACATGAAAAATCCCTGATAATTTCTCAGTTCTCTACAGAATCTCACCAAATTCCAGAAAAGTCCCTCAAAGTTCCACAAACATCCCACAAAATCTCCTCAATATCCCACAAAATTCAAGAAAAATCACACAAAATTCCCTAAATCTTCTCAAAACACAACCAAATTCTAGAAAAATATCCCACCAAATCTCCACAAATTCCCACAAAATACATGAGAAATCCCTCAAGATCCCTAAATCGCCTCAATATCCCACAAAATCACACAAAAATCCCACAAAACCTCCACAAGTTTCCACAAAATCTAAGAAAAATTCCTCAAAATTCTTCAAGTCTCCTCAGAATCCCACACAATTCCAGAAAAAAGACACAAAATTCCAGACAAGTCCCACAAAACTCCCTAAATCATTTCAAAACCCTACCAATTCACAGGAATGTCCCACAAAATCTCCACCAATTCCCAGAACATCCCACAAAAATCTCACAAAAATCCCTAACACTTCTGAAAACTCGACCCAATTCCAGAAACGCCCCATAAAATCAGCACAGTTTCCCACAAAATTCAAGAAAAAACACCACAAAATTCCCTAAATCTTCTCAAAACACAACCGAATTCTAGAAAAATATCCCACCAAATCTCCACAAATTCCCACAAAATACATGAGAAATCCCTCAAGATCCCTAAATCGCCTCAATATCCCACAAAATCACACAAAAATCACACAAAACCTCCACAAGTTTCCACAAAATCTAAGAAAAATTCCTCAAAATTCTTCAAGTCTCCTCAGAATCCCACACAATTCCAGAAAAAACACACAAAATTCCAGAGAAGTCCCACAAAACTCCCTAAATCATTTCAAAACCCTACCAATTCACAGGAATGTCCCACAAAATCTCCACCAATTCCCAGAACATCCCACAAAAATCTCACAAAAATCCCTAAATCTTCTGAAAACTCGACCAAATTCCAGAAACGCCCCATAAAATCAGCACAGTTTCCCACAAAATTCCAGAAAAAACACCACAAAATTCCCTAAATCTTCTCAAAACACAACCAAATTCTAGAAAAATATCCCACCAAATCTCCACAAATTCCCACAAAATACATGAGAAATCCCACAAGATCCCTAAATCGTCTCAATATCCCACAAAATCACACAAAAATCACACAAAACCTCCACAAGTTTCCACAAAATCTAAGAAAAATTCCTCAAAATTCTTCAAGTCTCCTCAAAACCACACAAAGTCCTTGAAAAGGCCCACCAAATTCCAGTAAAATCCCACAGATTCTCCACAAATTCCCACAAAATCTAAAACAAATTCCTCAAAATTCTTCAAGTCTCCTCAGAATCCCACACAATTCCAGAAAAAACACACAAAATTCCAGAGAAGTCCCACAAAACTCCCTAAATCATTTCAAAACCCTACCAATTCACAGGAATGTCCCACAAAATCTCCACCAATTCCCAGAACATCCCACAAAAATCTCACAAAAATCCCTAAATCTTCGGAAAACTCGACCAAATTCCAGAAACGCCCCATAAAATCAGCACAGTTTCCCACAAAATTCAAGAAAAAACACCACAAAATTCCCTAAATCTTCTCAAAACACGGCCAAAATCCACAAAAATCCCACCAAATATCCACAAATTCCCACAGAATACATGAAAAATCCCTGATAATTTCTCAGTTCTCTACAGAATCTCACCAAATTCCAGAAAAGTCACTCAAAGTTCCACAAACATCCCACAAAATCTCCTCAATATCCCACAAAATTCAAGAAAAATCACACAAAATTCCCTAAATCTTCTCAAAACACGACCAAATTCTAGAAAAATATCCCACCAAATCTCCACAAATTCCCACAAAATACATGAAAAATCCCTCAAGATCCCTAAATCGCCTCAATATCCCACAAAATCACACAAAAATCCCACAAAACCTCCACAAGTTTCCACAAAATCTAAGAAAAATTCCTCAAAATTCTTCAAGTCTCCTCCAAACCACACAAAGTCCTTGAAAAGGCCCACAGAATTCCAGTAAAATCCCACAGAATCTCCACAAATTCCCACAAAATCTAAAACAAATTCCTCAAAATACTTCAAGTCTCCTCAGAATCCCACACAATTCCAGAAAAAACCCACAAAATTCCAGAGAAGTCCCACAAAACTCCCTAAATCATTTCAAAACCCTACCAATTCACAGGAATGTCCCACAAAATCTCCACCAATTCCCAGAACATCCCACAAAAATCTCACAAAAATCCCTAAATCTTCTGAAAACTCGACCCAATTCCAGAAACGCCCCATAAAATCAGCACAGTTTCCCACAAAATTCAAGAAAAAACACCACAAAATTCCCTAAATCTTCTCAAAACACAACCGAATTCTAGAAAAATATCCCACCAAATCTCCACAAATTCCCACAAAATACATGAGAAATCCCTCAAGATCCCTAAATCGCCTCAATATCCCACAAAATCACACAAAAATCACACAAAACCTCCACAAGTTTCCACAAAATCTAAGAAAAATTCCTCAAAATTCTTCAAGTCTCCTCAGAATCCCACACAATTCCAGAAAAAACACACAAAATTCCAGAGAAGTCCCACAAAACTCCCTAAATCATTTCAAAACCCTACCAATTCACAGGAATGTCCCACAAAATCTCCACCAATTCCCAGAACATCCCACAAAAATCTCACAAAAATCCCTAAATCTTCTGAAAACTCAACCAAATTCCAGAAACGCCCCATAAAATCAGCACAGTTTCCCACAAAATTCAAGAAAAAACACCACAAAATTCCCTAAATCTTCTCAAAACACAACCAAATTCTAGAAAAATATCCCACCAAATCTCCACAAATTCCCACAAAATACATGAGAAATCCCTCAAGATCCCTAAATCGCCTCAATATCCCACAAAATCACACAAAAATCCCACAAAACCTCCACAAGTTTCCACAAAATCTAAGAAAAATTCCTCAAAATTCTTCAAGTCTCCTCAGAATCCCACACAATTCCAGAAAAAACACACAAAATTCCAGAGAAGTCCCACAAAACTCCCTAAATCATTTCAAAACCCTACCAATTCACAGGAATGTCCCACAAAATCTCCACCAATTCCCAGAACATCCCACAAAAATCTCACAAAAATCCCTAAATCTTCTGAAAACTCGACCAAATTCCAGAAACGCCCCATAAAATCAGCACAGTTTCCCACAAAATCCCAGAAAAATCACACAAAATTCCCTAAATCTTCTCAAAACACAACCAAATTCTAGAAAAATGTCCCACCAAATCTCCACAAAATCCCACAAAATACACAAAAAATCCCTCAAGATCCCGAAATCGCCTCAATATCCCACAAAATCCCACAAAAATCACACAAAACCTCCACAAGTTTCCACAAAATCTAAGAAAAATTCCTCAAAATTCTTCAAGTCTCCTCAGAATCCCACACAATTCCAGAAAAAACACACAAAATTCCAGACAAGTCCCACAAAACTCCCTAAATCATTTCAAAACCCTACCAATTCACAGGAATGTCCCACAAAATCTCCACCAATTCCCAGAACATCCCACAAAAATCTCACAAAAATCCCTAAATCTTCTGAAAACTTGACCAAATTCCAGAAATGCCCCATAAAATCAGCACAGTTTCCCACAAAATTCAAGAAAAAACACCACAAAATTCCCTAAATCTTTTCAAAATACCACAACATTCTTGAAAAGCCCCACCAAATTCCAGAAACATCCCACAAAATTTCCTCAATACCCAAAAAAATCCCAGAAAAATCACACAAAATTCCCTAAATCTTCTCAAAACACGGCCAAAATCCACAAAAATCCCATCAAATCTCCACAAATTCCCACAGAATACATGAAAAATCCCTGATAATTTCTCAGTTCTCTACAGAATCTCACCAAATTCCAGAAAAGTCCCTCAAAGTTCCACAAACATCCCACAAAATCTCCTCAATATCCCACAAAATTCAAGAAAAATCACACAAAATTCCCTAAATCTTCTCAAAACACGACTAAATTCTAGAAAAATGTCCCACCAAATCTCCACAAAATCCCACAAAATACACAAAAAATCCCTCAAGATCCCGAAATCGCCTCAATATCCCACAAAATCCCACAAAAATCACACAAAACCTCCACAAGTTTCCACAAAATCTAAGAAAAATTCCTCAAAATTCTTCAAGTCTCCTCAAAACCACACAAAGTCCTTGAAAAGGCCCACCAAATTCCAGTAAAATCCCACAGATTCTCCACAAATTCCCACAAAATCTAAAACAAATTCCTCAAAATTCTTCAAGTCTCCTCAGAATCCCACACAATTCCAGAAAAAACACACAAAATTCCAGAGAAGTCCCACAAAACTCCCTAAATCATTTCAAAACCCTACCAATTCACAGGAATGTCCCACAAAATCTCCACCAATTCCCAGAACATCCCACAAAAATCTCACAAAAATCCCTAAATCTTCTGAAAACTCGACCCAATTCCAGAAACGCCCCATAAAATCAGCACAGTTTCCCACAAAATTCAAGAAAAAACACCACAAAATTCCCTAAATCTTCTCAAAACACAACCGAATTCTAGAAAAATATCCCACCAAATCTCCACAAATTCCCACAAAATACATGAGAAATCCCTCAAGATCCCTAAATCGCCTCAATATCCCACAAAATCACACAAAAATCACACAAAACCTCCACAAGTTTCCACAAAATCTAAGAAAAATTCCTCAAAATTCTTCAAGTCTCCTCAGAATCCCACACAATTCCAGAAAAAACACACAAAATTCCAGAGAAGTCCCACAAAACTCCCTAAATCATTTCAAAACCCTACCAATTCACAGGAATGTCCCACAAAATCTCCACCAATTCCCAGAACATCCCACAAAAATCTCACAAAAATCCCTAAATCTTCTGAAAACTCGACCAAATTCCAGAAACGCCCCATAAAATCAGCACAGTTTCCCACAAAATTCAAGAAAAAACACCACAAAATTCCCTAAATCTTCTCAAAACACAACCAAATTCTAGAAAAATATCCCACCAAATCTCCACAAATTCCCACAAAATACATGAGAAATCCCTCAAGATCCCTAAATCGCCTCAATATCCCACAAAATCACACAAAAATCCCACAAAACCTCCACAAGTTTCCACAAAATCTAAGAAAAATTCCTCAAAATTCTTCAAGTCTCCTCAGAATCCCACACAATTCCGGAAAAACCCCACCAAATTCCAGAGAAGTCTCACAAAACTCCCTAAATCATTTCAAAACCCTACCAATTCACAGGAATGTCCCACAAAATCTCCACCAATTCCCAGAACATCCCACAAAAATCTCACAAAAATCCCTAAATCTTCTGAAAACTCGACCAAATTCCAGAAACGCCCCATAAAATCAGCACAGTTTCCCACAAAATCCAAGAAAAAACACCACAAAATTCCCTAAATCTTCTCAAAACACAACCGAATTCTAGAAAAATATCCCACCAAATCTCCACAAATTCCCACAAAATACATGAGAAATCCCTCAAGATCCCTAAATCGCCTCAATATCCCACAAAATCACACAAAAATCACACAAAACCTCCACAAGTTTCCACAAAATCTAAAACAAATTCCTCAAAATTCTTCAAGTCTCCTCAGAATCCCACACAATTCCAGAAAAAACACACAAAATTCCAGAGAAGTCCCTCAAAACTCCCTAAATCATTTCAAAACCCTACCAAATCACAGGAATGTCCCACAAAATCTCCACCAATTCCCAGAACATCCCACAAAAATCTCACAAAAATCCCTAAATCTTCGGAAAACTCGACCAAATTCCAGAAACGCCCCATAAAATCAGCACAGTTTCCCACAAAATTCAAGAAAAAACACCACAAAATTCCCTAAATCTTTTCAAAATACCACAAAATTCTTGAAAAGCCCCACCAAATTCCAGAAACATCCCACAAAATTTCCTCAATACCCAACAAAATCCCAGAAAAATCACACAAAATTCCCTAAATCTTCTCAAAACACGGCCAAAATCCACAAAAATCCCATCAAATCTCCACAAATTCCCACAGAATACATGAAAAATCCCTGATAATTCCTCAGTTTTCTACAGAATCTCACCAAATTCCAGAAAAGTCCCTCAAAGTTCCACAAACATCCCACAAAATCTCCTCAATATCCCACAAAATTCAAGAAAAATCACACAAAATTCCCTAAATCTTCTCAAAACTCGACCAAATTCTAGAAAAATATCCCACCAAATCTCCACAAATTCCCACAAAATACATGAAAAATCCCTCAAGATCCCTAAATCGCCTCAATATCCCACAAAATTCCACAAAAATCACACAAAACCTCCACAAGTTTCCACAAAATCTAAGAAAAATTCCTCAAAATTCTTCAAGTCTCCTCAAAACCACATAAAGTCCTTGAAAAGGCCCACCAAATTCCAGTAAAATCCCACAGAATCTCCACAAATTCCCACAAAATCTAAAACAAATTCCTCAAAATTCTTCAAGTCTCCTCAGAATCCCACACAATTCCAGAAAAAACACACAAAATTCCAGAGAAGTCCCACAAAACTCCCTAAATCATTTCAAAACCCTACCAATTCACAGGAATGTCCCACAAAATCTCCACCAATTCCCAGAACATCCAACAAAAATCTCACAAAAATCCCTAAATCTTCTGAAAACTCGACCAAATTCCAGAAACGCCCCATAAAATCAGCACAGTTTCCCACAAAATTCAAGAAAAAACACCACAAAATTCCCTAAATCTTCTCAAAACACAACCAAATTCTAGAAAAATATCCCACCAAATCTCCACAAATTCCCACAAAATACATGAGAAATCCCTCAAGATCCTTAAATCGCCTCAATATCCCACAAAATCACACAAAAATCCCACAAAACCACCACAAGTTTCCACAGAATCTAAGAAAAATTCCTCAAAATTCTTCAAGCGAGCGCTGCGGGCAGGCGAATAAGGAAGGTGTTGAACAGGCATCTGGCACGCGAAACTTTCAGATTGCAAGTGGAACATAGCTGCCGCTCGCATCCTTGCTGATTAGTTGCTAGTTGTCGTGTGGAAGAAGTACTGCAACGACATCCTTCTGCTGCTCCCTACTGCTGTTGCTGCTCTCTGCGGCAACAATTTTACTTTCCCTTGGACTCCCAGATGCAGAGAAATGCCCTGCACAGCGCAGAAACCTGTCACACCATGGGTGGAATAGGGGGCTGCAAATCCGTGCTTGTGTCAGTGGCAGGGGTAAGCTGCACAAACATGTGCTGTCCTGTCACACGTTCTCCTCGCCAGACGCAGTGCAAAAGCTTTCCGCTTGCAATAAGAGCAAGAAAGGCAGATGCCGCGACTCCGGGGTTCGGAGAAGGCAACCGCAAGAGGCGAGTCTCCTTCGGTAGAAGCTGCTTTCCGGAGCCCTTGGCAACCGGCCAAGGAACCATGTGTGTCAGAGGGAGAATGCCGGTCAGCGCGAGGGCGGGGGAAAGCGCGAGCGCTGCGGGCAGGCGAATAAGGAAGGTGTTGAACAGGCATCTGGCACGGGAAACTTTCAGATTGTAAGTGGAACATAGCTGCCGCTCGCATCCTTGCTGATTAGTTGCTAGTTGTCGTGTGGAAGAAGTACTGCAACGACTTCTTTCTGCTGCTCCCTACTGCTGTTGCTGCTCTCTGCGGCAACAATTTTACTTTCCCTTGGACTCCCAGATGCAGAGAAATGCCCTGCACAGCGCAGAAACCTGTCACACCATGGGTGGAATAGGGTGCTGCAAATCCGTGCTTGTGTCAGTGGCAGGGGTGAGCTGCACAAACATGTGCTGTCCTGTCACACGTTCTCCTCGCCAGACGCAGTGAAAAAGCTTTCCGCTTGTAATAAGAGCAAGAAAGGCAGAAGAGAGGACTCCGGAGCTCAGAGAAGGTAACCGCAAGAGGCGAGCCTCCTTCGGCAGAAGCTGCTTTCCGGAGCTCTTGGCAACCGGCCAAGGAACCATGTGTGTCAGAGGGAGAGTGCCGGTCAGAGCGCGGGCGGGGGAAAGCGCGAGCGCTGCGGGCAGGCGAATAAGGAAGGTGTTGAACAGGCATGTGGCATGGGAAACTTTCAGACTGCAAGTGGAACGTAGATGCTGCTCAGCCGCTTGCTGACAAGTCTCTAGTTGTCTTGTAGAAGAAGTACGGGCAAGACTTCCTTCTGCTGCTCCCTACTGCTGTTGCTGCTCTCTGCGACAACAATTTTACTTTCCCTTGGACTCCCAGATGCAGAGAAATGCCCTGCACAGCGCAGAAACCTGTCACACCATGGGTGGAATAGGGGGCTGCAAATCCGTGCTTGTGTCAGTGGCAGGGGTGAGCTGCACAAACATGTGCTGTCCTGTCACACGTTCTCCTCGCCAGACGCAGTTTAAAAGCTTTCCGCTTGTATTAAGAGCAAGAAAGGCAGAAGACAGGACTCCGGAGCTCAGAGAAGGTAACCGCAAGAGGCGAGCCGCCTCCGGCAGAAGCTGCTTTCCGGAGCTCTTGGCAACCGGCCAAGGAACCATGTGTGTCAGAGGGAGAATGCCGGTAAGCGCGAGGGCGGGGGAAAGCGTGAGCGCTGCGAGCAGGCGAATAAGGAAGGTGTTGAACAGGCATCTGGCACGGGAAACTTTCAGATTGTAAGTGGAACATAGCTGCCGCTCGCATCCTTGCTGATTAGTTGCTAGTTGTCGTGTGGAAGAAGTACTGCAACGACTTCTTTCTGCTGCTCCCTACTGCTGTTGCTGCTCTCTGCGGCAACAATTTTACTTTCCCTTGGACTCCCAGATGCAGAGAAATGCCCTGCACAGCGCAGAAACCTGTCACACCATGGGTGGAATAGGGTGCTGCAAATCCGTGCTTGTGTCAGTGGCAGGGGTGAGCTGAACAAACATGTGCTGTCCTGTCACACGTTCTCCTCGCCAGACGCAGTGCAAAACCTTTCCGCTTGCAATAAGAGCAAGAAAGGCAGATGCCGCGACTCCGGGGTTCGGAGAAGGCAACCGCAAGAGGCGAGTCTCCTTCGGCAGAAGCTGCTTTCCGGAGCCCTTGGCAACCGGCCAAGGAACCATGTGTGTCAGAGGGAGAATGCCGGTCAGCGCGCGGGCGGGGGAAAGCGCGGGCGGGGGAAAGCGCGAGCGCTGCGGGCAGGCGAATAAGGAAGGTGTTGAACAGGCATGTGGCACGGGAAACTTTCAGATTGTAAGTGGAACATAGCTGCCGCTCGCATCCTTGCTGATTAGTTGCTAGTTGTCGTGTGGAAGAAGTACTGCAACGACTTCTTTCTGCTGCTCCCTACTGCTGTTGCTGCTCTCTGCGGCAACAATTTTACTTTCCCTTGGACTCCCAGATGCAGAGAAATGCCCTGCACAGCGCAGAAACCTGCCACACCATGGGTGGAATAGGGTGCTGCAAATCCGTGCTTGTGTCAGTGGCAGGGGTGAGCTGCACAAACATGTGCTGTCCTGTCACACGTTCTCCTCGCCAGACGCAGTGCAAAAGCTTTCTGCTTGCATTAAGAGCAAGAAAGGCAGAAGCCAGGACTCCGGAGCTCAGAGAAGGTAACCGCAAGAGGCGAGCCTCCTTCGGCAGAAGCTGCTTTCCGGAGCTCTTGGCAACCGGCCAAGGAACCATGTGTGTCAGAGGGAGAGTGCCGGTCAGAGCGCGGGCGGGGGAAAGCGCGAGCGCTGCGGGCAGGCGAATAAGGAAGGTGTTGAACAGGCATGTGGCACGGGAAACTTTCAGACTGCAAGTGGAACGTAGATGCTGCTCAGCCGCTTGCTGACAAGTCTCTAGTTGTCTTGTAGAAGAAGTACGGGCAAGACTTCCTTCTGCTGCTCCCTACTGCTGTTGCTGCTCTCTGCGACAACAATTTTACTTTCCCTTGGACTCCCAGATGCAGAGAAATGCCCTGCACAGCGCAGAAACCTGTCACACCATGGGTGGAATAGGGTGCTGCAAATCCGTGCTTGTGTCAGTGGCAGGGGTGAGCTCCACAAACATGTGCTGTCCTGTCACACGTTCTCCTCGCCAGACGCAGTGCAAAAGCTTTCCGCTTGCAATAAGAGCAAGAAAGGCAGATGCCGCGACTCCGGGGTTCGGAGAAGGCAACCGCAAGAGGCGAGTCTCCTTCGGTAGAAGCTGCTTTCCGGAGCCCTTGGCAACCGGCCAAGGAACCATGTGTGTCAGAGGGAGAATGCCGGTCAGCGCGCGGGCGGGGGAAAGCGCGGGCGGGGGAAAGCGCGAGCGCTGCGGGCAGGCGAATAAGGAAGGTGTTGAACAGGCATCTGGCACGCGAAACTTTCAGATTGCAAGTGGAACATAGCTGCCGCTCGCATCCTTGCTGATTAGTTGCTAGTTGTCGTGAGGAAGAAGTACTGCAACTACATCCTTCTGCTGCTCCCTACTGCTGTTGCTGCTCTCTGCGGCAACAATTTTACTTTCCCTTGGACTCCCAGATGCAGAGAAATGCCCTGCACAGCGCAGAAACCTGTCACACCATGGGTGGAATAGGGGGCTGCAAATCCGTGCTTGTGTCAGTGGCAGGGGTAAGCTGCACAAACATGTGCTCTCCTGTCACACGTTCTCCTCGCCAGACGCAGTGCAAAAGCTTTCCGCTTGCAATAAGAGCAAGAAAGGCAGATGCCGCTACTCCGGGGTTGGGAGAAGGCAACCGCAAGAGGCGAGTCTCCTTCGGTAGAAGCTGCTTTCCGGAGCCCTTGGCAACCGGCCAAGGAACCATGTGTGTCAGAGGGAGAATGCCGGTCAGCGCGAGGGCGGGGGAAAGCGTGAGCGCTGCGGGCAGGCGAATAAGGAAGGTGTTGAACAGGCATCTGGTACGGGAAACTTTCAGATTGTAAGTGGAACATAGCTGCCGCTCGCATCCTTGCTGATTAGTTGCTAGTTGTCGTGTGGAAGAAGTACTGCAACGACTTCTTTCTGCTGCTCCCTAGTGCTGTTGCTGCTCTCTGCGGCAACAATTTTACTTTCCCTTGGACTCCCAGATGCAGAGAAATGCCCTGCACAACGCAGAAACCTGTCACACCATGGGTGGAATAGGGGGCTGCAAATCCGTGCTTGTGTCAGTGGCAGGGGTAAGCTGCACAAACATGTGCTGTCCTGTCACACGTTCTCCTCGCCAGACGCAGTGCAAAAGCTTTCCGCTTGCAATAAGAGCAAGAAAGGCAGATGCCGCGACTCCGGGGTTCGGCGAAGGCAACCGCAAGAGGCGAGTCTCCTTCGGTAGAAGCTGCTTTCCGGAGCCCTTGGCAACCGGCCAAGGAACCATGTGTGTCAGAGGGAGAGTGCCGGTCAGCGCGCGGGCGGGGGAAAGCGCGAGCGCTGCGGGCAGGCGAATAAGGAAGGTGTTGAACAGGCATGTGGCATGGGAAACTTTCAGACTGCAAGTGGAACGTAGATGCTGCTCAGCCGCTTGCTGACAAGTCTCTAGTTGTCTTGTAGAAGAAGTACGGGCAAGACTTCCTTCTGCTGCTCCCTACTGCTGTTGCTGCTCTCTGCGACAACAATTTTACTTTCCCTTGGACTCCCAGATGCAGAGAAATGCCCTGCACAGCGCAGAAACCTGTCACACCATGGGTGGAATAGGGTGCTGCAAATCCGTGCTTGTGTCAGTGGCAGGGGTGAGCTGCACAAACATGTGCTGTCCTGTCACACGTTCTCCTCGCCAGACGCAGTTTAAAAGCTTTCTGCTTGCAATAAGAGCAAGAAAGGCAGAAGCCAGGACTCCGGAGCTCAGAGAAGGTAACCGCAAGAGGCGAGCCTCCTTCGGCAGAAGCTGCTTTCCGGAGCTCTTGGCAACCGGCCAAGGAACCATGTGTGTCTGTGGAACGCTGCTGGTCAGCGCGCTGGCGGGGGAAAGCGCGAGCGCTGCGGGCAGGCGAATAAGGAAGGTGTTGAACAGGCATGTGGCACGGGAAACTTTCAGATTGTAAGTGGAACATAGCTGCCGCTCGCATCCTTGCTGATTAGTTGCTAGTTGTCGTGTGGAAGAAGTACTGCAACGACTTCTTTCTGCTGCTCCCTAGTGCTGTTGCTGCTCTCTGCGGCAACAATTTTACTTTCCCTTGGACTCCCAGATGCAGAGAAATGCCCTGCACAGCGCAGAAACCTGTCACACCATGGGTGGAATAGGGTGCTGCAAATCCGTGCTTGTGTCAGTGGCAGGGGTGAGCTGAACAAACATGTGCTGTCCTGTCACACGTTCTCCTCGCCAGACGCAGTGCAAAAGCTTTCCGCTTGCAATAAGAGCAAGAAAGGCAGATGCCGCGACTCCGGGGTTCGGCGAAGACAACCGCAAGAGGCGAGTCTCCTTCGGTAGAAGCTGCTTTCCGGAGCCCTTGGCAACCGGCCAAGGAACCATGTGTGTCAGAGGGAGAATGCCGGTCAGCGCGCGGGCGGGGGAAAGCGCGGGCGGGGGAAAGCGCGAGCGCTGCGGGCAGGCGAATAAGGAAGGTGTTGAACAGGCATCTGGCACGCGAAACTTTCAGATTGCAAGTGGAACATAGCTGCCGCTCGCATCCTTGCTGATTAGTTGCTAGTTGTCGTGTGGAAGAAGTACTGCAACGACATCCTTCTGCTGCTCCCTACTGCTGTTGCTGCTCTCTGCGGCAACAATTTTACTTTCCCTTGGACTCCCAGATGCAGAGAAATGCCCTGCACAGCGCAGAAACCTGTCACACCATGGGTGGAATAGGGGGCTGCAAATCCGTGCTTGTGTCAGTGGCAGGGGTAAGCTGCACAAACATGTGCTCTCCTGTCACACGTTCTCCTCGCCAGACGCAGTGCAAAAGCTTTCCGCTTGCAATAAGAGCAAGAAAGGCAGATGCCGCGACTCCGGGGTTCGGAGAAGGCAACCGCAAGAGGCGAGTCTCCTTCGGTAGAAGCTGCTTTCCGGAGCCCTTGGCAACCGGCCAAGGAACCATGTGTGTCAGAGGGAGAATGCCGGTCAGAGCGCGGGCGGGGGAAAGCGCGAGCGCTGCGGGCAGGCGAATAAGGAAGGTGTTGAACAGGCATCTGGCACGCGAAACTTTCAGATTGCAAGTGGAACATAGCTGCCGCTCGCATGCTTGCTGATTAGTTGCTAGTTGTCGTGTGGAAGAAGTACTGCAACGACTTCTTTCTGCTGCTCCCTACTGCTGTTGCTGCTCTCTGCGGCAACAATTTTACTTTCCCTTGGACTCCCAGATGCAGAGAAATGCCCTGCACAGCGCAGAAACCTGTCACACCATGGGTGGAATAGGGGGCTGCAAATCCGTGCTTGTGTCAGTGGCAGGGGTAAGCTGCACAAACATGTGCTGTCCTGTCACACGTTCTCCTCGCCAGACGCAGTGCAAAAGCTTTCTGCTTGCATTAAGAGCAAGAAAGGCAGAAGCCAGGACTCCGGAGCTCAGAGAAGGTAACCGCAAGAGGCGAGCCTCCTTCGGCAGAAGCTGCTTTCCGGAGCTCTTGGCAACCGGCCAAGGAACCATGTGTGTCAGAGGGAGAATGCCGGTCAGCGCGCGGGCGGGGGAAAGCGCGGGCGGGGGAAAGCGCGAGCGCTGCGAGCAGGCGAATAAGGAAGGTGTTGAACAGGCATGTGGCACGGGAAACTTTCAGATTGTAAGTGGAACATAGCTGCCGCTCGCATCCTTGCTGATTAGTTGCTAGTTGTCGTGTGGAAGAAGTACTGCAACGACTTCTTTCTGCTGCTCCCTACTGCTGTTGCTGCTCTCTGCGGCAACAATTTTACTTTCCCTTGGACTCCCAGATGCAGAGAAATGCCCTGCACAGCGCAGAAACCTGTCACACCATGGGTGGAATAGGGTGCTGCAAATCCGTGCTTGTGTCAGTGGCAGGGGTGAGCTGAACAAACATGTGCTGTCCTGTCACACGTTCTCCTCGCCAGACGCAGTGCAAAAGCTTTCTGCTTGCATTAAGAGCAAGAAAGGCAGAAGACAGGACTCCGGAGCTCAGAGAAGGTAACCGCAAGAGGCGAGCCTCCTTCGGCAGAAGCTGCTTTTCGGAGCTCTTGGCAACCGGCCAAGGAACCATATGTGTCTGTGGAACGCTGCTGGTCAGCGCGCTGGCGGGGGAAAGCGCGAGCGCTGCGGGCAGGCGAATAAGGAAGGTGTTGAACAGGCATCTGGCACGCGAAACTTTCAGATTGCAAGTGGAACATAGCTGCCGCTCGCATGCTTGCTGATTAGTTGCTAGTTGTCGTGTGGAAGAAGTACTGCAACGACTTCTTTCTGCTGCTCCCTACTGCTGTTGCTGCTCTCTGCGGCAACAATTTTACTTTCCCTTGGACTCCCAGATGCAGAGAAATGCCCTGCACAGCGCAGAAACCTGTCACACCATGGGTGGAATAGGGGGCTGCAAATCCGTGCTTGTGTCAGTGGCAGGGGTAAGCTGCACAAACATGTGCTGTCCTGTCACACGTTCTCCTCGCCAGACGCAGTGCAAAAGCTTTCTGCTTGCATTAAGAGCAAGAAAGGCAGAAGCCAGGACTCCGGAGCTCAGAGAAGGTAACCGCAAGAGGCGAGCCTCCTTCGGCAGAAGCTGCTTTCCGGAGCTCTTGGCAACCGGCCAAGGAACCATGTGTGTCAGAGGGAGAATGCCGGTCAGCGCGCGGGCGGGGGAAAGCGCGAGCGCTGCGAGCAGGCGAATAAGGAAGGTGTTGAACAGGCATGTGGCACGGGAAACTTTCAGATTGTAAGTGGAACATAGCTGCCGCTCGCATCCTTGCTGATTAGTTGCTAGTTGTCGTGTGGAAGAAGTACTGCAACGACTTCTTTCTGCTGCTCCCTACTGCTGTTGCTGCTCTCTGCGGCAACAATTTTACTTTCCCTTGGACTCCCAGATGCAGAGAAATGCCCTGCACAGCGCAGAAACCTGTCACACCATGGGTGGAATAGGGTGCTGCAAATCCGTGCTTGTGTCAGTGGCAGGGGTGAGCTGAACAAACATGTGCTCTCCTGTCACACGTTCTCCTCGCCAGACGCAGTGCAAAAGCTTTCTGCTTGCATTAAGAGCAAGAAAGGCAGAAGACAGGACTCCGGAGCTCAGAGAAGGTAACCGAAAGAGGCGAGCCTCCTTCGGCAGAAGCTGCTTTCCGGAGCTCTTGGCAACCGGCCAAGGAACCATATGTGTCTGTGGAACGCTGCTGGTCAGCGCGCTGGCGGGGGAAAGCGCGAGCGCTGCGGGCAGGCGAATAAGGAAGGTGTTGAACAGGCATCTGGCACGCGAAACTTTCAGATTGCAAGTGGAACATAGCTGCCGCTCGCATGCTTGCTGATTAGTTGCTAGTTGTCGTGTGGAAGAAGTACTGCAACGACATCCTTCTGCTGCTCCCTACTGCTGTTGCTGCTCTCTGCGGCAACAATTTTACTTTCCCTTGGACTCCCAGATGCAGAGAAATGCCCTGCACAGCGCAGAAACCTGTCACACCATGGGTGGAATAGGGTGCTGCAAATCCGTGCTTCTGTCAGTGGCAGGGGTGAGCTGAACAAACATGTGCTGTCCTGTCACACGTTCTCCTCGCCAGACGCAGTGCAAAAGCTTTCTGCTTGCAATAAGAGCAAGAAAGGCAGATGCCGCGACTCCGGGGTTCGGAGAAGGCAACCGCAAGAGGCGAGTCTCCTTCGGTAGAAGCTGCTTTCCGGAGCCCTTGGCAACCGGCCAAGGAACCATGTGTGTCAGAGGGAGAATGCCGGTCAGCGCGAGGGCGGGGGAAAGCGCGAGCGCTGCGGGCAGGCGAATAAGGAAGGTGTTGAACAGGCATCTGGCACACGAAACTTTCAGATTGTAAGTGGAACATAGCTGCCGCTCGCATCCTTGCTGATTAGTTGCTAGTTGTCGTGTGGAAGAAGTACTGCAACTACATCCTTCTGCTGCTCCCTACTGCTGTTGCTGCTCTCTGCGGCAACAATTTTACTTTCCCTTGGACTCCCAGATGCAGAGAAATGCCCTGCACAGCGCAGAAACCTGTCACACCATGGGTGGAATAGGGTGCTGCAAATCCGTGCTTCTGTCAGTGGCAGGGGTGAGCTGAACAAACATGTGCTGTCCTGTCACACGTTCTCCTCGCCAGACGCAGTGCAAAAGCTTTCTGCTTGCATTAAGAGCAAGAAAGGCAGAAGCCAGGACTCCGGAGCTCAGAGAAGGTAACCGCAAGAGGCGAGCCTCCTTCGGCAGAAGCTGCTTTCCGGAGCTCTTGGCAACCGGCCAAGGAACCATGTGTGTCAGAGGGAGAGTGCCGGTCAGCGCGCGGGCGGGGGAAAGCGCGAGCGCTGCGGGCAGGCGAATAAGGAAGGTGTTGAACAGGCATGTGGCACGGGAAACTTTCAGATTGTAAGTGGAACAGAGCTGCCGCTCGCATCCTTGCTGATTAGTTGCTAGTTGTCGTGTGGAAGAAGTACTGCAACGACTTCTTTCTGCTGCTCCCTACTGCTGTTGCTGCTCTCTGCGGCAACAATTTTACTTTCCCTTGGACTCCCAGATGCAGAGAAATGCCCTGCACAGCGCAGAAACCTGTCACACCATGGGTGGAATAGGGTGCTGCAAATCCGTGCTTGTGTCAGTGGCAGGGGTGAGCTGAACAAACATGTGCTGTCCTGTCACACGTTCTCCTCGCCAGACGCAGTGCAAAAGCTTTCTGCTTGCATTAAGAGCAAGAAAGGCAGAAGACAGGACTCCGGAGCTCAGAGAAGGTAACAGCAAGAGGCGAGCCTCCTTCGGCAGAAGCTGCTTTCCGGAGCTCTTGGCAACCGGCCAAGGAACCATGTGTGTCAGAGGGAGAATGCCGGTCAGCGCGCGGGCGGGGGAAAGCGCGGGCGGGGGAAAGCGGGAGCGCTGCGAGCAGGCGAATAAGGAAGGTGTTGAACAGGCATGTGGCACGGGAAACTTTCAGATTGTAAGTGGAACATAGCTGCCGCTCGCATCCTTGCTGATTAGTTGCTAGTTGTCGTGTGGAAGAAGTACTGCAACGACTTCTTTCTGCTGCTCCCTACTGCTGTTGCTGCTCTCTGCGGCAACAATTTTACTTTCCCTTGGACTCCCAGATGCAGAGAAATGCCCTGCACAGCGCAGAAACCTGTCACACCATGGGTGGAATAGGGTGCTGCAAATCCGTGCTTGTGTCAGTGGCAGGGGTGAGCTGAACAAACATGTGCTGTCCTGTCACACGTTCTCCTCGCCAGACGCAGTGCAAAAGCTTTCTGCTTGCATTAAGAGCAAGAAAGGCAGAAGCCAGGACTCCGGAGCTCAGAGAAGGTAACCGCAAGAGGCGAGCCTCCTTCGGCAGAAGCTGCTTTCCGGAGCTCTTGGCAACCGGCCAAGGAACCATGTGTGTCAGAGGGAGAATGCCGGTCAGCGCGCGGGCGGGGGAAAGCGCGGGCGGGGGAAAGCGCGAGCACTGCGGGCAGGCGAATAAGGAAGGTGTTGAACAGGCATGTGGCACGGGAAACTTTCAGATTGTAAGTGGAACATAGCTGCCGCTCGCATCCTTGCTGATTAGTTGCTAGTTGTCGTGTGGAAGAAGTACTGCAACGACTTCTTTCTGCTGCTCCCTACTGCTGTTGCTGCTCTCTGCGGCAACAATTTTACTTTCCCTTGGACTCCCAGATGCAGAGAAATGCCCTGCACAGCGCAGAAACCTGTCACACCATGGGTGGAATAGGGTGCTGCAAATCCGTGCTTGTGTCAGTGGCAGGGGTGAGCTGAACAAACATGTACTCTCCTGTCACACGTTCTCCTCGCCAGACGCAGTGCAAAAGCTTTCTGCTTGCATTAAGAGCAAGAAAGGCAGAAGCCAGGACTCCGGAGCTCAGAGAAGGTAACCGCAAGAGGCGAGCCTCCTTCGGCAGAAGCTGCTTTCCGGAGCTCTTGGCAACCGGCCAAGGAACCATGTGTGTCAGAGGGAGAGTGCCGGTCAGAGCGCGGGCGGGGGAAAGCGCGAGCGCTGCGGGCAGGCGAATAAGGAAGGTGTTGAACAGGCATGTGGCATGGGAAACTTTCAGACTGCAAGTGGAACATAGCTGCCGCTCGCATCCTTGCTGATTAGTTGCTAGTTGTCGTGTGGAAGAAGTACTGCAACGACTTCTTTCTGCTGCTCCCTACTGCTGTTGCTGCTCTCTGCGGCAACAATTTTACTTTCCCTTGGACTCCCAGATGCAGAGAAATGCCCTGCACAGCGCAGAAACCTGTCACACCATGGGTGGAATAGGGTGCTGCAAATCCGTGCTTGTGTCAGTGGCAGGGGTGAGCTGAACAAACATGTGCTGTCCTGTCACACGTTCTCCTCGCCAGACGCAGTGCAAAAGCTTTCTGCTTGCAATAAGAGCAAGAAAGGCAGATGCCGCGACTCCGGGGTTCGGAGAAGGCAACCGCAAGAGGCGAGTCTCCTTCGGTAGAAGCTGCTTTCCGGAGCCCTTGGCAACCGGCCAAGGAACCATGTGTGTCAGAGGGAGAATGCCGGTCAGCGCGAGGGCGGGGGAAAGCGCGAGCGCTGCGGGCAGGCGAATAAGGAAGGTGTTGAACAGGCATCTGGCACACGAAACTTTCAGATTGTAAGTGGAACATAGCTGCCGCTCGCATCCTTGCTGATTAGTTGCTAGTTGTCGTGTGGAAGAAGTACTGCAACTACATCCTTCTGCTGCTCCCTACTGCTGTTGCTGCTCTCTGCGGCAACAATTTTACTTTCCCTTGGACTCCCAGATGCAGAGAAATGCCCTGCACAGCGCAGAAACCTGTCACACCATGGGTGGAATAGGGGGCTGCAAATCCGTGCTTGTGTCAGTGGCAGGGGTAAGCTGCACAAACATGTGCTGTCCTGTCACACGTTCTCCTCGCCAGACGCAGTGCAAAAGCTTTCTGCTTGCATTAAGAGCAAGAAAGGCAGAAGCCAGGACTCCGGAGCTCAGAGAAGGTAACCGCAAGAGGCGAGCCTCCTCCGGCAGAAGCTGCTTTCCGGAGCCCTTGGCAACCGGCCAAGGAACCATGTGTGTCAGAGGGAGAATGCCGGTCAGCGCGCGGGCGGGGGAAAGCGCGGGCGGGGGAAAGCGCGAGCGCTGCGAGCAGGCGAATAAGGAAGGTGTTGAACAGGCATGTGGCACGGGAAACTTTCAGATTGTAAGTGGAACATAGCTGCCGCTCGCATCCTTGCTGATTAGTTGCTAGTTGTCGTGTGGAAGAAGTACTGCAACGACTTCTTTCTGCTGCTCCCTACTGCTGTTGCTGCTCTCTGCGGCAACAATTTTACTTTCCCTTGGACTCCCAGATGCAGAGAAATGCCCTGCACAGCGCAGAAACCTGTCACACCATGGGTGGAATAGGGTGCTGCAAATCCGTGCTTCTGTCAGTGGCAGGGGTGAGCTGAACAAACATGTGCTGTCCTGTCACACGTTCTCCTCGCCAGACGCAGTGCAAAAGCTTTCTGCTTGCATTAAGAGCAAGAAAGGCAGAAGCCAGGACTCCGGAGCTCAGAGAAGGTAACCGCAAGAGGCGAGCCTCCTTCGGCAGAAGCTGCTTTCCGGAGCCCTTGGCAACCGGCCAAGGAACCATGTGTGTCAGAGGGAGAATGCCGGTCAGCGCGCGGGCGGGGGAAAGCGCGGGCGGGGGAAAGCGCGAGCACTGCGGGCAGGCGAATAAGGAAGGTGTTGAACAGGCATGTGACACGGGAAACTTTAAGATTGTAAGTGGAACATAGCTGCCGCTCGCATCCTTGCTGATTAGTTGCTAGTTGTCGTGTGGAAGAAGTACTGCAACGACTTCTTTCTGCTGCTCCCTACTGCTGTTGCTGCTCTCTGCGGCAACAATTTTACTTTCCCTTGGACTCCCAGATGCAGAGAAATGCCCTGCACAGCGCAGAAACCTGTCACACCATGGGTGGAATAGGGTGCTGCAAATCCGTGCTTGTGTCAGTGGCAGGGGTGAGCTGAACAAACATGTGCTGTCCTGTCACACGTTCTCCTCGCCAGACGCAGTGCAAAAGCTTTCTGCTTGCATTAAGAGCAAGAAAGGCAGAAGCCAGGACTCCGGAGCTCAGAGAAGGTAACCGCAAGAGGCGAGCCTCCTTCGGCAGAAGCTGCTTTCCGGAGCTCTTGGCAACCGGCCAAGGAACCATGTGTGTCAGAGGGAGAATGCCGGTCAGAGCGCGGGCGGGGGAAAGCGCGAGCGCTGCGGGCAGGCGAATAAGGAAGGTGTTGAACAGGCATGTGGCATGGGAAACTTTCAGACTGCAAGTGGAACGTAGATGCTGCTCAGCCACTTGCTGACAAGTCTCTAGTTGTCTTGTAGAAGAAGTACGGGCCAGACTTCCTTCTGCTGCTCCCTACTGCTGTTGCTGCTCTCTGCGACAACAATTTTACTTTCCCTTGGACTCCCAGATGCAGAGAAATGCCCTGCACAGCGCAGAAACCTGTCACACCATGGGTGGAATAGGGTGCTGCAAATCCGTGCTTGTGTCAGTGGCAGGGGTGAGCTGAACAAACATGTGCTCTCCTGTCACACGTTCTCCTCGCCAGACGCAGTGCAAAACCTTTCCGCTTGCAATAAGAGCAAGAAAGGCAGATGCCGCGACTCCGGGGTTCGGAGAAGGCAACCGCAAGAGGCGAGTCTCCTTCGGTAGAAGCTGCTTTCCGGAGCCCTTTGCAACCGGCCAAGGAACCATGTGTGTCAGAGGGAGAATGCCGGTCAGCGCGAGGGCGGGGGAAAGCGCGAGCGCTGCGGGCAGGCGAATAAGGAAGGTGTTGAACAGGCATCTGGCACACGAAACTTTCAGATTGTAAGTGGAACATAGCTGCCGCTCGCATCCTTGCTGATTAGTTGCTAGTTGTCGTGTGGAAGAAGTACTGCAACGACTTCTTTCTGCTGCTCCCTACTGCTGTTGCTGCTCTCTGCGGCAACAATTTTACTTTCCCTTGGACTCCCAGATGCAGAGAAATGCCCTGCACAGCGCAGAAACCTGTCACACCATGGGTGGAATAGGGTGCTGCAAATCCGTGCTTGTGTCAGTGGCAGGGGTGAGCTGAACAAACATGTGCTGTCCTGTCACACGTTCTCCTCGCCAGACGCAGTGCAAAAGCTTTCTGCTTGCATTAAGAGCAAGAAAGGCAGAAGACAGGACTCCGGAGCTCAGAGAAGGTAACCGCAAGAGGCGAGCCTCCTTCGGCAGAAGCTGCTTTCCGGAGCTCTTGGCAACCGGCCAAGGAACCATATGTGTCTGTGGAACGCTGCAGGTCAGCGCGCTGGCGGGGGAAAGCGCGAGCGCTGCGGGCAGGCGAATAAGGAAGGTGTTGAACAGGCATGTGGCACGCGAAACTTTCAGATTGCAAGTGGAACATAGCTGCCGCTCGCATCCTTGCTGATTAGTTGCTAGTTGTCGTGTGGAAGAAGTACTGCAACGACTTCTTTCTGCTGCTCCCTAGTGCTGTTGCTGCTCTCTGCGGCAACAATTTTACTTTCCCTTGGACTCCCAGATGCAGAGAAATGCCCTGCACAGCGCAGAAACCTGTCACACCATGGGTGGAATAGGGGGCTGCAAATCCGTGCTTGTGTCAGTGGCAGGGGTAAGCTGCACAAACATGTGCTGTCCTGTCACACGTTCTCCTCGCCAGACGCAGTGCAAAAGCTTTCCGCTTGCAATAAGAGCAAGAAAGGCAGATGCCGCGACACCGGGGTTCGGAGAAGGGAACCGCAAGAGGCGAGTCTCCTTCGGTAGAAGCTGCTTTCCGGAGCCCTTGGCAACCGGCCAAGGAACCATGTGTGTTAGAGGGAGAATGCCGGTAAGCGCGAGGGCGGGGGAAAGCGTGAGCGCTGCGGGCAGGCGAATAAGGAAGGTGTTGAACAGGCATCTGGCACGGGAAACTTTCAGATTGTAAGTGGAACATAGCTGCCGCTCGCATCCTTGCTGATTAGTTGCTAGTTGTCGTGTGGAAGAAGTACTGCAACGACTTCTTTCTGCTGCTCCCTACTGCTGTTGCTGCTCTCTGCGGCAACAATTTTACTTTCCCTTGGACTCCCAGATGCAGAGAAATGCCCTGCACAGCGCAGAAACCTGTCACACCATGGGTGGAATAGGGTGCTGCAAATCCGTGCTTGTGTCAGTGGCAGGGGTGAGCTGAACAAACATGTGCTGTCCTGTCACACGTTCTCCTCGCCAGACGCAGTGCAAAACCTTTCCGCTTGCAATAAGAGCAAGAAAGGCAGATGCCGCGACTCCGGGGTTCGGAGAAGGCAACCGCAAGAGGCGAGTCTCCTTCGGTAGAAGCTGCTTTCCGGAGCCCTTGGCAACCGGCCAAGGAACCATGTGTGTCAGAGGGAGAATGCCGGTCAGCGCGCGGGAGGGGGAAAGCGCGGGCGGGGGAAAGCGCGAGCGCTGCGGGCAGGCGAATAAGGAAGGTGTTGAACAGGCATCTGGCACGCGAAACTTTCAGATTGCAAGTGGAACATAGCTGCCGCTCGCATGCTTGCTGATTAGTTGCTAGTTGTCGTGTGGAAGAAGTACTGCAACGACATCCTTCTGCTGCTCCCTACTGCTGTTGCTGCTCTCTGCGGCAACAATTTTACTTTCCCTTGGACTCCCAGATGCAGAGAAATGCCCTGCACAGCGCAGAAACCTGTCACACCATGGGTGGAATAGGGGGCTGCAAATCCGTGCTTGTGTCAGTGGCAGGGGTAAGCTGCACAAACATGTGCTGTCCTGTCACACGTTCTCCTCGCCAGACGCAGTGCAAAAGCTTTCTGCTTGCATTAAGAGCAAGAAAGGCAGAAGCCAGGACTCCGGAGCTCAGAGAAGGTAACCGCAAGAGGCGAGCCTCCTTCGGCAGAAGCTGCTTTCCGGAGCCCTTGGCAACCGGCCAAGGAACCATGTGTGTCAGAGGGAGAATGCCGGTCAGCGCGCGGGCGGGGGAAAGCGCGGGCGGGGGAAAGCGCGAGCTCTGCGAGCAGGCGAATAAGGAAGGTGTTGAACAGGCATGTGGCACGGGAAACTTTCAGATTGTAAGTGGAACATAGCTGCCGCTCGCATCCTTGCTGATTAGTTGCTAGTTGTCGTGTGGAAGAAGTACTGCAACGACTTCTTTCTGCTGCTCCCTACTGCTGTTGCTGCTCTCTGCGGCAACAATTTTACTTTCCCTTGGACTCCCAGATGCAGAGAAATGCCCTGCACAGCGCAGAAACCTGTCACACCATGGGTGGAATAGGGTGCTGCAAATCCGTGCTTGTGTCAGTGGCAGGGGTGAGCTGAACAAACATGTGCTCTCCTGTCACACGTTCTCCTCGCCAGACGCAGTGCAAAAGCTTTCTGCTTGCATTAAGAGCAAGAAAGGCAGAAGACAGGACTCCGGAGCTCAGAGAAGGTAACCGAAAGAGGCGAGCCTCCTTCGGCAGAAGCTGCTTTCCGGAGCTCTTGGCAACCGGCCAAGGAACCATATGTGTCTGTGGAACGCTGCTGGTCAGCGCGCTGGCGGGGGAAAGCGCGAGCGCTGCGGGCAGGCGAATAAGGAAGGTGTTGAACAGGCATCTGGCACGCGAAACTTTCAGATTGCAAATGGAACATAGCTGCCGCTCGCATGCTTGCTGATTAGTTGCTAGTTGTCGTGTGGAAGAAGTACTGCAACGACATCCTTCTGCTGCTCCCTACTGCTGTTGCTGCTCTCTGCGGCAACAATTTTACTTTCCCTTGGACTCCCAGATGCAGAGAAATGCCCTGCACAGCGCAGAAACCTGTCACACCATGGGTGGAATAGGGTGCTGCAAATCCGTGCTTGTGTCAGTGGCAGGGGTAAGCTGCACAAACATGTGCTGTCCTGTCACACGTTCTCCTCGCCAGACGCAGTGCAAAAGCTTTCTGCTTGCATTAAGAGCAAGAAAGGCAGAAGACAGGACTCCGGAGCTCAGAGAAGGTAACCGCAAGAGGCGAGCCTCCTTCGGCAGAAGCTGCTTTCCGGAGCCCTTGGCAACCGGCCAAGGAACCATGTGTGTCAGAGGGAGAATGCCGGTCAGCGCGCGGGCGGGGGAAAGCGCGGGCGGGGGAAAGCGCGAGCACTGCGGGCAGGCGAATAAGGAAGGTGTTGAACAGGCATGTGGCACGGGAAACTTTCAGATTGTAAGTGGAACATAGCTGCCGCTCGCATCCTTGCTGATTAGTTGCTAGTTGTCGTGTGGAAGAAGTACTGCAACGACTTCTTTCTGCTGCTCCCTACTGCTGTTGCTGCTCTCTGCGGCAACAATTTTACTTTCCCTTGGACTCCCAGATGCAGAGAAATGCCCTGCACAGCGCAGAAACCTGTCACACCATGGGTGGAATAGGGTGCTGCAAATCCGTGCTTCTGTCAGTGGCAGGGGTGAGCTGAACAAACATGTGCTGTCCTGTCACACGTTCTCCTCGCCAGACGCAGTGCAAAAGCTTTCTGCTTGCAATAAGAGCAAGAAAGGCAGATGCCGCGACTCCGGGGTTCGGAGAAGGCAACCGCAAGAGGCGAGTCTCCTTCGGTAGAAGCTGCTTTCCGGAGCCCTTGGCAACCGGCCAAGGAACCATGTGTGTCAGAGGGAGAATGCCGGTCAGCGCGAGGGCGGGGGAAAGCGCGAGCGCTGCGGGCAGGCGAATAAGGAAGGTGTTGAACAGGCATCTGGCACACGAAACTTTCAGATTGTAAGTGGAACATAGCTGCCGCTCGCATCCTTGCTGATTAGTTGCTAGTTGTCGTGTGGAAGAAGTGCTGCAGCGACTTCTTTCTGCTGCTCCCTACTGCTGTTGCTGCTCTCTGCGGCAACAATTTTACTTTCCCTTGGACTCCCAGATGCAGAGAAATGCCCTGCACAGCGCAGAAACCTGTCACACCATGGGTGGAATAGGGTGCTGCAAATCCGTGCTTGTGTCAGTGGCAGGGGTGAGCTGCACAAACATGTGCTGTCCTGTCACACGTTCTCCTCGCCAGACGCAGTGCAAAAGCTTTCTGCTTGCATTAAGAGCAAGAAAGGCAGAAGCCAGGACTCCGGAGCTCAGAGAAGGTAACCGCAAGAGGCGAGCCTCCTTCGGCAGAAGCTGCTTTCCGGAGCTCTTGGCAACTGGCCAAGGAACCATGTGTGTCAGAGGGAGAGTGCCGGTCAGAGCGCGGGCGGGGGAAAGCGCGAGCGCTGCGGGCAGGCGAATAAGGAAGGTGTTGAACAGGCATGTGGCACGGGAAACTTTCAGATTGTAAGTGGAACATAGCTGCCGCTCGCATCCTTGCTGATTAGTTGCTAGTTGTCGTGTGGAAGAAGTACTGCAACGACTTCTTTCTGCTGCTCCCTACTGCTGTTGCTGCTCTCTGCGGCAACAATTTTACTTTCCCTTGGACTCCCAGATGCAGAGAAATGCCCTGCACAGCGCAGAAACCTGTCACACCATGGGTGGAATAGGGTGCTGCAAATCCGTGCTTGTGTCAGTGGCAGGGGTGAGCTGAACAAACATGTGCTGTCCTGTCACACGTTCTCCTCGCCAGACGCAGTGCAAAACCTTTCCGCTTGCAATAAGAGCAAGAAAGGCAGATGCCGCGACTCCGGGGTTCGGAGAAGGCAACCGCAAGAGGCGAGTCTCCTTCGGTAGAAGCTGCTTTCCGGAGCCCTTGGCAACCGGCCAAGGAACCATGTGTGTCAGAGGGAGAATGCCGGTCAGCGCGCGGGAGGGGGAAAGCGCGGGCGGGGGAAAGCGCGAGCGCTGCGGGCAGGCGAATAAGGAAGGTGTTGAACAGGCATCTGGCACGCGAAACTTTCAGATTGCAAGTGGAACATAGCTGCCGCTCGCATGCTTGCTGATTAGTTGCTAGTTGTCGTGTGGAAGAAGTACTGCAACGACATCCTTCTGCTGCTCCCTACTGCTGTTGCTGCTCTCTGCGGCAACAATTTTACTTTCCCTTGGACTCCCAGATGCAGAGAAATGCCCTGCACAGCGCAGAAACCTGTCACACCATGGGTGGAATAGGGGGCTGCAAATCCGTGCTTGTGTCAGTGGCAGGGGTAAGCTGCACAAACATGTGCTGTCCTGTCACACGTTCTCCTCGCCAGACGCAGTGCAAAAGCTTTCTGCTTGCATTAAGAGCAAGAAAGGCAGAAGCCAGGACTCCGGAGCTCAGAGAAGGTAACCGCAAGAGGCGAGCCTCCTTCGGCAGAAGCTGCTTTCCGGAGCCCTTGGCAACCGGCCAAGGAACCATGTGTGTCAGAGGGAGAATGCCGGTCAGCGCGCGGGCGGGGGAAAGCGCGGGCGGGGGAAAGCGCGAGCTCTGCGAGCAGGCGAATAAGGAAGGTGTTGAACAGGCATGTGGCACGGGAAACTTTCAGATTGTAAGTGGAACATAGCTGCCGCTCGCATCCTTGCTGATTAGTTGCTAGTTGTCGTGTGGAAGAAGTACTGCAACGACTTCTTTCTGCTGCTCCCTACTGCTGTTGCTGCTCTCTGCGGCAACAATTTTACTTTCCCTTGGACTCCCAGATGCAGAGAAATGCCCTGCACAGCGCAGAAACCTGTCACACCATGGGTGGAATAGGGTGCTGCAAATCCGTGCTTGTGTCAGTGGCAGGGGTGAGCTGAACAAACATGTGCTCTCCTGTCACACGTTCTCCTCGCCAGACGCAGTGCAAAAGCTTTCTGCTTGCATTAAGAGCAAGAAAGGCAGAAGACAGGACTCCGGAGCTCAGAGAAGGTAACCGAAAGAGGCGAGCCTCCTTCGGCAGAAGCTGCTTTCCGGAGCTCTTGGCAACCGGCCAAGGAACCATATGTGTCTGTGGAACGCTGCTGGTCAGCGCGCTGGCGGGGGAAAGCGCGAGCGCTGCGGGCAGGCGAATAAGGAAGGTGTTGAACAGGCATCTGGCACGCGAAACTTTCAGATTGCAAATGGAACATAGCTGCCGCTCGCATGCTTGCTGATTAGTTGCTAGTTGTCGTGTGGAAGAAGTACTGCAACGACATCCTTCTGCTGCTCCCTACTGCTGTTGCTGCTCTCTGCGGCAACAATTTTACTTTCCCTTGGACTCCCAGATGCAGAGAAATGCCCTGCACAGCGCAGAAACCTGTCACACCATGGGTGGAATAGGGTGCTGCAAATCCGTGCTTGTGTCAGTGGCAGGGGTAAGCTGCACAAACATGTGCTGTCCTGTCACACGTTCTCCTCGCCAGACGCAGTGCAAAAGCTTTCTGCTTGCATTAAGAGCAAGAAAGGCAGAAGACAGGACTCCGGAGCTCAGAGAAGGTAACCGCAAGAGGCGAGCCTCCTTCGGCAGAAGCTGCTTTCCGGAGCCCTTGGCAACCGGCCAAGGAACCATGTGTGTCAGAGGGAGAATGCCGGTCAGCGCGCGAGCGGGGGAAAGCGCGGGCGGGGGAAAGCGCGAGCACTGCGGGCAGGCGAATAAGGAAGGTGTTGAACAGGCATGTGGCACGGGAAACTTTCAGATTGTAAGTGGAACATAGCTGCCGCTCGCATCCTTGCTGATTAGTTGCTAGTTGTCGTGTGGAAGAAGTACTGCAACGACTTCTTTCTGCTGCTCCCTACTGCTGTTGCTGCTCTCTGCGGCAACAATTTTACTTTCCCTTGGACTCCCAGATGCAGAGAAATGCCCTGCACAGCGCAGAAACCTGTCACACCATGGGTGGAATAGGGTGCTGCAAATCCGTGCTTCTGTCAGTGGCAGGGGTGAGCTGAACAAACATGTGCTGTCCTGTCACACGTTCTCCTCGCCAGACGCAGTGCAAAAGCTTTCTGCTTGCATTAAGAGCAAGAAAGGCAGAAGCCAGGACTCCGGAGCTCAGAGAAGGTAACCGCAAGAGGCGAGCCTCCTTCGGCAGAAGCTGCTTTCCGGAGCTCTTGGCAACTGGCCAAGGAACCATGTGTGTCAGAGGGAGAGTGCCGGTCAGAGCGCGGGCGGGGGAAAGCGCGAGCGCTGCGGGCAGGCGAATAAGGAAGGTGTTGAACAGGCATGTGGCACGGGAAACTTTCAGATTGTAAGTGGAACATAGCTGCCGCTCGCATCCTTGCTGATTAGTTGCTAGTTGT
Organism: Cyanistes caeruleus; assembly: GCF_971803275.1. Taxonomy (NCBI): domain Eukaryota; kingdom Metazoa; phylum Chordata; class Aves; order Passeriformes; family Paridae; genus Cyanistes; species Cyanistes caeruleus. The sequence continues at coordinate 67,920,594 of NC_141705.1, forward strand.
CGTGTGGAAGAAGTACTGCAACGACTTCTTTCTGCTGCTCCCTACTGCTGTTGCTGCTCTCTGCGGCAACAATTTTACTTTCCCTTGGACTCCCAGATGCAGAGAAATGCCCTGCACAGCGCAGAAACCTGTCACACCATGGGTGGAATAGGGTGCTGCAAATCCGTGCTTGTGTCAGTGGCAGGGGTGAGCTGAACAAACATGTGCTGTCCTGTCACACGTTCTCCTCGCCAGACGCAGTGCAAAAGCTTTCTGCTTGCATTAAGAGCAAGAAAGGCAGAAGACAGGACTCCGGAGCTCAGAGAAGGTAACCGAAAGAGGCGAGCCTCCTTCGGCAGAAGCTGCTTTCCGGAGCTCTTGGCAACCGGCCAAGGAACCATATGTGTCTGTGGAACGCTGCTGGTCAGCGCGCTGGCGGGGGAAAGCGCGAGCGCTGCGGGCAGGCGAATAAGGAAGTTGTTGAACAGGCATCTGGCACGCGAAACTTTCAGATTGCAAGTGGAACATAGCTGCCGCTCGCATGCTTGCTGATTAGTTGCTAGTTGTCGTGTGGAAGAAGTACTGCAACGACATCCTTCTGCTGCTCCCTACTGCTGTTGCTGCTCTCTGCGGCAACAATTTTACTTTCCCTTGGACTCCCAGATGCAGAGAAATGCCCTGCACAGCGCAGAAACCTGTCACACCATGGGTGGAATAGGGGGCTGCAAATCCGTGCTTGTGTCAGTGGCAGGGGTAAGCTGCACAAACATGTGCTGTCCTGTCACACGTTCTCCTCGCCAGACGCAGTGCAAAAGCTTTCTGCTTGCATTAAGAGCAAGAAAGGCAGAAGCCAGGACTCCGGAGCTCAGAGAAGGTAACCGCAAGAGGCGAGCCTCCTTCGGCAGAAGCTGCTTTCCGGAGCCCTTGGCAACCGGCCAAGGAACCATGTGTGTCAGAGGGAGAATGCCGGTCAGCGCGGGGGCGGGGGAAAGCGCGGGCGGGGGAAAGCGCGAGCGGGGGAAAGCGCGAGCACTGCGGGCAGGCGAATAAGGAAGGTGTTGAACAGGCATGTGGCACGGGAAACTTTCAGATTGTAAGTGGAACATAGCTGCCGCTCGCATCCTTGCTGATTAGTTGCTAGTTGTCGTGTGGAAGAAGTACTGCAACGACTTCTTTCTGCTGCTCCCTACTGCTGTTGCTGCTCTCTGCGGCAACAATTTTACTTTCCCTTGGACTCCCAGATGCAGAGAAATGGCCTGCACAGCGCAGAAACCTGTCACACCATGGGTGGAATAGGGTGCTGCAAATCCGTGCTTGTGTCAGTGGCAGGGGTGAGCTGAACAAACATGTGCTGTCCTGTCACACGTTCTCCTCGCCAGACGCAGTGCAAAAGCTTTCTGCTTGCAATAAGAGCAAGAAAGGCAGATGCCGCGACTCCGGGGTTCGGAGAAGGCAACCGCAAGAGGCGAGTCTCCTTCGGTAGAAGCTGCTTTCCGGAGCCCTTGGCAACCGGCCAAGGAACCATGTGTGTCAGAGGGAGAATGCCGGTCAGCGCGAGGGCGGGGGAAAGCGCGAGCGCTGCGGGCAGGCGAATAAGGAAGGTGTTGAACAGGCATCTGGCACGGGAAACTTTCAGATTGTAACTGGAACATAGCTGCCTCTCGCATCCTTGCTGATTAGTTGCTAGTTGTCGTGTGGAAGAAGTACTGCAACTACATCCTTCTGCTGCTCCCTACTGCTGTTGCTGCTCTCTGCGGCAACAATTTTACTTTCCCTTGGACTCCCAGATGCAGAGAAATGCCCTGCACAGCGCAGAAACCTGTCACACCATGGGTGGAATAGGGGGCTGCAAATCCGTGCTTGTGTCAGTGGCAGGGGTAAGCTGCACCAACATGTGCTGTCCTGTCACACGTTCTCCTCGCCAGACGCAGTGCAAAAGCTTTCCGCTTGCAATAAGAGAAAGAAAGGCAGATGCCGCGACTCCGGGGTTCGGAGAAGGCAACCGCAAGAGGCGAGTCTCCTTCGGCAGAAGCTGCTTTCCGGAGCCCTTGGCAACCGGCCAAGGAACCATGTGTGTCAGAGGGAGAATGCCGGTCAGCGCGCGGGCGGGGGAAAGCGCGAGCGCTGCGGGCAGGCGAACAAGGAAGGTGTTGAACAGGCATGTGGCATGGGAAACGTTCAGACTGCAAGTGGAACGTAGATGCTGCTCAGCCGCTTCCTGACAATTCTCTAATTGTCTTGTAGAAGAAGTACGGGCAAGACTTCCTTCTGCTGCTCCCTACTGCTGTTGCTGCTCTCTGCGACAACAATTTTACTTTCCCTTGGACTCCCAGATGCAGAGAAATGCCCTGCACAGCGCAGAAACCTGTCACACCATGGGTGGAATAGGGTGCTGCAAATCCGTGCTTGTGTCAGTGGCAGGGGTGAGCTGAACAAACATGTGCTGTCCTGTCACACGTTCTCCTCGCCAGACGCAGTGCAAAAGCTTTCCGCTTGCAATAAGAGCAAGAAAGGCAGATGCCGCGACTCCGGGGTTCGGAGAAGGCAACCGCAAGAGGCGAGTCTCCTTCGGTAGAAGCTGCTTTCCGGAGCCCTTGGCAACCGGCCAAGGAACCATGTGTGTCAGAGGGAGAATGCCGGTCAGCGCGCGGGCGGGGGAAATCGCGGGCGGGGGAAAGCGCGAGCGCTGCGGGCAGGCGAATAAGGAAGGTGTTGAACAGGCATCTGGCACGCGAAACTTTCAGATTGTAAGTGGAACATAGCTGCCGCTCGCATCCTTGCTGATTAGTTGCTAGTTGTCGTGTGGAAGAAGTACTGCAACTACATCCTTCTGCTGCTCCCTACTGCTGTTGCTGCTCTCTGCGGCAACAATTTTACTTTCCCTTGGACTCCCAGATGCAGAGAAATGCCCTGCACAGCGCAGAAACCTGTCACACCATGGGTGGAATAGGGTGCTGCAAATCCGTGCTTCTGTCAGTGGCAGGGGTGAGCTGAACAAACATGTGCTGTCCTGTCACACGTTCTCCTCGCCAGACGCAGTGCAAAAGCTTTCTGCTTGCATTAAGAGCAAGAAAGGCAGAAGCCAGGACTCCGGAGCTCAGAGAAGGTAACCGCAAGAGGCGAGCCTCCTTCGGCAGAAGCTGCTTTCCGGAGCTCTTGGCAACCGGCCAAGGAACCATGTGTGTCAGAGGGAGAGTGCCGGTCAGCGCGCGGGCGGGGGAAAGCGCGAGCGCTGCGGGCAGGCGAATAAGGAAGGTGTTGAACAGGCATGTGGCACGGGAAACTTTCAGATTGTAAGTGGAACAGAGCTGCCGCTCGCATCCTTGCTGATTAGTTGCTAGTTGTCGTGTGGAAGAAGTACTGCAACGACTTCTTTCTGCTGCTCCCTACTGCTGTTGCTGCTCTCTGCGGCAACAATTTTACTTTCCCTTGGACTCCCAGATGCAGAGAAATGCCCTGCACAGCGCAGAAACCTGTCACACCATGGGTGGAATAGGGTGCTGCAAATCCGTGCTTGTGTCAGTGGCAGGGGTGAGCTGAACAAACATGTGCTGTCCTGTCACACGTTCTCCTCGCCAGACGCAGTGCAAAAGCTTTCTGCTTGCATTAAGAGCAAGAAAGGCAGAAGACAGGACTCCGGAGCTCAGAGAAGGTAACCGCAAGAGGCGAGCCTCCTTCGGCAGAAGCTGCTTTCCGGAGCTCTTGGCAACCGGCCAAGGAACCATATGTGTCTGTGGAACGCTGCTGGTCAGCGCGCTGGCGGGGGAAAGCGCGAGCGCTGCGGGCAGGCGAATAAGGAAGGTGTTGAACAGGCATCTGGCACGCGAAACTTTCAGATTGCAAGTGGAACATAGCTGCCGCTCGCATCCTTGCTGATTAGTTGCTAGTTGTCGTGTGGAAGAAGTACTGCAACGACATCCTTCTGCTGCTCCCTACTGCTGTTGCTGCTCTCTGCGGCAACAATTTTACTTTCCCTTGGACTCCCAGATGCAGAGAAATGCCCTGCACAGCGCAGAAACCTGTCACACCATGGGTGGAATAGGGGGCTGCAAATCCGTGCTTGTGTCAGTGGCAGGGGTAAGCTGCACAAACATGTGCTGTCCTGTCACACGTTCTCCTCGCCAGACGCAGTGCAAAAGCTTTCTGCTTGCATTAAGAGCAAGAAAGGCAGAAGCCAGGACTCCGGAGCTCAGAGAAGGTAACCGCAAGAGGCGAGCCTCCTCCGGCAGAAGCTGCTTTCCGGAGCCCTTGGCAACCGGCCAAGGAACCATGTGTGTCAGAGGGAGAATGCCGGTCAGCGCGCGGGCGGGGGAAAGCGCGGGCGGGGGAAAGCGCGAGCGCTGCGAGCAGGCGAATAAGGAAGGTGTTGAACAGGCATGTGGCACGGGAAACTTTCAGATTGTAAGTGGAACATAGCTGCCGCTCGCATCCTTGCTGATTAGTTGCTAGTTGTCGTGTGGAAGAAGTACTGCAACGACTTCTTTCTGCTGCTCCCTACTGCTGTTGCTGCTCTCTGCGGCAACAATTTTACTTTCCCTTGGACTCCCAGATGCAGAGAAATGCCCTGCACAGCGCAGAAACCTGTCACACCATGGGTGGAATAGGGTGCTGCAAATCCGTGCTTGTGTCAGTGGCAGGGGTGAGCTGAACAAACATGTGCTGTCCTGTCACACGTTCTCCTCGCCAGACGCAGTGCAAAAGCTTTCTGCTTGCATTAAGAGCAAGAAAGGCAGAAGCCAGGACTCCGGAGCTCAGAGAAGGTAACCGCAAGAGGCGAGCCTCCTTCGGCAGAAGCTGCTTTCCGGAGCCCTTGGCAACCGGCCAAGGAACCATGTGTGTCAGAGGGAGAATGCCGGTCAGCGCGCGGGCGGGGGAAAGCGCGGGCGGGGGAAAGCGCGAGCACTGCGGGCAGGCGAATAAGGAAGGTGTTGAACAGGCATGTGGCACGGGAAACTTTCAGATTGTAAGTGGAACATAGCTGCCGCTCGCATCCTTGCTGATTAGTTGCTAGTTGTCGTGTGGAAGAAGTACTGCAACGACTTCTTTCTGCTGCTCCCTACTGCTGTTGCTGCTCTCTGCGGCAACAATTTTACTTTCCCTTGGACTCCCAGATGCAGAGAAATGCCCTGCACAGCGCAGAAACCTGTCACACCATGGGTGGAATAGGGTGCTGCAAATCCGTGCTTGTGTCAGTGGCAGGGGTGAGCTGAACAAACATGTGCTGTCCTGTCACACGTTCTCCTCGCCAGACGCAGTGCAAAAGCTTTCTGCTTGCATTAAGAGCAAGAAAGGCAGAAGCCAGGACTCCGGAGCTCAGAGAAGGTAACCGCAAGAGGCGAGCCTCCTTCGGCAGAAGCTGCTTTCCGGAGCTCTTGGCAACCGGCCAAGGAACCATGTGTGTCAGAGGGAGAGTGCCGGTCAGAGCGCGGGCGGGGGAAAGCGCGAGCGCTGCGGGCAGGCGAATAAGGAAGGTGTTGAACAGGCATGTGGCATGGGAAACTTTCAGACTGCAAGTGGAACGTAGATGCTGCTCAGCCACTTGCTGACAAGTCTCTAGTTGTCTTGTAGAAGAAGTACGGGCCAGACTTCCTTCTGCTGCTCCCTACTGCTGTTGCTGCTCTCTGCGACAACAATTTTACTTTCCCTTGGACTCCCAGATGCAGAGAAATGCCCTGCACAGCGCAGAAACCTGTCACACCATGGGTGGAATAGGGTGCTGCAAATCCGTGCTTGTGTCAGTGGCAGGGGTGAGCTGAACAAACATGTGCTGTCCTGTCACACGTTCTCCTCGCCAGACGCAGTGCAAAAGCTTTCTGCTTGCATTAAGAGCAAGAAAGGCAGAAGACAGGACTCCGGAGCTCAGAGAAGGTAACCGCAAGAGGCGAGCCTCCTTCGGCAGAAGCTGCTTTCCGGAGCTCTTGGCAACCGGCCAAGGAACCATATGTGTCTGTGGAACGCTGCAGGTCAGCGCGCTGGCGGGGGAAAGCGCGAGCGCTGCGGGCAGGCGAATAAGGAAGGTGTTGAACAGGCATGTGGCACGCGAAACTTTCAGATTGCAAGTGGAACATAGCTGCCGCTCGCATCCTTGCTGATTAGTTGCTAGTTGTCGTGTGGAAGAAGTACTGCAACTACATCCTTCTGCTGCTCCCTACTGCTGTTGCTGCTCTCTGCGGCAACAATTTTACTTTCCCTTGGACTCCCAGATGCAGAGAAATGCCCTGCACAGCGCAGAAACCTGTCACACCATGGGTGGAATAGGGGGCTGCAAATCCGTGCTTGTGTCAGTGGCAGGGGTAAGCTGCACAAACATGTGCTCTCCTGTCACACGTTCTCCTCGCCAGACGCAGTGCAAAAGCTTTCCGCTTGCAATAAGAGCGAGAAAGGCAGATGCCGCGACTCCGGGGTTCGGAGAAGGCAACCGCAAGAGGCGAGTCTCCTTCGGTAGAAGCTGCTTTCCGGAGCCCTTGGCAACCGGCCAAGGAACCATGTGTGTCAGAGGGAGAATGCCGGTCAGTGCGAGGGCGGGGGAAAGCGTGAGCGCTGCGGGCAGGCGAATAAGGAAGGTGTTGAACAGGCATCTGGCACGGGAAACTTTCAGATTGTAACTGGAACATAGCTGCCGCTCGCATCCTTGCTGATTAGTTGCTAGTTGTCGTGTGGAAGAAGTACTGCAACGACTTCTTTCTGCTGCTCCCTAGTGCTGTTGCTGCTCTCTGCGGCAACAATTTTACTTTCCCTTGGACTCCCAGATGCAGAGAAATGCCCTGCACAGCGCAGAAACCTGTCACACCATGGGTGGAATAGGGGGCTGCAAATCCGTGCTTGTGTCAGTGGCAGGGGTAAGCTGCACAAACATGTGCTGTCCTGTCACACGTTCTCCTCGCCAGACGCAGTGCAAAAGCTTTCCGCTTGCAATAAGAGCAAGAAAGGCAGATGCCGCGACTCCGGGGTTCGGAGAAGGCAACCGCAAGAGGCGAGTCTCCTTCGGTAGAAGCTGCTTTCCGGAGCCCTTGGCAACCGGCCAAGGAACCATGTGTGTTAGAGGGAGAATGCCGGTAAGCGCGAGGGCGGGGGAAAGCGTGAGCGCTGCGGGCAGGCGAATAAGGAAGGTGTTGAACAGGCATCTGGCACGGGAAACTTTCAGATTGTAAGTGGAACATAGCTGCCGCTCGCATCCTTGCTGATTAGTTGCTAGTTGTCGTGTGGAAGAAGTACTGCAACGACTTCTTTCTGCTGCTCCCTACTGCTGTTGCTGCTCTCTGCGGCAACAATTTTACTTTCCCTTGGACTCCCAGATGCAGAGAAATGCCCTGCACAGCGCAGAAACCTGTCACACCATGGGTGGAATAGGGTGCTGCAAATCCGTGCTTGTGTCAGTGGCAGGGGTGAGCTGAACAAACATGTGCTGTCCTGTCACACGTTCTCCTCGCCAGACGCAGTGCAAAAGCTTTCTGCTTGCATTAAGAGCAAGAAAGGCAGAAGACAGGACTCCGGAGCTCAGAGAAGGTAACCGCAAGAGGCGAGCCTCCTTCGGCAGAAGCTGCTTTCCGGAGCTCTTGGCAACCGGCCAAGGAACCATATGTGTCTGTGGAACGCTGCAGGTCAGCGCGCTGGCGGGGGAAAGCGCGAGCGCTGCGGGCAGGCGAATAAGGAAGGTGTTGAACAGGCATGTGGCACGCGAAACTTTCAGATTGCAAGTGGAACATAGCTGCCGCTCGCATCCTTGCTGATTAGTTGCTAGTTGTCGTGTGGAAGAAGTACTGCAACTACATCCTTCTGCTGCTCCCTACTGCTGTTGCTGCTCTCTGCGGCAACAATTTTACTTTCCCTTGGACTCCCAGATGCAGAGAAATGCCCTGCACAGCGCAGAAACCTGTCACACCATGGGTGGAATAGGGGGCTGCAAATCCGTGCTTGTGTCAGTGGCAGGGGTAAGCTGCACAAACATGTGCTCTCCTGTCACACGTTCTCCTCGCCAGACGCAGTGCAAAAGCTTTCCGCTTGCAATAAGAGCGAGAAAGGCAGATGCCGCGACTCCGGGGTTCGGAGAAGGCAACCGCAAGAGGCGAGTCTCCTTCGGTAGAAGCTGCTTTCCGGAGCCCTTGGCAACCGGCCAAGGAACCATGTGTGTCAGAGGGAGAATGCCGGTCAGTGCGAGGGCGGGGGAAAGCGTGAGCGCTGCGGGCAGGCGAATAAGGAAGGTGTTGAACAGGCATCTGGCACGGGAAACTTTCAGATTGTAACTGGAACATAGCTGCCGCTCGCATCCTTGCTGATTAGTTGCTAGTTGTCGTGTGGAAGAAGTACTGCAACGACTTCTTTCTGCTGCTCCCTACTGCTGTTGCTGCTCTCTGCGGCAACAATTTTACTTTCCCTTGGACTCCCAGATGCAGAGAAATGCCCTGCACAGCGCAGAAACCTGTCACACCATGGGTGGAATAGGGGGCTGCAAATCCGTGCTTGTGTCAGTGGCAGGGGTAAGCTGCACAAACATGTGCTGTCCTGTCACACGTTCTCCTCGCCAGACGCAGTGCAAAAGCTTTCCGCTTGCAATAAGAGCAAGAAAGGCAGATGCCGCGACTCCGGGGTTCGGAGAAGGCAACCGCAAGAGGCGAGTCTCCTTCGGTAGAAGCTGCTTTCCGGAGCCCTTGGCAACCGGCCAAGGAACCATGTGTGTTAGAGGGAGAATGCCGGTAAGCGCGAGGGCGGGGGAAAGCGTGAGCGCTGCGGGCAGGCGAATAAGGAAGGTGTTGAACAGGCATCTGGCACGGGAAACTTTCAGATTGTAAGTGGAACATAGCTGCCGCTCGCATCCTTGCTGATTAGTTGCTAGTTGTCGTGTGGAAGAAGTACTGCAACGACTTCTTTCTGCTGCTCCCTACTGCTGTTGCTGCTCTCTGCGGCAACAATTTTACTTTCCCTTGGACTCCCAGATGCAGAGAAATGCCCTGCACAGCGCAGAAACCTGTCACACCATGGGTGGAATAGGGTGCTGCAAATCCGTGCTTGTGTCAGTGGCAGGGGTGAGCTGAACAAACATGTGCTGTCCTGTCACACGTTCTCCTCGCCAGACGCAGTGCAAAAGCTTTCTGCTTGCATTAAGAGCAAGAAAGGCAGAAGACAGGACTCCGGAGCTCAGAGAAGGTAACCGCAAGAGGCGAGCCTCCTTCGGCAGAAGCTGCTTTCCGGAGCTCTTGGCAACCGGCCAAGGAACCATATGTGTCTGTGGAACGCTGCAGGTCAGCGCGCTGGCGGGGGAAAGCGCGAGCGCTGCGGGCAGGCGAATAAGGAAGGTGTTGAACAGGCATGTGGCACGCGAAACTTTCAGATTGCAAGTGGAACATAGCTGCCGCTCGCATCCTTGCTGATTAGTTGCTAGTTGTCGTGTGGAAGAAGTACTGCAACTACATCCTTCTGCTGCTCCCTACTGCTGTTGCTGCTCTCTGCGGCAACAATTTTACTTTCCCTTGGACTCCCAGATGCAGAGAAATGCCCTGCACAGCGCAGAAACCTGTCACACCATGGGTGGAACAGGGGGCTGCAAATCCGTGCTTGTGTCAGTGGCAGGGGTAAGCTGCACAAACATGTGCTCTCCTGTCACACGTTCTCCTCGCAAGACGCAGTGCAAAAGCTTTCCGCTTGCAATAAGAGCGAGAAAGGCAGATGCCGCGACTCCGGGGTTCGGAGAAGGCAACCGCAAGAGGCGAGTCTCCTTCGGTAGAAGCTGCTTTCCGGAGCCCTTGGCAACCGGCCAAGGAACCATGTGTGTCAGAGGGAGAATGCCGGTCAGTGCGAGGGCGGGGGAAAGCGTGAGCGCTGCGGGCAGGCGAATAAGGAAGGTGTTGAACAGGCATCTGGCACGGGAAACTTTCAGATTGTACTCTGGAACATAGCTGCCGCTCGCATCCTTGCTGATTAGTTGCTAGTTGTCGTGTGGAAGAAGTACTGCAACGACTTCTTTCTGCTGCTCCCTACTGCTGTTGCTGCTCTCTGCGGCAACAATTTTACTTTCCCTTGGACTCCCAGATGCAGAGAAATGCCCTGCACAGCGCAGAAACCTGCCACACCATGGGTGGAATAGGGGGCTGCAAATCCGTGCTTGTGTCAGTGGCAGGGGTAAGCTGCACAAACATGTGCTGTCCTGTCACACGTTCTCCTCGCCAGACGCAGTGCAAAACCTTTCCGCTTGCAATAAGAGCAAGAAAGGCAGATGCCGCGACTCCGGGGTTCGGAGAAGGCAACCGCAAGAGGCGAGTCTCCTTCGGTAGAAGCTGCTTTCCGGAGCCCTTGGCAACCGGCCAAGGAACCATGTGTGTCAGAGGGAGAATGCCGGTCAGCGCGCGGGAGGGGGAAAGCGCGGGCGGGGGAAAGCGCGAGCGCTGCGGGCAGGCGAATAAGGAAGGTGTTGAACAGGCATCTGGCACGCGAAACTTTCAGATTGCAAGTGGAACATAGCTGCCGCTCGCATGCTTGCTGATTAGTTGCTAGTTGTCGTGTGGAAGAAGTACTGCAACGACATCCTTCTGCTGCTCCCTACTGCTGTTGCTGCTCTCTGCGGCAACAATTTTACTTTCCCTTGGACTCCCAGATGCAGAGAAATGCCCTGCACAGCGCAGAAACCTGTCACACCATGGGTGGAATAGGGGGCTGCAAATCCGTGCTTGTGTCAGTGGCAGGGGTAAGCTGCACAAACATGTGCTGTCCTGTCACACGTTCTCCTCGCCAGACGCAGTGCAAAAGCTTTCTGCTTGCATTAAGAGCAAGAAAGGCAGAAGCCAGGACTCCGGAGCTCAGAGAAGGTAACCGCAAGAGGCGAGCCTCCTTCGGCAGAAGCTGCTTTCCGGAGCCCTTGGCAACCGGCCAAGGAACCATGTGTGTCAGAGGGAGAATGCCGGTCAGCGCGCGGGCGGGGGAAAGCGCGGGCGGGGGAAAGCGCGAGCTCTGCGAGCAGGCGAATAAGGAAGGTGTTGAACAGGCATGTGGCACGGGAAACTTTCAGATTGTAAGTGGAACATAGCTGCCGCTCGCATCCTTGCTGATTAGTTGCTAGTTGTCGTGTGGAAGAAGTACTGCAACGACTTCTTTCTGCTGCTCCCTACTGCTGTTGCTGCTCTCTGCGGCAACAATTTTACTTTCCCTTGGACTCCCAGATGCAGAGAAATGCCCTGCACAGCGCAGAAACCTGTCACACCATGGGTGGAATAGGGTGCTGCAAATCCGTGCTTGTGTCAGTGGCAGGGGTGAGCTGAACAAACATGTGCTCTCCTGTCACACGTTCTCCTCGCCAGACGCAGTGCAAAAGCTTTCTGCTTGCATTAAGAGCAAGAAAGGCAGAAGACAGGACTCCGGAGCTCAGAGAAGGTAACCGAAAGAGGCGAGCCTCCTTCGGCAGAAGCTGCTTTCCGGAGCTCTTGGCAACCGGCCAAGGAACCATATGTGTCTGTGGAACGCTGCTGGTCAGCGCGCTGGCGGGGGAAAGCGCGAGCGCTGCGGGCAGGCGAATAAGGAAGGTGTTGAACAGGCATCTGGCACGCGAAACTTTCAGATTGCAAATGGAACATAGCTGCCGCTCGCATGCTTGCTGATTAGTTGCTAGTTGTCGTGTGGAAGAAGTACTGCAACGACATCCTTCTGCTGCTCCCTACTGCTGTTGCTGCTCTCTGCGGCAACAATTTTACTTTCCCTTGGACTCCCAGATGCAGAGAAATGCCCTGCACAGCGCAGAAACCTGTCACACCATGGGTGGAATAGGGGGCTGCAAATCCGTGCTTGTGTCAGTGGCAGGGGTAAGCTGCACAAACATGTGCTGTCCTGTCACACGTTCTCCTCGCCAGACGCAGTGCAAAAGCTTTCTGCTTGCATTAAGAGCAAGAAAGGCAGAAGCCAGGACTCCGGAGCTCAGAGAAGGTAACCGCAAGAGGCGAGCCTCCTTCGGCAGAAGCTGCTTTCCGGAGCCCTTGGCAACCGGCCAAGGAACCATGTGTGTCAGAGGGAGAATGCCGGTCAGCGCGCGGGCGGGGGAAAGCGCGGGCGGGGGAAAGCGCGAGCACTGCGGGCAGGCGAATAAGGAAGGTGTTGAACAGGCATGTGGCACGGGAAACTTTCAGATTGTAAGTGGAACATAGCTGCCGCTCGCATCCTTGCTGATTAGTTGCTAGTTGTCGTGTGGAAGAAGTACTGCAACGACTTCTTTCTGCTGCTCCCTACTGCTGTTGCTGCTCTCTGCGGCAACAATTTTACTTTCCCTTGGACTCCCAGATGCAGAGAAATGCCCTGCACAGCGCAGAAACCTGTCACACCATGGGTGGAATAGGGTGCTGCAAATCCGTGCTTCTGTCAGTGGCAGGGGTGAGCTGAACAAACATGTGCTGTCCTGTCACACGTTCTCCTCGCCAGACGCAGTGCAAAAGCTTTCTGCTTGCAATAAGAGCAAGAAAGGCAGATGCCGCGACTCCGGGGTTCGGAGAAGGCAACCGCAAGAGGCGAGTCTCCTTCGGTAGAAGCTGCTTTCCGGAGCCCTTGGCAACCGGCCAAGGAACCATGTGTGTCAGAGGGAGAATGCCGGTCAGCGCGAGGGCGGGGGAAAGCGCGAGCGCTGCGGGCAGGCGAATAAGGAAGGTGTTGAACAGGCATCTGGCACACGAAACTTTCAGATTGTAAGTGGAACATAGCTGCCGCTCGCATCCTTGCTGATTAGTTGCTAGTTGTCGTGTGGAAGAAGTGCTGCAGCGACTTCTTTCTGCTGCTCCCTACTGCTGTTGCTGCTCTCTGCGGCAACAATTTTACTTTCCCTTGGACTCCCAGATGCAGAGAAATGCCCTGCACAGCGCAGAAACCTGTCACACCATGGGTGGAATAGGGTGCTGCAAATCCGTGCTTGTGTCAGTGGCAGGGGTGAGCTGCACAAACATGTGCTGTCCTGTCACACGTTCTCCTCGCCAGACGCAGTGCAAAAGCTTTCTGCTTGCATTAAGAGCAAGAAAGGCAGAAGCCAGGACTCCGGAGCTCAGAGAAGGTAACCGCAAGAGGCGAGCCTCCTTCGGCAGAAGCTGCTTTCCGGAGCTCTTGGCAACCGGCCAAGGAACCATATGTGTCTGTGGAACGCTGCTGGTCAGCGCGCTGGCGGGGGAAAGCGCGAGCGCTGCGGGCAGGCGAATAAGGAAGTTGTTGAACAGGCATGTGGCACGCGAAACTTTCAGATTGCAAGTGGAACATAGCTGCCGCTCGCATGCTTGCTGATTAGTTGCTAGTTGTCGTGTGGAAGAAGTACTGCAACGACATCCTTCTGCTGCTCCCTACTGCTGTTGCTGCTCTCTGCGGCAACAATTTTACTTTCCCTTGGACTCCCAGATGCAGAGAAATGCCCTGCACAGCGCAGAAACCTGTCACACCATGGGTGGAATAGGGGGCTGCAAATCCGTGCTTGTGTCAGTGGCAGGGGTAAGCTGCACAAACATGTGCTGTCCTGTCACACGTTCTCCTCGCCAGACGCAGTGCAAAAGCTTTCTGCTTGCATTAAGAGCAAGAAAGGCAGAAGCCAGGACTCCGGAGCTCAGAGAAGGTAACCGCAAGAGGCGAGCCTCCTTCGGCAGAAGCTGCTTTCCGGAGCCCTTGGCAACCGGCCAAGGAACCATGTGTGTCAGAGGGAGAATGCCGGTCAGCGCGGGGGCGGGGGAAAGCGCGGGCGGGGGAAAGCGCGAGCGGGGGAAAGCGCGAGCACTGCGGGCAGGCGAATAAGGAAGGTGTTGAACAGGCATGTGGCACGGGAAACTTTCAGATTGTAAGTGGAACATAGCTGCCGCTCGCATCCTTGCTGATTAGTTGCTAGTTGTCGTGTGGAAGAAGTACTGCAACGACTTCTTTCTGCTGCTCCCTACTGCTGTTGCTGCTCTCTGCGGCAACAATTTTACTTTCCCTTGGACTCCCAGATGCAGAGAAATGCCCTGCACAGCGCAGAAACCTGTCACACCATGGGTGGAATAGGGTGCTGCAAATCCGTGCTTGTGTCAGTGGCAGGGGTGAGCTGAACAAACATGTGCTGTCCTGTCACACGTTCTCCTCGCCAGACGCAGTGCAAAAGCTTTCTGCTTGCAATAAGAGCAAGAAAGGCAGATGCCGCGACTCCGGGGTTCGGAGAAGGCAACCGCAAGAGGCGAGTCTCCTTCGGTAGAAGCTGCTTTCCGGAGCCCTTGGCAACCGGCCAAGGAACCATGTGTGTCAGAGGGAGAATGCCGGTCAGCGCGAGGGCGGGGGAAAGCGCGAGCGCTGCGGGCAGGCGAATAAGGAAGGTGTTGAACAGGCATCTGGCACGGGAAACTTTCAGATTGTAAGTGGAACATAGCTGCCTCTCGCATCCTTGCTGATTAGTTGCTAGTTGTCGTGTGGAAGAAGTACTGCAACTACATCCTTCTGCTGCTCCCTACTGCTGTTGCTGCTCTCTGCGGCAACAATTTTACTTTCCCTTGGACTCCCAGATGCAGAGAAATGCCCTGCACAGCGCAGAAACCTGTCACACCATGGGTGGAATAGGGGGCTGCAAATCCGTGCTTGTGTCAGTGGCAGGGGTAAGCTGCACAAACATGTGCTGTCCTGTCACACGTTCTCCTCGCCAGACGCAGTGCAAAAGCTTTCCGCTTGCAATAAGAGAAAGAAAGGCAGATGCCGCGACTCCGGGGTTCGGAGAAGGCAACCGCAAGAGGCGAGTCTCCTTCGGCAGAAGCTGCTTTCCGGAGCCCTTGGCAACCGGCCAAGGAACCATGTGTGTCAGAGGGAGAATGCCGGTCAGCGCGCGGGCGGGGGAAAGCGCGAGCGCTGCGGGCAGGCGAACAAGGAAGGTGTTGAACAGGCATGTGGCATGGGAAACGTTCAGACTGCAAGTGGAACGTAGATGCTGCTCAGCCGCTTGCTGACAAGTCTCTAGTTGTCTTGTAGAAGAAGTACGGGCAAGACTTCCTTCTGCTGCTCCCTACTGCTGTTGCTGCTCTCTGCGACAACAATTTTACTTTCCCTTGGACTCCCAGATGCAGAGAAATGCCCTGCACAGCGCAGAAACCTGTCACACCATGGGTGGAATAGGGTGCTGCAAATCCGTGCTTGTGTCAGTGGCAGGGGTGAGCTGAACAAACATGTGCTGTCCTGTCACACGTTCTCCTCGCCAGACGCAGTGCAAAAGCTTTCCGCTTGCAATAAGAGCAAGAAAGGCAGATGCCGCGACTCCGGGGTTCGGAGAAGGCAACCGCAAGAGGCGAGTCTCCTTCGGTAGAAGCTGCTTTCCGGAGCCCTTGGCAACCGGCCAAGGAACCATGTGTGTCAGAGGGAGAATGCCGGTCAGCGCGCGGGCGGGGGAAATCGCGGGCGGGGGAAAGCGCGAGCGCTGCGGGCAGGCGAATAAGGAAGGTGTTGAACAGGCATCTGGCACGCGAAACTTTCAGATTGTAAGTGGAACATAGCTGCCGCTCGCATCCTTGCTGATTAGTTGCTAGTTGTCGTGTGGAAGAAGTACTGCAACTACATCCTTCTGCTGCTCCCTACTGCTGTTGCTGCTCTCTGCGGCAACAATTTTACTTTCCCTTGGACTCCCAGATGCAGAGAAATGCCCTGCACAGCGCAGAAACCTGTCACACCATGGGTGGAATAGGGTGCTGCAAATCCGTGCTTCTGTCAGTGGCAGGGGTGAGCTGAACAAACATGTGCTGTCCTGTCACACGTTCTCCTCGCCAGACGCAGTGCAAAAGCTTTCTGCTTGCATTAAGAGCAAGAAAGGCAGAAGCCAGGACTCCGGAGCTCAGAGAAGGTAACCGCAAGAGGCGAGCCTCCTTCGGCAGAAGCTGCTTTCCGGAGCTCTTGGCAACCGGCCAAGGAACCATGTGTGTCAGAGGGAGAGTGCCGGTCAGCGCGCGGGCGGGGGAAAGCGCGAGCGCTGCGGGCAGGCGAATAAGGAAGGTGTTGAACAGGCATGTGGCACGGGAAACTTTCAGATTGTAAGTGGAACAGAGCTGCCGCTCGCATCCTTGCTGATTAGTTGCTAGTTGTCGTGTGGAAGAAGTACTGCAACGACTTCTTTCTGCTGCTCCCTACTGCTGTTGCTGCTCTCTGCGGCAACAATTTTACTTTCCCTTGGACTCCCAGATGCAGAGAAATGCCCTGCACAGCGCAGAAACCTGTCACACCATGGGTGGAATAGGGTGCTGCAAATCCGTGCTTGTGTCAGTGGCAGGGGTGAGCTGAACAAACATGTGCTGTCCTGTCACACGTTCTCCTCGCCAGACGCAGTGCAAAAGCTTTCTGCTTGCATTAAGAGCAAGAAAGGCAGAAGACAGGACTCCGGAGCTCAGAGAAGGTAACCGCAAGAGGCGAGCCTCCTTCGGCAGAAGCTGCTTTCCGGAGCTCTTGGCAACCGGCCAAGGAACCATATGTGTCTGTGGAACGCTGCTGGTCAGCGCGCTGGCGGGGGAAAGCGCGAGCGCTGCGGGCAGGCGAATAAGGAAGGTGTTGAACAGGCATCTGGCACGCGAAACTTTCAGATTGCAAGTGGAACATAGCTGCCGCTCGCATCCTTGCTGATTAGTTGCTAGTTGTCGTGTGGAAGAAGTACTGCAACGACATCCTTCTGCTGCTCCCTACTGCTGTTGCTGCTCTCTGCGGCAACAATTTTACTTTCCCTTGGACTCCCAGATGCAGAGAAATGCCCTGCACAGCGCAGAAACCTGTCACACCATGGGTGGAATAGGGGGCTGCAAATCCGTGCTTGTGTCAGTGGCAGGGGTAAGCTGCACAAACATGTGCTGTCCTGTCACACGTTCTCCTCGCCAGACGCAGTGCAAAAGCTTTCTGCTTGCATTAAGAGCAAGAAAGGCAGAAGCCAGGACTCCGGAGCTCAGAGAAGGTAACCGCAAGAGGCGAGCCTCCTCCGGCAGAAGCTGCTTTCCGGAGCCCTTGGCAACCGGCCAAGGAACCATGTGTGTCAGAGGGAGAATGCCGGTCAGCGCGCGGGCGGGGGAAAGCGCGGGCGGGGGAAAGCGCGAGCGCTGCGAGCAGGCGAATAAGGAAGGTGTTGAACAGGCATCTGGCACGGGAAACTTTCAGATTGTAAGTGGAACATAGCTGCCGCTCGCATCCTTGCTGATTAGTTGCTAGTTGTCGTGTGGAAGAAGTACTGCAACGACTTCTTTCTGCTGCTCCCTACTGCTGTTGCTGCTCTCTGCGGCAACAATTTTACTTTCCCTTGGACTCCCAGATGCAGAGAAATGCCCTGCACAGCGCAGAAACCTGTCACACCATGGGTGGAATAGGGTGCTGCAAATCCGTGCTTGTGTCAGTGGCAGGGGTGAGCTGAACAAACATGTGCTGTCCTGTCACACGTTCTCCTCGCCAGACGCAGTGCAAAAGCTTTCTGCTTGCATTAAGAGCAAGAAAGGCAGAAGACAGGACTCCGGAGCTCAGAGAAGGTAACCGCAAGAGGCGAGCCTCCTTCGGCAGAAGCTGCTTTCCGGAGCTCTTGGCAACCGGCCAAGGAACCATATGTGTCTGTGGAACGCTGCAGGTCAGCGCGCTGGCGGGGGAAAGCGCGAGCGCTGCGGGCAGGCGAATAAGGAAGGTGTTGAACAGGCATGTGGCACGCGAAACTTTCAGATTGCAAGTGGAACATAGCTGCCGCTCGCATCCTTGCTGATTAGTTGCTAGTTGTCGTGTGGAAGAAGTACTGCAACTACATCCTTCTGCTGCTCCCTACTGCTGTTGCTGCTCTCTGCGGCAACAATTTTACTTTCCCTTGGACTCCCAGATGCAGAGAAATGCCCTGCACAGCGCAGAAACCTGTCACACCATGGGTGGAATAGGGGGCTGCAAATCCGTGCTTGTGTCAGTGGCAGGGGTAAGCTGCACAAACATGTGCTCTCCTGTCACACGTTCTCCTCGCCAGACGCAGTGCAAAAGCTTTCCGCTTGCAATAAGAGCGAGAAAGGCAGATGCCGCGACTCCGGGGTTCGGAGAAGGCAACCGCAAGAGGCGAGTCTCCTTCGGTAGAAGCTGCTTTCCGGAGCCCTTGGCAACCGGCCAAGGAACCATGTGTGTCAGAGGGAGAATGCCGGTCAGTGCGAGGGCGGGGGAAAGCGTGAGCGCTGCGGGCAGGCGAATAAGGAAGGTGTTGAACAGGCATCTGGCACGGGAAACTTTCAGATTGTAAGTGGAACATAGCTGCCGCTCGCATCCTTGCTGATTAGTTGCTAGTTGTCGTGTGGAAGAAGTACTGCAACGACTTCTTTCTGCTGCTCCCTACTGCTGTTGCTGCTCTCTGCGGCAACAATTTTACTTTCCCTTGGACTCCCAGATGCAGAGAAATGCCCTGCACAGCGCAGAAACCTGTCACACCATGGGTGGAATAGGGGGCTGCAAATCCGTGCTTGTGTCAGTGGCAGGGGTAAGCTGCACAAACATGTGCTGTCCTGTCACACGTTCTCCTCGCCAGACGCAGTGCAAAAGCTTTCCGCTTGCAATAAGAGCAAGAAAGGCAGATGCCGCGACTCCGGGGTTCGGAGAAGGCAACCGCAAGAGGCGAGTCTCCTTCGGTAGAAGCTGCTTTCCGGAGCCCTTGGCAACCGGCCAAGGAACCATGTGTGTTAGAGGGAGAATGCCGGTAAGCGCGAGGGCGGGGGAAAGCGTGAGCGCTGCGGGCAGGCGAATAAGGAAGGTGTTGAACAGGCATCTGGCACGGGAAACTTTCAGATTGTAAGTGGAACATAGCTGCCGCTCGCATCCTTGCTGATTAGTTGCTAGTTGTCGTGTGGAAGAAGTACTGCAACGACTTCTTTCTGCTGCTCCCTACTGCTGTTGCTGCTCTCTGCGGCAACAATTTTACTTTCCCTTGGACTCCCAGATGCAGAGAAATGCCCTGCACAGCGCAGAAACCTGTCACACCATGGGTGGAATAGGGTGCTGCAAATCCGTGCTTGTGTCAGTGGCAGGGGTGAGCTGAACAAACATGTGCTGTCCTGTCACACGTTCTCCTCGCCAGACGCAGTGCAAAACCTTTCCGCTTGCAATAAGAGCAAGAAAGGCAGATGCCGCGACTCCGGGGTTCGGAGAAGGCAACCGCAAGAGGCGAGTCTCCTTCGGTAGAAGCTGCTTTCCGGAGCCCTTGGCAACCGGCCAAGGAACCATGTGTGTCAGAGGGAGAATGCCGGTCAGCGCGCGGGAGGGGGAAAGCGCGGGCGGGGGAAAGCGCGAGCGCTGCGGGCAGGCGAATAAGGAAGGTGTTGAACAGGCATCTGGCACGCGAAACTTTCAGATTGCAAGTGGAACATAGCTGCCGCTCGCATCCTTGCTGATTAGTTTCTAGTTGTCGTGTGGAAGAAGTACTGCAACGACATCCTTCTGCTGCTCCCTACTGCTGTTGCTGCTCTCTGCGGCAACAATTTTACTTTCCCTTGGACTCCCAGATGCAGAGAAATGCCCTGCACAACGCAGAAACCTGTCACACCATGGGTGGAATAGGGGGCTGCAAATCCGTGCTTGTGTCAGTGGCAGGGGTAAGCTGCACAAACATGTGCTGTCCTGTCACACGTTCTCCTCGCCAGACGCAGTGCAAAAGCTTTCCGCTTGCATTAAGAGCAAGAAAGGCAGAAGCCAGGACTCCGGAGCTCAGAGAAGGTAACCGCAAGAGGCGAGCCTCCTTCGGCAGAAGCTGCTTTCCGGAGCTCTTGACAACCGGCCAAGGAACCATGTGTGTCAGAGGGAGAGTGCCGGTCAGAGCGCGGGCGGGGGAAAGCGCGAGCGCTGCGGGCAGGCGAATAAGGAAGGTGTTGAACAGGCATGTGGCATGGGAAACTTTCAGACTGCAAGTGGAACGTAGATGCTGCTCAGCCGCTTGCTGACAAGTCTCTAGTTGTCTTGTAGAAGAAGTACGGGCAAGACTTCCTTCTGCTGCTCCCTACTGCTGTTGCTGCTCTCTGCGACAACAATTTTACTTTCCCTTGGACTCCCAGATGCAGAGAAATGCCCTGCACAGCGCAGAAACCTCTCACACCATGGGTGGAATAGGGTGCTGCAAATCCGTGCTTGTGTCAGTGGCAGGGGTGAGCTGAACAAACATGTGCTGTCCTGTCACACGTTCTCCTCGCCAGACGCAGTGCAAAAGCTTTCTGCTTGCAATAAGAGCAAGAAAGGCAGATGCCGCGACTCCGGGGTTCGGAGAAGGCAACCGCAAGAGGCGAGTCTCCTTCGGTAGAAGCTGCTTTCCGGAGCCCTTGGCAACCGGCAAAGGAACCATGTGTGTCAGAGGGAGAATGCCGGTCAGCGCGAGGGCGGGGGAAAGCGCGAGCGCTGCGGGCAGGCGAATAAGGAAGGTGTTGAACAGGCATGTGGCACGGGAAACTTTCAGATTGTAAGTGGAACATAGCTGCCGCTCGCATCCTTGCTGATTAGTTGCTAGTTGTCGTGTGGAAGAAGTACTGCAACGACATCCTTCTGCTGCTCCCTACTGCTGTTGCTGCTCTCTGCGGCAACAATTTTACTTTCCCTTGGAGTCCCAGATGCAGAGAAATGCCCTGCACAGCGCAGAAACCTGTCACACCATGGGTGGAATAGGGGGCTGCAAATCCGTGCTTGTGTCAGTGGCAGGGGTAAGCTGCACAAACTTGTGCTGTCCTGTCACACGTTCTCCTCGCCAGACGCAGTGCAAAAGCTTTCTGCTTGCATTAAGAGCAAGAAAGGCAGAAGCCAGGACTCAGGAGCTCAGAGAAGGTAACCGCAAGAGGCGAGCCTCCTTCGGCAGAAGCTGCTTTCCGGAGCCCTTGGCAACCGGCCAAGGAACCATGTGTGTCAGAGGGAGAATGCCGGTCAGCGCGCGGGCGGGGGAAAGCGCGGGCGGGGGAAAGCGCGAGCGCTGCGGGCAGGCGAATAAGGAAGTTGTTGAACAGGCATGTGGCACGCGAAACTTTCAGATTGCAAGTGGAACATAGCTGCCGCTCGCATGCTTGCTGATTAGTTGCTAGTTGTCGTGTGGAAGAAGTACTGCAACGACCTCTTTCTGCTGCTCCCTACTGCTGTTGCTGCTCTCTGCGGCAACAATTTTACTTTCCCTTGGACTCCCAGATGCAGAGAAATGCCCTGCACAGCGCAGAAACCTGTCACACCATGGGTGGAATAGGGTGCTGCAAATCCGTGCTTGTGTCAGTGGCAGGGGTGAGCTGAACAAACATGTGCTGTCCTGTCACACGTTCTCCTCGCCAGACGCAGTGCAAAAGCTTTCTGCTTGCATTAAGAGCAAGAAAGGCAGAAGCCAGGACTCCGGAGCTCAGAGAAGGTAACCGCAAGAGGCGAGCCTCCTTCGGCAGAAGCTGCTTTCCGGAGCTCTTGGCAACCGGCCAAGGAACCATATGTGTCTGTGGAACGCTGCAGGTCAGCGCGCTGGCGGGGGAAAGCGCGAGCGCTGCGGGCAGGCGAATAAGGAAGGTGTTGAACAGGCATGTGGCACGCGAAACTTTCAGATTGCAAGTGGAACATAGCTGCCGCTCGCATCCTTGCTGATTAGTTGCTAGTTGTCGTGTGGAAGAAGTACTGCAACTACATCCTTCTGCTGCTCCCTACTGCTGTTGCTGCTCTCTGCGGCAACAATTTTACTTTCCCTTGGACTCCCAGATGCAGAGAAATGCCCTGCACAGCGCAGAAACCTGTCACACCATGGGTGGAATAGGGGGCTGCAAATCCGTGCTTGTGTCAGTGGCAGGGGTAAGCTGCACAAACATGTGCTCTCCTGTCACACGTTCTCCTCGCCAGACGCAGTGCAAAAGCTTTCCGCTTGCAATAAGAGCGAGAAAGGCAGATGCCGCGACTCCGGGGTTCGGAGAAGGCAACCGCAAGAGGCGAGTCTCCTTCGGTAGAAGCTGCTTTCCGGAGCCCTTGGCAACCGGCCAAGGAACCATGTGTGTCAGAGGGAGAATGCCGGTCAGTGCGAGGGCGGGGGAAAGCGTGAGCGCTGCGGGCAGGCGAATAAGGAAGGTGTTGAACAGGCATCTGGCACGGGAAACTTTCAGATTGTAAGTGGAACATAGCTGCCGCTCGCATCCTTGCTGATTAGTTGCTAGTTGTCGTGTGGAAGAAGTACTGCAACGACTTCTTTCTGCTGCTCCCTACTGCTGTTGCTGCTCTCTGCGGCAACAATTTTACTTTCCCTTGGACTCCCAGATGCAGAGAAATGCCCTGCACAGCGCAGAAACCTGTCACACCATGGGTGGAATAGGGTGCTGCAAATCCGTGCTTGTGTCAGTGGCAGGGGTGAGCTGAACAAACATGTGCTGTCCTGTCACACGTTCTCCTCGCCAGACGCAGTGCAAAACCTTTCCGCTTGCAATAAGAGCAAGAAAGGCAGATGCCGCGACTCCGGGGTTCGGAGAAGGCAACCGCAAGAGGCGAGTCTCCTTCGGTAGAAGCTGCTTTCCGGAGCCCTTGGCAACCGGCCAAGGAACCATGTGTGTCAGAGGGAGAATGCCGGTCAGCGCGCGGGAGGGGGAAAGCGCGGGCGGGGGAAAGCGCGAGCGCTGCGGGCAGGCGAATAAGGAAGGTGTTGAACAGGCATCTGGCACGCGAAACTTTCAGATTGCAAGTGGAACATAGCTGCCGCTCGCATCCTTGCTGATTAGTTTCTAGTTGTCGTGTGGAAGAAGTACTGCAACGACATCCTTCTGCTGCTCCCTACTGCTGTTGCTGCTCTCTGCGGCAACAATTTTACTTTCCCTTGGACTCCCAGATGCAGAGAAATGCCCTGCACAACGCAGAAACCTGTCACACCATGGGTGGAATAGGGGGCTGCAAATCCGTGCTTGTGTCAGTGGCAGGGGTAAGCTGCACAAACATGTGCTGTCCTGTCACACGTTCTCCTCGCCAGACGCAGTGCAAAAGCTTTCCGCTTGCATTAAGAGCAAGAAAGGCAGAAGCCAGGACTCCGGAGCTCAGAGAAGGTAACCGCAAGAGGCGAGCCTCCTTCGGCAGAAGCTGCTTTCCGGAGCTCTTGACAACCGGCCAAGGAACCATGTGTGTCAGAGGGAGAGTGCCGGTCAGAGCGCGGGCGGGGGAAAGCGCGAGCGCTGCGGGCAGGCGAATAAGGAAGGTGTTGAACAGGCATGTGGCATGGGAAACTTTCAGACTGCAAGTGGAACGTAGATGCTGCTCAGCCGCTTGCTGACAAGTCTCTAGTTGTCTTGTAGAAGAAGTACGGGCAAGACTTCCTTCTGCTGCTCCCTACTGCTGTTGCTGCTCTCTGCGACAACAATTTTACTTTCCCTTGGACTCCCAGATGCAGAGAAATGCCCTGCACAGCGCAGAAACCTCTCACACCATGGGTGGAATAGGGTGCTGCAAATCCGTGCTTGTGTCAGTGGCAGGGGTGAGCTGAACAAACATGTGCTGTCCTGTCACACGTTCTCCTCGCCAGACGCAGTGCAAAAGCTTTCTGCTTGCAATAAGAGCAAGAAAGGCAGATGCCGCGACTCCGGGGTTCGGAGAAGGCAACCGCAAGAGGCGAGTCTCCTTCGGTAGAAGCTGCTTTCCGGAGCCCTTGGCAACCGGCAAAGGAACCATGTGTGTCAGAGGGAGAATGCCGGTCAGCGCGAGGGCGGGGGAAAGCGCGAGCGCTGCGGGCAGGCGAATAAGGAAGGTGTTGAACAGGCATGTGGCACGGGAAACTTTCAGATTGTAAGTGGAACATAGCTGCCGCTCGCATCCTTGCTGATTAGTTGCTAGTTGTCGTGTGGAAGAAGTACTGCAACGACATCCTTCTGCTGCTCCCTACTGCTGTTGCTGCTCTCTGCGGCAACAATTTTACTTTCCCTTGGAGTCCCAGATGCAGAGAAATGCCCTGCACAGCGCAGAAACCTGTCACACCATGGGTGGAATAGGGGGCTGCAAATCCGTGCTTGTGTCAGTGGCAGGGGTAAGCTGCACAAACTTGTGCTGTCCTGTCACACGTTCTCCTCGCCAGACGCAGTGCAAAAGCTTTCTGCTTGCATTAAGAGCAAGAAAGGCAGAAGCCAGGACTCAGGAGCTCAGAGAAGGTAACCGCAAGAGGCGAGCCTCCTTCGGCAGAAGCTGCTTTCCGGAGCCCTTGGCAACCGGCCAAGGAACCATGTGTGTCTGAGGGAGAATGCCGGTCAGCGCGCGGGCGGGGGAACGCGCGGGCGGGGGAAAGCGCGAGCGCTGCGGGCAGGCGAATAAGGAAGTTGTTGAACAGGCATGTGGCACGCGAAACTTTCAGATTGCAAGTGGAACATAGCTGCCGCTCGCATGCTTGCTGATTAGTTGCTAGTTGTCGTGTGGAAGAAGTACTGCAACGACCTCTTTCTGCTGCTCCCTACTGCTGTTGCTGCTCTCTGCGGCAACAATTTTACTTTCCCTTGGACTCCCAGATGCAGAGAAATGCCCTGCACAGCGCAGAAACCTGTCACACCATGGGTGGAATAGGGTGCTGCAAATCCGTGCTTGTGTCAGTGGCAGGGGTGAGCTGAACAAACATGTGCTGTCCTGTCACACGTTCTCCTCGCCAGACGCAGTGCAAAAGCTTTCTGCTTGCATTAAGAGCAAGAAAGGCAGAAGCCAGGACTCCGGAGCTCAGAGAAGGTAACCGCAAGAGGCGAGCCTCCTTCGGCAGAAGCTGCTTTCCGGAGCTCTTGGCAACCGGCCAAGGAACCATATGTGTCTGTGGAACGCTGCTGGTCAGCGCGCTGGCGGGGGAAAGCGCGAGCGCTGCGGGCAGGCGAATAAGGAAGGTGTTGAACAGGCATCTGGCACGCGAAACTTTCAGATTGTAAGTGGAACATAGCTGCCGCTCGCATCCTTGCTGATTAGTTGCTAGTTGTCGTGTGGAAGAAGTACTGCAACGACTTCTTTCTGCTGCTCCCTACTGCTGTTGCTGCTCTCTGCGGCAACAATTTTACTTTCCCTTGGACTCCCAGATGCAGAGAAATGCCCTGCACAGCGCAGAAACCTCTCACACCATGGGTGGAATAGGGTGCTGCAAATCCGTGCTTGTGTCAGTGGCAGGGGTGAGCTGAACAAACATGTGCTGTCCTGTCACACGTTCTCCTCGCCAGACGCAGTGCAAAAGCTTTCCGCTTGCACATAGAGCAAGAAAGGCAGATGCCGCGACTCCGGGGTTCGGAGAAGGCAACCGCAAGAGGCGAGTCTCCTTCGGTAGAAGCTGCTTTCCGGAGCCATTCGCAACCGGCCAAGGAACCATGTGTGTCAGAGGGAGAATGCCGGTCAGCGCGCGGGCGGGGGAAAGCGCGGGCGGGGGAAAGCGCGAGCGCTGCGGGCAGGCGAATAAGGAAGGTGTTGAACAGGCATCTGGCACGGGAAACTTTCAGACTGCAAGTGGAACGTAGATGCTGCTCAGCCGCTTGCTGACAAGTCTCTAGTTGTCTTGTAGAAGAAGTACGGGCAAGACTTCCTTCTGCTGCTCCCTACTGCTGTTGCTGCTCTCTGCGGCAACAATTTTACTTTCCCTTGGACTCCCAGATGCAGAGAAATGCCCTGCACAGCGCAGAAACCTGTCACACCATGGGTGGAATAGGGTGCTGCAAATCCGTGCTTGTGTCAGTGGCAGGGGTGAGCTGCACAAACATGTGCTGTCCTGTCACACGTTCTCCTCGCCAGACGCAGTGCAAAAGCTTTCTGCTTGCATTAAGAGCAAGAAAGGCAGAAGACAGGACTCCGGAGCTCAGAGAAGGTAACCGCAAGAGGCGAGCCTCCTTCGGCAGAAGCTGCTTTCCGGAGCTCTTGGCAACCGGCCAAGGAACCATATGTGTCTGTGGAACGCTGCTGGTCAGCGCGCTGGCGGGGGAAAGCGCGAGCGCTGCGGGCAGGCGAATAAGGAAGGTGTTGAACAGGCATCTGGCACGCGAAACTTTCAGATTGCAAATGGAACATAGCTGCCGCTCGCATGCTTGCTGATTAGTTGCTAGTTGTCGTGTGGAAGAAGTACTGCAACGACATCCTTCTGCTGCTCCCTACTGCTGTTGCTGCTCTCTGCGGCAACAATTTTACTTTCCCTTGGACTCCCAGATGCAGAGAAATGCCCTGCACAGCGCAGAAACCTGTCACACCATGGGTGGAATAGGGGGCTGCAAATCCGTGCTTGTGTCAGTGGCAGGGGTAAGCTGCACAAACATGTGCTGTCCTGTCACACGTTCTCCTCGCCAGACGCAGTGCAAAAGCTTTCTGCTTGCATTAAGAGCAAGAAAGGCAGAAGACAGGACTCCGGAGCTCAGAGAAGGTAACCGCAAGAGGCGAGCCTCCTTCGGCAGAAGCTGCTTTCCGGAGCCCTTGGCAACCGGCCAAGGAACCATGTGTGTCAGAGGGAGAATGCCGGTCAGCGCGCGGGCGGGGGAAAGCGCGGGCGGGGGAAAGCGCGAGCACTGCGGGCAGGCGAATAAGGAAGGTGTTGAACAGGCATGTGGCACGGGAAACTTTCAGATTGTAAGTGGAACATAGCTGCCGCTCGCATCCTTGCTGATTAGTTGCTAGTTGTCGTGTGGAAGAAGTACTGCAACGACTTCTTTCTGCTGCTCCCTACTGCTGTTGCTGCTCTCTGCGGCAACAATTTTACTTTCCCTTGGACTCCCAGATGCAGAGAAATGCCCTGCACAGCGCAGAAACCTGTCACACCATGGGTGGAATAGGGTGCTGCAAATCCGTGCTTCTGTCAGTGGCAGGGGTGAGCTGAACAAACATGTGCTGTCCTGTCACACGTTCTCCTCGCCAGACGCAGTGCAAAAGCTTTCTGCTTGCAATAAGAGCAAGAAAGGCAGATGCCGCGACTCCGGGGTTCGGAGAAGGCAACCGCAAGAGGCGAGTCTCCTTCGGTAGAAGCTGCTTTCCGGAGCCCTTGGCAACCGGCCAAGGAACCATGTGTGTCAGAGGGAGAATGCCGGTCAGCGCGAGGGCGGGGGAAAGCGCGAGCGCTGCGGGCAGGCGAATAAGGAAGGTGTTGAACAGGCATCTGGCACACGAAACTTTCAGATTGTAAGTGGAACATAGCTGCCGCTCGCATCCTTGCTGATTAGTTGCTAGTTGTCGTGTGGAAGAAGTGCTGCAGCGACTTCTTTCTGCTGCTCCCTACTGCTGTTGCTGCTCTCTGCGGCAACAATTTTACTTTCCCTTGGACTCCCAGATGCAGAGAAATGCCCTGCACAGCGCAGAAACCTGTCACACCATGGGTGGAATAGGGTGCTGCAAATCCGTGCTTGTGTCAGTGGCAGGGGTGAGCTGCACAAACATGTGCTGTCCTGTCACACGTTCTCCTCGCCAGACGCAGTGCAAAAGCTTTCTGCTTGCATTAAGAGCAAGAAAGGCAGAAGCCAGGACTCCGGAGCTCAGAGAAGGTAACCGCAAGAGGCGAGCCTCCTTCGGCAGAAGCTGCTTTCCGGAGCTCTTGGCAACTGGCCAAGGAACCATGTGTGTCAGAGGGAGAGTGCCGGTCAGAGCGCGGGCGGGGGAAAGCGCGAGCGCTGCGGGCAGGCGAATAAGGAAGGTGTTGAACAGGCATGTGGCACGGGAAACTTTCAGATTGTAAGTGGAACATAGCTGCCGCTCGCATCCTTGCTGATTAGTTGCTAGTTGTCGTGTGGAAGAAGTACTGCAACGACTTCTTTCTGCTGCTCCCTACTGCTGTTGCTGCTCTCTGCGGCAACAATTTTACTTTCCCTTGGACTCCCAGATGCAGAGAAATGCCCTGCACAGCGCAGAAACCTGTCACACCATGGGTGGAATAGGGTGCTGCAAATCCGTGCTTGTGTCAGTGGCAGGGGTGAGCTGAACAAACATGTGCTGTCCTGTCACACGTTCTCCTCGCCAGACGCAGTGCAAAAGCTTTCTGCTTGCATTAAGAGCAAGAAAGGCAGAAGACAGGACTCCGGAGCTCAGAGAAGGTAACCGAAAGAGGCGAGCCTCCTTCGGCAGAAGCTGCTTTCCGGAGCTCTTGGCAACCGGCCAAGGAACCATATGTGTCTGTGGAACGCTGCTGGTCAGCGCGCTGGCGGGGGAAAGCGCGAGCGCTGCGGGCAGGCGAATAAGGAAGTTGTTGAACAGGCATGTGGCACGCGAAACTTTCAGATTGCAAGTGGAACATAGCTGCCGCTCGCATGCTTGCTGATTAGTTTCTAGTTGTCGTGTGGAAGAAGTACTGCAACGACATCCTTCTGCTGCTCCCTACTGCTGTTGCTGCTCTCTGCGGCAACAATTTTACTTTCCCTTGGACTCCCAGATGCAGAGAAATGCCCTGCACAGCGCAGAAACCTGTCACACCATGGGTGGAATAGGGGGCTGCAAATCCGTGCTTGTGTCAGTGGCAGGGGTAAGCTGCACAAACATGTGCTGTCCTGTCACACGTTCTCCTCGCCAGACGCAGTGCAAAAGCTTTCTGCTTGCATTAAGAGCAAGAAAGGCAGAAGCCAGGACTCCGGAGCTCAGAGAAGGTAACCGCAAGAGGCGAGCCTCCTTCGGCAGAAGCTGCTTTCCGGAGCCCTTGGCAACCGGCCAAGGAACCATGTGTGTCAGAGGGAGAATGCCGGTCAGCGCGGGGGCGGGGGAAAGCGCGGGCGGGGGAAAGCGCGAGCGGGGGAAAGCGCGAGCACTGCGGGCAGGCGAATAAGGAAGGTGTTGAACAGGCATGTGGCACGGGAAACTTTCAGATTGTAAGTGGAACATAGCTGCCGCTCGCATCCTTGCTGATTAGTTGCTAGTTGTCGTGTGGAAGAAGTACTGCAACGACTTCTTTCTGCTGCTCCCTACTGCTGTTGCTGCTCTCTGCGGCAACAATTTTACTTTCCCTTGGACTCCCAGATGCAGAGAAATGGCCTGCACAGCGCAGAAACCTGTCACACCATGGGTGGAATAGGGTGCTGCAAATCCGTGCTTGTGTCAGTGGCAGGGGTGAGCTGAACAAACATGTGCTGTCCTGTCACACGTTCTCCTCGCCAGACGCAGTGCAAAAGCTTTCTGCTTGCAATAAGAGCAAGAAAGGCAGATGCCGCGACTCCGGGGTTCGGAGAAGGCAACCGCAAGAGGCGAGTCTCCTTCGGTAGAAGCTGCTTTCCGGAGCCCTTGGCAACCGGCCAAGGAACCATGTGTGTCAGAGGGAGAATGCCGGTCAGCGCGAGGGCGGGGGAAAGCGCGAGCGCTGCGGGCAGGCGAATAAGGAAGGTGTTGAACAGGCATCTGGCACGGGAAACTTTCAGATTGTAAGTGGAACATAGCTGCCTCTCGCATCCTTGCTGATTAGTTGCTAGTTGTCGTGTGGAAGAAGTACTGCAACTACATCCTTCTGCTGCTCCCTACTGCTGTTGCTGCTCTCTGCGGCAACAATTTTACTTTCCCTTGGACTCCCAGATGCAGAGAAATGCCCTGCACAGCGCAGAAACCTGTCACACCATGGGTGGAATAGGGGGCTGCAAATCCGTGCTTGTGTCAGTGGCAGGGGTAAGCTGCACCAACATGTGCTGTCCTGTCACACGTTCTCCTCGCCAGACGCAGTGCAAAAGCTTTCCGCTTGCAATAAGAGAAAGAAAGGCAGATGCCGCGACTCCGGGGTTCGGAGAAGGCAACCGCAAGAGGCGAGTCTCCTTCGGCAGAAGCTGCTTTCCGGAGCCCTTGGCAACCGGCCAAGGAACCATGTGTGTCAGAGGGAGAATGCCGGTCAGCGCGCGGGCGGGGGAAAGCGCGAGCGCTGCGGGCAGGCGAACAAGGAAGGTGTTGAACAGGCATGTGGCATGGGAAACGTTCAGACTGCAAGTGGAACGTAGATGCTGCTCAGCCGCTTGCTGACAAGTCTCTAGTTGTCTTGTAGAAGAAGTACGGGCAAGACTTCCTTCTGCTGCTCCCTACTGCTGTTGCTGCTCTCTGCGACAACAATTTTACTTTCCCTTGGACTCCCAGATGCAGAGAAATGCCCTGCACAGCGCAGAAACCTGTCACACCATGGGTGGAATAGGGTGCTGCAAATCCGTGCTTGTGTCAGTGGCAGGGGTGAGCTGAACAAACATGTGCTGTCCTGTCACACGTTCTCCTCGCCAGACGCAGTGCAAAAGCTTTCCGCTTGCAATAAGAGCAAGAAAGGCAGATGCCGCGACTCCGGGGTTCGGAGAAGGCAACCGCAAGAGGCGAGTCTCCTTCGGTAGAAGCTGCTTTCCGGAGCCCTTGGCAACCGGCCAAGGAACCATGTGTGTCAGAGGGAGAATGCCGGTCAGCGCGCGGGCG
Organism: Cyanistes caeruleus; assembly: GCF_971803275.1. Classification (NCBI taxonomy): domain Eukaryota; kingdom Metazoa; phylum Chordata; class Aves; order Passeriformes; family Paridae; genus Cyanistes; species Cyanistes caeruleus. Next base: position 67,950,816 of record NC_141705.1, read on the forward strand.
GGGGAAATCGCGGGCGGGGGAAAGCGCGAGCGCTGCGGGCAGGCGAATAAGGAAGGTGTTGAACAGGCATCTGGCACGCGAAACTTTCAGATTGTAAGTGGAACATAGCTGCCGCTCGCATCCTTGCTGATTAGTTGCTAGTTGTCGTGTGGAAGAAGTACTGCAACTACATCCTTCTGCTGCTCCCTACTGCTGTTGCTGCTCTCTGCGGCAACAATTTTACTTTCCCTTGGACTCCCAGATGCAGAGAAATGCCCTGCACAGCGCAGAAACCTGTCACACCATGGGTGGAATAGGGTGCTGCAAATCCGTGCTTCTGTCAGTGGCAGGGGTGAGCTGAACAAACATGTGCTGTCCTGTCACACGTTCTCCTCGCCAGACGCAGTGCAAAAGCTTTCTGCTTGCATTAAGAGCAAGAAAGGCAGAAGCCAGGACTCCGGAGCTCAGAGAAGGTAACCGCAAGAGGCGAGCCTCCTTCGGCAGAAGCTGCTTTCCGGAGCTCTTGGCAACCGGCCAAGGAACCATGTGTGTCAGAGGGAGAGTGCCGGTCAGCGCGCGGGCGGGGGAAAGCGCGAGCGCTGCGGGCAGGCGAATAAGGAAGGTGTTGAACAGGCATGTGGCACGGGAAACTTTCAGATTGTAAGTGGAACAGAGCTGCCGCTCGCATCCTTGCTGATTAGTTGCTAGTTGTCGTGTGGAAGAAGTACTGCAACGACTTCTTTCTGCTGCTCCCTACTGCTGTTGCTGCTCTCTGCGGCAACAATTTTACTTTCCCTTGGACTCCCAGATGCAGAGAAATGCCCTGCACAGCGCAGAAACCTGTCACACCATGGGTGGAATAGGGTGCTGCAAATCCGTGCTTGTGTCAGTGGCAGGGGTGAGCTGAACAAACATGTGCTGTCCTGTCACACGTTCTCCTCGCCAGACGCAGTGCAAAAGCTTTCTGCTTGCATTAAGAGCAAGAAAGGCAGAAGACAGGACTCCGGAGCTCAGAGAAGGTAACCGCAAGAGGCGAGCCTCCTTCGGCAGAAGCTGCTTTCCGGAGCTCTTGGCAACCGGCCAAGGAACCATATGTGTCTGTGGAACGCTGCTGGTCAGCGCGCTGGCGGGGGAAAGCGCGAGCGCTGCGGGCAGGCGAATAAGGAAGGTGTTGAACAGGCATCTGGCACGCGAAACTTTCAGATTGCAAGTGGAACATAGCTGCCGCTCGCATCCTTGCTGATTAGTTGCTAGTTGTCGTGTGGAAGAAGTACTGCAACGACATCCTTCTGCTGCTCCCTACTGCTGTTGCTGCTCTCTGCGGCAACAATTTTACTTTCCCTTGGACTCCCAGATGCAGAGAAATGCCCTGCACAGCGCAGAAACCTGTCACACCATGGGTGGAATAGGGGGCTGCAAATCCGTGCTTGTGTCAGTGGCAGGGGTAAGCTGCACAAACATGTGCTGTCCTGTCACACGTTCTCCTCGCCAGACGCAGTGCAAAAGCTTTCTGCTTGCATTAAGAGCAAGAAAGGCAGAAGCCAGGACTCCGGAGCTCAGAGAAGGTAACCGCAAGAGGCGAGCCTCCTCCGGCAGAAGCTGCTTTCCGGAGCCCTTGGCAACCGGCCAAGGAACCATGTGTGTCAGAGGGAGAATGCCGGTCAGCGCGCGGGCGGGGGAAAGCGCGGGCGGGGGAAAGCGCGAGCGCTGCGAGCAGGCGAATAAGGAAGGTGTTGAACAGGCATGTGGCACGGGAAACTTTCAGATTGTAAGTGGAACATAGCTGCCGCTCCCATCCTTGCTGATTAGTTGCTAGTTGTCGTGTGGAAGAAGTACTGCAACGACTTCTTTCTGCTGCTCCCTACTGCTGTTGCTGCTCTCTGCGGCAACAATTTTACTTTCCCTTGGACTCCCAGATGCAGAGAAATGCCCTGCACAGCGCAGAAACCTGTCACACCATGGGTGGAATAGGGTGCTGCAAATCCGTGCTTGTGTCAGTGGCAGGGGTGAGCTGAACAAACATGTGCTGTCCTGTCACACGTTCTCCTCGCCAGACGCAGTGCAAAAGCTTTCTGCTTGCATTAAGAGCAAGAAAGGCAGAAGCCAGGACTCCGGAGCTCAGAGAAGGTAACCGCAAGAGGCGAGCCTCCTTCGGCAGAAGCTGCTTTCCGGAGCCCTTGGCAACCGGCCAAGGAACCATGTGTGTCAGAGGGAGAATGCCGGTCAGCGCGCGGGCGGGGGAAAGCGCGGGCGGGGGAAAGCGCGAGCACTGCGGGCAGGCGAATAAGGAAGGTGTTGAACAGGCATGTGGCACGGGAAACTTTCAGATTGTAAGTGGAACATAGCTGCCGCTCGCATCCTTGCTGATTAGTTGCTAGTTGTCGTGTGGAAGAAGTACTGCAACGACTTCTTTCTGCTGCTCCCTACTGCTGTTGCTGCTCTCTGCGGCAACAATTTTACTTTCCCTTGGACTCCCAGATGCAGAGAAATGCCCTGCACAGCGCAGAAACCTGTCACACCATGGGTGGAATAGGGTGCTGCAAATCCGTGCTTGTGTCAGTGGCAGGGGTGAGCTGAACAAACATGTGCTGTCCTGTCACACGTTCTCCTCGCCAGACGCAGTGCAAAAGCTTTCTGCTTGCATTAAGAGCAAGAAAGGCAGAAGCCAGGACTCCGGAGCTCAGAGAAGGTAACCGCAAGAGGCGAGCCTCCTTCGGCAGAAGCTGCTTTCCGGAGCTCTTGGCAACCGGCCAAGGAACCATGTGTGTCAGAGGGAGAGTGCCGGTCAGAGCGCGGGCGGGGGAAAGCGCGAGCGCTGCGGGCAGGCGAATAAGGAAGGTGTTGAACAGGCATGTGGCATGGGAAACTTTCAGACTGCAAGTGGAACGTAGATGCTGCTCAGCCACTTGCTGACAAGTCTCTAGTTGTCTTGTAGAAGAAGTACGGGCCAGACTTCCTTCTGCTGCTCCCTACTGCTGTTGCTGCTCTCTGCGACAACAATTTTACTTTCCCTTGGACTCCCAGATGCAGAGAAATGCCCTGCACAGCGCAGAAACCTGTCACACCATGGGTGGAATAGGGTGCTGCAAATCCGTGCTTGTGTCAGTGGCAGGGGTGAGCTGAACAAACATGTGCTGTCCTGTCACACGTTCTCCTCGCCAGACGCAGTGCAAAACCTTTCCGCTTGCAATAAGAGCAAGAAAGGCAGATGCCGCGACTCCGGGGTTCGGAGAAGGCAACCGCAAGAGGCGAGTCTCCTTCGGTAGAAGCTGCTTTCCGGAGCCCTTTGCAACCGGCCAAGGAACCATGTGTGTCAGAGGGAGAATGCCGGTCAGCGCGAGGGCGGGGGAAAGCGCGAGCGCTGCGGGCAGGCGAATAAGGAAGGTGTTGAACAGGCATCTGGCACGGGAAACTTTCAGATTGTAAGTGGAACATAGCTGCCGCTCGCATCCTTGCTGATTAGTTGCTAGTTGTCGTGTGGAAGAAGTACTGCAACGACTTCTTTCTGCTGCTCCCTACTGCTGTTGCTGCTCTCTGCGGCAACAATTTTACTTTCCCTTGGACTCCCAGATGCAGAGAAATGCCCTGCACAGCGCAGAAACCTGTCACACCATGGGTGGAATAGGGTGCTGCAAATCCGTGCTTGTGTCAGTGGCAGGGGTGAGCTGAACAAACATGTGCTGTCCTGTCACACGTTCTCCTCGCCAGACGCAGTGCAAAAGCTTTCTGCTTGCATTAAGAGCAAGAAAGGCAGAAGACAGGACTCCGGAGCTCAGAGAAGGTAACCGCAAGAGGCGAGCCTCCTTCGGCAGAAGCTGCTTTCCGGAGCTCTTGGCAACCGGCCAAGGAACCATATGTGTCTGTGGAACGCTGCAGGTCAGCGCGCTGGCGGGGGAAAGCGCGAGCGCTGCGGGCAGGCGAATAAGGAAGGTGTTGAACAGGCATGTGGCACGCGAAACTTTCAGATTGCAAGTGGAACATAGCTGCCGCTCGCATCCTTGCTGATTAGTTGCTAGTTGTCGTGTGGAAGAAGTACTGCAACTACATCCTTCTGCTGCTCCCTACTGCTGTTGCTGCTCTCTGCGGCAACAATTTTACTTTCCCTTGGACTCCCAGATGCAGAGAAATGCCCTGCACAGCGCAGAAACCTGTCACACCATGGGTGGAATAGGGGGCTGCAAATCCGTGCTTGTGTCAGTGGCAGGGGTAAGCTGCACAAACATGTGCTCTCCTGTCACACGTTCTCCTCGCCAGACGCAGTGCAAAAGCTTTCCGCTTGCAATAAGAGCGAGAAAGGCAGATGCCGCGACTCCGGGGTTCGGAGAAGGCAACCGCAAGAGGCGAGTCTCCTTCGGTAGAAGCTGCTTTCCGGAGCCCTTGGCAACCGGCCAAGGAACCATGTGTGTCAGAGGGAGAATGCCGGTCAGTGCGAGGGCGGGGGAAAGCGTGAGCGCTGCGGGCAGGCGAATAAGGAAGGTGTTGAACAGGCATCTGGCACGGGAAACTTTCAGATTGTAACTGGAACATAGCTGCCGCTCGCATCCTTGCTGATTAGTTGCTAGTTGTCGTGTGGAAGAAGTACTGCAACGACTTCTTTCTGCTGCTCCCTAGTGCTGTTGCTGCTCTCTGCGGCAACAATTTTACTTTCCCTTGGACTCCCAGATGCAGAGAAATGCCCTGCACAGCGCAGAAACCTGTCACACCATGGGTGGAATAGGGGGCTGCAAATCCGTGCTTGTGTCAGTGGCAGGGGTAAGCTGCACAAACATGTGCTGTCCTGTCACACGTTCTCCTCGCCAGACGCAGTGCAAAAGCTTTCCGCTTGCAATAAGAGCAAGAAAGGCAGATGCCGCGACTCCGGGGTTCGGAGAAGGCAACCGCAAGAGGCGAGTCTCCTTCGGTAGAAGCTGCTTTCCGGAGCCCTTGGCAACCGGCCAAGGAACCATGTGTGTTAGAGGGAGAATGCCGGTAAGCGCGAGGGCGGGGGAAAGCGTGAGCGCTGCGGGCAGGCGAATAAGGAAGGTGTTGAACAGGCATCTGGCACGGGAAACTTTCAGATTGTAAGTGGAACATAGCTGCCGCTCGCATCCTTGCTGATTAGTTGCTAGTTGTCGTGTGGAAGAAGTACTGCAACGACTTCTTTCTGCTGCTCCCTACTGCTGTTGCTGCTCTCTGCGGCAACAATTTTACTTTCCCTTGGACTCCCAGATGCAGAGAAATGCCCTGCACAGCGCAGAAACCTGTCACACCATGGGTGGAATAGGGTGCTGCAAATCCGTGCTTGTGTCAGTGGCAGGGGTGAGCTGAACAAACATGTGCTGTCCTGTCACACGTTCTCCTCGCCAGACGCAGTGCAAAACCTTTCCGCTTGCAATAAGAGCAAGAAAGGCAGATGCCGCGACTCCGGGGTTCGGAGAAGGCAACCGCAAGAGGCGAGTCTCCTTCGGTAGAAGCTGCTTTCCGGAGCCCTTGGCAACCGGCCAAGGAACCATGTGTGTCAGAGGGAGAATGCCGGTCAGCGCGCGGGAGGGGGAAAGCGCGGGCGGGGGAAAGCGCGAGCGCTGCGGGCAGGCGAATAAGGAAGGTGTTGAACAGGCATCTGGCACGCGAAACTTTCAGATTGCAAGTGGAACATAGCTGCCGCTCGCATCCTTGCTGATTAGTTTCTAGTTGTCGTGTGGAAGAAGTACTGCAACGACATCCTTCTGCTGCTCCCTACTGCTGTTGCTGCTCTCTGCGGCAACAATTTTACTTTCCCTTGGACTCCCAGATGCAGAGAAATGCCCTGCACAACGCAGAAACCTGTCACACCATGGGTGGAATAGGGGGCTGCAAATCCGTGCTTGTGTCAGTGGCAGGGGTAAGCTGCACAAACATGTGCTGTCCTGTCACACGTTCTCCTCGCCAGACGCAGTGCAAAAGCTTTCCGCTTGCATTAAGAGCAAGAAAGGCAGAAGCCAGGACTCCGGAGCTCAGAGAAGGTAACCGCAAGAGGCGAGCCTCCTTCGGCAGAAGCTGCTTTCCGGAGCTCTTGACAACCGGCCAAGGAACCATGTGTGTCAGAGGGAGAGTGCCGGTCAGAGCGCGGGCGGGGGAAAGCGCGAGCGCTGCGGGCAGGCGAATAAGGAAGGTGTTGAACAGGCATGTGGCATGGGAAACTTTCAGACTGCAAGTGGAACGTAGATGCTGCTCAGCCGCTTGCTGACAAGTCTCTAGTTGTCTTGTAGAAGAAGTACGGGCAAGACTTCCTTCTGCTGCTCCCTACTGCTGTTGCTGCTCTCTGCGACAACAATTTTACTTTCCCTTGGACTCCCAGATGCAGAGAAATGCCCTGCACAGCGCAGAAACCTCTCACACCATGGGTGGAATAGGGTGCTGCAAATCCGTGCTTGTGTCAGTGGCAGGGGTGAGCTGAACAAACATGTGCTGTCCTGTCACACGTTCTCCTCGCCAGACGCAGTGCAAAAGCTTTCTGCTTGCAATAAGAGCAAGAAAGGCAGATGCCGCGACTCCGGGGTTCGGAGAAGGCAACCGCAAGAGGCGAGTCTCCTTCGGTAGAAGCTGCTTTCCGGAGCCCTTGGCAACCGGCAAAGGAACCATGTGTGTCAGAGGGAGAATGCCGGTCAGCGCGAGGGCGGGGGAAAGCGCGAGCGCTGCGGGCAGGCGAATAAGGAAGGTGTTGAACAGGCATGTGGCACGGGAAACTTTCAGATTGTAAGTGGAACATAGCTGCCGCTCGCATCCTTGCTGATTAGTTGCTAGTTGTCGTGTGGAAGAAGTACTGCAACGACATCCTTCTGCTGCTCCCTACTGCTGTTGCTGCTCTCTGCGGCAACAATTTTACTTTCCCTTGGAGTCCCAGATGCAGAGAAATGCCCTGCACAGCGCAGAAACCTGTCACACCATGGGTGGAATAGGGGGCTGCAAATCCGTGCTTGTGTCAGTGGCAGGGGTAAGCTGCACAAACTTGTGCTGTCCTGTCACACGTTCTCCTCGCCAGACGCAGTGCAAAAGCTTTCTGCTTGCATTAAGAGCAAGAAAGGCAGAAGCCAGGACTCAGGAGCTCAGAGAAGGTAACCGCAAGAGGCGAGCCTCCTTCGGCAGAAGCTGCTTTCCGGAGCCCTTGGCAACCGGCCAAGGAACCATGTGTGTCAGAGGGAGAATGCCGGTCAGCGCGCGGGCGGGGGAAAGCGCGGGCGGGGGAAAGCGCGAGCGCTGCGGGCAGGCGAATAAGGAAGTTGTTGAACAGGCATGTGGCACGCGAAACTTTCAGATTGCAAGTGGAACATAGCTGCCGCTCGCATGCTTGCTGATTAGTTGCTAGTTGTCGTGTGGAAGAAGTACTGCAACGACCTCTTTCTGCTGCTCCCTACTGCTGTTGCTGCTCTCTGCGGCAACAATTTTACTTTCCCTTGGACTCCCAGATGCAGAGAAATGCCCTGCACAGCGCAGAAACCTGTCACACCATGGGTGGAATAGGGTGCTGCAAATCCGTGCTTGTGTCAGTGGCAGGGGTGAGCTGAACAAACATGTGCTGTCCTGTCACACGTTCTCCTCGCCAGACGCAGTGCAAAAGCTTTCTGCTTGCATTAAGAGCAAGAAAGGCAGAAGCCAGGACTCCGGAGCTCAGAGAAGGTAACCGCAAGAGGCGAGCCTCCTTCGGCAGAAGCTGCTTTCCGGAGCTCTTGGCAACCGGCCAAGGAACCATATGTGTCTGTGGAACGCTGCTGGTCAGCGCGCTGGCGGGGGAAAGCGCGAGCGCTGCGGGCAGGCGAATAAGGAAGGTGTTGAACAGGCATCTGGCACGCGAAACTTTCAGATTGTAAGTGGAACATAGCTGCCGCTCGCATCCTTGCTGATTAGTTTCTAGTTGTCGTGTGGAAGAAGTACTGCAACGACTTCTTTCTGCTGCTCCCTACTGCTGTTGCTGCTCTCTGCGGCAACAATTTTACTTTCCCTTGGACTCCCAGATGCAGAGAAATGCCCTGCACAGCGCAGAAACCTGTCACACCATGGGTGGAATAGGGTGCTGCAAATCCGTGCTTGTGTCAGTGGCAGGGGTGAGCTGAACAAACATGTGCTGTCCTGTCACACGTTCTCCTCGCCAGACGCAGTGCAAAAGCTTTCCGCTTGCACATAGAGCAAGAAAGGCAGATGCCGCGACTCCGGGGTTCGGAGAAGGCAACCGCAAGAGGCGAGTCTCCTTCGGTAGAAGCTGCTTTCCGGAGCCATTCGCAACCGGCCAAGGAACCATGTGTGTCAGAGGGAGAATGCCGGTCAGCGCGCGGGCGGGGGAAAGCGCGGGCGGGGGAAAGCGCGAGCGCTGCGGGCAGGCGAATAAGGAAGGTGTTGAACAGGCATCTGGCACGGGAAACTTTCAGACTGCAAGTGGAACGTAGATGCTGCTCAGCCGCTTGCTGACAAGTCTCTAGTTGTCTTGTAGAAGAAGTACGGGCAAGACTTCCTTCTGCTGCTCCCTACTGCTGTTGCTGCTCTCTGCGGCAACAATTTTACTTTCCCTTGGACTCCCAGATGCAGAGAAATGCCCTGCACAGCGCAGAAACCTGTCACACCATGGGTGGAATAGGGTGCTGCAAATCCGTGCTTGTGTCAGTGGCAGGGGTGAGCTGCACAAACATGTGCTGTCCTGTCACACGTTCTCCTCGCCAGACGCAGTGCAAAAGCTTTCTGCTTGCATTAAGAGCAAGAAAGGCAGAAGACAGGACTCCGGAGCTCAGAGAAGGTAACCGCAAGAGGCGAGCCTCCTTCGGCAGAAGCTGCTTTCCGGAGCTCTTGGCAACCGGCCAAGGAACCATATGTGTCTGTGGAACGCTGCTGGTCAGCGCGCTGGCGGGGGAAAGCGCGAGCGCTGCGGGCAGGCGAATAAGGAAGGTGTTGAACAGGCATCTGGCACGCGAAACTTTCAGATTGCAAGTGGAACATAGCTGCCGCTCGCATCCTTGCTGATTAGTTGCTAGTTGTCGTGTGGAAGAAGTACTGCAACGACATCCTTCTGCTGCTCCCTACTGCTGTTGCTGCTCTCTGCGGCAACAATTTTACTTTCCCTTGGACTCCCAGATGCAGAGAAATGCCCTGCACAGCGCAGAAACCTGTCACACCATGGGTGGAATAGGGTGCTGCAAATCCGTGCTTGTGTCAGTGGCAGGGGTGAGCTGAACAAACATGTGCTGTCCTGTCACACGTTCTCCTCGCCAGACGCAGTGCAAAAGCTTTCCGCTTGTAATAAGAGCAAGAAAGGCAGAAGACAGGACACCGGAGCTCAGAGAAGGTAACAGCAAGAGGTTAATCTCACCAAATTCCAGAAAAGTACCTTAAAGTTCCACAAACATCCCACAAAATCTCCTCAATATCCAACAAAATCCCAGAAAAATCACACAAAATTCCCTAAATCTTCTCAAAACACAACCAAATTCTAGAAAAATATCCCACCAAATCTCCACAAATTCCCACAAAATACATGAGAAATCCCTCAAGATCCCTAAATCGCCTCAATATCCCACAAAATCACACAAAAATCCCACAAAACCTCCACAAGTTTCCACAAAATCTAAGAAAAATTCCTCAAAATTCTTCAAGTCTCCTCAGAATCCCACACAATTCCAGAAAAAACACACAAAATTCCAGAGAAGTCCCACAAAACTCCCTAAATCATTTCAAAACCCTACCAATTCACAGGAATGTCCCACAAAATCTCCACCAATTCCCAGAACATCCCACAAAAATCTCACAAAAATCCCTAAATCTTCTGAAAACTCGACCAAATTCCAGAAACGCCCCATAAAATCAGCACAGTTTCCCACAAAATTCAAGAAAAAACACCACAAAATTCCCTAAATCTTCTCAAAACACAACCAAATTCTAGAAAAATATCCCACCAAATCTCCACAAATTCCCACAAAATACATGAGAAATCCCTCAAGATCCCTAAATCGCCTCAATATCCCACAAAATCACACAAAAATCACACAAAACCTCCACAAGTTTCCACAAAATCTAAGAAAAATTCCTCAAAATTCTTCAAGTCTCCTCAGAATCCCACACAATTCCAGAAAAAACACACAAAATTCCAGAGAAGTCCCACAAAACTCCCTAAATCATTTCAAAACCCTACCAATTCACAGGAATGTCCCACAAAATCTCCACCAATTCCCAGAACATCCCACAAAAATCTCACAAAAATCCCTAAATCTTCTGAAAACTCGACCAAATTCCAGAAATGCCCCATAAAATCAGCACAGTTTCCCACAAAATTCAAGAAAAAACACCACAAAATTCCCTAAATCTTTTCAAAATACCACAAAATTCTTGAAAAGCCCCACCAAATTCCAGAAACATCCCACAAAATTTCCTCAATACCCAACAAAATCCCAGAAAAATCACACAAAATTCCCTAAATCCTCTCAAAACACGGCCAAAATCCACAAAAATCCCACCAAATCTCCACAAATTCCCACAGAATACATGAAAAATCCCTGATAATTTCTCAGTTCTCTACAGAATCTCACCAAATTCCAGAAAAGTCCCTCAAAGTTCCACAAACATCCCACAAAATCTCCTCAATATCCAACAAAATCCCAGAAAAATCACACAAATTTCCCTAAATCTTCTCAAAACACGACCAAATTCTAGAAAAATGTCCCACCAAATCTCCACAAAATCCCACAAAATACACAAAAAATCCCTCAAGATCCCGAAATCGCCTCAATATCCCACAAAATCCCACAAAAATCACACAAAACCTCCACAAGTTTCCACAAAATCTAAGAAAAATTCCTCAAAATTCTTCAAGTCTCCTCAAAACCACACAAAGTCCTTGAAAAGGCCCACCAAATTCCAGTAAAATCCCACAGATTCTCCACAAATTCCCACAAAATCTAAAACAAATTCCTCAAAATTCTTCAAGTCTCCTCAGAATCCCACACAATTCCAGAAAAAACACACAAAATTCCAGAGAAGTCCCACAAAACTCCCTAAATCATTTCAAAACCCTACCAATTCACAGGAATGTCCCACAAAATCTCCACCAATTCCCAGAACATCCCACAAAAATCTCACAAAAATCCCTAAATCTTCTGAAAACTCGACCAAATTCCAGAAACGCCCCATAAAATCAGCACAGTTTCCCACAAAATTCAAGAAAAAACACCACAAAATTCCCTAAATCTTTTCAAAATACCACAAAATTCTTGAAAAGCCCCACCAAATTCCAGAAACATCCCACAAAATTTCCTCAATACCCAACAAAATCCCAGAAAAATCACACAAAATTCCCTAAATCCTCTCAAAACACGGCCAAAATCCACAAAAATCCCACCAAATCTCCACAAATTCCCACAGAATACATGAAAAATCCCTGATAATTTCTCAGTTCTCTACAGAATCTCACCAAATTCCAGAAAAGTCCCTCAAAGTTCCACAAACATCCCACAAAATCTCCTCAATATCCAACAAAATCCCAGAAAAATCACACAAATTTCCCTAAATCTTCTCAAAACACGACCAAATTCTAGAAAAATGTCCCACCAAATCTCCACAAAATCCCACAAAATACACAAAAAATCCCTCAAGATCCCGAAATCGCCTCAATATCCCACAAAATCCCACAAAAATCACACAAAACCTCCACAAGTTTCCACAAAATCTAAGAAAAATTCCTCAAAATTCTTCAAGTCTCCTCAAAACCACACAAAGTCCTTGAAAAGGCCCACCAAATTCCAGTAAAATCCCACAGATTCTCCACAAATTCCCACAAAATCTAAAACAAATTCCTCAAAATTCTTCAAGTCTCCTCAGAATCCCACACAATTCCAGAAAAAACACACAAAATTCCAGAGAAGTCCCACAAAACTCCCTAAATCATTTCAAAACCCTACCAATTCACAGGAATGTCCCACAAAATCTCCACCAATTCCCAGAACATCCCACAAAAATCTCACAAAAATCCCTAAATCTTCTGAAAACTCGACCAAATTCCAGAAACGCCCCATAAAATCAGCACAGTTTCCCACAAAATTCAAGAAAAAACACCACAAAATTCCCTAAATCTTCTCAAAACACAACCGAATTCTAGAAAAATATCCCACCAAATCTCCACAAATTCCCACAAAATACATGAGAAATCCCTCAAGATCCCTAAATCGCCTCAATATCCCACAAAATCACACAAAAATCACACAAAACCTCCACAAGTTTCCACAAAATCTAAGAAAAATTCCTCAAAATTCTTCAAGTCTCCTCAGAATCCCACACAATTCCAGAAAAAACACACAAAATTCCAGAGAAGTCCCACAAAACTCCCTAAATCATTTCAAAACCCTACCAAATCACAGGAATGTCCCACAAAATCTATACCAATTCCCAGAACATCCCACAAAAATCTCACAAAAATCCCTAAATCTTCTGAAAACTCGACCAAATTCCAGAAACGCCCCATAAAATCAGCACAGTTTCCCACAAAATTCAAGAAAAAACACCACAAAATTCCCTAAATCTTTTCAAAATACCACAAAATTCTTGAAAAGCCCCACCAAATTCCAGAAACATCCCACAAAATTTCCTCAATACCCAACAAAATCCCAGAAAAATCACACAAAATTCCCTAAATCTTCTCAAAACACGGCCAAAATCCACAAAAATCCCACCAAATCTCCACAAATTCCCACAGAATACATGAAAAATCCCTGATAATTTCTCAGTTCTCTACAGAATCTCACCAAATTCCAGAAAAGTCCCTCAAAGTTCCACAAACATCCCACAAAATCTCCTCAATATCCAACAAAATCCCAGAAAAATCACACAAAATTCCCTAAATCTTCTAAAAACACGACTAAATTCTAGAAAAATGTCCCACCAAATCTCCACAAAATCCCACAAAATACACAAAAAATCCCTCAAGATCCCTAAATCGCCTCAATATCCCACAAAATCACACAAAAATCACACAAAACCTCCACAAGTTTCCACAAAATCTAAGAAAAATTCCTCAAAATTCTTCAAGTCTCCTCAAAACCACACAAAGTCCTTGAAAAGGCCCACCAAATTCCAGTAAAATCCCACAAAACCTCCACAAGTTTCCACAAAATCTAAGAAAAATTCCTCAAAATTCTTCAAGTCTCCTCAGAATCCCACACAATTCCAGAAAAAACACACAAAATTCCAGAGAAGTCCCACAAAACTCCCTAAATCATTTCAAAACCCTACCAATTCACAGGAATGTCCCACAAAATCTCCACCAATTCCCAGAACATCCCACAAAAATCTCACAAAAATCCCTAAATCTTCTGAAAACTCGACCAAATTCCAGAAATGCCCCATAAAATCAGCACAGTTTCCCACAAAATTCAAGAAAAAACACCACAAAATTCCCTAAATCTTTTCAAAATACCACAAAATTCTTGAAAAGCCCCACCAAATTCCAGAAACATCCCACAAAATTTCCTCAATACCCAACAAAATCCCAGAAAAATCACACAAAATTCCCTAAATCTTCTCAAAACACGGCCAAAATCCACAAAAATCCCACCAAATCTCCACAAATTCCCACAGAATACATGAAAAATCCCTGATAATTTCTCAGATCTCTACAGAATCTCACCAAATTCCAGAAAAGTCCCTCAAAGTTCCACAAACATCCCACAAAATCTCCTCAATATCCAACAAAATCCCAGAAAAATCACACAAATTTCCCTAAATCTTCTCAAAACACGACCAAATTCTAGAAAAATGTCCCACCAAATCTCCACAAAATCCCACAAAATACACAAAAAATCCCTCAAGATCCCGAAATCGCCTCAATATCCCACAAAATCCCACAAAAATCACACAAAACCTCCACAAGTTTCCACAAAATCTAAGAAAAATTCCTCAAAATTCTTCAAGTCTCCTCAAAACCACACAAAGTCCTTGAAAAGGCCCACCAAATTCCAGTAAAATCCCACAGATTCTCCACAAATTCCCACAAAATCTAAAACAAATTCCTCAAAATTCTTCAAGTCTCCTCAGAATCCCACACAATTCCAGAAAAAACACACAAAATTCCAGAGAAGTCCCACAAAACTCCCTAAATCATTTCAAAACCCTACCAATTCACAGGAATGTCCCACAAAATCTCCACCAATTCCCAGAACATCCCACAAAAATCTCACAAAAATCCCTAAATCTTCTGAAAACTCGACCAAATTCCAGAAACGCCCCATAAAATCAGCACAGTTTCCCACAAAATTCAAGAAAAAACACCACAAAATTCCCTAAATCTTCTCAAAACACAACCGAATTCTAGAAAAATATCCCACCAAATCTCCACAAATTCCCACAAAATACATGAGAAATCCCTCAAGATCCCTAAATCGCCTCAATATCCCACAAAATCACACAAAAATCACACAAAACCTCCACAAGTTTCCACAAAATCTAAGAAAAATTCCTCAAAATTCTTCAAGTCTCCTCAGAATCCCACACAATTCCAGAAAAAACCCACAAAATTCCAGAGAAGTCCCACAAAACTCCCTAAATCATTTCAAAACCCTACCAATTCACAGGAATGTCCCACAAAATCTCCACCAATTCCCAGAACATCCCACAAAAATCTCACAAAAATCCCTAAATCTTCTGAAAACTCGACCAAATTCCAGAAATGCCCCATAAAATCAGCACAGTTTCCCACAAAATTCAAGAAAAAACACCACAAAATTCCCAAAATCTTTTCAAAATACCACAAAATTCTTGAAAAGCCCCACCAAATTCCAGAAACATCCCACAAAATTTCCTCAATACCCAACAAAATCCCAGAAAAATCACACAAAATTCCCTAAATCTTCTCAAAACACGGCCAAAATCCACAAAAATCCCACCAAATCTCCACAAATTCCCACAGAATACATGAAAAATCCCTGATAATTTCTCAGTTCTCTACAGAATCTCACCAAATTCCAGAAAAGTCCCTCAAAGTTCCACAAACATCCCACAAAATCTCCTCAATATCCCACAAAATTCAAGAAAAATCACACAAAATTCCCTAAATCTTCTCAAAACACGACCAAATTCTAGAAAAATATCCCACCAAATCTCCACAAATTCCCACAAAATACATGAAAAATCCCTCAAGATCCCTAAATCGCCTCAATATCTTACAAAATCCCACAAAAATCACACAAAACCTCCACAAGTTTCCACAAAATCTAAGAAAAATTCCTCAAAAGTCTTCAAGTCTCCTCAAAACCACACAAAGTCCTTGAAAAGGCCCACCAAATTCCAGTAAAATCCCACAGATTCTCCACAAATTCCCACAAAATCTAAAACAAATTCCTCAAAATTCTTCAAGTCTCCTCAGAATCCCACACAATTCCAGAAAAAACCCACAAAATTCCAGAGAAGTCCCACAAAACTCCCTAAATCATTTCAAAACCCTACCAATTCACAGGAATGTCCCACAAAATCTCCACCAATTCCCAGAACATCCCACAAAAATCTCACAAAAATCCCTAAATCTTCTGAAAACTCGACCAAATTCCAGAAACGCCCCATAAAATCAGCACAGTTTCCCACAAAATTCAAGAAAAAACACCACAAAATTCCCTAAATCTTCTCAAAACACAACCAAATTCTAGAAAAATATCCCACCAAATCTCCACAAATTCCCACAAAATACATGAGAAATCCCACAAGATCCCTAAATCGCCTCAATATCCCACAAAATCACACAAAAATCACACAAAACCTCCACAAGTTTCCACAAAATCTAAGAAAAATTCCTCAAAATTCTTCAAGTCTCCTCAGAATCCCACACAATTCCAGAAAAAACACACAAAATTCCAGAGAAGTCCCACAAAACTCCCTAAATCATTTCAAAACCCTACCAATTCACAGGAATGTCCCACAAAATCTCCACCAATTCCCAGAACATCCCACAAAAATCCCACAAAAATCCCTAAATCTTCTGAAAACTCGACCAAATTCCAGAAATGCCCCATAAAATCAGCACAGTTTCCCACAAAATTCAAGAAAAAACACCACAAAATTCCCAAAATCTTTTCAAAATACCACAAAATTCTTGAAAAGCCCCACCAAATTCCAGAAACATCCCACAAAATTTCCTCAATACCCAACAAAATCCCAGAAAAATCACACAAAATTCCCTAAATCCTCTCAAAACACGGCCAAAATCCACAAAAATCCCACCAAATCTCCACAAATTCCCACAGAATACATGAAAAATCCCTGATAATTTCTCAGTTCTCTACAGAATCTCACCAAATTCCAGAAAAGTCCCTCAAAGTTCCACAAACATCCCACAAAATCTCCTCAATATCCAACAAAATCCCAGAAAAATCACACAAATTTCCCTAAATCTTCTCAAAACACGACCAAATTCTAGAAAAATGTCCCACCAAATCTCCACAAAATCCCACAAAATACACAAAAAATCCCTCAAGATCCCGAAATCGCCTCAATATCCCACAAAATCCCACAAAAATCACACAAAACCTCCACAAGTTTCCACAAAATCTAAGAAAAATTCCTCAAAATTCTTCAAGTCTCCTCAAAACCACACAAAGTCCTTGAAAAGGCCCACCAAATTCCAGTAAAATCCCACAGATTCTCCACAAATTCCCACAAAATCTAAAACAAATTCCTCAAAATTCTTCAAGTCTCCTCAGAATCCCACACAATT
This sequence comes from Cyanistes caeruleus, assembly GCF_971803275.1. NCBI lineage: Eukaryota > Metazoa > Chordata > Aves > Passeriformes > Paridae > Cyanistes > Cyanistes caeruleus. The sequence goes on from NC_141705.1 coordinate 67,967,485, forward strand.
CCAGAAAAAACCCACAAAATTCCAGAGAAGTCCCACAAAACTCCCTAAATCATTTCAAAACCCTACCAATTCACAGGAATGTCCCACAAAATCTCCACCAATTCCCAGAACATCCCACAAAAATCTCACAAAAATCCCTAAATCTTCTGAAAACTCGACCAAATTCCAGAAACGCCCCATAAAATCAGCACAGTTTCCCACAAAATTCAAGAAAAAACACCACAAAATTCCCTAAATCTTCTCAAAACACAACCGAATTCTAGAAAAATATCCCACCAAATCTCCACAAATTCCCACAAAATACATGAGAAATCCCTCAAGATCCCTAAATCGCCTCAATATCCCACAAAATCACACAAAAATCACACAAAACCTCCACAAGTTTCCACAAAATCTAAGAAAAATTCCTCAAAATTCTTCAAGTCTCCTCAGAATCCCACACAATTCCAGAAAAAACACACAAAATTCCAGAGAAGTCCCACAAAACTCCCTAAATCATTTCAAAACCCTACCAATTCACAGGAATGTCCCACAAAATCTCCACCAATTCCCAGAACATCCCACAAAAATCTCACAAAAATCCCTAAATCTTCTGAAAACTCGACCAAATTCCAGAAACGCCCCATAAAATCAGCACAGTTTCCCACAAAATTCAAGAAAAAACACCACAAAATTCCCTAAATCTTTTCAAAATACCACAAAATTCTTGAAAAGCCCCACCAAATTCCAGAAACATCCCACAAAATTTCCTCAATACCCAACAAAATCCCAGAAAAATCACACAAAATTCCCTAAATCTTCTCAAAACACGGCCAAAATCCACAAAAATCCCACCAAATCTCCACAAATTCCCACAGAATACATGAAAAATCCCTGATAATTTCTCAGTTCTCTACAGAATCTCACCAAATTCCAGAAAAGTCCCTCAAAGTTCCACAAACATCCCACAAAATCTCCTCAATATCCAACAAAATCCCAGAAAAATCACACAAAATTCCCTAAATCTTCTCAAAACACGACTAAATTCTAGAAAAATGTCCCACCAAATCTCCACAAAATCCCACAAAATACACAAAAAATCCCTCAAGATCCCTAAATCGCCTCAATATCCCACAAAATCACACAAAAATCACACAAAACCTCCACAAGTTTCCACAAAATCTAAGAAAAATTCCTCAAAATTCTTCAAGTCTCCTCAAAACCACACAAAGTCCTTGAAAAGGCCCACCAAATTCCAGTAAAATCCCACAAAACCTCCACAAGTTTCCACAAAATCTAAAACAAATTCCTCAAAATTCTTCAAGTCTCCTCAGAATCCCACACAATTCCAGAAAAAACCCACAAAATTCCAGAGAAGTCCCACAAAACTCCCTAAATCATTTCAAAACCCTACCAATTCACAGGAATGTCCCACAAAATCTCCACCAATTCCCAGAACATCCCACAAAAATCTCACAAAAATCCCTAAATCTTCTGAAAACTCGACCAAATTCCAGAAACGCCCCATAAAATCAGCACAGTTTCCCACAAAATTCAAGAAAAAACACCACAAAATTCCCTAAATCTTCTCAAAACACAACCAAATTCTAGAAAAATATCCCACCAAATCTCCACAAATTCCCACAAAATACATGAGAAATCCCTCAAGATCCCTAAATCGCCTCAATATCCCCCAAAATCCCACAAAAATCACACAAAACCTCCACAAGTTTCCACAAAATCTAAGAAAAATTCCTCAAAATTCTTCAAGTCTCCTCAGAATCCCACACAATTCCAGAAAAAACACACAAAATTCCAGAGAAGTCCCACAAAACTCCCTAAATCATTTCAAAACCCTACCAATTCACAGGAATGTCCCACAAAATCTCCACCAATTCCCAGAACATCCCACAAAAATCTCACAAAAATCCCTAAATCTTCTGAAAACTCGACCAAATTCCAGAAACGCCCCATAAAATCAGCACAGTTTCCCACAAAATTCAAGAAAAAACACCACAAAATTCCCTAAATCTTCTCAAAACACAACCAAATTCTAGAAAAATATCCCACCAAATCTCCACAAATTCCCACAAAATACATGAGAAATCCCACAAGATCCCTAAATCGCCTCAATATCCCACAAAATCACACAAAAATCACACAAAACCTCCACAAGTTTCCACAAAATCTAAGAAAAATTCCTCAAAATTCTTCAAGTCTCCTCAGAATCCCACACAATTCCAGAAAAAACACACAAAATTCCAGAGAAGTCCCACAAAACTCCCTAAATCATTTCAAAACCCTACCAATTCACAGGAATGTCCCACAAAATCTCCACCAATTCCCAGAACATCCCACAAAAATCTCACAAAAATCCCTAAATCTTCTGAAAACTCGACCAAATTCCAGAAACGCCCCATAAAATCAGCACAGTTTCCCACAAAATTCAAGAAAAAACACCACAAAATTCCCTAAATCTTCTCAAAACACAACCAAATTCTAGAAAAATATCCCACCAAATCTCCACAAATTCCCACAAAATACATGAGAAATCCCTCAAGATCCCTAAATCGCCTCAATATCCCACAAAATCACACAAAAATCACACAAAACCTCCACAAGTTTCCACAAAATCTAAGAAAAATTCCTCAAAATTCTTCAAGTCTCCTCAAAACCACACAAAGTCCTTGAAAAGGCCCACCAAATTCCAGTAAAATCCCACAAAACCTCCACAAGTTTCCACAAAATCTAAGAAAAATTCCTCAAAATTCTTCAAGTCTCCTCAGAATCCCACACAATTCCAGAAAAAACACACAAAATTCCAGAGAAGTCCCACAAAACTCCCTAAATCATTTCAAAACCCTACCAATTCACAGGAATGTCCCACAAAATCTCCACCAATTCCCAGAACATCCCACAAAAATCTCACAAAAATCCCTAAATCTTCTGAAAACTCGACCAAATTCCAGAAACGCCCCATAAAATCAGCACAGTTTCCCACAAAATTCAAGAAAAAACACCACAAAATTCCCTAAATCTTTTCAAAATACCACAAAATTCTTGAAAAGCCCCACCAAATTCCAGAAACATCCCACAAAATTTCCTCAATACCCAACAAAATCCCAGAAAAATCACACAAAATTCCCTAAATCTTCTCAAAACACGGCCAAAATCCACAAAAATCCCACCAAATCTCCACAAATTCCCACAGAATACATGAAAAATCCCTGATAATTTCTCAGTTCTCTACAGAATCTCACCAAATTCCAGAAAAGTCCCTCAAAGTTCCACAAACATCCCACAAAATCTCCTCAATATCCAACAAAATCCCAGAAAAATCACACAAAATTCCCTAAATCTTCTCAAAACACGACTAAATTCTAGAAAAATGTCCCACCAAATCTCCACAAAATCCCACAAAATACACAAAAAATCCCTCAAGATCCCGAAATCGCCTCAATATCCCACAAAATCCCACAAAAATCACACAAAACCTCCACAAGTTTCCACAAAATCTAAGAAAAATTCCTCAAAATTCTTCAAGTCTCCTCAAAACCACACAAAGTCCTTGAAAAGGCCCACCAAATTCCAGTAAAATCCCACAGATTCTCCACAAATTCCCACAAAATCTAAAACAAATTCCTCAAAATTCTTCAAGTCTCCTCAGAATCCCACACAATTCCAGAAAAAACACACAAAATTCCAGAGAAGTCCCACAAAACTCCCTAAATCATTTCAAAACCCTACCAATTCACAGGAATGTCCCACAAAATCTCCACCAATTCCCAGAACATCCCAAAAAATCTCACAAAAATCCCTAACACTTCTGAAAACTCGACCAAATTCCAGAAACGCCCCATAAAATCAGCACAGTTTCCCACAAAATTCAAGAAAAAACACCACAAAATTCCCTAAATCTTCTCAAAACACAACCGAATTCTAGAAAAATATCCCACCAAATCTCCACAAATTCCCACAAAATACATGAGAAATCCCTCAAGATCCCTAAATCGCCTCAATATCCCACAAAATCACACAAAAATCACACAAAACCTCCACAAGTTTCCACAAAATCTAAGAAAAATTCCTCAAAATTCTTCAAGTCTCCTCAGAATCCCACACAATTCCAGAAAAAACACACAAAATTCCAGAGAAGTCCCACAAAACTCCCTAAATCATTTCAAAACCCTACCAATTCACAGGAATGTCCCACAAAATCTCCACCAATTCCCAGAACATCCCAAAAAATCTCACAAAAATCCCTAAATCTTCTGAAAACTCGACCAAATTCCAGAAACGCCCCATAAAATCAGCACAGTTTCCCACAAAATTCAAGAAAAAACACCACAAAATTCCCTAAATCTTTTCAAAATACCACAAAATTCTAGAAAAATATCCCACCAAATCTCCACAAATTCCCACAAAATACATGAGAAATCCCTCAAGATCCCTAAATCACCTCAATATCCCACAAAATCACACAAAAATCACACAAAACCTCCACAAGTTTCCACAAAATCTAAGAAAAATTCCTCAAAATTCTTCAAGTCTCCTCAGAATCCCACACAATTCCATAAAAAACACACAAAATTCCAGAGAAGTCCCACAAAACTCCCTAAATCATTTCAAAACCCTACCAATTCACAGGAATGTCCCACAAAATCTCCACCAATTCCCAGAACATCCCACAAAAATCTCACAAAAATCCCTAAATCTTCTGAAAACTCGACCAAATTCCAGAAACGCCCCATAAAATCAGCAGTTTCCCACAAAATTCAAGAAAAAACACCACAAAATTCCCTAAATCTTTTCAAAATACCACAAAATTCTTGAAAAGCCCCACCAAATTCCAGAAACATCCCACAAAATTTCCTCAATACCCAACAAAATCCCAGAAAAATCACACAAAATTCCCTAAATCTTCTCAAAACACGGCCAAAATCCACAAAAATCCCACCAAATCTCCACAAATTCCCACAGAATACATGAAAAATCCCTGATAATTTCTCAGTTCTCTACAGAATCTCACCAAATTCCAGAAAAGTCCCTCAAAGTTCCACAAACATCCCACAAAATCTCCTCAATATCCAACAAAATCCCAGAAAAATCACACAAAATTCCCTAAATCTTCTCAAAACACGACTAAATTCTAGAAAAATGTCCCACCAAATCTCCACAAAATCCCACAAAATACACAAAAAATCCCTCAAGATCCCGAAATCGCCTCAATATCCCACAAAATCCCACAAAAATCACACAAAACCTCCACAAGTTTCCACAAAATCTAAGAAAAATTCCTCAAAATTCTTCAAGTCTCCTCAAAACCACACAAAGTCCTTGAAAAGGCCCACCAAATTCCAGTAAAATCCCACAGATTCTCCACAAATTCCCACAAAATCTAAAACAAATTCCTCAAAATTCTTCAAGTCTCCTCAGAATCCCACACAAATCCAGAAAAAACCCACAAAATTCCAGAGAAGTCCCACAAAACTCCCTAAATCATTTCAAAACCCTACCAATTCACAGGAATGTCCCACAAAATCTCCACCAATTCCCAGAACATCCCACAAAAATCTCACAAAAATCCCTAAATCTTCTGAAAACTCGACCAAATTCCAGAAACGCCCCATAAAATCAGCACAGTTTCCCACAAAATTCAAGAAAAAACACCACAAAATTCCCTAAATCTTCTCAAAACACAACCAAATTCTAGAAAAATATCCCACCAAATCTCCACAAATTCCCACAAAATACATGAGAAATCCCTCAAGATCCCTAAATCGCCTCAATATCCCACAAAATCACACAAAAATCACACAAAACCTCCACAAGTTTCCACAAAATCTAAGAAAAATTCCTCAAAATTCTTCAAGTCTCCTCAGAATCCCACACAATTCCAGAAAAAACACACAAAATTCCAGAGAAGTCCCACAAAACTCCCTAAATAATTTCAAAACCCTACCAATTCACAGGAATGTCCCACAAAATCTCCACCAATTCCCAGAACATCCCATAAAAATCTCACAAAAATCCCTAAATCTTCTGAAAACTCGACCAAATTCCAGAAACGCCCCATAAAATCAGCACAGTTTCCCACAAAATTCAAGAAAAAACACCACAAAATTCCCTAAATCTTTTCAAAATACCACAAAATTCTTGAAAAGCCCCACCAAATTCCAGAAACATCCCACAAAATGTCCTCAATACCCAACAAAATCCCAGAAAAATCACACAAAATTCCCTAAATCTTCTCAAAACACGGCCAAAATCCACAAAAATCCCACAGAATCTCCACAAATTCCCACAGAATACATGAAAAATCCCTGATAATTTGTCAGTTCTCTACAGAATCTCACCAAATTCCAGAAAAGTCCCTCAAAGTTCCACAAACATCCCACAAAATCTCCTCAATATCCCACAAAATTCAAGAAAAATCACACAAAATTCCCTAAATCTTCTCAAAACACGACCAAATTCTAGAAAAATATCCCACCAAATCTCCACAAATTCCCACAAAATACATGAAAAATCCCTCAAGATCCCTAAATCGCCTCAATATCCCACAAAATCCCACAAAAATCCCACAAAACCTCCACAAGTTTCCACAAAATCTAAGAAAAATTCCTCAAAATTCTTCAAGTCTCCTCAAAACCACACAAAGTCCTTGAAAAGGCCCACCAAATTCCAGTAAAATCCCACAGAATCTCCACAAATTCCCACAAAATCTAAAACAAATTCCTCAAATTTCTTCAAGTCTCCTCAGAATCCCACACAATTCCAGAAAAAACCCACAAAATTCCAGAGAAGTCCCACAAAACTCCCTAAATCATTTCAAAACCCTACCAATTCACAGGAATGTCCCACAAAATCTCCACCAATTCCCAGAACATCCCAAAAAATCTCACAAAAATCCCTAACACTTCTGAAAACTCGACCAAATTCCAGAAACGCCCCATAAAATCAGCACAGTTTCCCACAAAATTCAAGAAAAAACACCACAAAATTCCCTAAATCTTTTCAAAATACCACAAAATTCTTGAAAAGCCCCACCAAATTCCAGAAACATCCCACAAAATTTCCTCAATACCCAACAAAATCCCAGAAAAATCACACAAAATTCCCTAAATCTTCTCAAAACACGGCCAAAATCCACAAAAATCCCACCAAATCTCCACAAATTCCCACAGAATACATGAAAAATCCCTGATAATTTCTCAGTTCTCTACAGAATCTCACCAAATTCCAGAAAAGTCCCTCAAAGTTCCACAAACATCCCACAAAATCTCCTCAATATCCAACAAAATCCCAGAAAAATCACACAAAATTCCCTAAATCTTCTCAAAACACGACTAAATTCTAGAAAAATGTCCCACCAAATCTCCACAAAATCCCACAAAATACACAAAAAATCCCTCAAGATCCCGAAATCGCCTCAATATCCCACAAAATCCCACAAAAATCACACAAAACCTCCACAAGTTTCCACAAAATCTAAGAAAAATTCCTCAAAATTCTTCAAGTCTCCTCAAAACCACACAAAGTCCTTGAAAAGGCCCACCAAATTCCAGTAAAATCCCACAGATTCTCCACAAATTCCCACAAAATCTAAAACAAATTCCTCAAAATTCTTCAAGTCTCCTCAGAATCCCACACAATTCCAGAAAAAACACACAAAATTCCAGAGAAGTCCCACAAAACTCCCTAAATCATTTCAAAACCCTACCAATTCACAGGAATGTCCCACAAAATCTCCACCAATTCCCAGAACATCCCACAAAAATCTCACAAAAATCCCTAAATCTTCTGAAAACTCGACCAAATTCCAGAAACGCCCCATAAAATCAGCACAGTTTCCCACAAAATTCAAGAAAAAACACCACAAAATTCCCTAAATCTTCTCAAAACACAACCAAATTCTAGAAAAATATCCCACCAAATCTCCACAAATTCCCACAAAATACATGAGAAATCCCTCAAGATCCCTAAATCGCCTCAATATCCCACAAAATCACACAAAAATCACACAAAACCTCCACAAGTTTCCACAAAATCTAAGAAAAATTCCTCAAAATTCTTCAAGTCTCCTCAGAATCCCACACAATTCCAGAAAAAACACACAAAATTCCAGAGAAGTCCCACAAAACTCCCTAAATCATTTCAAAACCCTACCAATTCACAGGAATGTCCCACAAAATCTCCACCAATTCCCAGAACATCCCACAAAAATCTCACAAAAATCCCTAAATCTTCTGAAAACTCGACCAAATTCCAGAAACGCCCCATAAAATCAGCACAGTTTCCCACAAAATTCAAGAAAAAACACCACAAAATTCCCTAAATCTTCTCAAAACACAACCGAATTCTAGAAAAATATCCCACCAAATCTCCACAAATTCCCACAAAATACATGAGAAATCCCTCAAGATCCCTAAATCGCCTCAATATCCCACAAAATCACACAAAAATCACACAAAACCTCCACAAGTTTCCACAAAATCTAAGAAAAATTCCTCAAAATTCTTCAAGTCTCCTCAGAATCCCACACAATTCCAGAAAAAACACACAAAATTCCAGAGAAGTCCCACAAAACTCCCTAAATCATTTCAAAACCCTACCAATTCACAGGAATGTCCCACAAAATCTCCACCAATTCCCAGAACATCCCACAAAAATCTCACAAAAATCCCTAAATCTTCTGAAAACTCGACCAAATTCCAGAAATGCCCCATAAAATCAGCACAGTTTCCCACAAAATTCAAGAAAAAACACCACAAAATTCCCTAAATCTTTTCAAAATACCACAAAATTCTTGAAAAGCCCCACCAAATTCCAGAAACATCCCACAAAATTTCCTCAATACCCAACAAAATCCCAGAAAAATCACACAAAATTCCCTAAATCTTCTCAAAACACGGCCAAAATCCACAAAAATCCCACCAAATCTCCACAAATTCCCACAGAATACATGAAAAATCCCTGATAATTTCTCAGTTCTCTACAGAATCTCACCAAATTCCAGAAAAGTCCCTCAAAGTTCCACAAACATCCCACAAAATCTCCTCAATATCCAACAAAATTTAAGAAAAATGCCACAAAATTCTCTAAATCTTCTCAAAACACGACCAAATTCTAGAAAAATATCCCACCAAATCTCCACAAATTCCCACAAAATACATGAAAAATCCCTCAAGATCCCTAAATCGCCTCAATATCCCACAAAATCCCACAAAAATCCCACAAAACCTCCACAAGTTTCCACAAAATCTAAGAAAAATTCCTCAAAATTCTTCAAGTCTCCTCAAAACCACACAAAGTCCTTGAAAAGGCCCACCAAATTCCAGTAAAATCCCACAGATTCTCCACAAATTCCCACAAAATCTAAAACAAATTCCTCAAAATTCTTCAAGTCTCCTCAGAATCCCACACAATTCCAGAAAAAACACACAAAATTCCAGAGAAGTCCCACAAAACTCCCTAAATCATTTCAAAACCCTACCAATTCACAGGAATGTCCCACAAAATCTCCACCAATTCCCAGAACATCCCACAAAAATCTCACAAAAATCCCTAACACTTCTGAAAACTAGACCAAATTCTAGAAACGCCCCATAAAATCAGCAGTTTCCCACAAAATTCAAGAAAAAACACCACAAAATTCCCTAAACCTTTTCAAAATACCACAAAATTCTTGAAAAGCCCCACCAAATTCCAGAAACATCCCACAAAATGTCCTCAATACCCAACAAAATCCCAGAAAAATCACACAAAATTCCCTAAATTTTCTCAAAACATAACCAAAATTCCAGAAAAATCCCACCGAATCTCCACAAATTCCCACAGAATACGTGAAAAATCCCTGATAATTCGTCAGTTCTCTGCAGAATCTCACCAAATTCCAGAAAAGTCCCTCAAAGTTCCACAAACATCCCACAAAATCTCCTCAATATCCAACAAAATTTAAGAAAAATGCCACAAAATTCTCTAAATCTTCTCAAAACACAACCAAATTCTAGAAAAATATCCCACCAAATCTCCACAAATTTCCACAAAATGCATGAAAAATCCCTCAAGATCCCTAAATCGCCTAAATATCCCACAAAATCACACAAAAATCACCCAAAACTACCACAAGTTTCCACAAAAATCTAAGAAAAATTCCTCAAAATTCTTCAAGTCTCCTCAAAACCACACAAAGTCCTTGAAAAGGCCCACCAAATTCCAAAAAAATCCCACAGAATCTCCACAAATTCCCACAAAAATCTAAATCAAATTCCTGAAAATTCTTCAAGTCTCCTCAGAATCCCACACAATTCCAGAAAAACCCCACCAAATTCCAGAGAAGTCTCACAAAACTCCCTAAATCATTTCAAAACCCTACCAATTCACAGGAATGTCCCACAAAATCTCTACCAATTCCCAGAACATCCCACAAAAATCTCACAAAAATCCCTAAATCTTCTGAAAACTCGACCAAATTCCAGAAACGCCCCATAAAATCAGCACAGTTTCCCACAAAATTCAAGAAAAAACACCACAAAATTCCCTAAACCTTTTCAAAATACCACAAAATTCTTGAAAAGCCCCACCAAATTCCCGAAACATCCCACAAAATGTCCTCAATATCCAACAAAATCCCAGAAAAATCACACAAAATTCTCTAAATCTTCTCAAAACACGGCCAAAATCCACAAAAATCCCACCGAATCTCCACAAATTCCCACAGAATACATGAAAAATCCCTGATAATTCGTCAGTTCTCTACAGAATCTCACCAAATTCCAGAAGAGTCCCTCAAAGTTCCACAAACATCCCACAAAATCTCCCCAGTATCCAACAAAATTCCAGGAAAAATCCCACAAAATTCCCTAAATCTTCTCAAAACACGACCAAATTCTAGAAAAATATCCCACCGAATCTCCAGAAATTCCCACAGAATACATGAAAAATCCCTGATAATTCGTCAGTTCTCTACAGAATCTCACCAAATACCAGAAAAGTCCCCCAAAGTTCCACAAGCCTCCCAAAAAATCTCCCTAATATCCAACAAAATTCCAGGAAAAATCTCACACAATTCCCTAAATCTTCTGAGAACTTGACCAAATTCCAGAAACGCCCCATAAAATCAGCACAGTTTCCCACAAAATTCAAGAAAAAACACCACAAAATTCCCTAAATCTTTTCAAAATACCACAAAATTCTTGAAAAGCCCCACCAAATTCCAGAAACATCCCACAAAATTTCCTCAATACCCAACAAAATCCCAGAAAAATCACACAAAATTCCCTAAATCTTCTCAAAACACGGCCAAAATCCACAAAAATCCCACCAAATCTCCACAAATTCCCACAGAATACATGAAAAATCCCTGATAATTTCTCAGTTCTCTACAGAATCTCACCAAATTCCAGAAAAGTCCCTCAAAGTTCCACAAACATCCCACAAAATCTCCTCAATATCCAACAAAATCCCAGAAAAATCACACAAAATTCCCTAAATCTTCTCAAAACACGACTAAATTCTAGAAAAATGTCCCACCAAATCTCCACAAAATCCCACAAAATACACAAAAAATCCCTCAAGATCCCGAAATCGCCTCAATATCCCACAAAATCCCACAAAAATCACACAAAACCTCCACAAGTTTCCACAAAATCTAAGAAAAATTCCTCAAAATTCTTCAAGTCTCCTCAAAACCACACAAAGTCCTTGAAAAGGCCCACCAAATTCCAGTAAAATCCCACAGATTCTCCACAAATTCCCACAAAATCTAAAACAAATTCCTCAAAATTCTTCAAGTCTCCTCAGAATCCCACACAATTCCAGAAAAAACCCACAAAATTCCAGAGAAGTCCCACAAAACTCCCTAAATCATTTCAAAACCCTACCAATTCACAGGAATGTCCCACAAAATCTCCACCAATTCCCAGAACATCCAAAAAAATCTCACAAAAATCCCTAACACTTCTGAAAACTCGACCAAATTCCAGAAACGCCCCATAAAATCAGCACAGTTTCCCACAAAATTCAAGAAAAAACACCACAAAATTCCCTAAATCTTCTCAAAACACAACCAAATTCTAGAAAAATATCCCACCAAATCTCCACAAATTCCCACAAAATACATGAGAAATCCCTCAAGATCCCTAAATCGCCTCAATATCCCACAAAATCACACAAAAATCACACAAAACCTCCACAAGATTCCACAAAATCTAAGAAAAATTCCTCAAAATTCTTCAAGTCTCCTCAGAATCCCACACAATTCCAGAAAAAACACACAAAATTCCAGAGAAGTCCCACAAAACTCCCTAAATCATTTCAAAACCCTACCAATTCACAGGAATGTCCCACAAAATCTCCACCAATTCCCAGAACATCCCACAAAAATCTCACAAAAATCCCTAAATCTTCTGAAAACTCGACCAAATTCCAGAAACGCCCCATAAAATCAGCACAGTTTCCCACAAAATTCAAGAAAAAACACCACAAAATTCCCTAAATCTTCTCAAAACACAACCAAATTCTAGAAAAATATCCCACCAAATCTCCACAAATTCCCACAAAATACATGAGAAATCCCTCAAGATCCCTAAATCGCCTCAATATCCCACAAAATCACACAAAAATCCCACAAAACCTCCACAAGTTTCCACAAAATCTAAGAAAAATTCCTCAAAATTCTTCAAGTCTCCTCAGAATCCCACACAATTCCAGAAAAAACACACAAAATTCCAGAGAAGTCCCACAAAACTCCCTAAATCATTTCAAAACCCTACCAATTCACAGGAATGTCCCACAAAATCTCCACCAATTCCCAGAACATCCCACAAAAATCTCACAAAAATCCCTAAATCTTCTGAAAACTCGACCAAATTCCAGAAACGCCCCATAAAATCAGCACAGTTTCCCACAAAATTCAAGAAAAAACACCACAAAATTCCCTAAATCTTTTCAAAATACCACAAAATTCTTGAAAAGCCCCACCAAATTCCAGAAACATCCCACAAAATTTCCTCAATACCCAACAAAATCCCAGAAAAATCACACAAAATTCCCTAAATCTTCTCAAAACACGGCCAAAATCCACAAAAATCCCACCAAATCTCCACAAATTCCCACAGAATACATGAAAAATCCCTGATAATTTCTCAGTTCTCTACAGAATCTCACCAAATTCCAGAAAAGTCCCTCAAAGTTCCACAAACATCCCACAAAATCTCCTCAATATCCAACAAAATCCCAGAAAAATCACACAAAATTCCCTAAATCTTCTCAAAACACGACTAAATTCTAGAAAAATGTCCCACCAAATCTCCACAAAATCCCACAAAATACACAAAAAATCCCTCAAGATCCCGAAATCGCCTCAATATCCCACAAAATCCCACAAAAATCACACAAAACCTCCACAAGTTTCCACAAAATCTAAGAAAAATTCCTCAAAATTCTTCAAGTCTCCTCAAAACCACACAAAGTCCTTGAAAAGGCCCACCAAATTCCAGTAAAATCCCACAGATTCTCCACAAATTCCCACAAAATCTAAAACAAATTCCTCAAAATTCTTCAAGTCTCCTCAGAATCCCACACAATTCCAGAAAAAACACACAAAATTCCAGAGAAGTCCCACAAAACTCCCTAAATCATTTCAAAACCCTACCAATTCACAGGAATGTCCCACAAAATCTCCACCAATTCCCAGAACATCCCAAAAAATCTCACAAAAATCCCTAACACTTCTGAAAACTCGACCAAATTCCAGAAACGCCCCATAAAATCAGCACAGTTTCCCACAAAATTCAAGAAAAAACACCACAAAATTCCCTAAATCTTCTCAAAACACAACCGAATTCTAGAAAAATATCCCACCAAATCTCCACAAATTCCCACAAAATACATGAGAAATCCCTCAAGATCCCTAAATCGCCTCAATATCCCACAAAATCACACAAAAATCACACAAAACCTCCACAAGTTTCCACAAAATCTAAGAAAAATTCCTCAAAATTCTTCAAGTCTCCTCAGAATCCCACACAATTCCAGAAAAAACACACAAAATTCCAGAGAAGTCCCACAAAACTCCCTAAATCATTTCAAAACCCTACCAATTCACAGGAATGTCCCACAAAATCTCCACCAATTCCCAGAACATCCCACAAAAATCTCACAAAAATCCCTAAATCTTCTGAAAACTCGACCAAATTCCAGAAACGCCCCATAAAATCAGCACAGTTTCCCACAAAATTCAAGAAAAAACACCACAAAATTCCCTAAATCTTCTCAAAACACAACCAAATTCTAGAAAAATATCCCACCAAATCTCCACAAATTCCCACAAAATACATGAGAAATCCCTCAAGATCCCTAAATCGCCTCAATATCCCACAAAATCACACAAAAATCACACAAAACCTCCACAAGTTTCCACAAAATCTAAGAAAAATTCCTCAAAATTCTTCAAGTCTCCTCAGAATCCCACACAATTCCAGAAAAAACACACAAAATTCCAGAGAAGTCCCACAAAACTCCCTAAATCATTTCAAAACCCTACCAATTCACAGGAATGTCCCACAAAATCTCCACCAATTCCCAGAACATCCCACAAAAATCTCACAAAAATCCCTAAATCTTCTGAAAACTCGACCAAATTCCAGAAACGCCCCATAAAATCAGCACAGTTTCCCACAAAATTCAAGAAAAAACACCACAAAATTCCCTAAATCTTCTCAAAACACAACCGAATTCTAGAAAAATATCCCACCAAATCTCCACAAATTCCCACAAAATACATGAGAAATCCCTCAAGATCCCTAAATCGCCTCAATATCCCACAAAATCACACAAAAATCACACAAAACCTCCACAAGTTTCCACAAAATCTAAGAAAAATTCCTCAAAATTCTTCAAGTCTCCTCAGAATCCCACACAATTCCAGAAAAAACACACAAAATTCCAGAGAAGTCCCACAAAACTCCCTAAATCATTTCAAAACCCTACCAATTCACAGGAATGTCCCACAAAATCTCCACCAATTCCCAGAACATCCCACAAAAATCTCACAAAAATCCCTAAATCTTCTGAAAACTCGACCAAATTCCAGAAACGCCCCATAAAATCAGCACAGTTTCCCACAAAATTCAAGAATAAACACCACAAAATTCCCTAAATCTTTTCAAAATACCACAAAATTCTTGAAAAGCCCCACCAAATTCCAGAAACATCCCACAAAATTTCCTCAATACCCAACAAAATCCCAGAAAAATCACACAAAATTCCCTAAATCTTCTCAAAACACGGCCAAAATCCACAAAAATCCCACCAAATCTCCACAAATTCCCACAGAATACATGAAAAATCCCTGATAATTTCTCAGTTCTCTACAGAATCTCACCAAATTCCAGAAAAGTCCCTCAAAGTTCCACAAACATCCCACAAAATCTCCTCAATATCCAACAAAATCCCAGAAAAATCACACAAAATTCCCTAAATCTTCTCAAAACACGACTAAATTCTAGAAAAATGTCCCACCAAATCTCCACAAAATCCCACAAAATACACAAAAAATCCCTCAAGATCCCGAAATCGCCTCAATATCCCACAAAATCCCACAAAAATCACACAAAACCTCCACAAGTTTCCACAAAATCTAAGAAAAATTCCTCAAAATTCTTCAAGTCTCCTCAAAACCACACAAAGTCCTTGAAAAGGCCCACCAAATTCCAGTAAAATCCCACAGATTCTCCACAAATTCCCACAAAATCTAAAACAAATTCCTCAAAATTCTTCAAGTCTCCTCAGAATCCCACACAATTCCAGAAAAAACCCACAAAATTCCAGAGAAGTCCCACAAAACTCCCTAAATCATTTCAAAACCCTACCAATTCACAGGAATGTCCCACAAAATCTCCACCAATTCCCAGAACATCCAAAAAAATCTCACAAAAATCCCTAACACTTCTGAAAACTCGACCAAATTCCAGAAACGCCCCATAAAATCAGCACAGTTTCCCACAAAATTCAAGAAAAAACACCACAAAATTCCCTAAATCTTCTCAAAACACAACCAAATTCTAGAAAAATATCCCACCAAATCTCCACAAATTCCCACAAAATACATGAGAAATCCCTCAAGATCCCTAAATCGCCTCAATATCCCACAAAATCACACAAAAATCACACAAAACCTCCACAAGATTCCACAAAATCTAAGAAAAATTCCTCAAAATTCTTCAAGTCTCCTCAGAATCCCACACAATTCCAGAAAAAACACACAAAATTCCAGAGAAGTCCCACAAAACTCCCTAAATCATTTCAAAACCCTACCAATTCACAGGAATGTCCCACAAAATCTCCACCAATTCCCAGAACATCCCACAAAAATCTCACAAAAATCCCTAAATCTTCTGAAAACTCGACCAAATTCCAGAAACGCCCCATAAAATCAGCACAGTTTCCCACAAAATTCAAGAAAAAACACCACAAAATTCCCTAAATCTTCTCAAAACACAACCAAATTCTAGAAAAATATCCCACCAAATCTCCACAAATTCCCACAAAATACATGAGAAATCCCTCAAGATCCCTAAATCGCCTCAATATCCCACAAAATCACACAAAAATCACACAAAACCTCCACAAGTTTCCACAAAATCTAAGAAAAATTCCTCAAAATTCTTCAAGTCTCCTCAGAATCCCACACAATTCCAGAAAAAACACACAAAATTCCAGAGAAGTCCCACAAAACTCCCTAAATCATTTCAAAACCCTACCAATTCACAGGAATGTCCCACAAAATCTCCACCAATTCCCAGAACATCCCACAAAAATCTCACAAAAATCCCTAAATCTTCTGAAAACTCGACCAAATTCCAGAAACGCCCCATAAAATCAGCACAGTTTCCCACAAAATTCAAGAAAAAACACCACAAAATTCCCTAAATCTTCTCAAAACACAACCGAATTCTAGAAAAATATCCCACCAAATCTCCACAAATTCCCACAAAATACATGAGAAATCCCTCAAGATCCCTAAATCGCCTCAATATCCCACAAAATCACACAAAAATCACACAAAACCTCCACAAGTTTCCACAAAATCTAAGAAAAATTCCTCAAAATTCTTCAAGTCTCCTCAGAATCCCACACAATTCCAGAAAAAACACACAAAATTCCAGAGAAGTCCCACAAAACTCCCTAAATCATTTCAAAACCCTACCAATTCACAGGAATGTCCCACAAAATCTCCACCAATTCCCAGAACATCCCACAAAAATCTCACAAAAATCCCTAAATCTTCTGAAAACTCGACCAAATTCCAGAAACGCCCCATAAAATCAGCACAGTTTCCCACAAAATTCAAGAATAAACACCACAAAATTCCCTAAATCTTTTCAAAATACCACAAAATTCTTGAAAAGCCCCACCAAATTCCAGAAACATCCCACAAAATTTCCTCAATACCCAACAAAATCCCAGAAAAATCACACAAAATTCCCTAAATCTTCTCAAAACACGGCCAAAATCCACAAAAATCCCACCAAATCTCCACAAATTCCCACAGAATACATGAAAAATCCCTGATAATTTCTCAGTTCTCTACAGAATCTCACCAAATTCCAGAAAAGTCCCTCAAAGTTCCACAAACATCCCACAAAATCTCCTCAATATCCAACAAAATCCCAGAAAAATCACACAAAATTCCCTAAATCTTCTCAAAACACGACTAAATTCTAGAAAAATGTCCCACCAAATCTCCACAAAATCCCACAAAATACACAAAAAATCCCTCAAGATCCCGAAATCGCCTCAATATCCCACAAAATCCCACAAAAATCACACAAAACCTCCACAAGTTTCCACAAAATCTAAGAAAAATTCCTCAAAATTCTTCAAGTCTCCTCAAAACCACACAAAGTCCTTGAAAAGGCCCACCAAATTCCAGTAAAATCCCACAGATTCTCCACAAATTCCCACAAAATCTAAAACAAATTCCTCAAAATTCTTCAAGTCTCCTCAGAATCCCACACAATTCCAGAAAAAACCCACAAAATTCCAGAGAAGTCCCACAAAACTCCCTAAATCATTTCAAAACCCTACCAATTCACAGGAATGTCCCACAAAATCTCCACCAATTCCCAGAACATCCAAAAAAATCTCACAAAAATCCCTAACACTTCTGAAAACTCGACCAAATTCCAGAAACGCCCCATAAAATCAGCACAGTTTCCCACAAAATTCAAGAAAAAACACCACAAAATTCCCTAAATCTTCTCAAAACACAACCAAATTCTAGAAAAATATCCCACCAAATCTCCACAAATTCCCACAAAATACATGAGAAATCCCTCAAGATCCCTAAATCGCCTCAATATCCCACAAAATCACACAAAAATCACACAAAACCTCCACAAGATTCCACAAAATCTAAGAAAAATTCCTCAAAATTCTTCAAGTCTCCTCAGAATCCCACACAATTCCAGAAAAAACACACAAAATTCCAGAGAAGTCCCACAAAACTCCCTAAATCATTTCAAAACCCTACCAATTCACAGGAATGTCCCACAAAATCTCCACCAATTCCCAGAACATCCCACAAAAATCTCACAAAAATCCCTAAATCTTCTGAAAACTCGACCAAATTCCAGAAACGCCCCATAAAATCAGCACAGTTTCCCACAAAATTCAAGAAAAAACACCACAAAATTCCCTAAATCTTCTCAAAACACAACCAAATTCTAGAAAAATATCCCACCAAATCTCCACAAATTCCCACAAAATACATGAGAAATCCCTCAAGATCCCTAAATCGCCTCAATATCCCACAAAATCACACAAAAATCACACAAAACCTCCACAAGATTCCACAAAATCTAAGAAAAATTCCTCAAAATTCTTCAAGTCTCCTCAGAATCCCACACAATTCCAGAAAAAACACACAAAATTCCAGAGAAGTCCCACAAAACTCCCTAAATCATTTCAAAACCCTACCAATTCACAGGAATGTCCCACAAAATCTCCACCAATTCCCAGAACATCCCACAAAAATCTCACAAAAATCCCTAAATCTTCTGAAAACTCGACCAAATTCCAGAAACGCCCCATAAAATCAGCACAGTTTCCCACAAAATTCAAGAAAAAACACCACAAAATTCCCTAAATCTTCTCAAAACACAACCAAATTCTAGAAAAATATCCCACCAAATCTCCACAAATTCCCACAAAATACATGAGAAATCCCTCAAGATCCCTAAATCGCCTCAATATCCCACAAAATCACACAAAAATCCCACAAAACCTCCACAAGTTTCCACAAAATCTAAGAAAAATTCCTCAAAATTCTTCAAGTCTCCTCAGAATCCCACACAATTCCAGAAAAAACACACAAAATTCCAGAGAAGTCCCACAAAACTCCCTAAATCATTTCAAAACCCTACCAATTCACAGGAATGTCCCACAAAATCTCCACCAATTCCCAGAACATCCCACAAAAATCTCACAAAAATCCCTAAATCTTCTGAAAACTCGACCAAATTCCAGAAACGCCCCATAAAATCAGCACAGTTTCCCACAAAATTCAAGAAAAAACACCACAAAATTCCCTAAATCTTTTCAAAATACCACAAAATTCTTGAAAAGCCCCACCAAATTCCAGAAACATCCCACAAAATTTCCTCAATACCCAACAAAATCCCAGAAAAATCACACAAAATTCCCTAAATCTTCTCAAAACACGGCCAAAATCCACAAAAATCCCACCAAATCTCCACAAATTCCCACAGAATACATGAAAAATCCCTGATAATTTCTCAGTTCTCTACAGAATCTCACCAAATTCCAGAAAAGTCCCTCAAAGTTCCACAAACATCCCACAAAATCTCCTCAATATCCAACAAAATCCCAGAAAAATCACACAAAATTCCCTAAATCTTCTCAAAACACGACTAAATTCTAGAAAAATGTCCCACCAAATCTCCACAAAATCCCACAAAATACACAAAAAATCCCTCAAGATCCCGAAATCGCCTCAATATCCCACAAAATCCCACAAAAATCACACAAAACCTCCACAAGTTTCCACAAAATCTAAGAAAAATTCCTCAAAATTCTTCAAGTCTCCTCAAAACCACACAAAGTCCTTGAAAAGGCCCACCAAATTCCAGTAAAATCCCACAGATTCTCCACAAATTCCCACAAAATCTAAAACAAATTCCTCAAAATTCTTCAAGTCTCCTCAGAATCCCACACAATTCCAGAAAAAACACACAAAATTCCAGAGAAGTCCCACAAAACTCCCTAAATCATTTCAAAACCCTACCAATTCACAGGAATGTCCCACAAAATCTCCACCAATTCCCAGAACATCCCAAAAAATCTCACAAAAATCCCTAACACTTCTGAAAACTCGACCAAATTCCAGAAACGCCCCATAAAATCAGCACAGTTTCCCACAAAATTCAAGAAAAAACACCACAAAATTCCCTAAATCTTCTCAAAACACAACCGAATTCTAGAAAAATATCCCACCAAATCTCCACAAATTCCCACAAAATACATGAGAAATCCCTCAAGATCCCTAAATCGCCTCAATATCCCACAAAATCACACAAAAATCACACAAAACCTCCACAAGTTTCCACAAAATCTAAGAAAAATTCCTCAAAATTCTTCAAGTCTCCTCAGAATCCCACACAATTCCAGAAAAAACACACAAAATTCCAGAGAAGTCCCACAAAACTCCCTAAATCATTTCAAAACCCTACCAATTCACAGGAATGTCCCACAAAATCTCCACCAATTCCCAGAACATCCCACAAAAATCTCACAAAAATCCCTAAATCTTCTGAAAACTCGACCAAATTCCAGAAACGCCCCATAAAATCAGCACAGTTTCCCACAAAATTCAAGAAAAAAACACCACACAATTCCCTAAATCTTCTCAAAACACAACCAAATTCTAGAAAAATATCCCACCAAATCTCCACAAATTCCCACAAAATACATGAGAAATCCCTCAAGATCCCTAAATCGCCTCAATATCCCACAAAATCACACAAAAATCACACAAAACCTCCACAAGTTTCCACAAAATCTAAGAAAAATTCCTCAAAATTCTTCAAGTCTCCTCAGAATCCCACACAATTCCAGAAAAAACACACAAAATTCCAGAGAAGTCCCACAAAACTCCCTAAATCATTTCAAAACCCTACCAATTCACAGGAATGTCCCACAAAATCTCCACCAATTCCCAGAACATCCCACAAAAATCTCACAAAAATCCCTAAATCTTCTGAAAACTCGACCAAATTCCAGAAACGCCCCATAAAATCAGCACAGTTTCCCACAAAATTCAAGAAAAAACACCACAAAATTCCCTAAATCTTCTCAAAACACAACCGAATTCTAGAAAAATATCCCACCAAATCTCCACAAATTCCCACAAAATACATGAGAAATCCCTCAAGATCCCTAAATCGCCTCAATATCCCACAAAATCACACAAAAATCCCACAAAACCTCCACAAGTTTCCACAAAATCTAAGAAAAATTCCTCAAAATTCTTCAAGTCTCCTCAGAATCCCACACAATTCCAGAAAAAACACACAAAATTCCAGAGAAGTCCCACAAAACTCCCTAAATCATTTCAAAACCCTACCAATTCACAGGAATGTCCCACAAAATCTCCACCAATTCCCAGAACATCCCACAAAAATCTCACAAAAATCCCTAAATCTTCTGAAAACTCGACCAAATTCCAGAAATGCCCCATAAAATCAGCACAGTTTCCCACAAAATTCAAGAAAAAACACCACAAAATTCCCTAAATCTTTTCAAAATACCACAAAATTCTTGAAAAGCCCCACCAAATTCCAGAAACATCCCACAAAATTTCCTCAATACCCAACAAAATCCCAGAAAAATCACACAAAATTCCCTAAATCTTCTCAAAACACGGCCAAAATCCACAAAAATCCCACCAAATCTCCACAAATTCCCACAGAATACATGAAAAATCCCTGATAATTTCTCAGTTCTCTACAGAATCTCACCAAATTCCAGAAAAGTCCCTCAAAGTTCCACAAACATCCCACAAAATCTCCTCAATATCCAACAAAATCCCAGAAAAATCACACAAAATTCCCTAAATCTTCTCAAAACACGACTAAATTCTAGAAAAATGTCCCACCAAATCTCCACAAAATCCCACAAAATACACAAAAAATCCCTCAAGATCCCGAAATCGCCTCAATATCCCACAAAATCCCACAAAAATCACACAAAACCTCCACAAGTTTCCACAAAATCTAAGAAAAATTCCTCAAAATTCTTCAAGTCTCCTCAAAACCACACAAAGTCCTTGAAAAGGCCCACCAAATTCCAGTAAAATCCCACAGATTCTCCACAAATTCCCACAAAATCTAAAACAAATTCCTCAAAATTCTTCAAGTCTCCTCAGAATCCCACACAATTCCAGAAAAAACACACAAAATTCCAGAGAAGTCCCACAAAACTCCCTAAATCATTTCAAAACCCTACCAATTCACAGGAATGTCCCACAAAATCTCCACCAATTCCCAGAACATCCAAAAAAATCTCACAAAAATCCCTAAATCTTCTGAAAACTCGACCAAATTCCAGAAACGCCCCATAAAATCAGCACAGTTTCCCACAAAATTCAAGAAAAAACACCACAAAATTCCCTAAATCTTCTCAAAACACAACCGAATTCTAGAAAAATATCCCACCAAATCTCCACAAATTCCCACAAAATACATGAGAAATCCCTCAAGATCCCTAAATCGCCTCAATATCCCACAAAATCACACAAAAATCACACAAAACCTCCACAAGTTTCCACAAAATCTAAGAAAAATTCCTCAAAATTCTTCAAGTCTCCTCAGAATCCCACACAATTCCAGAAAAAACACACAAAATTCCAGAGAAGTCCCACAAAACTCCCTAAATCATTTCAAAACCCTACCAATTCACAGGAATGTCCCACAAAATCTCCACCAATTCCCAGAACATCCCACAAAAATCTCACAAAAATCCCTAAATCTTCTGAAAACTCGACCAAATTCCAGAAACGCCCCATAAAATCAGCACAGTTTCCCACAAAATTCAAGAAAAAACACCACAAAATTCCCTAAATCTTCTCAAAACACAACCGAATTCTAGAAAAATATCCCACCAAATCTCCACAAATTCCCACAAAATACATGAGAAATCCCTCAAGATCCCTAAATCGCCTCAATATCCCACAAAATCACACAAAAATCACACAAAACCTCCACAAGTTTCCACAAAATCTAAGAAAAATTCCTCAAAATTCTTCAAGTCTCCTCAGAATCCCACACAATTCCAGAAAAAACACACAAAATTCCAGAGAAGTCCCACAAAACTCCCTAAATCATTTCAAAACCCTACCAATTCACAGGAATGTCCCACAAAATCTCCACCAATTCCCAGAACATCCCACAAAAATCTCACAAAAATCCCTAAATCTTCTGAAAACTCGACCAAATTCCAGAAATGCCCCATAAAATCAGCACAGTTTCCCACAAAATTCAAGAAAAAACACCACAAAATTCCCTAAATCTTTTCAAAATACCACAAAATTCTTGAAAAGCCCCACCAAATTCCAGAAACATCCCACAAAATTTCCTCAATACCCAACAAAATCCCAGAAAAATCACACAAAATTCCCTAAATCTTCTCAAAACACGGCCAAAATCCACAAAAATCCCACCAAATCTCCACAAATTCCCACAGAATACATGAAAAATCCCTGATAATTTCTCAGTTCTCTACAGAATCTCACCAAATTCCAGAAAAGTCCCTCAAAGTTCCACAAACATCCCACAAAATCTCCTCAATATCCAACAAAATCCCAGAAAAATCACACAAAATTCCCTAAATCTTCTCAAAACACGACTAAATTCTAGAAAAATGTCCCACCAAATCTCCACAAAATCCCACAAAATACACAAAAAATCCCTCAAGATCCCGAAATCGCCTCAATATCCCACAAAATCCCACAAAAATCACACAAAACCTCCACAAGTTTCCACAAAATCTAAGAAAAATTCCTCAAAATTCTTCAAGTCTCCTCAAAACCACACAAAGTCCTTGAAAAGGCCCACCAAATTCCAGTAAAATCCCACAGATTCTCCACAAATTCCCACAAAATCTAAAACAAATCCCTCAAAATTCTTCAAGTCTCCTCAGAATCCCACACAATTCCAGAAAAAACACACAAAATTCCAGAGAAGTCCCACAAAACTCCCTAAATCATTTCAAAACCCTACCAATTCACAGGAATGTCCCACAAAATCTCCACCAATTCCCAGAACATCCAAAAAAATCTCACAAAAATCCCTAAATCTTCTGAAAACTCGACCAAATTCCAGAAACGCCCCATAAAATCAGCACAGTTTCCCACAAAATTCAAGAAAAAACACCACAAAATTCCCTAAATCTTCTCAAAACACAACCAAATTCTAGAAAAATATCCCACCAAATCTCCACAAATTCCCACAAAATACATGAGAAATCCCTCAAGATCCCTAAATCGCCTCAATATCCCACAAAATCACACAAAAATCACACAAAACCTCCACAAGATTCCACAAAATCTAAGAAAAATTCCTCAAAATTCTTCAAGTCTCCTCAGAATCCCACACAATTCCAGAAAAAACACACAAAATTCCAGAGAAGTCCCACAAAACTCCCTAAATCATTTCAAAACCCTACCAATTCACAGGAATGTCCCACAAAATCTCCACCAATTCCCAGAACATCCCACAAAAATCTCACAAAAATCCCTAAATCTTCTGAAAACTCGACCAAATTCCAGAAACGCCCCATAAAATCAGCACAGTTTCCCACAAAATTCAAGAAAAAACACCACAAAATTCCCTAAATCTTCTCAAAACACAACCAAATTCTAGAAAAATATCCCACCAAATCTCCACAAATTCCCACAAAATACATGAGAAATCCCTCAAGATCCCTAAATCGCCTCAATATCCCACAAAATCACACAAAAATCACACAAAACCTCCACAAGTTTCCACAAAATCTAAGAAAAATTCCTCAAAATTCTTCAAGTCTCCTCAGAATCCCACACAATTCCAGAAAAAACACACAAAATTCCAGAGAAGTCCCACAAAACTCCCTAAATCATTTCAAAACCCTACCAATTCACAGGAATGTCCCACAAAATCTCCACCAATTCCCAGAACATCCCACAAAAATCTCACAAAAATCCCTAAATCTTCTGAAAACTCGACCAAATTCCAGAAACGCCCCATAAAATCAGCACAGTTTCCCACAAAATTCAAGAAAAAACACCACAAAATTCCCTAAATCTTTTCAAAATACCACAAAATTCTTGAAAAGCCCCACCAAATTCCAGAAACATCCCACAAAATTTCCTCAATATCCAACAAAATCCCAGAAAAATCACACAAAATTCCCTAAATCTTCTCAAAACACGGCCAAAATCCACAAAAATCCCACCAAATCTCCACAAATTCCCACAGAATACATGAAAAATCCCTGATAATTTCTCAGTTCTCTACAGAATCTCACCAAATTCCAGAAAAGTCCCTCAAAGTTCCACAAACATCCCACAAAATCTCCTCAATATCCAACAAAATCCCAGAAAAATCACACAAAATTCCCTAAATCTTCTCAAAACACGACTAAATTCTAGAAAAATGTCCCACCAAATCTCCACAAAATCCCACAAAATACACAAAACATCCCTCAAGATCCCGAAATCGCCTCAATATCCCACAAAATCCCACAAAAATCACACAAAACCTCCACAAGTTTCCACAAAATCTAAGAAAAATTCCTCAAAATTCTTCAAGTCTCCTCAAAACCACACAAAGTCCTTGAAAAGGCCCACCAAATTCCAGTAAAATCCCACAGATTCTCCACAAATTCCCACAAAATCTAAAACAAATTCCTCAAAATTCTTCAAGTCTCCTCAGAATCCCACACAATTCCAGAAAAAACCCACAAAATTCCAGAGAAGTCCCACAAAACTCCCTAAATCATTTCAAAACCCTACCAATTCACAGGAATGTCCCACAAAATCTCCACCAATTCCCAGAACATCCAAAAAAATCTCACAAAAATCCCTAAATCTTCTGAAAACTCGACCAAATTCCAGAAACGCCCCATAAAATCAGCACAGTTTCCCACAAAATTCAAGAAAAAACACCACAAAATTCCCTAAATCTTCTCAAAACACAACCAAATTCTAGAAAAATATCCCACCAAATCTCCACAAATTCCCACAAAATACATGAGAAATCCCTCAAGATCCCTAAATCGCCTCAATATCCCACAAAATCACACAAAAATCACACAAAACCTCCACAAGATTCCACAAAATCTAAGAAAAATTCCTCAAAATTCTTCAAGTCTCCTCAGAATCCCACACAATTCCAGAAAAAACACACAAAATTCCAGAGAAGTCCCACAAAACTCCCTAAATCATTTCAAAACCCTACCAATTCACAGGAATGTCCCACAAAATCTCCACCAATTCCCAGAACATCCCACAAAAATCTCACAAAAATCCCTAAACCTTCTGAAAACTCGACCAAATTCCAGAAACGCCCCATAAAATCAGCACAGTTTCCCACAAAATTCAAGAAAAAACACCACAAAATTCCCTAAATCTTCTCAAAACACAACCAAATTCTAGAAAAATATCCCACCAAATCTCCACAAATTCCCACAAAATACATGAGAAATCCCTCAAGATCCCTAAATCGCCTCAATATCCCACAAAATCACACAAAAATCCCACAAAACCTCCACAAGTTTCCACAAAATCTAAGAAAAATTCCTCAAAATTCTTCAAGTCTCCTCAGAATCCCACACAATTCCAGAAAAAACACACAAAATTCCAGAGAAGTCCCACAAAACTCCCTAAATCATTTCAAAACCCTACCAATTCACAGGAATGTCCCACAAAATCTCCACCAATTCCCAGAACATCCCACAAAAATCTCACAAAAATCCCTAAATCTTCTGAAAACTCGACCAAATTCCAGAAACGCCCCATAAAATCAGCACAGTTTCCCACAAAATTCAAGAAAAAACACCACAAAATTCCCTAAATCTTCTCAAAACACAACCAAATTCTAGAAAAATATCCCACCAAATCTCCACAAATTCCCACAAAATACATGAGAAATCCCTCAAGATCCCTAAATCGCCTCAATATCCCACAAAATCACACAAAAATCACACAAAACCTCCACAAGTTTCCACAAAATCTAAGAAAAATTCCTCAAAATTCTTCAAGTCTCCTCAGAATCCCACACAATTCCAGAAAAAACACACAAAATTCCAGAGAAGTCCCACAAAACTCCCTAAATCATTTCAAAACCCTACCAATTCACAGGAATGTCCCACAAAATCTCCACCAATTCCCAGAACATCCCACAAAAATCTCACAAAAATCCCTAACACTTCTGAAAACTAGACCAAATTCTAGAAACGCCCCATAAAATCAGCAGTTTCCCACAAAATTCAAGAAAAAACACCACAAAATTCCCTAAACCTTTTCAAAATACCACAAAATTCTTGAAAAGCCCCACCAAATTCCAGAAACATCCCACAAAATGTCCTCAATACCCAACAAAATCCCAGAAAAATCACACAAAATTCCCTAAATTTTCTCAAAACATAACCAAAATTCCAGAAAAATCCCACCGAATCTCCACAAATTCCCACAGAATACGTGAAAAATCCCTGATAATTCGTCAGTTCTCTACAGAATCTCACCAAATTCCAGAAAAGTCCCTCAAAGTTCCACAAACATCCCACAAAATCTCCTCAATATCCAACAAAATTTAAGAAAAATGCCACAAAATTCTCTAAATCTTCTCAAAACACAACCAAATTCTAGAAAAATATCCCACCAAATCTCCACAAATTTCCACAAAATGCATGAAAAATCCCTCAAGATCCCTAAATCGCCTAAATATCCCACAAAATCACACAAAAATCACCCAAAACCACCACAAGTTTCCACAAAAATCTAAGAAAAATTCCTCAAAATTCTTCAAGTCTCCTCAAAACCACACAAAGTTCGTGAAAAGGCCCACCAAATTCCAAAAAAATCCCACAGAATCTCCACAAATTCCCACAAAAATCTAAATCAAATTCCTGAAAATTCTTCAAGTCTCCTCAGAATCCCACACAATTCCAGAAAAACCCCACCAAATTCCAGAGAAGTCTCACAAAACTCCCTAAATCATTTCAAAACCCTACCAATTCACAGGAATGTCCCACAAAATCTCTACCAATTCCCAGAACATCCCACAAAAATCTCACAAAAATCCCTAAATCTTCTGAAAACTCGACCAAATTCCAGAAACGCCCCATAAAATCAGCACAGTTTCCCACAAAATTCAAGAAAAAACACCACAAAATTCCCTAAACCTTTTCAAAATACCACAAAATTCTTGAAAAGCCCCACCAAATTCCAGAAACATCCCACAAAATGTCCTCAATATCCAACAAAATCCCAGAAAAATCACACAAAATTCTCTAAATCTTCTCAAAACACGGCCAAAATCCACAAAAATCCCACCGAATCTCCACAAATTCCCACAGAATACATGAAAAATCCCTGATAATTCGTCAGTTCTCTACAGAATCTCACCAAATACCAGAAAAGTCCCCCAAAGTTCCACAAGCCTCCCACAAAATCTCCCTAATATCCAACAAAATTCCAGGAAAAATCTCACACAATTCCCTAAATCTTCTGAGAACTTGACCAAATTCCAGAAACGCCCCATAAAATCAGCACAGTTTCCCACAAAATTCAAGAAAAAACACCACAAAATTCCCTAAATCTTCTCAAAACACAACCAAATTCTAGAAAAATATCCCACCAAATCTCCACAAATTCCCACAAAATACATGAAAAATCCCTCAAGATCCCTAAATCGCCTCAATATCCCACAAAATCACACAAAAATCACACAAAACCTCCACAAGTTTCCACAAAATCTAAGAAAAATTCCTCAAAATTCTTCAAGTCTCCTCAAAACCACACAGAGTTCGTGAAAAGGCCCACCAAATTCCAAAAAAATCCCACAGAATCTCCACAAATTCCCACAAAAATCTAAATCAAATTCCTCAAAATTCTTCAAGTCTCCTCAGAATCCCACACAATTCCAGAAAAACCCCACCAAATTCCAGAGAAGTCTCACAAAACTCCCTAAATCATTTCAAAACCCTACCAATTCACAGGAATGTCCCACAAAATCTCTACCAATTCCCAGAACATCCCACAAAAATCTCACCAAAATCCCTAAATCTTCTGAAAACTCGACCAAATTCCAGAAACGCCCCATAAAATCAGCACAGTTTCCCACAAAATTCAAGAAAAAACACCACAAAATTCCCTAAACCTTTTCAAAATACCACAAAATTCTTGAAAAGCCCCACCAAATTCCAGAAACATCCCACAAAATGTCCTCAATATACAACAAAATCCCAGAAAAATCACACAAAATTCCCTAAATCTTATCAAAACACGGCCAAAATCCACAAAAATCCCACTGAATCTCCACAAATTCCCACAGAATACATGAAAAATCCCTGATAATTCGGCATATCTCTACAGAATCTCACCAAATTCCAGAAGAGTCCCTCAAAGTTCCACAAACATCCCACAAAATCTCCCCAGTATCCAACAAAATTCCAGGAAAAATCTCACAAAATTCCCTAAATCTTCTTAAAACAGGGCCAAAATCCTCAAAAATCCCACCGAATCTCCACAAATTCCCACAGAATACATGAAAAATCCCTGATAATTTGTCAGTTCTCTACAGAATCTCACCAAATTCCAGAAAAGTCCCTCAAAGTTCCACACACATCCCACAAAATCTCCCTAATATCCAACAAAATTCAAGAAAAATCCCACAAAATTCCCTAAATCTTCTCAAAACACGACCAAATTCTAGAAAAATATCCCACCAAATCTCCACAAATTCCCACAAAATACATGATAAATCCCTCAAGATCCCTAAATCGCCTCAATATCCCACAAAATCGCACAAAAAATACACAAAACCTCCACAAGTTTCCACAAAATCTAAGAAAAATTCCTCAAAATTCTTCAAGTCTCCTCAAAACCACACAAAGTTCCTGAAAAGGCCCACCAAATTCCAGAAAAATCCCACAGAATCTCCACAAATTCCCAAAAAAATCTAAATCAAATTCCTCAAAATTCTTCAAGTCTCCTCAGAATCCCACACAATTCCAGAAAAAACACACAAAATTCCAGAGAAGTCCCACAAAACTCCCTAAATCATTTCAAAACCCTACCAATTCACAGGAATGTCCCACAAAATCTCCACCAATTCCCAGAACATCCCACAAAAATCTCACAAAAATCCCTAAATCTTCTGAAAACTCGACCAAATTCCAGAAACGCCCCATAAAATCAGCACAGTTTCCCACAAAATTCAAGAAAAAACACCACAAAATTCCCTAAACCTTTTCAAAATACCACAAAATTCTTGAAAAGCCCCACCAAATTCCAGAAACATCCCACAAAATCTCCTCAATATCCAACAAAATCCCAGAAAAATCACACAAAATTCTCTAAATCTTCTCAAAACACGGCCAAAATCCACAAAAATCCCACCGAATCTCCACAAATTCCCACAGAATACATGAAAAATCCCTGATAATTCGTCAGTTCTCTACAGAATCTCACCAAATTCCAGAAGAGTCCCTCAAAGTTCCACAAACATCCCACAAAATCTCCCCAGTATCCAACAAAATTCCAGGAAAAATCCCACAAAATTCCCTAAATCTTCTCAAAACACGACCAAATTCTAGAAAAATATCCCACCGAATCTCCAGAAATTCCCACAGAATACATGAAAAATCCCTGATAATTCGTCAGTTCTCTACAGAATCTCACCAAATACCAGAAAAGTCCCCCAAAGTTCCACAAGCCTCCCACAAAATCTCCCTAATATCCAACAAAATTCCAGGAAAAATCTCACACAATTCCCTAAATCTTCTGAGAACTCTACCAAATTCCAGAAACGCCCCATAAAATCAGCACAGTTTCCCACAAAATTCAAGAAAAAACACCACAAAATTCCCTAAATCTTCTCAAAACACAACCAAATTCTAGAAAAATATCCCACCAAATCTCCACAAATTCCCACAAAATACATGAAAAATCCCTCAAGATCCCTAAATCGCCTCAATATCCCACAAAATCACACAAAAATCACACAAAACCTCCACAAGTTTCCACAAAAATCTAAGAAAAATTCCTCAAAATTCTTCAAGTCTCCTCAAAACCACACAAAGTTCGTGAAAAGGCCCACCAAATTCCAAAAAAATCCCACAGAATCTCCACAAATTCCCACAAAAATCTAAATCAAATTCCTGAAAATTCTTCAAGTCTCCTCAGAATCCCACACAATTCCAGAAAAACCCCACCAAATTCCAGAGAAGTCTCACAAAACTCCCTAAATCATTTCAAAACCCTACCAATTCACAGGAATGTCCCACAAAATCTCTACCAATTCCCAGAACATCCCACAAAAATCTCACAAAAATCCCTAAATCTTCTGAAAACTCGACCAAATTCCAGAAACGCCCCATAAAATCAGCACAGTTTCCCACAAAATTCAAGAAAAAACACCACAAAATTCCCTAAACCTTTTCAAAATACCACAAAATTCTTGAAAAGCCCCACCAAATTCCAGAAACATCCCACAAAATGTCCTCAATAACCAACAAAATCCCAGAAAAATCACACAAAATTCCCTAAATCTTATCAAAACACGGCCAAAATCCACAAAAATCCCACCGAATCTCCACAAATTCCCACAGAATACATGAAAAATCCCTGATAATTTGGCATTTCTCTACAGAATCTCACCAAATTCCAGAAAAGTCCCTCAAAGTTCCACAAACATCCCACAAAATCTCCCCAGTATCCAACAAAATTCAAGGAAAAATCTCACAAAATTCCCTAAATCTTCTCAAAACACGGCCAAAATCCTCAAAAATCCCACCGAATCTCCACAAATTCCCACAGAATACATGAAAAATCCCTGATAATTTGTCAGTTCTCTACAGAATCTCACCAAATTCCAGAAAAGTCCCTCAAAGTTCCACACACATCCCACAAAATCTCCCTAATATCCAACAAAATTCAAGAAAAATCCCACAAAATTCCCTAAATCTTCTCAAAACACGACCAAATTCTAGAAAAATATCCCACCAAATCTCCACAAATTCCCACAAAATACATGATAAATCCCTCAAGATCCCTAAATCGCCTCAATATCCCACAAAATCGCACAAAAAATACACAAAACCTCCACAAGTTTCCACAAAATCTAAGAAAAATTCCTCAAAATTCTTCAAGTCTCCTCAAAACCACACAAAGTTCCTGAAAAGGCCCACCAAATTCCAGAAAAATCCCACAGAATCTCCACAAATTCCCAAAAAAATCTAAATCAAATTCCTCAAAATTCTTCAAGTCTCCTCAGAATCCCACACAATTCCAGAAAAAACACACAAAATTCCAGAGAAGTCCCACAAAACTCCCTAAATCATTTCAAAACCCTACCAATTCACAGGAATGTCCCACAAAATCTCCACCAATTCCCAGAACATCCCACAAAAATCTCACAAAAATCCCTAAATCTTCTGAAAACTCGACCAAATTCCAGAAACGCCCCATAAAATCAGCACAGTTTCCCACAAAATTCAAGAAAAAACACCACAAAATTCCCTAAACCTTTTCAAAATACCACAAAATTCTTGAAAAGCCCCACCAAATTCCAGAAACATCCCACAAAATCTCCTCAATATCCAACAAAATCCCAGAAAAATCACACAAAATTCTCTAAATCTTCTCAAAACACGGCCAAAATCCACAAAAATCCCACCGAATCTCCACAAATTCCCACAGAATACATGAAAAATCCCTGATAATTCGTCAGTTCTCTACAGAATCTCACCAAATTCCAGAAGAGTCCCTCAAAGTTCCACAAACATCCCACAAAATCTCCCCAGTATCCAACAAAATTCCAGGAAAAATCCCACAAAATTCCCTAAATCTTCTCAAAACACGACCAAATTCTAGAAAAATATCCCACCGAATCTCCAGAAATTCCCACAGAATACATGAAAAATCCCTGATAATTCGTCAGTTCTCTACAGAATCTCACCAAATACCAGAAAAGTCCCCCAAAGTTCCACAAGCCTCCCACAAAATCTCCCTAATATCCAACAAAATTCCAGGAAAAATCTCACACAATTCCCTAAATCTTCTGAGAACTCTACCAAATTCCAGAAACGCCCCATAAAATCAGCACAGTTTCCCACAAAATTCAAGAAAAAACACCACAAAATTCCCTAAATCTTCTCAAAACACAACCAAATTCTAGAAAAATATCCCACCAAATCTCCACAAATTCCCACAAAATACATGAAAAATCCCTCAAGATCCCTAAATCGCCTCAATATCCCACAAAATCACACAAAAATCACACAAAACCTCCACAAGTTTCCACAAAAATCTAAGAAAAATTCCTCAAAATTCTTCAAGTCTCCTCAAAACCACACAAAGTTCGTGAAAAGGCCCACCAAATTCCAAAAAAATCCCACAGAATCTCCACAAATTCCCACAAAAATCTAAATCAAATTCCTGAAAATTCTTCAAGTCTCCTCAGAATCCCACACAATTCCAGAAAAACCCCACCAAATTCCAGAGAAGTCTCACAAAACTCCCTAAATCATTTCAAAACCCTACCAATTCACAGGAATGTCCCACAAAATCTCTACCAATTCCCAGAACATCCCACAAAAATCTCACAAAAATCCCTAAATCTTCTGAAAACTCGACCAAATTCCAGAAACGCCCCATAAAATCAGCACAGTTTCCCACAAAATTCAAGAAAAAACACCACAAAATTCCCTAAACCTTTTCAAAATACCACAAAATTCTTGAAAAGCCCCACCAAATTCCAGAAACATCCCACAAAATGTCCTCAATAACCAACAAAATCCCAGAAAAATCACACAAAATTCCCTAAATCTTATCAAAACACGGCCAAAATCCACAAAAATCCCACCGAATCTCCACAAATTCCCACAGAATACATGAAAAATCCCTGATAATTTGGCATTTCTCTACAGAATCTCACCAAATTCCAGAAAAGTCCCTCAAAGTTCCACAAACATCCCACAAAATCTCCCCAGTATCCAACAAAATTCAAGGAAAAATCTCACAAAATTCCCTAAATCTTCTCAAAACACGGCCAAAATCCTCAAAAATCCCACCGAATCTCCACAAATTCCCACAGAATACATGAAAAATCCCTGATAATTTGTCAGTTCTCTACAGAATCTCACCAAATTCCAGAAAAGTCCCTCAAAGTTCCACACACATCCCACAAAATCTCCCTAATATCCAACAAAATTCAAGAAAAATCCCACAAAATTCCCTAAATCTTCTCAAAACACGACCAAATTCTAGAAAAATATCCCACCAAATCTCCACAAATTCCCACAAAATACATGATAAATCCCTCAAGATCCCTAAATCGCCTCAATATCCCACAAAATCGCACAAAAAATACACAAAACCTCCACAAGTTTCCACAAAATCTAAGAAAAATTCCTCAAAATTCTTCAAGTCTCCTCAAAACCACACAAAGTTCCTGAAAAGGCCCACCAAATTCCAGAAAAATCCCACAGAATCTCCACAAATTCCCAAAAAAATCTAAATCAAATTCCTCAAAATTCTTCAAGTCTCCTCAGAATCCCACACAATTCCAGAAAAAACACACAAAATTCCAGAGAAGTCCCACAAAACTCCCTAAATCATTTCAAAACCCTACCAATTCACAGGAATGTCCCACAAAATCTCCACCAATTCCCAGAACATCCCACAAAAATCTCACAAAAATCCCTAAATCTTCTGAAAACTCGACCAAATTCCAGAAACGCCCCATAAAATCAGCACAGTTTCCCACAAAATTCAAGAAAAAACACCACAAAATTCCCTAAACCTTTTCAAAATACCACAAAATTCTTGAAAAGCCCCACCAAATTCCAGAAACATCCCACAAAATCTCCTCAATATCCAACAAAATCCCAGAAAAATCACACAAAATTCTCTAAATCTTCTCAAAACACGGCCAAAATCCACAAAAATCCCACCGAATCTCCACAAATTCCCACAGAATACATGAAAAATCCCTGATAATTCGTCAGTTCTCTACAGAATCTCACCAAATTCCAGAAGAGTCCCTCAAAGTTCCACAAACATCCCACAAAATCTCCCCAGTATCCAACAAAATTCCAGGAAAAATCCCACAAAATTCCCTAAATCTTCTCAAAACACGACCAAATTCTAGAAAAATATCCCACCGAATCTCCAGAAATTCCCACAGAATACATGAAAAATCCCTGATAATTCGCCAGTTCTCTACAGAATCTCACCAAATACCAGAAAAGTCCCCCAAAGTTCCACAAGCCTCCCACAAAATCTCCCTAATATCCAACAAAATTCCAGGAAAAATCTCACACAATTCCCTAAATCTTCTGAGAACTTGACCAAATTCCAGAAACGCCCCATAAAATCAGCACAGTTTCCCACAAAATTCAAGAAAAAACACCACAAAATTCCCTAAATCTTCTCAAAACACAACCAAATTCTAGAAAAATATCCCACAAATCTCCACAAATTCCCACAAAATACATGAAAAATCCCTGATAATTCGTCAGTTCTCTACAGAATCTCACCAAATTCCAGAAAAGTCCCTCAAAGTTCCACAAACAATCCACAAAAATCTCACAAAAATCCCTAACACTTGTGAAAACTCGACCAAATTCCAGAAACGCCCCATAAAATCAGCACAGTTTCCCACAAAATTCAAGAAAAAACACCACAAAATTCCCAAAATCTTATCAAAATACCACAAAATTCTTGAAAAGCCCCACCAAATTCCAGAAACATCCCACAAAATCTCCTCAATACCCAACAAAATCTTAGAAAAATCCCACAAAATGCCCTAAATTTTCTCAAAACATAACCAAAATTCCAGAAAAATCCCACCGAATCTCCACAAATTCCCACAGAATACATGAAAAATCCCTGATAATTTGTCAGTTCTCTACAGAATCTCACCAAATTCCAGAAGAGTCCCTCAAAGTTCCACAAACATCCCACAAAATCTCCCCAGTATCCAACAAAATTCCAGGAAAAATCCCACAAAATTCCCTAAATCTTCTCAAAACACGGCCAAAATCCTCAAAAATCCCACAAAATCTCCACAAATTCCCACAGAATACATGAAAAATCCCTGATAATTCATCAGTTCTCTACAGAATCTCACCAAATTCCAGAAGAGTCCCTCAAAGTTCCACAAACATCCCACAAAATCTCCCCAGTATCCAACAAAATTCAAGGAAAAATCCCACAAAATTCCCTAAATCTTCTCAAAACACGGCCAAAATCCTCAAAAATCCCACCGAATCTCCACAAATTCCCACAGAATACATGAAAAATCCCTGATAATTTGTCAGTTCTCTACAGAATCTCACCAAATTCCAGAATAGTCCCTCAAAGTTCCACACACATCCCACAAAATCTCCCTAATATCCAACAAAATTCAAGAAAAATCCCACAAAATTCCCTAAATCTTCTCAAAACACGACCAAATTCTAGAAAAATATCCCACCAAATCTCCACAAATTCCCACAAAATACATGATAAATCCCTCAAGATCCCTAAATCGCCTCAATATCCCACAAAATCGCACAAAAAATACACAAAACCTCCACAAGTTTCCACAAAATCTAAGAAAAATTCCTCAAAATTCTTCAAGTCTCCTCAAAACCACACAAAGTTCCTGAAAAGGCCCACCAAATTCCAGAAAAATCCCACAGAATCTCCACAAATTCCCAAAAAAATCTAAATCAAATTCCTCAAAATTCTTCAAGTCTCCTCAGAATCCCACACAATTCCAGAAAAAACACACAAAATTCCAGAGAAGTCCCACAAAACTCCCTAAATCATTTCAAAACCCTACCAATTCACAGGAATGTCCCACAAAATCTCCACCAATTCCCAGAACATCCCACAAAAATCTCACAAAAATCCCTAACACTTCTGAAAACTCGAGCAAATTCCAGAAACGCCCCATAAAATCAGCAGTTTCCCACAAAATTCAAGAATAAACACCACAAAATTCCCTAAACCTTTTCAAAATACCACAAAATTCTTGAAAAGCCCCACCAAATTCCAGAAACATCCCACAAAATCTCCTCAATACCCAACAAAATCCCAGAAAAATCACACAAAATTCCCTAAATTTTCTCAAAACATAACCAAAATTCCAGAAAAATCCCACCAAATCTCCACAAATTCCCACAGAATACGTGAAAAATCCCTGATAATTCGTCAGTTCTCTACAGAATCTCACCAAATTCCAGAAAAGTCCCTCAAAGTTCCACAAACATCCCACAAAATCTCCTCAATATCCAACAAAATTCAAGAAAAATTCCACAAAATTCTCTAAATCTTCTCAAAACACGGCCAAAATCCTCAAAAATCCCACCAAATCTCCACAAATTCCCACAAAATACATGAAAAATTCCTCA
This sequence comes from Cyanistes caeruleus, assembly GCF_971803275.1. Lineage (NCBI taxonomy): Eukaryota > Metazoa > Chordata > Aves > Passeriformes > Paridae > Cyanistes > Cyanistes caeruleus. The sequence continues at coordinate 68,005,147 of NC_141705.1, forward strand.
AGATCCCTAAATCGCCTCAATATCCCACAAAATCACACAAAAATCACACAAAACCTCCACAAGTTTCCACAAAATCTAAGAAAAATTCCTCAAAATTCTTCAAGTCTCCTCAGAATCCCACACAATTCCAGAAAAAACACACAAAATTCCAGAGAAGTCCCACAAAACTCCCTAAATAATTTCAAAACCCTACCAATTCACAGGAATGTCCCACAAAATCTCCACCAATTCCCAGAACATCCCACAGAAATCCCACAAAAATCCCTAAATCTTCTGAACACTCGACCAAATTCCAGAAACGCCCCATAAAATCAGCACAGTTTCTCACAAAATTCAAGAAAAAACACCACAAAATTCCCTAAATCTTTTCAAAATACCACAAAATTCTTGAAAAGCCCCACCAAATTCTTGAAACATCCCACAAAATGTCCTCAATATCCAACAAAATCCCAGAAAAATCACACAAAATTCCCTAAATTTTCTCAAAACATAACCAAAATTCCAGAAAAATCCCACCGAATCTCCACAAATTCCCACAGAATACATGAAAAATCCCTGATAATTCGTCAGTTCTCTACAGAATCTCACCAAATTCCAGAAAAGTCCCTCAAAGTTCCACAAACATCCCACAAAATCTCCCCAGTATCCAACAAAATTCCAGGAAAAATCCCACAAAATTCCCTAAATCTTCTCAAAACACGACCAAATTCTAGAAAAATATCCCACCGAATCTCCAGAAATTCCCACAGAATACATGAAAAATCCCTGATAATTCGTCAGTTCTCTACAGAATCTCACCAAATACCAGAAAAGTCCCCCAAAGTTCCACAAGCCTCCCACAAAATCTCCCTAATATCCAACAAAATTCCAGGAAAAATCTCACACAATTCCCTAAATCTTCTGAGAACTCTACCAAATTCCAGAAACGCCCCATAAAATCAGCACAGTTTCCCACAAAATTCAAGAAAAAACACCACAAAATTCCCAAAATCTTTTCAAAATACCACAAAATTCTTGAAAAGCCCCACCAAATTCCAGAAACATCCCACAAAATCTCCTCAATACCCAACAAAATCCCAGAAAAATCCCACAAAATTCCCTAAATTTTCTCAAAACATAACCAAAATTCCAGAAAAATCCCACCAAATCTCCACAAATTCCCACAGAATACGTGAAAAATCCCTGATAATTCGTCAGTTCTCTACAGAATCTCACCAAATTCCAGAAAAGTCCCTCAAAGTTCCACAAACATCCCACAAAATCTCCTCAATATCCAACAAAATTCAAGAAAAATTCCACAAAATTCTCTAAATCTTCTCAAAACACGGCCAAAATCCTCAAAAATCCCACCAAATCTCCACAAATTCCCACAAAATACATGAAAAATTCCTCAAGATCCCTAAATCGCCTCAATATCCCACAAAATCCCACAAAAATCACACAAAACCTCCACAAGTTTCCACAAAATCTAAGAAAAATTCCTCAAAATTCTTCAAGTCTCCTCAGAATCCCACACAATTCCAGAAAAAACACACAAAATTCCAGAGAAGTCCCACAAAACTCCCTAAATCATTTCAAAACCCTACCAATTCACAGGAATGTCCCACAAAATCTCCACCAATTCCCAGAACATCCCACAGAAATCCCACAAAAATCCCTAAATCTTCTGAAAACTCGACCAAATTCCAGAAACGCCCCATAAAATCAGCACAGTTTCTCACAAAATTCAAGAAAAAACACCACAAAATTCCCAAAATCTTATCAAAATACCACAAAATTCTTGAAAAGCCCCACCAAATTCTTGAAACATCCCACAAAATGTCCTCAATATCCAACAAAATCCCAGAAAAATCACACAAAATTCCCTAAATTTTCTCAAAACATAACCAAAATTCCAGAAAAATCCCACCGAATCTCCACAAATTCCCACAGAATACATGAAAAATCCCTGATAATTCGTCAGTTCTCTACAGAATCTCACCAAATTCCAGAAAAGTCCCTCAAAGTTCCACAAACATCCCACAAAATCTCCGCAGTATCCAACAAAATTCCAGGAAAAATCCCACAAAATTCCCTAAATCTTCTCAAAACACGACCAAATTCTAGAAAAATATCCCACCGAATCTCCAGAAATTCCCACAGAATACATGAAAAATCCCTGATAATTCGTCAGTTCTCTACAGAATCTCACCAAATACCAGAAAAGTCCCCCAAAGTTCCACAAGCCTCCCACAAAATCTCCCTAATATCCAACAAAATTCCAGGAAAAATCTCACACAATTCCCTAAATCTTCTGAGAACTCTACCAAATTCCAGAAACGCCCCATAAAATCAGCACAGTTTCCCACAAAATTCAAGAAAAAACACCACAAAATTCCCAAAATCTTTTCAAAATACCACAAAATTCTTGAAAAGCCCCACCAAATTCCAGAAACATCCCACAAAATCTCCTCAATACCCAACAAAATCCCAGAAAAATCCCACAAAATTCCCTAAATTTTCTCAAAACATAACCAAAATTCCAGAAAAATCCCACCGAATCTCCACAAATTCCCACAGAATACATGAAAAATCCCTGATAATTTGTCAGTTCTCTACAGAATCTCACCAAATTCCAGAAAAGTCCCTCAAAGTTCCACACACATCCCACAAAATCTCCCTAATATCCAACAAAATTCCAGGAAAAATCCCACAAAATTCCCTAAATCTTCTCAAAACACGACCAAATTCTAGAAAAATATCCCACCAAATCTCCACAAATTCCCACAAAATACATGATAAATCCCTCAAGATCCCTAAATCGCCTCAATATCCCACAAAATCGCACAAAAATCACACAAAACCTCCACAAGTTTCCACAAAATCTAAGTAAAATTCCTCAAAATTCTTCAAGTCTCCTCAAAACCACACAAGGTTCGTGAAAAGGCCCACCAAATTCCAGAAAAATCCCACAGAATCTCCACAAATTCCCACAAAAATCTAAATCAAATTCCTCAAAATTCTTCAAGTCTCCTCAGAATCCCACACAATTCCAGAAAAACCCCACCAAATTCCAGAGAAGTCTCACAAAACTCCCTAAATCATTTCAAAACCCTACCAATTCACAGGAATGTCCCACAAAATCTCTACCAATTCCCAGAACATCCCACAAAAATCTCACAAAAATCCCTAAATCTTCTGAAAACTCGACCAAATTCCAGAAACGCCCCATAAAATCAGCACAGTTTCCCACAAAATTCAAGAAAAAACACCACAAAATTCCCAAAATCTTTTCAAAATACCACAAAATTCTTGAAAAGCCCCACCAAATTCCAGAAACATCCCACAAAATGTCCTCAATACCCAACAAAATCCCAGAAAAATCACACAATATTCCCTAAATTTTCTCAAAACACAACGAAAATTCCAGAAAAATCCCACCGAATCTCCACAAATTCCCACAGAATACATGAAAAATCCCTGATAATTCGTCAGTTCTCTACAGAATCTCACCAAATTCCAGAAAGTCCCTCAAAGTTCCACAAACATCCCACAAAATCTCCCCAGTATCCAACAAAATTCCAGGAAAAATCCCACAAAATTCTCTAAATCTTCTCAAAACACGGCCAAAATCCTCAAAAATCCCACCGAATCTCCACAAATTCCCAGAGAATACATGAAAAATCCCTGATAATTCGTCAGTTCTCTACAGAATCTCACCAAATTCCAGAAAAGTCCCTCAAAGTTCTACAAACATCCCACAAAATCTCCCCAATGTCCAACAAAATTCCAGGAAAAATCCCACAAAATTCCCTAAATCTTCTCAAAACTCTACCAAATTCCAGAAAAATATCCCACCAAATCTCCACAAATTCCCACAAAATACATGAGAAATCCCTCAAGATCCCTAAATCGCCTCAATATCCCACAAAATCACACAAAAATCACCCAAAACCTCCACAAGTTTCCACAAAATCTAAGAAAAATTCCTCAAAATACTTCAAGTCTCCTCAGAATCCCACACAATTCCATAAAAACCCCACAAAATTCCAGAGAAGTCCCACAAAACTCCATAAATCATTTCAAAACCCTACCAATTCACAGGAATGTCCCACAAAATCTCCACCAATTCCCAGAACATCCCACAAAAATCTCACAAAAATCCCTAACACTTCTGAAAACTCGAGCAAATTCCAGAAACGCCCCATAAAATCAGCAGTTTCCCACAAAATTCAAGAAAAAACACCACAAAATTCCCTAAATCTTTTCAAAATACCACAAAATTCTTGAAAAGCCCCACCAAATTCCAGAAACATCCCACAAAATCTCCTCAATACCCAACAAAATCCCAGAAAAATCACACAAAATTCCCTAAATTTTCTCAAAACATAACCAAAATTCCAGAAAAATCCCACCGAATCTCCACAAATTCCCACAGAATACATGAAAAATCCCTGATAATTTGTCAGTTCTCTACAGAATCTCACCAAATTCCAGAAAAGTCCCTCAAAGTTCCACACACATCCCACAAAATCTCCCTAATATCCAACAAAATTCAAGGAAAAACACCACAAAATTCCCTAAATCTTCTCAAAACACAACCAAATTCTAGAGAAATATCCCACCAAATCTCCACAAATTCCCACAAAATACATGAAAAATCCCTCAAGATCCCTAAATCGCCTCAATATCCCACAAAATCACACAAAAATCACACAAAACCTCCACAAGTTTCCACAAAATCTAAGTAAAATTCCTCAAAATTCTTCAAGTCTCCTCAAAACCACACAAAGTTTGTGAAAAGGCCCACCAAATTCCAAAAAAAATCCCACAGAATCTCCTCAAATTCCCACAAAAATCTAAATCAAATTCCTCAAAATTCTTCAAGTCTCCTCAGAATCCCACACAATTCCAGAAAAACCCCACAAAATTCCAGAGAAGTCCCACAAAACTCCCTAAATCATTTCAAAACCCTACCAATTCACAGGAATGTCCCACAAAATCTCCACCAATTCCCAGAACATCCCACAAAAATCTCACAAAAATCCCTAAATCTTCTGAAAACTCGACCAAATTCCAGAAACGCCCCATAAAATCAGCACAGTTTCCCACAAAATTCAAGAAAAAACACCACAAAATTCCCTAAACCTTTTCAAAATACCACAAAATTCTTGAAAAGCCCCACCAAATTCCAGAAACATCCCACAAAATGTCCTCAATATCCAACAAAATCCCAGAAAAATCACACAAAATTCCCTAAATCTTATCAAAACACGGCCAAAATCCACAAAAATCCCACCGAATCTCCACAAATTCCCACAGAATACATGAAAAATCTCTGATAATTCGGCATTTCTCTACAGAATCTCACCAAATTCCAGAAGAGTCCCTCAAAGTTCCACAAACATCCCACAAAATCTCCCCAGTATCCAACAAAATTCCAGGAAAAATCCCACAAAATTCCCTAAATCTTCTCAAAACACGACCAAATTCTAGAAAAATATCCCACCGAATCTCCAGAAATTCCCACAGAATACATGAAAAATCCCTGATAATTCGTCAGTTCTCTACAGAATCTCACCAAATACCAGAAAAGTCCCCCAAAGTTCCACAAGCCTCCCACAAAATCTCCCTAATATCCAACAAAATTCCAGGAAAAATCTCACACAATTCCCTAAATCTTCTGAGAACTTGACCAAATTCCAGAAACGCCCCATAAAATCAGCACAGTTTCCCACAAAATTCAAGAAAAAACACCACAAAATTCCCTAAATCTTCTCAAAACACGAACAAATTCCAGAAAAATCCCACCGAATCTCCACAAATTCCCACAGAATACATGAAAAATCCCTGATAATTCGTCAGTTCTCTACAGAATCTCACCAAATTCCAGAAAAGTCCCTCAAAGTTCCACAAACAATCCACAAAAATCTCACAAAAATCCCTAACTCTTGTGAAAACTCGACCAAATTCCAGAAACGCCCCATAAAATCAGCACAGTTTCCCACAAAATTCAAGAAAAAACACCACAAAATTCCCAAAATCTTTTCAAAATACCACAAAATTCTTGAAAAGCCCCACCAAATTCCAGAAACATCCCACAAAATCTCCTCAATACCCAACAAAATCCCAGAAAAATCCCTCAAAATTCCCTAAATTTTCTCAAAACATAACCAAAATTCCAGAAAAATCCCACCGAATATCCACAAATTCCCACAGAATACATGAAAAATCCCTGATAATTTGTCAGTTCTCTACAGAATCTCACCAAATTCCAGAAAAGTCCCTCAAAGTTCCACACACATCCCACAAAATCTCCCTAATATCCAACAAAATTCCAGGAAAAATCCCACAAAATTCCCTAAATCTTCTCAAAACACGACCAAATTCTAGAAAAATATCCCACCAAATCTCCACAAATTCCCACAAAATACATGATAAATCCCTCAAGATCCCTAAATCGCCTCAATATCCCACAAAATCGCACAAAAATCACACAAAACCTCCACAAGTTTCCACAAAATCTAAGTAAAATTCCTCAAAATTCTTCAAGTCTCCTCAAAACCACACAAGGTTCGTGAAAAGGCCCACCAAATTCCAGAAAAATCCCACAGAATCTCCACAAATTCCCACAAAAATCTAAATCAAATTCCTCAAAATTCTTCAAGTCTCCTCAGAATCCCACACAATTCCAGAAAAACCCCACAAAATTCCAGAGAAGTCCCACAAAACTCCCTAAATCATTTCAAAACCCTACCAATTCACAGGAATGTCCCACAAAATCTCTACCAATTCCCAGAACATCCCACAAAAATCTCACAAAAATCCCTAAATCTTCTGAAAACTCGACCAAATTCCAGAAACGCCCCATAAAATCAGCACAGTTTCCCACAAAATTCAAGAAAAAACACCACAAAATTCCCAAAATCTTTTCAAAATACCACAAAATTCTTGAAAAGCCCCACCAAATTCCAGAAACATCCCACAAAATGTCCTCAATACCCAACAAAATCCCAGAAAAATCCCACAATATTCCCTAAATTTTCTCAAAACACAACGAAAATTCCAGAAAAATCCCACCGAATCTCCACAAATTCCCACAGAATACATGAAAAATCCCTGATAATTCGTCAGTTCTCTACAGAATCTCACCAAATTCCAGAAAGTCCCTCAAAGTTCCACAAACATCCCACAAAATCTCCCCAGTATCCAACAAAATTCCAGGAAAAATCCCACAAAATTCTCTAAATCTTCTCAAAACACGGCCAAAATCCTCAAAAATCCCACCGAATCTCCACAAATTCCCAGAGAATACATGAAAAATCCCTGATAATTCGTCAGTTCTCTACAGAATCTCACCAAATTCCAGAAAAGTCCCTCAAAGTTCCACAAACATCCCACAAAATCTTCCCAATGTCCAACAAAATTCCAGGAAAAATCCCACAAAATTCCCTAAATCTTCTCTAAACTCTACCAAATTCCAGAAAAATATCCCACCAAATCTCCACAAATTCCCACAAAATACATGAGAAATCCCTCAAGATCCCTAAATCGCCTCAATATCCCACAAAATCACACAAAAATCACACAAAACCTCCACAAGTTTCCACAAAATCTAAGTAAAATTCCTCAAAATTCTTCAAGTCTCCTCAAAACCACACAAAGTTTGTGAAAAGGCCCACCAAATTCCAAAAAAAAATCCCACAGAATCTCCACAAATTCCCACAGAATACATGAAAAATCTCTGATAATTCGGCATTTCTCTACAGAATCTCACCAAATTCCAGAAGAGTCCCTCAAAGTTCCACAAACATCCCACAAAATCTCCCCAGTATCCAACAAAATTCAAGGAAAAATCTCACAAAATTCCATAAATCTACTCAAAACACGGCCAAAATCCTCAAAAATCCCACCGAATCTCCACAAATTCCCACAGAATACATGAAAAATCCCTGATAATTTGTCAGTTCTCTACAGAATCTCACCAAATTCCAGAAAAGTCCCTCAAAGTTCCACACACATCCCACAAAATCTCCCTAATATCCAACAAAATTTAAGAAAAATCCCACAAAATTCCCTAAATCTTCTCAAAACACGACCAAATTCTAGAAAAATATCCCACCAAATCTCCACAAATTCCCACAAAATACATGATAAATCCCTCAAGATCCCTAAATCGCCTCAATATCCCACAAAATCGCACAAAAAATACACAAAACCTCCACAAGTTTCCACAAAATCTAAGAAAAATTCCTCAAAATTCTTCAAGTCTCCTCAAAACCACACAAAGTTCCTGAAAAGGCCCACCAAATTCCAGAAAAATCCCACAGAATCTCCACAAATTCCCAAAAAAATCTAAATCAAATTCCTCAAAATTCTTCAAGTCTCCTCAGAATCCCACACAATTCCAGAAAAAACACACAAAATTCCAGAGAAGTCCCACAAAACTCCCTAAATCATTTCAAAACCCTACCAATTCACAGGAATGTCCCACAAAATCTCCACCAATTCCCAGAACATCCCACAAAAATCTCACAAAAATCCCTAACACTTCTGAAAACTCGACCAAATTCTAGAAACGCCCCATAAAATCAGCAGTTTCCCACAAAATTCAAGAAAAAACACCACAAAATTCCCTAAACCTTTTCAAAATACCACAAAATTCTTGAAAAGCCCCACCAAATTCCAGAAACATCCCACAAAATGTCCTCAATACCCAACAAAATCCCAGAAAAATCACACAAAATTCCCTAAATTTTCTCAAAACATAACCAAAATTCCAGAAAAATCCCACCGAATCTCCACAAATTCCCACAGAATACGTGAAAAATCCCTGATAATTCGTCAGTTCTCTACAGAATCTCACCAAATTCCAGAAAAGTCCCTCAAAGTTCCACAAACATCCCACAAAATCTCCTCAATATCCAACAAAATTCAAGAAAAATCCCACAAAATTCTCTAAATCTTCTCAAAACACAACCAAATTCTAGAAAAATATCCCACCAAATCTCCACAAATTTCCACAAAATGCATGAAAAATCCCTCAAGATCCCTAAATCGCCTCAATATCCCACAAAATCACACTAAAATCACCCAAAACCACCACAAGTTTCCACAAAAATCTAAGAAAAATTCCTCAAAATTCTTCAAGTCTCCTCAAAACCACACAAAGTCCTTGAAAAGGCCCACCAAATTCCAAAAAAATCCCACAGAATCTCCACAAATTCCCACAAAAATCTAAATCAAATTCCTCAAAATTCTTCAAGTCTCCTCAGAATCCCACACAATTCCAGAAAAACCCCACCAAATTCCAGAGAAGTCTCACAAAACTCCCTAAATCATTTCAAAACCCTACCAATTCACAGGAATGTCCCACAAAATCTCTACCAATTCCCAGAACATCCCACAAAAATCTCACAAAAATCCCTAAATCTTCTGAAAACTCGACCAAATTCCAGAAACGCCCCATAAAATCAGCACAGTTTCCCACAAAATTCAAGAAAAAACACCACAAAATTCCCTAAACCTTTTCAAAATACCACAAAATTCTTGAAAAGCCCCACCAAATTCCAGAAACATCCCACAAAATCTCCTCAATATCCAACAAAATCCCAGAAAAATCACACAAAATTCTCTAAATCTTCTCAAAACACGGCCAAAATCCACAAAAATCCCACCGAATCTCCATAAAGTCTCACAGAATACATGAAAAATCCCTGATAATTCGTCAGTTCTCTACAGAATCTCACCAAATTCCAGAAGAGTCCCTCAAAGTTCCACAAACATCCCACAAAATCTCCCCAGTATCCAACAAAATTCCAGGAAAAATCCCACAAAATTCCCTAAATCTTCTCAAAACACGACCAAATTCTAGAAAAATATCCCACCGAATCTCCAGAAATTCCCACAGAATACATGAAAAATCCCTGATAATTCGTCAGTTCTCTACAGAATCTCACCAAATACCAGAAAAGTCCCCCAAAGTTCCACAAGCCTCCCACAAAATCTCCCTAATATCCAACAAAATTCCAGGAAAAATCTCACACAATTCCCTAAATCTTCTGAGAACTTGACCAAATTCCAGAAACGCCCCATAAAATCAGCACAGTTTCCCACAAAATTCAAGAAAAAACACCACAAAATTCCCTAAATCTTCTCAAAACACGAACAAATTCCAGAAAAATCCCACCAAATCTCCACAAATTCCCACAGAATACATGAATAATCCCTGATAATTCGTCAGTTCTCTACAGAATCTCACCAAATTCCAGAAAAGTCCCTCAAAGTTCCACAAACAATCCACAAAAATCTCACAAAAATCCCTAACACTTGTGAAAACTCGACCAAATTCCAGAAACGCCCCATAAAATCAGCACAGTTTCCCACAAAATTCAAGAAAAAACACCACAAAATTCCCAAAATCTTTTCAAAATACCACAAAATTCTTGAAAAGCCCCACCAAATTCCAGAAACATCCCACAAAATCTCCTCAATACCCAACAAAATCCCAGAAAAATCCCACAAAATGCCCTAAATTTTCTCAAAATATAACCAAAATTCCAGAAAAATCCCACCGAATCTCCACAAATTCCCACAGAATACATGAAAAATCCCTGATAATTTGTCAGTTCTCTACAGAATCTCACCAAATTCCAGAAAAGTCCCTCAAAGTTCCACACACATCCCACAAAATCTCCCTAATATCCAACAAAATTCAAGAAAAATCCCACAAAATTCCCTAAATCTTCTCAAAACACGACCAAATTCTAGAAAAATATCCCACCAAATCTCCACAAATTCCCACAAAATACATGATAAATCCCTCAAGATCCCTAAATCGCCTCAATATCCCACAAAATCGCACAAAAAATACACAAAACCTCCACAAGTTTCCACAAAATCTAAGTAAAATTCCTCAAAATTCTTCAAGTCTCCTCAAAACCACACAAAGTTCGTGAAAAGGCCCACCAAATTCCAGAAAAATCCCACAGAATCTCCACAAATTCCCAAAAAAATCTAAATCAAATTCCTCAAAATTCTTCAAGTCTCCTCAGAATCCCACACAATTCCAGAAAAACCCCACAAAATTCCAGAGAAGTCCCACAAAACTCCCTAAATCATTTCAAAACCCTACCAATTCACAGGAATGTCCCACAAAATCTCCACCAATTCCCAGAACATCCCACAAAAATCTCACAAAAATCCCTAACACTTCTGAAAACTCGAGCAAATTCCAGAAACGCCCCATAAAATCAGCACAGTTTCCCACAAAATTCAAGAAAAAACACCACAAAATTCCCTAAACCTTTTCAAAATACCACAAAATTCTTGAAAAGCCCCACCAAATTCCAGAAACATCCCACAAAATGTCCTCAATACCCAACAAAATCCCAGAAAAATCACACAAAATTCCCTAAATTTTCTCAAAACATAACCAAAATTCCAGAAAAATCCCACCGAATCTCCACAAATTCCCACAGAATACGTGAAAAATCCCTGATAATTCGTCAGTTCTCTACAGAATCTCACCAAATTCCAGAAAAGTCCCTCAAAGTTCCGCAAACATCCCACAAAATCTCCTCAATATCCAACAAAATTCAAGAAAAATCCCACAAAATTCTCTAAATCTTCTCAAAACACGACCAAATTCTAGAAAAATATCCCACCGAATCTCCAGAAATTCCCACAGAATACATGAAAAATCCCTGATAATTCGTCAGTTCTCTACAGAATCTCACCAAATACCAGAAAAGTCCCCCAAAGTTCCACAAGCCTCCCACAAAATCTCCCTAATATCCAACAAAATTCCAGGAAAAATCTCACACAATTCCCTAAATCTTCTGAGAACTTGACCAAATTCCAGAAACGCCCCATAAAATCAGCACAGTTTCCCACAAAATTCAAGAAAAAACACCACAAAATTCCCTAAATCTTCTCAAAACACGACCAAATTCTAGAAAAATCCCACAAATCTCCACAAATTCTCACAGAATACATGAAAAATCCCTGATAATTCGTCAGTTCTCTACAGAATCTCACCAAATTCCAGAAAAGTCCCTCAAAGTTCCACAAACATCCCACAAAATCTCCTCAATATCCAACAAAATTCAAGAAAAATCCCACAAAATTCTCTAAATCTTCTCAAAACACGGCCAAAATCCTCAAAAATCCCACCAAATCTCCACAAATTCCCACAAAATACATGAGAAATGCCTCAAGATCCCTAAATCGCCTCAATATCCCACAAAATCACACAAAAATCACCCAAAACCTCCACAAGTTTCCACAAAATCTAAGAAAAATTCCTCAAAATTCTTCAAGTCTCCTCAGAATCCCACACAATTCCAGAAAAAACACACAAAATTCCAGGGAAATCCCACAAAACTCCCTAAATAATTTCAAAACCCTACCAATTCACAGGAATGTCCCACAAAATCTCCACCAATTCCCAGAACATCCCACAGAAATCCCACAAAAATCCCTAAATCTTTTGAACACTTGACCAAATTCCAGAAGCGCCCCATAAAATCAGCACAGTTTCCCACAAAATTCAAGAAAAAACAACACAAAATTCCCTAAATCTTCTCAAAACTCTACCAAATTCCAGAAAAATCCCACCAAATCTCCACAAATTCCCACAGAATACATGAAAAATCCCTGATAATTCATCAGTTCTCTACAGAATCTCACCAAATTCCAGAAAAGTCCCTCAAAGTTCCACAAACATCCCACAAAAATCTCACAAAAATCCCTAACACTTCTGAAACTTGACCAAATTCCAGAAACGCCCCATAAAATCAGCACAGTTTCCCACAATATTCAAGAAAAAACACCACAAAATTCCCAAAATCTTTTCAAAATACCACAAAATTCTTGAAAAGCCCCACCAAATTCCAGAAACATCCCGCAAAATCTCCTCAATACCCAACAAAATCCCAGAAAAATCCCACAAAATTCCCTAAATTTTCTCAAAACACAACCAAAATTCCAGAAAAATCCCACCGAATCTCCACAAATTCCCACAGAATACATGAAAAATCCCTGATAATTCGTCAGTTCTCTACAGAATCTCACCAAATTCCAGAAAAGTCCCTCAAAGTTCCACAAACATCCCACAAAATCTCCTCAATATCCAACAAAATTCAAGAAAAATCTCACAAAATTCTCTAAATCTTCTCAAAACACGGCCAAAATCCACAAAAATCCCACCAAATCTCCAGAAATTCCCACAGAATACATGAAAAATCCCTGATAATTCATCAGTTCTCTACAGAATCTCACCAAATTCCAGAAAAGTCCCTCAAAGTTCCACAAAACACCCACAAAATCTCCCCAGTATCCAACAAAATTCCAGGAAAAATCCCTCAAAATTCCCTAAATCTTCCCAAAACACGACCAAATTCTAGAAAAATATCCCACCAAATCTCCACAAATTCCCACAAAATACATGAGAAATCCCTCAAGATCCCTAAATCTCCTCAATATCCCACAAAATGACACAAAAATCACCCAAAACCTCCACAAGTTTCCACAAAATCTAAGAAAAATTCCTCAAAATTCTTCAAGTCTCCTCAGAATCCCACACAATTCCAGAAAAAACACACAAAATTCCAGAGAAGTCCCACAAAACTCCCTAAATCATTTCAAAACCCTACCAATTCACAGGAATGTCCCACAAAATCTCCACCAATTCCCAGAACATCCCACAAAAATCTCACAAAAATCCCTAAATCTTCTGAAAACTCGACCAAATTCCAGAAACGCCCCATAAAATCAGCACAGTTTCCCACAAAATTCAAGAAAAAACACCACAAAATTCCCTAAACCGTTTCAAAATACCACAAAATCCTTGAAAAGCTCCACCAAATTCCAGAAACATCCCACAAAATGTCCTCAATACCCAACAAAATCCCAGAAAAATCCCACAAAATTCCCTAAATTTTCTCAAAACATAACCAAAATTCCAGAAAAATCCCACCGAATCTCCACAAATTCCCACAGAATACGTGAAAAATCCCTGATAATTCGTCAGTTCTCTACAGAATCTCACCAAATTCCAGAAAAGTCCCTCAAAGTTCCACAAACATCCCACAAAATCTCCTCAATATCCAACAAAATTCAAGAAAAATCCCAAAATATGCTCTAAATCTTCTCAAAACACGGCCAAAATCCTCAAAAATCCCACCGAATCTCCACAAATTCCCACAGAATACATGAAAAATCCCTGATAATTCGTCAGTTCTCTACAGAATCTCACCAAATTCCAGAAAAGTCCCTCAAAGTTCCACAAACATCCCACAAAATCTCCTCAATATCCAACAAAATTCCAGGAAATATCCCACAAAATTCTCTAAATCTTATCAACACACGACCAAATTCTAGAAAAATATCCCACCAAATCTCCACAAATTCCCACAGAATACATGAAAATTTTCTGATAATTCGTCAGTTCTCTACAGAATCTCACCAAATACCAGAGAAGTCCCCCAAAGTTCCACAAGCCTCCCACAAAATCTCCCTAATATCCAACAAAATTCCAGGAAAAATCTCACAAAATTACCTAAATCTTCTGAAAACTTGACCAAATTCCAGAAACGCCCAATAAAATCAGCACAGTTTCCCACAAAATTCAAGAAAAAACACCACAAAATTCCCTAAATCTTCTCAAAACACAACCAAATTCTAGAAAAATATCCCACCAAATCTCCACAAATTCCCACAAAATACATGAAAAATCCCTCAAGATCCCTAAATCGCCTCAATATCCCACAAAATCACACAAAAATCACACAAAACCTCCACAAGTTTCCACAAAATCTAAGAAAAATTCCTCAAAATTCTTCAAGTCTCCTCAAAACCACACAAAGTTCGTGAAAAGGCCCACCAAATTCCAAAAAAATCCCACAGAATCTCCACAAATTCCCACAGAAATCTAAATCAAATTCCTCAAAATTCTTCAAGTCTCCTCAGAATCCCACACAATTCCAGAAAAAACACACAAAATTCCAGAGAAGTCTCACAAAACTCCCTAAATCATTTCAAAACCCTACCAATTCACAGGAATGTCCCACAAAATCTCTACCAATTCCCAGAACATCCCACAAAAATCTCACAAAAATCCCTAAATCTTCTGAAAACTCGACCAAATTCCAGAAACGCCCCATAAAATCAGCACAGTTTCCCACAAAATTCAAGAAAAAACACCACAAAATTCCCTAAACCTTTTCAAAATACCACAAAATTCTTGAAAAGCCCCACCAAATTCCAGAAACATCCCACAAAATGTCCTCAATATCCAACAAAATCCCAGAAAAATCACACAAAATTCCCTAAATCTTATCAAAACACGGCCAAAATCCACAAAAATCCCACCGAATCTCCACAAATTCCCACAGAATACATGAAAAATCCCTGATAATTCGGCATTTCTCGACAGAATCTCACCAAATTCCAGAAGAGTCCCTCAAAGTTCCACAAACATCCCACAAAATCTCCCCAGTATCCAACAAAATTCCAGGAAAAATAACACAAAATTCCCTAAATCTTCTCAAAACACGGCCAAAATCCACAAAAATCCCACAAAATCTCCACAAATTCCCACAGAATACATGAAAAATCCCTGATAATTCATCAGTTCTCTACAGAATCTCACCAAATTCCAGAAGAGTCCCTCAAAGTTCCACAAACATCCCACAAAATCTCCCCAGTATCCAACAAAATTCAAGGAAAAATCTCATAAAATTCCCTAAATCTTCTCAAAACACGACCAAATTCTAGAAAAATATCCCACCAAATCTCCACAAAATCCCACAAAATACATGGAAAATCCCTCAAGATCCCTAAATTGCCTCAATATCCCACAAAATCCCACAAAAATCACACAAAACCTCCACAAATTTCCACAAAATCTAAGAAAAATCCCTGAAAATTCTTCAAGTCTCCTCAAAACCACACAAAGTCCTTGAAAAGGCCCACCAAATTCCAGAAAAATCCCACAGAATCTCCACAAATTCCCACAAAATCTAAAACAAATTCCTCAAAATTCTTCAAGTCTCCTCAAAACCACACAATTCCAGAAAAACCCCACCAAATTCCAGAGAAGTCCCACAAAACTCCCTAAATCATTTCAAAACCCTACCAATTCACAGGAATGTTCCACAAAATCTCCACCAATTCCCAGAACATCCCACAAAAATCCCACAAAAATCCCTAAATCTTCTGAAAACTCGACCAAATTCCAGAAACGCCCCATAAAATCAGCACAGTTTCTCACAAAATTCCAGAAAAAACACCACAAAATTCCCTAAATCTTTTCAAAATACCACAAAATTCTTGAAAAGCCCCACCAAATTCCAGAAACATCCCACAAAATGTCCTCAATACCCAGGAAAATCCCAGAAAAGTCCCACAAAATTCCCTAAATCTTCTCAAAACTCTACCAAATTCCAGAAAAATTCCACCGAATCTCCACAAATTCCCACAGAATACATGAAAAATCCCTGATAATTCGTCAGTTCTCTACAGAATCTCACCAAATTGCAGAAAAGTCCCTCAAAGTTCCACAAACATCCCACAAAATCTCCTCAATATCCAACAAAATCCCAGAAAAATCACACAAAATTCCCTAAATCTTCTCAAAACACGACTAAATTCTAGAAAAATATCCCACCAAATCTCCACAAATTCCTACAGAATACATGAAAATACCCCTGATAATTCTTCAGTTCTCTACAGAATCTCACCAAATTCCAGAAGAGTCCCTCAAAGTTCCACAAACATCCCACAAAATCTCCCTAATATCCAACAAAATTCCAGGAAAAATCTCACACAATTCCCTAAATCTTCTGAAAACTTGACCAAATTCCAGAAACGCCCAATAAAATCAGCACAGTTTCCCACAAAATTCAAGAAAAAACAACACAAAATTCCCTAAATCTTCTCAAAACTCTACCAAAATCCACAAAAATCCCACCAAATCTCCACAAATTCCCACAGAATACGTGAAAAATCCCTGATAATTCGTCAGTTCTCTACAGAATCTCACCAAATTGCAGAAAAGTCCCTCAAAGTTCCACAAACATCCCACAAAATCTCCTCAATATCCAACAAAATCCCAGAAAAATCACACAAAATTCCCTAAATCTTCTCAAAACACGACTAAATTCTAGAAAAATATCCCACCAAATCTCCACAAAATCCCACAGAATACATGAAAAATCCCTGATAATTCATCAGTTCTCTACAGAATCTCACCAAATTCCAGAAGAGTCCCTCAAAGTTCCACAAACATCCCACAAAATCTCCCCAGTATCCAACAAAATTCAAGGAAAAATCTCACAAAATTCCCTAAATCTTCTCAAAACACGACCAAATTCTAGAATAATATCCCACCAAATCTCCACAAAATCCCACAAAATACATGAAAAATCCCTCAAGATCCCTAAATCGCCTCAATATCCCACAAAATCCCACAAAAATCACACAAAACCTCCACAAATTTCCACAAAATCTAAGAAAAATCCCTGAAAATTCTTCAAGTCTCCTCAAAACCACACAAAGTCCTTGAAAAGGCCCACCAAATTCCAGAAAAATCCCACAGAATCTCCACAAATTCCCACAAAATCTAAAACAAATTCCTCAAAATTCTTCAAGTCTCCTCAAAACCACACAATTCCAGAAAAAACACACCAAATTCCAGAGAAGTCCCACAAAACTCCCTAAATCATTTCAAAACCCTACCAATTCACAGGAATGTCCCACAAAATCTCCACCAATTCCCAGAACATCCCACAAAAATCTCACAAAAATCCCTAAATCTTCTGAAAACTCGACCAAATTCCAGAAACGCCCCATAAAATCAGCACAGTTTCCCACAAAATTCAAGAAAAAACACCACAAAATTCCCTAAATCTTTTCAAAATACCACAAAATTCTTGAAAAGCCCCACCAAATTCCAGAAACATCCCACAAAATGTCCTCAATACCCAACAAAATCCCAGAAAAGTCACACAAAATTCCCTAAATCTTCTCAAAACTCTACCAAATTCCAGAAAAATCCCACCGAATCTCCACAAATTCCCACAGAATACATGACAAATCCCTGATAATTCGTCAGTTCTCTACAGAATCTCACCAAATTCCTAAAAAGTCCCTCAAAGTTCCACAAACATCCCACAAAATCTCCCCGGAATCCAATAAAATTCCAGGAAAAATCCCACAAAATTCCCTAAATCTTCTCAAAACATGGCCAAAATCCACAAAAATCCCACCGAATCTCCACAAATTCCCACAGAATACATGAAAATACCCCTGATAATTCGTCAGTTCTCTACAGAATCTCACCAAATTCCAGAAAAGTCCCTCAAAGATCCACAAACATCCCACAAAATCTCCCTAATATCCAACAAAATTCCAGGAAAAATCTCACACAATTCCCTAAATCTTCTGAGAACTTGACCAAATTCCAGAAACGCCCCATAAAATCAGCACAGTTTCCCACAAAATTCAAGAAAAAACAACACACAATTCCCTAAATCTTCTCAAAACTCTACCAAATTCCAGAAAAATCCCACCAAATCTCCACAAATTCCCACAGAATACATGAAAAATCCCTGATAATTCGTCAGTTCTCTACAGAATCTCACCAAATTGCAGAAAAGTCCCTCAAAGTTCCACAAACATCCCACAAAATCTCCTCAATATCCAACAAAATCCCAGTAAAATCACACAAAATTCCCTAAATCTTCTCAAAACACGACTAAATTCTAGAAAAATATCCCACCAAATCTCCACAAAATCCCACAAAATACATGAAAAATCCCTCAAGATCCCGAAATCGCCTCAATATCCCACAAAATCCCACAAAAATCACACAAAACCTCCACAAGTTTCCACAAAATCTAAGAAAAATTCCTCAAAATTCTTCAAGTCTCCTCAAAACCACACAAAGTCCTTGAAAAGGCCCACCAAATTCCAGTAAAATCCCACAGATTCTCCACAAATTCCCACAAAATCTAAAACAAATTCCTCAAAATTCTCCAAGTCTCCTCAAAACCACACAATTCCAGAAAAACCCCACAAAATTCCAGAGAAGTCCCACAAAACTCCCTAAATCATTTCAAAACCCGACCAATTCACAGGAATGTCCCACAAAATCTCTACCAATTCCCAGAACATCCCACAAAAATCTCACAAAAATCCCTAAATCTTCTGAAAACTCGACCAAATTCCAGAAACGCCCCATAAAATCAGCACAGTTTCCCACAAAATTCAAGAAAAAACACCACAAAATTCCCTAAATCTTTTCAAAATACCACAAAATTCTTGAAAAGCCCCACCAAATTCCAGAAACATCCCACAAAATGTCCTCAATATCCAACAAAATCCCAGAAAAATCCCACAAAATTCCCTAAATCTTATCAAAACACGGCCAAAATCCACAAAAATCCCACCGAATCTCCACAAATTCCCACAGAATACATGAAAAATCCCTGATAATTCGTCAGTTCTCTATAGAATCTCACCAAATTCCAGAAGAGTCCCTCAAAGTTCCACAAACATCCCACAAAATCTCCCCAGTATCCAACAAAATTCCAGGAAAAATCCCACAAAATTCCCTAAATCTTCTCAAAACACGGCCAAAATCCACAAAAATCCCACAAAATCTCCACAAATTCCCACAGAATACATGAAAAATCCCTGATAATTCATCAGTTCTCTACAGAATCTCACCAAATTCCAGAAGAGTCCCTCAAAGTTCCACAAACATCCCACAAAATCTCCCCAGTATCCAACAAAATTCAAGGAAAAATCTCACAAAATTCCCTAAATCTTCTCAAAACACGACCAAATTCTAGAATAATATCCCACCAAATCTCCACAAAATCCCACAAAATACATGAAAAATTTCTCAAGATCCCTAAATCGCCTCAATATCCCACAAAATCCCACAAAAATCACACAAAACCTCCACAAGTTTCCACAAAATCTAAGAAAAATCCCTGAAAATTCTTCAAGTCTCCTCCAAACCACACAAAGTCCTTGAAAAGGCCCACCAAATTCCAGAAAAATCCCACAGAATCTCCACAAATTCCCACAAAATCTAAAACAAATTCCTCAAAATTCTTCAAGTCTCCTCAAAACCACACAATTCCAGAAAACCCCCACCAAATTCCAGAGAAGTCCCACAAAACTCCCTAAATCATTTCAAAACCCTACCAGTTCACAGGAATGTCCCACAAAATCTCCACCAATTCCCAGAACATCCCACAAAAATCCCACAAAAATCCCTAAATCTTCTGAAAACTCGACCAAATTCCAGAAACGCCCCATAAAATCATCACAGTTTCCCACAAAATTCAAGAAAAAACACCACAAAATTCCCTAAATCTTTTCAAAATACCACAAAATTCTTGAAAAGCCCCACCAAATTCCAGAAACATCCCACAAAATGTCCTCAATACCCAACAAAATCCCAGAAAAATCACACAAAATTCCCTAAATCTTCTCAAAACTCTACCAAATTCCAGAAAAATCCCACCGAATCTCCACAAATTCCCACAGAATACATGACAAATCCCTGATAATTCGTCAGTTCTCTACAGAATCTCACCAAATTCCTAAAAAGTCCCTCAAAGTTCCACAAACATCCCACAAAATCTCCCCGGAATCCAATAAAATTCCAGGAAAAATCCCACAGAATTCCCTAAATCTTCTCAAAACATGGCCAAAATCCACAAAAATCCCACCGAATCTCCACAAATTCCCACAGAATACATGAAAATACCCCTGATAATTCGTCAGTTCTCTACAGAATCTCACCAAATTCCAGAAAAGTCCCTCAAAGTTCCACAAACATCCCACAAAATCTCCCTAATATCCAACAAAATTCCAGGAAAAATCTCACACAATTCCCTAAATCTTCTGAAAACTTGACCAAATTTCAGAAACGCCCAATAAAATCAGCACAGTTTCCCACAAAATTCAAGAGAAAACAACACAAAATTCCCTAAATCTTCTCAAAACTCTACCAAATTCCAGAAAAATCCCACCGAATCTCCACAAATTCCCACAGAATACATGACAAATCCCTGATAATTCGTCAGTTCTCTACAGAATCTCACCAAATTCCTAAAAAGTCCCTCAAAGTTCCACAAACTTCCCACAAAATCTCCCCGGAATCCAATAAAATTCCAGGAAAAATCCCACAAAATTCCCTAAATCTTCTCAAAACATGGCCAAAATCCACAAAAATCCCACCGAATCTCCACAAATTCCCACAGAATACATGAAAAATCCCTGATAATTCGTCAGTTCTCTACAGAATCTCACCAAATTGCAGAAAAGTCCCTCAAAGTTCCACAAACATCCCACAAAATCTCCTCAATATCCAACAAAATCCCAGTAAAATCACACAAAATTCCCTAAATCTTCTCAAAACACGACTAAATTCTAGAAAAATATCCCACCAAATCTCCACAAAATCCCACAAAATACATGAAAAATCCCTCAAGATCCCGAAATCGCCTCAATATCCCACAAAATCCCACAAAAATCACACAAAACCTCCACAAGTTTCCACAAAATCTAAGAAAAATTCCTCAAAATTCTTCAAGTCTCCTCAAAACCACACAAAGTCCTTGAAAAGGCCCACCAAATTCCAGTAAAATCCCACAGATTCTCCACAAATTCCCACAAAATCTAAAACAAATTCCTCAAAATTCTCCAAGTCTCCTCAAAACCACACAATTCCAGAAAAACCCCACAAAATTCCAGAGAAGTCCCACAAAACTCCCTAAATCATTTCAAAACCCGACCAATTCACAGGAATGTCCCACAAAATCTCCACCAATTCCCAGAACATCCCACAAAAATCTCACAAAAATCCCTAAATCTTCTGAAAACTCGACCAAATTCCAGAAACACCCCATAAAATCAGCACAGTTTCCCACAAAATTCAAGAAAAAACACCACAAAATTCCCTAAATCTTTTCAAAATACCACAAAATTCTTGAAAAGCCCCACCAAATTCCCGAAACATCCCACAAAATGTCCTCAAAACCCAACAAAATCCCAGAAAAATCACACAAAATTCCCTAAATCTTCTCAAAACACGGCCAAAATCCACAAAAATCCCACCAAATCTCCACAAATTCCCACAGAATACATGAAAAATCCCTGATAATTTGTCAGTTCTCTACAGAATCTCACCAAATTCCAGAAAAGTCCCTCAAAGTTCCACCAACATCCCATAAAATCTCCTCAATATCCCACAAAATTCAAGAAAAATCACACAAAATACCCTAAATCTTCTCAAAACACGACCAAATTCAAGAAAAATATCCCACCAAATCTCCACAAATTCCCACAAAATACATGAAAAATCCCTCAAGATCCCTAAATCGCTTCAATATCCCACAAAATCCCACAAAAATCCCACAAAACCTCCACAAGATTCCACAAAATCTAAGAAAAATTCCTCAAAATTCTTCAAGTCTCCTCAAAACCACACAATTCCAGAAAAACCCCACAAAATTCCAGAGAAGTCCCACAAAACTCCCTAAATCACTTCAAAACCCTACCAATTCACAGGAATGTCCCACAAAATCTCCACCAATTCCCAGAACATCCCACAAAAATCTCACAAAAATCCCTAAATCTTCTGAAAACTCGACCAAATTCCAGAAACGCCCCATAAAATCAGCACAGTTTCCCACAAAATTCAAGAAAAAACACCACAAAATTCCCTAAATCTTTTCAAAATACCACAAAATTCTTGAAAAGCCCCACCAAATTCCAGAAACATCCCACAAAATGTCCTCAATATCCAACAAAATCCCAAAAAAGTCCCACAAAATTCCCTAAATCTTCTCAAAACTCTACCAAATTCCAGAAAAATCCCACCGAATCTCCACAAATTCCCACAGAATACATGAAAAATCCCTGATAATTCGTCAGTTCTCTACAGAATCTCACCAAATTCCAGAAAAGTCCCTCAAAGTTCCACAAACATCCCACAAAATCTCCCCGGAATCCAATAAAATTCCAGGAAAAATCCCACAAAATTCCCTAAATCTTCTCAAAACATGGCCAAAATCCTCAAAAATCCCACCGAATCTCCACAAATTCCCACAGAATACATGAAAATACCCCTGATAATTCGTCAGTTCTCTACAGAATCTCACCAAATTCCAGAAAAGTCCCTCAAAGTTCCACAAACATCCCACAAAATCTCCCTAATATCCAACAAAATTCCAGGAAAAATCTCACACAATTCCCTAAATCTTCTGAGAACTTGACCAAATTCCAGAAACGCCCCATAAAATCAGCACAGTTTCCCACAAAATTCAAGAAAAAACAACACAAAATTCCCTAAATCTTCTCAAAACTCTACCAAATTCCAGAAAAATCCCACCAAATCTCCAGAAATTCCCACAGAATACATGAAAAATCCCTGATAATTCGTCAGTTCTCTACAGAATCTCACCAAATTGCAGAAAAGTCCCTCAAAGTTCCACAAACATCCCACAAAATCTCCTCAATATCCAACAAAATCCCAGTAAAATCACACAAAATTCCCTAAATCTTCTCAAAACACGACTAAATTCTAGAAAAATATCCCACCAAATCTCCACAAAATCCCACAAAATAGATGAAAAATCCCTCAAGATCCCGAAATCGCCTCAATATCCCACAAAATCCCACAAAAATCACACAAAACCTCCACAAGTTTCCACAAAATCTAAGAAAAATTCCTCAAAATTCTTCAAGTCTCCTCAAAACCACAGAAAGTCCTTGAAAAGGACCACCAAATTCCAGTAAAATCCCACAGATTCTCCACAAATTCCCACAAAATCTAAAACAAATTCCTCAAAATTCTCCAAGTCTCCTCAAAACCACACAATTCCAGAAAAACCCCACAAAATTCCAGAGAAGTCCCACAAAACTCCCTAAATCATTTCAAAACCCTACCAATTCACAGGAATGTCCCACAAAATCTCCACCAATTCCCAGAACATCCCACAAAAATCCCACAAAAATCCCTAAATCTTCTGAAAACTCGACCAAATTCCAGAAACGCCCCATAAAATCAGCACAGTTTCCCACAAAATTCAAGAAAAAACACCACAAAATTCCCTAAATCTTTTCAAAATACCACAAAATTCTTGAAAAGCCCCACCAAATTCCAGAAACATCCCACAAAATGTCCTCAATACCCAACAAAATCCCAGAAAAATCACACAAAATTCCCTAAATCTTCTCAAAACACGGCCAAAATCCACAAAAATCCCACAGAATCTCCACAAATTCCCACAGAATACATGAAAAATCCCTGATAATTTGTCAGTTCTCTACAGAATCTCACCAAATTCCAGAAAAGTCCCTCAAAGTTCCACAAACATCCCACAAAATCTCCTCAATATCCCACAAAATTCAAGAAAAATCACACAAAATTCCCTAAATCTTCTCAAAACACGACCAAATTCTAGAAAAATATCCCACCAAATCTCCACAAATTCCCACAAAATACATGAAAAATCCCTCAAGATCCCTAAATCGCTTCAATATCACACAAAATTCCACAAAAATCCCACAAAACCTCCACAAGTTTCCACAAAATCTAAGAAAAATTCCTCAAAATTCTTCAAGTCTCCTCAAAACCACACAATTCCAGAAAAACCCCACAAAATTCCAGAGAAGTCCCACAAAACTCCTTAAATCATTTCAAAACCCTACCAATTCACAGGAATGTCCCACAAAATCTCCACCAATTCCCAGAACATCCCATAAAAATCCCTAAATCTTCTGAAAACTCGACCAAATTCCAGAAACGCCCCATAAAATCAGCACAGTTTCCCACAAAATTCAAGAAAAAACACCACAAAATTCCCTAAATCTTTTCAAAATACCACAAAATTCTTGAAAAGCCCCACCAAATTCCAGAAACATCCCACAAAATGTCCTCAATACCCAACAAAATCCCAGAAAAGTCACACAAAATTCCCTAAATCTTCTCAAAACTCTACCAAATTCCAGAAAAATCCCACCGAATCTCCACAAATTCCCACAGAATACATGACAAATCCCTGATAATTCGTCAGTTCTCTACAGAATCTCACCAAATTCCAGAAAAGTCCCTCAAAGTTCCACAAGCATCCCACAAAATCTCCCAATATCCAAGAAAATTCCAGTAAAAATCTCACAAAATTCCCTAAATCTTCTGAAAACTTGACCAAATTCCAGAAACGCCCCATAAAATCAGCACAGTTTCCCACAAAATTCAAGAAAAAACACCACAAAATTCCCTAAATCTTCTCAAAACACGACCAAATTCTAGAAAAATATCCCACCAAATCTCCACAAATTCCCACAAAATACATGAAAAATCCCTCAAGATCCCTAAATCGCTTCAATATCCCACAAAATCACACAAAAATCACACAAAACCTCCACAAGTTTCCACAAAATCTAAGAAAAATTCCTCAAAATTCTTCAAGTCTCCTCAGAAGGTTCTGGATGAGGGTAGAAATAATTAAAAAGCATCTTGAAAGTAACATCATATTTTTGTCAGCCATCTCTTCAGGGACTACTTTAAATCCCAGAATGTTCAAGAGCCATCATCACTGTACAAACAGAAGCTCCAACTGAACGAAACCAGAAGAAGTGGATATGGCAAATTCTCTGGTCCAAGTGGTGATATTAATCTGGTGAGGCTCTGGATTCCCATTTCAGACATACTATCACAGCTTAAATATAGGAAAAAATTGGGATTTTACTTTGCTGTGGTCTCTTTTTGTTTTGCAAAATATGTGATAGTTAATATATGAGTAAAATCTTGTATAAAAACAGGTTTGTTTTTTGGTTTTTTTTCTAACAAATAGCCAAATGCATATTACCTGCCTTGCTGGAAAATAATTGAGGTCTTCCTCTGAGAAATTTTTTCTCAGAGTGCCTTTCTTTGTGATTTGTGTTCTTATCTTAGGAAGATACAGGAGTTGCTCATTTTAATGCTGTCCAGCAGACTATTCCATGCTTTCTCAGCTGTTTGGATCTGCAGTTCAGGATTGGACCAAGAAAAATGGTGATGGGATGAAATTATTTTTATTCTTAAATGAGGACAATTCCATTTTTAAACATACACATGTGCTTCCAATGCTTTCAGTAGTCAAGGATGAAATTTTGAACAGACATGAATTCCTCAGTCTTTGTTTCTTTTTCCCTGAAGGATGGAATTTGGACTTTGCCCACCAGTGCAGTCCTTGCTATGGGCAGATGTTTCTTCTGTTCTTCTTACCAGCAGTAGGAGTGGTTGGACACTGAACCTCAAAGAAGAGGGAGCTAACATCCCTTACCTGGATAAGTCCCACAGGTAAGCACCTTGGAGAAGTTCTTCAACCAAAACCAGTTCCTGTAAGGCTTTCCAGCCCTTGACAGGAAATAAGCTGATTCCTGCAGGCTGCAACATGAAGACTTCCAGACTGAAGTGAGCATCCTGCTATAAGGAAGGATTTGGGAGTAGTGAGTCATCATTTGTATGGGAAATTAATCTGTGATTTTTATTTATTGTTTTTTTTCATTTGAAGTAACATCACATCATCATAGAGAGACATTGTCTGTCATTTCTGGTGTGGATACCTGAATAACTCAGCTAGACAGGTAGCATGATAAGGTAATACAATGCAGATATTGAAAGGAATTTTTTGGATGATTTTTTTGTTAGTTCAAGCTGCAGTCCCTGATTTATTCAGGCTTTGAAGTACCATGCAAGCCTTTCCCACAGAAGAAATTCTGTTTTATGTAAATAATGCACTGTGCAGTAAACTAGAAGAAAGCAGGGAGCATAGAGCATGAAGTTAGTGTTTCATGCAGGTGTTTGAAGGCAATGTGGGATTCCAGAGCTTAGTGTTTGAATTGCAACTTGAATTTCCTTCTTTGCTGTTATTTAGACTGCTCTGAAGTAGTCATGAGAAGCAAAAATGAAAGGCAATGTTGTTTGATGGGGACTGTGGTAGGGCTTTCTTGCCAGATTTGAAATGGCTTGAATTGATTAAAATCTCCAGGTGAGGGGAAGATTGTATCCATTCCTCTCTCTTATTAAAGCAAATTTTCCAAGAGGGATGTAAAATTGCAGTTGAGGGTTGGGGTGGTTTTTTCTTTTTTCCCTTCTTTCATGTGCAACCTAACAACTCCAATTTCACAGGCCTATTTAACATTTGATCCCTAAAAGTCAGTCCTTTGCTTTGTATTTTGGGCACTTGTTCATCTTGGGGAATTTGTCATCTTCTCAGGGCATTGAAGGTCAACCAAATGCTGCAGGTTTCATTCTTCCTTTCATATGGTCTATGTCCTGGGGTTTGACTCTTAAGCAGAGCTATTTTTTATTTTGCAGCCTAGCAGTTGTACGGTGGGGCTGTGTGCAGGTGAATTCACTTGAGAACGATGGATAAATCAGCTCCTGGGAAGATGTGCACTGCCTGGCCCCGATGCTTCAGCATGCTTGAGGTCAGCTTGGCTGTCTCTGACTGTCTAATAATAATGCAGAATAACAGAATTAAGTATTCATTGTAATTGGTGATCAATAAGATTTGTTTTCAGCTAAGTCTGCGTGCTAGTTTCTAAAGCACTCCAGTCTGTTTCATCAATGACCTTTGTGGTTTTAGCTTAAGCTAAAAATCTAGTTTCTGCTGTTGTTATTTTCTGCCCTGTCGCTGTGAGAGGAAGGGATGATGGCTGGAGGTTTGGCAGTCAGCGAGGGCCTGGCCACCACTGCAGTTCTGTACACTCAGCCTTGGAGATGTGATCAGGAATGTGCTGTTAGTTGCCAGTTTTGTATTGCAAAGACTGAGCATGCTGCCATCACTGTGTTTGATGAGTGAGTTTTCATTGGTTTGGTCCAACTCCAAAGCAGCCTTAATTTGAAGGTGGAATTCTTTGTGGATGAGGCTGTGAAGAATATGGTGTTTATACTCCCATCCTACGGGCAGTACGGTAGAACAACTCCTAACTGATTTGGTAATAAAGACCTAGTTTTTCTTCACTAAACCTGCCCTAGCCAAATTCATCAGCTGGTGATAGCTATCTCTGGAGTGGGAGTTCTTTATTGAGTTGATTGACAATTTAATATACTTTGTCAAGCTGTGTTGTTTAGTTTCTGTTGATCCAGAGACACCTGGGGCTCCTTTTGCTTCCTAAGGGATTAAAGTAGCAAGCACTTAGAATGAGATATTGGGAAGATGGGTGCAGGAGACTTTGTAATTTACTATGGAAAAACATAATAATGATGATGAATATTTCAGGTGGAAACGATAGCATTTCACTATATACTATGTGAAATGCTTTTATGTGGTTTTTTTCATTTCTCTTTTATTTTTTAATCCTGGATAAATTAAATGAGGCTTTTGGGGAAAGCATGAGCTGGAATTTCTATTGAGGTTGATAACCTCTGATTCTGCTCTTGTTTGTCTGTCTGCTGGAACTTGTAGCAAACTAGCTATGTCCAAGTTTAATTGTGTAATAATTATTTTTCAAATTGAGCCTTTCTCACTTGGTGCTGATGTATTTGGGGGAGGGAGGGGAATGGAGAGTAAAGAGCTCCTTTCATGAATACAATTGAAATTTCATCTTGCTGATTTGAGCCTTTCCAAGATTCAAGTGAGCATTGGATCAGGTTGGAACTGAGGGGATGACTCATGACTCTGGCATAAAAACTACATTGCATTCCACATATTAGGAGTTTTCTGTTGCCCACAAGAAAGTTCAGGAAAAAAAGACAAAAAGAGAAATGGGTTTCAAATTTCCTGTGCTATTTTCAGTTGACTCCTCTTTCTGGAGATGCCTTAGCAAGTGTAGGACATCTGAAAAACTTGGAACTGCAACTTTCTTGTTGAGGCTCTGATGAACATTGCTTCTGTCATCAAGTTCTTGTGTTCATACTTTGAACTTAGCTGAGTAATGTTGGTATCAGCAGACTCTACTAAAGCCATGCCTTCCTAATTAATAATGCATTCTTAATAAAAAAAAAAAAAAATCTATTTCTTCATGTATTTAATTACCTAGTGAGTGTAAGACTGAATGAAGTTAATACCGTGCAGATTTCAAGCAAAACGCTGCTTTTTAATGTGCTTCAGTATAGGCTATGCACAAGTCAATAGACATGATTTTTAAGCCTCAGTTACCTTTCATTACCCTGTGCATATTCAAATTCAGATTGATGAATGCTGAACCAAAAGCAGACATCATAGAGTTAATTGAAGTTCTTTAAATTCAGAGGCAAACTATTTTCATAGCTTTGTTTTGAGGGTGGGTTGCTTTTGATGTCTGGGGTTTTTTTGGCTAAGGCAATGGCAAACATTTATTTATCCTGCTCCCTCCCCATTTTCCACCATCGTTGTTGCCAGTGATGCCTGCAGTGCTCAGTGGTCAATGACCCTCAGCCAGGGTGAGCTGCAGGAGCCTTACAGACGGGCCTGTTCTTTCTCCCAGTGCTAGAACAAGTGCAACAGCACAGTGCCATTTTGCTAAAAGCTAATATTTTTCCCAGCAGCTTCTTCTCCAGGCAGAATGAAATGCTTTCTTCAAGAGCAACCACATCTTTTCTCTGCCTGAAAGGTTGTGTTTGTTTGGGGTTTTTTCTCTTGCCTTAGGTGAGAGATAAAAAAAAAATGAAGAGGAAAGCCCAAGGAAATGCCAAAAGTACCACCTGGTAGTAATTTTGTGTGAGTGTCTCCATTTACACTTCAAACTTGCTCTTGGAGAACTTGGAGCTGCATTTAAAATGTATTTTGGTAGGTGGTCTGCTGCTGACTATCTGCATTTCTTCTTCCATTTCTTTTCTGTGCTTGTTTGGTATTGCTGCTGAATGTCCCCAAAGAGTAAAGTGGTGTGGAAGAGTTGAGGAAGCAGCTTTTGAAATTCTAAAGCTGATGTGTAGGTTTTGTTCCTCTTGGATTTTTAAAAGCAGGTATGTCATCCAAGTTAACTTTCTTCAGCAAGTAACAAGATTGTCGTCCTTCCACTGATGCTCTGTATTTTAACAGAGGTATTTGATGGTGCTGGAAAGGAGCAAGATGCAGAATGAGTTTGAGAGAAGTGATTTAAAGTGGGAGCACAGATGGTTGATTCCTAAAAATCAAAAAACGGATGTTTTGTTTTGTAGGAAAATGAAATCTAATCCTATTTGAGGGTCAACAGGATAAATACAAAGAACTAAATACAGATGTAGATACATATATACATATATGCGTATATATATATATATATATATATATGTATAACCCCGCCCCCCGAAATCTATGAAGCAGGACTGATTGGTGCCATAGCCCAGGCAGCCTGTGGATCTAATTGCCTGCCTGTATTCAGCCCTTGCCTGGATGCCAGGGGAGACGTCTCTGGATTTGTCTCCAGACAGCTTTCCAGGGATGATCCTGCTCCTTTCCTGGTGCCCCAGAGTGCTGCAAGCCCCCCGTCCTGGGGCCATGGTGATGCCTGCCGGGGCCTTTAGGGTCCCCCCTAAAGGGCAGACAGGGTTTGACTGCAAGCTTCCTTGGAAGGTGGAGGCAGGTGAATATTGGCCACCTTCTTCTTTCCCGCTGCCCTCCGTGCTCTTGCAAAGCCTGCTGGGGCACTCGGGCTCTCCATTGCAGGCAGTCTGGAGCTGCCATGCAAAGCCATCTCTCAAGGAGTCCCCAGGTCTCAGGTGCAACCTCAAGAAAATGACACAGCAACGTGTAGAAAACGTGAACTTTATTCACTTGACTACTTCTAAAATCTACAATCCAACGTTACTAGAAGACTATGGGGTAAGAATCTTAAGGCTAAGAAACTTCAATGCTTCAACTGTTTAGAACTGAACACTAAGGGAAAGGTCAACTTCTTGGGGGAAACGTGGTGGGGAATCGAACAACAACAGGGGTGTGGCTAACTTGTAAGGTGGGGAACGTCGCAGTGCCTGGGCTGGGCACTGGTCACCCGTTCCCCGTAAGGTTCTGTAGCTGGAGCGCGACGCTGGAGGTCAGAGCTGTGGGGAGGTGCGGAGTCTCCTGTCACTGCCCTCTTTTGCCGCCGTCTTGGTGGTTGGCCTCCTCGGCTGAGAGCTGTAGCGAAGGTGCAGCCGCATCAGGTCACGGTTTTGCCTGAGCAGCTGCATCAACTTGGTGGGACAGCCGAGTCTTCGATGGCGGCGGGGCCCCGCACGGCCCGAAGGGCTCTGGAGATTCCGCTGCAAGGCAAAGCACAGGGATCCCCATGGAAGAGGCAGAGAGGCAGAGCGGGGCCGGCACCTGTGGGGCTGCCTTTGGCCTGGGAGACAGAGACTCGGGCCCAGTTGGGCTGGGCTGGCCCGGGGAAGAGGCTGCAGCAGGCAGAGCTCTGCCGCCTCTGCTTGGTGCTGTCCATGGAGCTCAGCCCCTGGGCCACATTCCCCAGCCAGGAGCTCAGGCCCCTTCTGCCGCAGGGCATTGGCCAAAGGGTGCCCAAGAGGCCCTCAAGGTCTGCCCCATCCCACCTGCCCCTGACCCCCCACCCCCTGCCTCACCTCTCCCCAGCGTCTCTGAAATCTTCTTCCAAGGGCCCATCCCATGGCCATTCCTATGAGGAGCACGTCAATGAGCAGGAGTGTCCTGGACGCCCACCAGAGGAGCGCAGAGTCCTTCTCCTCCAGGTCGAAATCCTCCGGAACCAGAGGAGAGGCACCCGTGCTCCTCTCGGGTTTGCTCACAGGGTCGAGGGGATGGGCCAAGAGCAGCAGCACGTAAAGCTGCAGCAGCGCGGAGGAGCCGTGAGCAGCCATAGTGCTCTGCCAGCAGCACCGAGGCTCTGGGCGTCTCTCTGCGAGCAGCTGTGCCTGGGCACTGGGGCGCAGCAACAGCTGGGGACAGTTGCCAGCCAGCGTGCCGTCCCCAGAGGCTGTGATGTCACAGAAGCACAGAACGCCCTGGCTGCAGAGAGCCCTGAGAGAATGTTGAGTCCAAGCTGGGAGCCATGGCGGCAAGCATGGCCAGCAGAGCGGGGCCCGAGCGCTGCGGCCTGGCTTGCCTTGCACCCGTGCCACAATGATGACTCCAGCAGCCCCTGTCAGGCCATTGCAGTATCTGATGGCCCACGCTGGGCACAAGTTCTTCCCAATGGCCAGCGTAAACCTCCCTTGGCCCAGCTTCCAAGCCTTGTTGGCATCTGCTCTCTCTTGTCCTTGCCCACCTGGCTGGCGCTGCCGTGTTGCTCGCTGGCCTGTCTGTGGGAGAAGAGGCTGTGCCAATGAGTGCTGCTCAACTTGGAGGCCATTCAAAGGAGGATTTGATTGTGCCTGCTGTGGGAAGAAGGAATATGCGTGCACATGGCCACTTCCCATAGGTTTTACCCCAGATTTTCATGAGCAGCTGTCCTAGTGAAAGTCAAGTCTGTTTTAGTGAGTATTTGAGGGCTTCCAGAGCACAGTGCCATCTCAGGGGAATTCTGCTGGTTGAGTTCTACTGAGGCTTTTGAGATGAGTTGCAAATCCTGAAAATGTTCTCCTTGCCCAGGTAGTAATTTCACAGTTTAGACTCTGGGGATATTGATTGCTCAGTGTTGAGGACCTCATGTAACTTTCAGCCCCAGAAACTTTCAACCTCCAGTGATTGTCCTTGAGACAAAACCATTTGAAATCTTTTTTTCTGTGGACAGGAATTGCTTCGGTGTTACTTCACATCATCCATTAAAAATTTGATGCCTGGAACAAGTCCCGAGTGCTGTGTGATTTCCTTGGTCGTGTTCCTTGGAATGGCTTCCCCCTCATTTTGTGAAGCTGGCCCCAGAAAGGTCATAGATGGGTGAGAAGTTCTGAAAGGCCAAGTGGTGCAGATCTTTGCCTCCTGTTTCGAGGTCTGCGGTGAGCTGTGAGTCCAAGAGCTGATCTGACGTGATGGTGAAAACACAATTGAACCTTTTTGCAGCAGGGTGGATGGATAGAAGCAAAGCACAGCACGGCTGGCAGCAGCAAATGAATTAAAATGCATCCCTGGTATATGTTTCTTGGATTGTTCTTCTAGTATTGTGGTAGTAATTCTGATGTCTGAGTAGTGAACAAGCAACAAGTAGTGAACACGTGATTTGTAGTCAATTTTCTATTTCTTATGTAGTGGAGAGTATGGATGCTAGCTTTGGAGCAGGCTGCAGAGAGCTGCAGAAACTGCAGGCCCCATGGCCTATCAGTCCTGCCCGAGAAGCTAGCCTGGGAATTCATAGGAGGATTTCAAAACAATCCTCAGAGACAGAAAACAACTGCCAGGTGCTGTTTGTCTGTCCTCTTGTTTTCCTTGCAGGAGAAAGTCAGGGGGGTGGTGAGCCCCGCTGACCAATGATGGTGATGTAGCACTTTACTAAGCAATAAGAGTTTCCTTTCTGTACTTTCCACGTATCTGTCTATTAGACAAGCCTAGAGTAATAAAGTAGAGAAGATTCTCCTGTTGTGACTCCCTTGAGAGTCCGTGTCGTTCTTTCCCACCGTTCCCAATCAGAACGACAGAGGAGATTTTTAAGAATTGTGTTTTTCTCTCCTGGTTGAGGAATGTGTTCTTCACGGGCTGAATCTTCATATCACTTTGTTTTTGTAGAAGAGCAGTTTCAGCAGCAGATGATTCTCCTTGCCCTCCTTTTCATTTTTCTTGTCTGTATTATTGCCTGGCAGGTTAACCTTTTCAAATTGCGTGCTGCAAAACGTTGCTACTAAGGATAGTTGGTGTCCAAACAGGTTCTTTTCTCGCTTGGATTTCAACTATTGCAGGATGAAAGGTTTCTAATGAAGCTACAGAATTGCATATCACTGGGACCTTGACTTCTTCCCTGCTTGGATCTAGATAAAGAGATTCTTGCCAATTGAACTGCTGACATATTATGTAGAGATCAGGAGTGGCCACCACAAGTGGTACTGAATTCTTGGAAATGTGGTGATTTTTGTTAGAAATGATTTTAGCTTCGACAGTGCAAGCTTATCATATCCATCTGCATTTGTGTTCTATTAATCATGGGGTTTTGTATTAAGCATGGGCTTCAGTTTGCTGTCTTTTTGTCACTTCTTCAAATACCAGTTTTCTACACCTGCTGGCTTGTTCCTTCTGACTTCAAATGGTATCTCTTGGGCACATAACTTCATCTTATTGTGAACAGCGCAAAGAACATGTTTTGGTCTGTCTTGATTTGATGGAGTGATTGCTGTGGAAGGACTGGGAGGTTTTGTGGTTTAAGGTGAAAGAAGTTCAGCAGCCTTGGCAAGTAAGTGTGCCAGTTTACAAGGTGAATCTACAGAAACCCCCGTGCTTCAGCTGCAATGTACAATCTCTGAGGCTGCTGCTGTCGGGGTGCCTTTGTTCTGTTGGTTTGGGAACCCATATTCTACACAGCATCATTTGTCAGAACTCCATTTCACTTGTACAGTCCCTCTGTTTTCCCACTTCTGAATGATGGTTTTCTCTGTGCCTTTAACATGGGGAATTCTGGGTGATAAAAATAATACATATTCCATAATGTTTTACGTTTCCTCTTGGAGTTTTTTCTAGTTTTCAAATAATTACCTTTTGTTTCTAGCTGGGGGCAAAATGCATTTGCAGTTTCAGTGGTTTTTTTTCCCAATTTCTAATCTTACTTGGGCACTAGATAAGGGAGAAAAATGCCCTAGTTTCATGGAAAAGATTCTGTGTTATTCCATGCCTTGAAATGAATTAAAATACGGTTCTATTGCTCTCTGTTTCATTTCTTCACTTCATTTGGTAGAGTTTAGAAATCTCTTGCCATGAACTAGGTAGTGCAGAGTGCCTGCCTTGCTGTGTTGAACTCCTGGGTGAGCATGCCAGGCTTAGTTTAGAGATTTGCTTTTAAACATCCCTTATTCCTTGTAAAATCTATCATTTGGTTTGTTTGTAGTTGTGTTAGAAGATAAAGAGGAGGGGGTGCACCCTGGAAAATTTGTCATCTGAACTGAATTTGTACCCTTTAGGCCATCAGTGACTGCTCCTTAGCTTTCTCAAGGCATGAAGGACACTGGGAGTTCCTCCCAGACTCTTCTTTTGGGACAGCAGTCCTTTCTCTTTGGCTCCATGAGATGCTCTGCACAGGAGTGCTTGAGCTCTGAAGGGCAGGGGCATTCCATGAGGGTGAATAATAAAGAACTCCTGTAGCCTGAACTGTTTCCAACTTAACCCAGCAGAAGGAATTGTTTCCCAATTCTGAGTCTAATGGTGCTGCTGACAAATTGTGCAGTTTCAGAGCAGCAGTGCAAGATGTGCAAGGGGCTTGTGTGGAGGGAGAGCAGCAGCTTGTAACACTGGACCTTTGTCCCGTGGGCAGCTGTGCGGTTTTAAGCGGGAATGTTCCGGAGGGGTGTGGAATTGAAGAAATGTTTGGAAGATTTGTAGGTTTGTTGCTGTAGGTGTGAAGGGTGGGGACAAGTCTTGTCCAGTGACGGAGCAATGATTAGGTAAGGTACTGGGAGAGCATCTGAGGATGGTGTTGCTGTTGCATGTGATTTTTCTGGAGGCCATCTGATGCACACAAGATTTGTTATGACTACCAGGATTGCAACTAAACAGAATGCAGTCATTTTTCTTGTAATTTAGTGCAGCATCTTTTGATCCGTGATGAGCTGAAGGCTCAGTGCACAAGGCTGAAAGGAAATGGCACGCTCTCAAGAGATTTTGGTCTTTGCGGCTTCATGAAGGTGGATAGGACATAATTCCTTCGCTCATTGGAGCTGCAGTTTAGTTTGATCTCCTCTGTTTCTAAGCAGTGCTAAAAGGTGTTCCTTCCCTCAATTTTGATGGCAGCAGAGTCAGCTAATGAATGTGGATCTAGGTAAGGTTTGTGGAACAAAATCAAACACAATTGTCTGAAAAGCTGTTAGACATGCCTACAGTCAGTGTCAACAGAGAAGGAAGAGGTTAAAATTCCATCTTAATTTTAGAGCTCTTCCTCTCTTCTGCCTGCTTTTCCCATAGTGCATATGGAACCAGCATAGTTCATTTGATCCCTACCCCTGAGTGCAGCAGCTCACCTGCTTTCTGCTGCCCGCCTTTGCTTTCTTGTCAGATGGAAACACTGAAATAGAAAAGGTGATGTGACTTAATTGACTTCATTCAAATGCCTTGGCAATTGAATTTCTGTCTCTTGGCTGGATACTCAGCATCTCTAAGTGCAGAATCCTCCCTGGCACCGTATATCCTCGCCTTGTCCCTGCCACCACCACTCTAATATTTTCCTTTCATTGTAAAGTGAGTGAGATTTTACTCAGGTGGAATTCTGCAGTGTTAGGGAATGAAGGCTTTTTCCTTCCTCATTTTTTTATAATGAATTTCTTTTTTATTCTATTCACACCTTCTGAGTGAGCCTTTCATAAGGGCTTCTGTATTTCACAGCGGCTACACCTATTTGGGTCTGAAGACTTTGATACAATTGTAATCACTTGGAAATGGAACCTGTTTGATTTGTATGGAAGGCAGCCATTCTCCCTGTTCCAAACTTCCTAGAATTGTTTATCCACGTTGAAAAAAAAAATACCTCTTGGAGATAGTTGAGACAGTGCATGATGGTGATTCCAGGGATGGATAAGAAGGACCATCACCTTCCTCACACCAGCAAACTTGAGACTAATAGTCAGGTCTGCAGTTCTAATTTTAATCCACAGTAATCTACAGACAATCCTTTATTATTTAAAAAGCTGATACCGTCAAGTTGGAAGCAAGCTGAAGTTGGAAGAGTTAGGTTTCTTCAAAGCTCTTGTTTCCAGCAGGATTGGAGAGCCTTTACCTTTTGTAACAGGAAGGTTTTAAATTTGTAATGCTGACCTTGCAACTGGAACTTGGTGGCTCCATTGTTGCACTTGGAGCAGCCAGATGACCTCAAAGGAGAAGTGCGTTGTTCTGACTTCTGTGGAAGCAGTGGCTGCAAATACCATCAGGAAGTGCTGGACTGGCAGGACATTGGATGGATGCTCTTAGGCCACAGAGCTGGAAATATCAGCTGTAGCCACATGGTAAGTCCATTTATGTAATTCCAAATCTGTTCCTCACACGATCTGTGCTCCTCTATTCTGTATCAGCTTGGTGAGGAGGTAGATGAGACTGTTGGGGGAAAGAAGCCACTTATATTTAAAGCAGAGTAACTGTCCTATTATAAATGATGAAGATAAACCTGTGAGGCTACCAAAGAAATCTTTCTTTGTCTTCCAGTTAATAACTTCAAATGGATAACAAATCTATGCTGTATAATCTGCTTTGGATGGATTTCCTTTGGAACATGTGCTTCTTCCTGAATTACAGAACTGCAATATTTTCACTGCTTCCCAGCTCTGCCATCCCAGCATCTCCCCTGCTTCCCAGCCCTCTGCCATCAGCATCTCCCCTGCTTCACAGCTTCCCAGCCAGGTCAGTGCACTGGGGGCCGGGGTGGGCAGTGGGTTATGGGGTTTTGGGATGCGCGGGGATCCCAAAGGAGCCCCTGTGGAATGGGCCCGACATCCCAGCGTGCTCCCGGTGCCTCGGCAGGGCGGTTTGCCTGGAGAAGCTGTCAGGCAGGATTTGCTGGGTTTTTCACAGCTCTGATTTCTCCATCC
The DNA here is from genome assembly GCF_971803275.1 of Cyanistes caeruleus. NCBI lineage: Eukaryota > Metazoa > Chordata > Aves > Passeriformes > Paridae > Cyanistes > Cyanistes caeruleus. The sequence continues at coordinate 68,042,702 of NC_141705.1, forward strand.
CCCGGAGTGCCCTTGCTAAGAGGAAGCATTGATTGCTGCCAGGCAGCACACACACGTGGGAATGTGATTCATTCCGGCCCAGGCCTCAGAATAACTTCTGTGAGCTGTTATCCCTGCTAAAATGAGCCTTTTCACAGTTCTCTATTTCCACCTAGCGCACACACACACACACACAGTAAAATTACAGAGGGAAATAAACTTCCCTTGGCTTGGGAAGAAATTTTGTGTTGTTGTAGGGAGCTCTTTCTGAAGGAATAACAGGTGCCTTTCTACTACAATAATTTATATGGAAACCCAGCACCGTGTTTATTTGGTGTCAGTCTAGGGTGAACAGAAACCAGCACAGGCAGCTGGAAACAAAGGTCCTCTCGTCCCATTCCACAATATTGGTGTTAAAAATCTCTGTTCAAGGCCAGATTCCACCACAGGAATCTGGCTAAGAAAATAAGAGCTTATTCAATAAGAAAATGCCGCACTCAGAATGTTTCTTTGCATTAGGATTTTCCCAAGTATCTCGTTTAGCTTTTGTTAATAGGTTAAAGGTAAAAGGGTTTTGGTAACCCTTTTTAAGTGTACCTATTTCCTCTGTTCAATGGGAGAACAGGAGTGCAAAGCCCTATGGACGGGGGCTGCTGGAGAGATCCTATAAACCTGATTATGTCCTAGAGACCTGAGTCATCATTTCATCCCATTGCAAAGTCTCTTATTCTTTCAGTTCAGTTAAACCTGCAAAGAATTCAACCCTTAGAGCTTTAATATTTTTAAAGAGACATTCATGTCCAGAAGGTGTCTCAAGGTGTTTGTTCCATCAGGCTGGGTTTGATATCCCTATTAAAAATATATATGGCTCAATTGATGAGAAAATCTTCTTCAGAGAGAAGGATTTTTCTTCAGCTTAAAATCTGAACTATAAAATTGAGTACAATAAAGTGAAGAGTTGAGTCATGAAGCAAGGGATAGAAAAGAAAAATGACCATGCACATCTTGTGCTGAAACTGCTTGGATTTATTAGGAAAGGTCCAGCAAAATCCTCTGTTAGGAAGCCAATTAGAATTATTTATTCTATTGAGGGGGTTTGTGCCAGATCTGAAGAAATCACTTGAAGAAGGAAACTTATTTGAAAGCTGCAAACATAAATGTTCTTTTTTTGACCGAGTGATGGAGATTCTTCAAGTCTCCTCAGAATCCCACACAATTCCAGAAAAACCCCACAAAATTCCAGAGAAGTCCCACAAAACTCCCTAAATCATTTCAAAACCCTACCAATTCACAGGAATGTCCCACAAAATCTCCACCAATTCCCAGAACATCCCACAAAAATCTCGCAAAAATCCCTAAATCTTCTGAAAACTCGACCAAATTCCAGAAACGCCCCATAAAATCAGCACAGTTTCCCACAAAATTCAAGAAAAAACACCACAAAATTCCCTAAACCTTTTCAAAATACCACAAAATTCTTGAAAAGCCCCACCAAATTCCAGAAACATCCCACAAAATGTCCTCAATACCCAACAAAATCCCAGAATAATCACACAAAATTCCCTAAATCTTCTCAAAACACGGCCAAAATCCACAAAAATCTCACAGCATCTCCACAAATTCCCACAGAATACATGAAAAATCCCTGATAATTTGTCAGTTCTCTACAGAATCTCACCAAATTCCAGAAAAGTCCCTCAAAGTTCCACAAGCATCCCACAAAATCTCCTCAATATCCAACAAAATTCCAGGAAAAATCCCACAAAATTCCCTAAATCTTCTCAAAACACGACCAAATTCTAGAAAAATATCCCACCAAATCTCCACAAAATCCCACAAAATACATGAAAAATCCCTCAAGATCCCTAAATCGCCACAATATCCCACAAAATCCCACAAAAATCACCCAAAACCTCCACAAGTTTCCACAAAATCTAAGAAAAATTCCTCAAAATTCTTCAAGTCTCCTCAAAACCACACAAAGTCCTTGAAAAGGCCCACCAAATTCCAGAAAAATCCCACAGAATCTCTACAAATTCCCACAAAAATCTAAAACAAATTCCTCAAAATTCTTCAAGTCTCCTCAGAATCCCACACAATTCCAGAAAAACCCCACCAAATTCCAGAGAAATCCCACAGAATCTCCACAAATTCCCACAGAATACATGAAAAATCCCTGATAATTTGTCAGTTCTCTACAGAATCTCACCAAATTCCTGAAAAGTCCCTCAAAGTTCCACAAACATCCCACAAAATCTCCTCAATATCCAACAAAATTCAAGAAAAATCCCACAAAATTCTCTAAATCTTCTCAAAACACGGCCAAAATGCACAAAAATCCCACCAAATCTCCACAAATTCCCACAGAATACATGAAAAATCCCTGATAATTCGTCAGTTCTCTACAGAATCTCACCAAATACCAGAAAAGTCCCCCAAAGTTCCACAAGCCTCCCACAAAATCTCCCTAATATCCAACAAAACTCCAGGAAAAATCTCACACAATACCCTAAATCTTCTGAAAACTTGACCAAATTCCAGAAACGCCCCATAAAATCAGCACAGTTTCCCACAAAATTCAAGAAAAAACAACATAAAATTCCCTAAATCTTCTCAAAACTCTACCAAATTCCAGAAAAATCCCACCAAATCTCCACAAATTCCCACAGAATACATGAAAAATCCCTGATAATTCGTCAGTTCTCTACAGAATCTCACCAAATTCCAGAAAAGTCCCTCAAAGTTCCACAAACATCCCACAAAAATCTCACAAAAATCCCTAACACTTCTGAAAACTCGACCAAATTCCAGAAACGCCCCATAAAATCAGCACAGTTTCCCACAAAATTCAAGAAAAAACACCACAAAATTCCCTAAACTTTTTCAAAATACCACAAAATTCTTGAAAAGCCCCACCAAATTCCAGAAACATCCCACAAAATGACCCCAATACCCAACAAAATCCCAGAAAAGTCCCACAAAATTCCCTAAATTTTCTCAAAACACAACCAAAATTCCAGAAAAATCCCACCGAATCTCCACAAATTCCCACAGAATACATGAAAAATCCCTGATAATTCGTCAGTTCTCTACAGAATCTCACCAAATTCCAGAAAAGTCCCTCAAAGTTCCACAAACATCCCACAAAATCTCCTCAATATCCAACAAAATTCAAGAAAAATCCCACAAAATTCTCTAAATCTTCTCAAAACTCTACCAAATTCCAGAAAAATCCCACAGAATCTCCACAAATTCCCACAGAATACATGAAAAATCCCTGATAATTCGTCAGTTCTCTACAGAATCTCACCAAATTCCAGAAAAGTCCCTCAAAGTTCCACAAGCATCCCACAAAATCTCCTCAATATCCAACAAAATTCCAGGAAAAATCCCACAAAATTCCCTAAATCTTCTCAAAACACGACCAAATTCTAGAAAAATATCCCACCAAATCTCCACAAATTCCCACAAAATACATGAAAAATCCCTCAAGATCCCTAAATCGCCTCAATATCCCACAAAATCACACAAAAATCACACAAAACCTCCACAAGTTTCCACAAAATCTAAGAAAAATTCCTCAAAATTCTTCAAGTCTCCTCAAAACCACACAAAGTCCTTGAAAAGGCCCACCAAATTCCAGAAAAATCCCACAGAATCTCTACAAATTCCCACAAAAATCTAAAACAAATTCCTCAAAATTCTTCAAGTCTCCTCAGAATCCCACACAATTCCAGAAAAACCCCACCAAATTCCAGAGAAATCCCACAGAATCTCCACAAATTCCCACAGAATACATGAAAAATCCCTGATAATTCGTCAGTTCTCTACAGAATCTCACCAAATTCCTGAAAAGTCCCTCAAAGTTCCACAAACATCCCACAAAATCTCCTCAATATCCAACAAAATTCAAGAAAAATCCCACAAAATTCCCTAAATCTTCTCAAAACACGGCCAAAATGCACAAAAATCCCACCAAATCTCCACAAATTCCCACAGAATACATGAAAAATCCCTGATAATTCGTCAGTTCTCTACAGAATCTCACCAAATACCAGAAAAGTCCCCCAAAGTTCCACAAGCCTCCCACAAAATCTCCCTAATATCCAACAAAATTCCAGGAAAAATCTCACACAATTCCCTAAATCTTCTGAAAACTTGACCAAATTCCAGAAACGCCCCATAAAATCAGCACAGTTTCCCACAAAATTCAAGAAAAAACAACATAAAATTCCCTAAATCTTCTCAAAACTCTACCAAATTCCAGAAAAATCCCACCAAATCTCCACAAATTCCCACAGAATACATGAAAAATCCCTGATAATTCGTCAGTTCTCTACAGAATCTCACCAAATTCCAGAAAAGTCCCTCAAAGTTCCACAAACATCCCACAAAAATCTCACAAAAATCCCTAACACTTCTGAAAACTCGACCAAATTCCAGAAACGCCCCATAAAATCAGCACAGTTTCCCACAAAATTCAAGAAAAAACACCACAAAATTCCCTAAACCTTTTCAAAATACCACAAAATTCTTGAAAAGCCCCACCAAATTCCAGAAACATCCCACAAAATGTCCTCAATACCCAACAAAATCCCAGAAAAATCACACAAAATTCCCTAAATTTTCTCAAAACACAACCAAAATTCCAGAAAAATCCCACCGAATCTCCACAAATTCCCACAGAATACATGAAAAATCCCTGATAATTCGTCAGTTCTCTACAGAATCTCACCAAATTCCAGAAAAGTCCCTCAAAGTTCCACAAACATCCCACAAAATCTCCTCAATATCCAACAAAATTCAAGAAAAATCCCACAAAATTCTCTAAATCTTCTCAAAACACGGCCAAATTCCGGAAAAATCCCACCAAATCTCCACAAATTCCCACAGAATACATGAAAAATCCCTGATAATTCGTCAGTTCTCTACAGAATCTCTCCAAATTCCAGAAAAGTCCCTCAAAGTTCCACAAACATCCCACAAATTCTCCCTAATATCCAACAAAATTCCAGGAAAAATCCCACAAAATTCCCTAAATCTTCTCAAAACACGACCAAATTCTAGAAAAATATCCCACCAAATCTCCACAAATTCCCACAAAATATATGAGAAATCCATCAAGATCCCGAAATCGCCTCAATATCCCACAAAATCACACAAAAATCACACAAAACCTCCAGAAGTTTCCACAAAATCTAAGAAAAATTCCTCAAAATTCTTCAAGTCTCCTCAGAATCCCACACAATTCCAGAAAAAACACACAAAATTCCAGAGAAGTCCCACAAAACTCCCTAAATCATTTCAAAAACCTACCAGTTCACAGGAATGTCCCATAAAAAATCTCCACCAATTCCCAGAACATCCCACAAAAATCTCGCAAAAATCCCTAACACTTCTGAAAACTCGACCAAATTCCAGAAACGCCCCATAAAATCAGCACAGTTTCCCACAAAATTCAAGAAAAAACACCACAAAATTCCCTAAACCTTTTCAAAATACCACAAAATTCTTGAAAAGCCCCACCAAATTCCAGAAACATCCCACAAAATGTCCTCAATACCCAACAAAATCCCAGAAAAGTCCCACAAAATTCCCTAAATCTTCTGAAAACTCTACCAAATTCCAGAAAAATCCCACCAAATCTCCACAAATTCCCACAGAATACATGAAAAATCCCTGATAATTCGTCAGTTCTCTACAGAATCTCACCAAATTCCAGAAAAGTCCCTCAAAGTTCCACAAACATCCCACAAAATCTCCTCAATATCCAACAAAATTCAAGAAAAATCCCACAAAATTCTCTAAATCTTCTCAAAACACGGCCAAATTCCGGAAAAATCCCACAGAATCTCCACAAATTCCCACAGAATACATGAAAAATCCCTGATAATTCGTCAGTTCTCTACAGAATCTCTCCAAATTCCAGAAAAGTCCCTCAAAGTTCCACAAACATCCCACAAATTCTCCCTAATATCCAACAAAATTCCAGGAAAAATCCCACAAAATTCCCTAAATCTTCTCAAAACACGACCAAATTCTAGAAAAATATCCCACCAAATCTCCACAAATTCCCACAAAATATATGAGAAATCCCTCAAGATCCCTAAATCTCCTCAATATCCCACAAAATCACACAAAAATCACACAAAACCTCCACAAGTTTCCACAAAATCTAAGAAAAATTCCTCAGAATTCTTCAAGTCTCCTCAAAACCACACAAAGTCCTTGAAAAGGCCCACCAAATTCCAGAAAAATCCCACAGAATCTCTACAAATTCCCACAAAAATCTAAAACAAATTCCTCAAAATTCTTCAAGTCTATTCAGAATCCCACACAATTCCAGAAAAACCCCACCAAATTCCAGAGAAATCCCACAGAATCTCCACAAATTCCCACAGAATACATGAAAAATCCCTGATAATTCGTCAGTTCTCTACAGAATCTCACCAAATTCCAGAAAAGTCCCTCAAAGTTCCACAAACATCCCACAAAATCTCCTCAATATCCAACAAAATTCAAGAAAAATCCCACAAAATTCTCTAAATCTTCTCAAAACACGGCCAAAATGCACAAAAATCCCACCAAATCTCCACAAATTCCCACAGAATACATGAAAAATCCCTGATAATTCGTCAGTTCTCTACAGAATCTCACCAAATACCAGAAAAGTCCCCCAAAGTTCCACAAGCCTCCCACAAAATCTCCCTAATATCCAACAAAATTCCAGGAAAAATCTCACACAATTCCCTAAATCTTCTGAAAACTTGACCAAATTCCAGAAACGCCCCATAAAATCAGCACAGTTTCCCACAAAATTCAAGAAAAAACAACATAAAATTCCCTAAATCTTCTCAAAACTCTACCAAATTCCAGAAAAATCCCACCAAATCTCCACAAATTCCCACAGAATACATGAAAAATCCCTGATAATTCGTCAGTTCTCTACAGAATCTCACCAAATTCCAGAAAAGTCCCTCAAAGTTCCACAAACATCCCACAAAAATCTCACAAAAATCCCTAACACTTCTGAAAACTCGACCAAATTCCAGAAACGCCCCATAAAATCAGCACAGTTTCCCACAAAATTCAAGAAAAAACACCACAAAATTCCCTAAACCTTTTCAAAATACCACAAAATTCTTGAAAAGCCCCACCAAATTCCAGAAACATCCCACAAAATGTCCCCAATACCCAACAAAATCCCAGAAAAATCCCACAAAATTCCCTAAATTTTCTCAAAACACAACCAAAATTCCAGAAAAATCCCACCGAATCTCCACAAATTCCCACAGAATACATGAAAAATCCCTGATAATTCGTCAGTTCTCTACAGAATCTCACCAAATTCCAGAAAAGTCCCTCAAAGTTCCACAAACATCCCACAAAATCTCCTCAATATCCAACAAAATTCAAGAAAAATCCCACAAAATTCTCTAAATCTTCTCAAAACACGGCCAAAATGCACAAAAATCCCACCAAATCTCCACAAATTCCCACAGAATACATGAAAAATCCCTGATAATTCGTCAGTTCTCTACAGAATCTCACCAAATACCAGAAAAGTCCCCCAAAGTTCCACAAGCCTCCCACAAAATCTCCCTAATATCCAACAAAATTCCAGGAAAAATCTCACACAATTCCCTAAATCTTCTGAAAACTTGACCAAATTCCAGAAACGCCCCATAAAATCAGCACAGTTTCCCACAAAATTCAAGAAAAAACAACATAAAATTCCCTAAATCTTCTCAAAACTCTACCAAATTCCAGAAAAATCCCACCAAATCTCCACAAATTCCCACAGAATACATGAAAAATCCCTGATAATTCGTCAGTTCTCTACAGAATCTCACCAAATTCCAGAAAAGTCCCTCAAAGTTCCACAAACATCCCACAAAAATCTCACAAAAATCCCTAACACTTCTGAAAACTCGACCAAATTCCAGAAACGCCCCATAAAATCAGCACAGTTTCCCACAAAATTCAAGAAAAAACACCACAAAATTCCCTAAACCTTTTCAAAATACCACAAAATTCTTGAAAAGCCCCACCAAATTCCAGAAACATCCCTCAAAATGTCCCCAATACCCAACAAAATCCCAGAAAAATCCCACAAAATTCCCTAAATTTTCTCAAAACACAACCAAAATTCCAGAAAAATCCCACCGAATCTCCACAAATTCCCACAGAATACATGAAAAATCCCTGATAATTCGTCAGTTCTCTACAGAATCTCACCAAATTCCAGAAAAGTCCCTCAAAGTTCCACAAACATCCCACAAAATCTCCTCAATATCCAACAAAATTCAAGAAAAATCCCACAAAATTCTCTAAATCTTCTCAAAACACGGCCAAATTCCGGAAAAATCCCACAGAATCTCCACAAATTCCCACAGAATACATGAAAAATCCCTGATAATTCGTCAGTTCTCTACAGAATCTCTCCAAATTCCAGAAAAGTCCCTCAAAGTTCCACAAACATCCCACAAAAATCTCACAAAAATCCCTAACACTTCTGAAAACTCGACCAAATTCCAGAAACGCCCCATAAAATCAGCACAGTTTCCCACAAAATTCAAGAAAAAACACCACAAAATTCCCTAAACCTTTTCAAAATACCACAAAATTCTTGAAAAGCCCCACCAAATTCCAGAAACATCCCACAAAATGTCCTCAATACCCAACAAAATCCCAGAAAAATCACACAAAATTCCCTAAATTTTCTCAAAACACAACCAAAATTCCAGAAAAATCCCACCGAATCTCCACAAATTCCCACAGAATACATGAAAAATCCCTGATAATTCGTCAGTTCTCTACAGAATCTCACCAAATTCCAGAAAAGTCCCTCAAAGTTCCACAAACATCCCACAAAATCTCCTCAATATCCAACAAAATTCAAGAAAAATCCCACAAAATTCTCTAAATCTTCTCAAAACACGGCCAAATTCCGGAAAAATCCCACCAAATCTCCACAAATTCCCACAGAATACATGAAAAATCCCTGATAATTCGTCAGTTCTCTACAGAATCTCTCCAAATTCCAGAAAAGTCCCTCAAAGTTCCACAAACATCCCACAAATTCTCCCTAATATCCAACAAAATTCCAGGAAAAATCCCACAAAATTCCCTAAATCTTCTCAAAACACGACCAAATTCTAGAAAAATATCCCACCAAATCTCCACAAATTCCCACAAAATATATGAGAAATCCATCAAGATCCCTAAATCGCCTCAATATCCCACAAAATCACACAAAAATCACACAAAACCTCCAGAAGTTTCCACAAAATCTAAGAAAAATTCCTCAAAATTCTTCAAGTCTCCTCAGAATCCCACACAATTCCAGAAAAAACACACAAAATTCCAGAGAAGTCCCACAAAACTCCCTAAATCATTTCAAAAACCTACCAGTTCACAGGAATGTCCCACAAAATCTCCACCAATTCCCAGAACATCCCACAAAAATCTCGCAAAAATCCCTAACACTTCTGAAAACTCGACCAAATTCCAGAAACGCCCCATAAAATCAGCACAGTTTCCCACAAAATTCAAGAAAAAACACCACAAAATTCCCTAAACCTTTTCAAAATACCACAAAATTCTTGAAAAGCCCCACCAAATTCCAGAAACATCCCACAAAATGTCCTCAATACCCAACAAAATCCCAGAAAAGTCCCACAAAATTCCCTAAATCTTCTGAAAACTCTACCAAATTCCAGAAAAATCCCACCAAATCTCCACAAATTCCCACAGAATACATGAAAAATCCCTGATAATTCGTCAGTTCTCTACAGAATCTCACCAAATTCCAGAAAAGTCCCTCAAAGTTCCACAAACATCCCACAAAATCTCCTCAATATCCAACAAAATTCAAGAAAAATCCCACAAAATTCTCTAAATCTTCTCAAAACACGGCCAAATTCCGGAAAAATCCCACAGAATCTCCACAAATTCCCACAGAATACATGAAAAATCCCTGATAATTCGTCAGTTCTCTACAGAATCTCTCCAAATTCCAGAAAAGTCCCTCAAAGTTCCACAAACATCCCACAAATTCTCCCTAATATCCAACAAAATTCCAGGAAAAATCCCACAAAATTCCCTAAATCTTCTCAAAACACGACCAAATTCTAGAAAAATATCCCACCAAATCTCCACAAATTCCCACAAAATATATGAGAAATCCCTCAAGATCCCTAAATCTCCTCAATATCCCACAAAATCACACAAAAATCACACAAAACCTCCACAAGTTTCCACAAAATCTAAGAAAAATTCCTCAGAATTCTTCAAGTCTCCTCAAAACCACACAAAGTCCTTGAAAAGGCCCACCAAATTCCAGAAAAATCCCACAGAATCTCTACAAATTCCCACAAAAATCTAAAACAAATTCCTCAAAATTCTTCAAGTCTATTCAGAATCCCACACAATTCCAGAAAAACCCCACCAAATTCCAGAGAAATCCCACAGAATCTCCACAAATTCCCACAGAATACATGAAAAATCCCTGATAATTCGTCAGTTCTCTACAGAATCTCACCAAATTCCAGAAAAGTCCCTCAAAGTTCCACAAACATCCCACAAAATCTCCTCAATATCCAACAAAATTCAAGAAAAATCCCACAAAATTCTCTAAATCTTCTCAAAACACGGCCAAAATGCACAAAAATCCCACCAAATCTCCACAAATTCCCACAGAATACATGAAAAATCCCTGATAATTCGTCAGTTCTCTACAGAATCTCACCAAATACCAGAAAAGTCCCCCAAAGTTCCACAAGCCTCCCACAAAATCTCCCTAATATCCAACAAAATTCCAGGAAAAATCTCACACAATTCCCTAAATCTTCTGAAAACTTGACCAAATTCCAGAAACGCCCCATAAAATCAGCACAGTTTCCCACAAAATTCAAGAAAAAACAACATAAAATTCCCTAAATCTTCTCAAAACTCTACCAAATTCCAGAAAAATCCCACCAAATCTCCACAAATTCCCACAGAATACATGAAAAATCCCTGATAATTCGTCAGTTCTCTACAGAATCTCACCAAATTCCAGAAAAGTCCCTCAAAGTTCCACAAACATCCCACAAAAATCTCACAAAAATCCCTAACACTTCTGAAAACTCGACCAAATTCCAGAAACGCCCCATAAAATCAGCACAGTTTCCCACAAAATTCAAGAAAAAACACCACAAAATTCCCTAAACCTTTTCAAAATACCACAAAATTCTTGAAAAGCCCCACCAAATTCCAGAAACATCCCACAAAATGTCCCCAATATCCAACAAAATCCCAGAAAAATCCCACAAAATTCCCTAAATTTTCTCAAAACACAACCAAAATTCCAGAAAAATCCCACCGAATCTCCACAAATTCCCACAGAATACATGAAAAATCCCTGATAATTCGTCAGTTCTCTACAGAATCTCACCAAATTCCAGAAAAGTCCCTCAAAGTTCCACAAACATCCCACAAAATCTCCTCAATATCCAACAAAATTCAAGAAAAATCCCACAAAATTCTCTAAATCTTCTCAAAACACGGCCAAAATGCACAAAAATCCCACCAAATCTCCACAAATTCCCACAGAATACATGAAAAATCCCTGATAATTCGTCAGTTCTCTACAGAATCTCACCAAATACCAGAAAAGTCCCCCAAAGTTCCACAAGCCTCCCACAAAATCTCCCTAATATCCAACAAAATTCCAGGAAAAATCTCACACAATTCCCTAAATCTTCTGAAAACTTGACCAAATTCCAGAAACGCCCCATAAAATCAGCACAGTTTCCCACAAAATTCAAGAAAAAACAACATAAAATTCCCTAAATCTTCTGAAAACTCTACCAAATTCCAGAAAAATCCCACCAAATCTCCACAAATTCCCACAGAATACATGAAAAATCCCTGATAATTCGTCAGTTCTCTACAGAATCTCACCAAATTCCAGAAAAGTCCCTCAAAGTTCCACAAACATCCCACAAAAATCTCACAAAAATCCCTAACACTTCTGAAAACTCGACCAAATTCCAGAAACGCCCCATAAAATCAGCACAGTTTCCCACAAAATTCAAGAAAAAACACCACAAAATTCCCTAAACCTTTTCAAAATACCACAAAATTCTTGAAAAGCCCCACCAAATTCCAGAAACATCCCTCAAAATGTCCCCAATACCCAACAAAATCCCAGAAAAATCCCACAAAATTCCCTAAATTTTCTCAAAACACAACCAAAATTCCAGAAAAATCCCACCGAATCTCCACAAATTCCCACAGAATACATGAAAAATCCCTGATAATTCGTCAGTTCTCTACAGAATCTCACCAAATTCCAGAAAAGTCCCTCAAAGTTCCACAAACATCCCACAAAATCTCCTCAATATCCAACAAAATTCAAGAAAAATCCCACAAAATTCTCTAAATCTTCTCAAAACACGGCCAAATTCCGGAAAAATCCCACAGAATCTCCACAAATTCCCACAGAATACATGAAAAATCCCTGATAATTCGTCAGTTCTCTACAGAATCTCTCCAAATTCCAGAAAAGTCCCTCAAAGTTCCACAAACATCCCACAAATTCTCCCTAATATCCAACAAAATTCCAGGAAAAATCCCACAAAATTCCCTAAATCTTCTCAAAACACGACCAAATTCTAGAAAAATATCCCACCAAATCTCCACAAATTCCCACAAAATATATGAGAAATCCCTCAAGATCCCTAAATCTCCTCAATATCCCACAAAATCACACAAAAATCACACAAAACCTCCACAAGTTTCCACAAAATCTAAGAAAAATTCCTCAGAATTCTTCAAGTCTCCTCAAAACCACACAAAGTCCTTGAAAAGGCCCACCAAATTCCAGAAAAATCCCACAGAATCTCTACAAATTCCCACAAAAATCTAAAACAAATTCCTCAAAATTCTTCAAGTCTATTCAGAATCCCACACAATTCCAGAAAAACCCCACCAAATTCCAGAGAAATCCCACAGAATCTCCACAAATTCCCACAGAATACATGAAAAATCCCTGATAATTCGTCAGTTCTCTACAGAATCTCACCAAATTCCAGAAAAGTCCCTCAAAGTTCCACAAACATCCCACAAAATCTCCTCAATATCCAACAAAATTCAAGAAAAATCCCACAAAATTCTCTAAATCTTCTCAAAACACGGCCAAAATGCACAAAAATCCCACCAAATCTCCACAAATTCCCACAGAATACATGAAAAATCCCTGATAATTCGTCAGTTCTCTACAGAATCTCACCAAATACCAGAAAAGTCCCCCAAAGTTCCACAAGCCTCCCACAAAATCTCCCTAATATCCAACAAAATTCCAGGAAAAATCTCACACAATTCCCTAAATCTTCTGAAAACTTGACCAAATTCCAGAAACGCCCCATAAAATCAGCACAGTTTCCCACAAAATTCAAGAAAAAACAACATAAAATTCCCTAAATCTTCTCAAAACTCTACCAAATTCCAGAAAAATCCCACCAAATCTCCACAAATTCCCACAGAATACATGAAAAATCCCTGATAATTCGTCAGTTCTCTACAGAATCTCACCAAATTCCAGAAAAGTCCCTCAAAGTTCCACAAACATCCCACAAAAATCTCACAAAAATCCCTAACACTTCTGAAAACTCGACCAAATTCCAGAAACGCCCCATAAAATCAGCACAGTTTCCCACAAAATTCAAGAAAAAACACCACAAAATTCCCTAAACCTTTTCAAAATACCACAAAATTCTTGAAAAGCCCCACCAAATTCCAGAAACATCCCACAAAATGTCCCCAATACCCAACAAAATCCCAGAAAAATCCCACAAAATTCCCTAAATTTTCTCAAAACACAACCAAAATTCCAGAAAAATCCCACCGAATCTCCACAAATTCCCACAGAATACATGAAAAATCCCTGATAATTCGTCAGTTCTCTACAGAATCTCACCAAATTCCAGAAAAGTCCCTCAAAGTTCCACAAACATCCCACAAAATCTCCTCAATATCCAACAAAATTCAAGAAAAATCCCACAAAATTCTCTAAATCTTCTCAAAACACGGCCAAAATGCACAAAAATCCCACCAAATCTCCACAAATTCCCACAGAATACATGAAAAATCCCTGATAATTCGTCAGTTCTCTACAGAATCTCACCAAATACCAGAAAAGTCCCCCAAAGTTCCACAAGCCTCCCACAAAATCTCCCTAATATCCAACAAAATTCCAGGAAAAATCTCACACAATTCCCTAAATCTTCTGAAAACTTGACCAAATTCCAGAAACGCCCCATAAAATCAGCACAGTTTCCCACAAAATTCAAGAAAAAACAACATAAAATTCCCTAAATCTTCTCAAAACTCTACCAAATTCCAGAAAAATCCCACCAAATCTCCACAAATTCCCACAGAATACATGAAAAATCCCTGATAATTCGTCAGTTCTCTACAGAATCTCACCAAATTCCAGAAAAGTCCCTCAAAGTTCCACAAACATCCCACAAAAATCTCACAAAAATCCCTAACACTTCTGAAAACTCGACCAAATTCCAGAAACGCCCCATAAAATCAGCACAGTTTCCCACAAAATTCAAGAAAAAACACCACAAAATTCCCTAAACCTTTTCAAAATACCACAAAATTCTTGAAAAGCCCCACCAAATTCCAGAAACATCCCACAAAATGTCCCCAATACCCAACAAAATCCCAGAAAAATCACACAAAATTCCCTAAATTTTCTCAAACCACAACCAAAATTCCAGAAAAATCCCACCGAATCTCCACAAATTCCCACAGAATACATGAAAAATCCCTGATAATTCGTCAGTTCTCTACAGAATCTCACCAAATTCCAGAAAAGTCCCTCAAAGTTCCACAAACATCCCACAAAATCTCCTCAATATCCAACAAAATTCAAGAAAAATCCCACAAAATTCTCTAAATCTTCTCAAAACACGGCCAAATTCCGGAAAAATCCCACAGAATCTCCACAAATTCCCACAGAATACATGAAAAATCCCTGATAATTCGTCAGTTCTCTACAGAATCTCTCCAAATTCCAGAAAAGTCCCTCAAAGTTCCACAAACATCCCACAAATTCTCCCTAATATCCAACAAAATTCCAGGAAAAATCCCACAAAATTCCCTAAATCTTCTCAAAACACGACCAAATTCTAGAAAAATATCCCACCAAATCTCCACAAATTCCCACAAAATATATGAGAAATCCCTCAAGATCCCTAAATCTCCTCAATATCCCACAAAATCACACAAAAATCACACAAAACCTCCACAAGTTTCCACAAAATCTAAGAAAAATTCCTCAGAATTCTTCAAGTCTCCTCAAAACCACACAAAGTCCTTGAAAAGGCCCACCAAATTCCAGAAAAATCCCACAGAATCTCTACAAATTCCCACAAAAATCTAAAACAAATTCCTCAAAATTCTTCAAGTCTATTCAGAATCCCACACAATTCCAGAAAAACCCCACCAAATTCCAGAGAAATCCCACAGAATCTCCACAAATTCCCACAGAATACATGAAAAATCCCTGATAATTCGTCAGTTCTCTACAGAATCTCACCAAATTCCAGAAAAGTCCCTCAAAGTTCCACAAACATCCCACAAAATCTCCTCAATATCCAACAAAATTCAAGAAAAATCCCACAAAATTCTCTAAATCTTCTCAAAACACGGCCAAAATGCACAAAAATCCCACCAAATCTCCACAAATTCCCACAGAATACATGAAAAATCCCTGATAATTCGTCAGTTCTCTACAGAATCTCACCAAATACCAGAAAAGTCCCCCAAAGTTCCACAAGCCTCCCACAAAATCTCCCTAATATCCAACAAAATTCCAGGAAAAATCTCACACAATTCCCTAAATCTTCTGAAAACTTGACCAAATTCCAGAAACGCCCCATAAAATCAGCACAGTTTCCCACAAAATTCAAGAAAAAACAACATAAAATTCCCTAAATCTTCTCAAAACTCTACCAAATTCCAGAAAAATCCCACCAAATCTCCACAAATTCCCACAGAATACATGAAAAATCCCTGATAATTCGTCAGTTCTCTACAGAATCTCACCAAATTCCAGAAAAGTCCCTCAAAGTTCCACAAACATCCCACAAAAATCTCACAAAAATCCCTAACACTTCTGAAAACTCGACCAAATTCCAGAAACGCCCCATAAAATCAGCACAGTTTCCCACAAAATTCAAGAAAAAACACCACAAAATTCCCTAAACCTTTTCAAAATACCACAAAATTCTTGAAAAGCCCCACCAAATTCCAGAAACATCCCACAAAATGTCCCCAATACCCAACAAAATCCCAGAAAAATCCCACAAAATTCCCTAAATTTTCTCAAAACACAACCAAAATTCCAGAAAAATCCCACCGAATCTCCACAAATTCCCACAGAATACATGAAAAATCCCTGATAATTCGTCAGTTCTCTACAGAATCTCACCAAATTCCAGAAAAGTCCCTCAAAGTTCCACAAACATCCCACAAAATCTCCTCAATATCCAACAAAATTCAAGAAAAATCCCACAAAATTCTCTAAATCTTCTCAAAACACGGCCAAATTCCGGAAAAATCCCACCAAATCTCCACAAATTCCCACAGAATACATGAAAAATCCCTGATAATTCGTCAGTTCTCTACAGAATCTCTCCAAATTCCAGAAAAGTCCCTCAAAGTTCCACAAACATCCCACAAATTCTCCCTAATATCCAACAAAATTCCAGGAAAAATCCCACAAAATTCCCTAAATCTTCTCAAAACACGACCAAATTCTAGAAAAATATCCCACCAAATCTCCACAAATTCCCACAAAATATATGAGAAATCCATCAAGATCCCTAAATCGCCTCAATATCCCACAAAATCACACAAAAATCACACAAAACCTCCACAAGTTTCCACAAAATCTAAGAAAAATTCCTCAAAATTCTTCAAGTCTCCTCAGAATCCCACACAATTCCAGAAAAAACACACAAAATTCCAGAGAAGTCCCACAAAACTCCCTAAATCATTTCAAAAACCTACCAGTTCACAGGAATGTCCCAAAAAATCTCCACCAATTCCCAGAACATCCCAAAAAAAACCTCGCAAAAATCCCTAACACTTCTGAAAACTCGACCAAATTCCAGAAACGCCCCATAAAATCAGCAGTTTCCCACAAAATTCAAGAAAAAACACCACAAAATTCCCTAAACCTTTTCAAAATACCACAAAATTCTTGAAAAGCCCCACCAAATTCCAGAAACATCCCACAAAATGTCCTCAATACCCAACAAAATCCCAGAAAAGTCCCACAAAATTCCCTAAATCTTCTGAAAACTCTACCAAATTCCAGAAAAATCCCACCAAATCTCCACAAATTCCCACAGAATACATGAAAAATCCCTGATAATTCGTCAGTTCTCTACAGAATCTCACCAAATTCCAGAAAAGTCCCTCAAAGTTCCACAAACATCCCACAAAAATCTCACAAAAATCCCTAACACTTCTGAAAACTCGACCAAATTCCAGAAACGCCCCATAAAATCAGCACAGTTTCCCACAAAATTCAAGAAAAAACACCACAAAATTCCCTAAACCTTTACAAAATACCACAAAATTCTTGAAAAGCCCCACCAAATTCCAGAAACATCCCACAAAATGTCCCCAATACCCAACAAAATCCCAGAAAAGTCCCACAAAATTCCCTAAATTTTCTCAAAACACAACCAAAATTCCAGAAAAATCCCACCGAATCTCCACAAATTCCCACAGAATACATGAAAAATCCCTGATAATTCGTCAGTTCTCTACAGAATCTCACCAAATTCCAGAAAAGTCCCTCAAAGTTCCACAAACATCCCACAAAATCTCCTCAATATCCAACAAAATTCAAGAAAAATCCCACAAAATTCTCTAAATTTTCTCAAAACACAACCAAAATTCCAGAAAAATCCCACCGAATCTCCACAAATTCCCACAGAATACATGAAAAATCCCTGATAATTCGTCAGTTCTCTACAGAATCTCACCAAATTCCAGAAAAGTCCCTCAAAGTTCCACAAGCATCCCACAAAATCTCCTCAATATCCAACAAAATTCCAGGAAAAATCCCACAAAATTCCCTAAATCTTCTCAAAACACGACCAAATTCTAGAAAAATATCCCACCAAATCTCCACAAATTTCCACAAAATACATGAAAAATCCCTCAAGATCCCTAAATCTCCTCAATATCCCACAAAATCACACAAAAATCACACAAAACCTCCACAAGTTTCCACAAAATCTAAGAAAAATTCCTCAAAATTCTTCAAGTCTCCTCAAAACCACACAAAGTCCTTGAAAAGGCCCACCAAATTCCAGAAAAATCCCACAGAATCTCTACAAATTCCCACAAAAATCTAAAACAAATTCCTCAAAATTCTTCAAGTCTCCTCAGAATCCCACACAATTCCAGAAAAACCCCACCAAATTCCAGAGAAATCCCACAGAATCTCCACAAATTCCCACAGAATACATGAAAAATCCCTGATAATTCGTCAGTTCTCTACAGAATCTCACCAAATTCCTGAAAAGTCCCTCAAAGTTCCACAAACATCCCACAAAATCTCCTCAATATCCAACAAAATTCAAGAAAAATCCCACAAAATTCTCTAAATCTTCTCAAAACACGGCCAAAATGCACAAAAATCCCACCAAATCTCCACAAATTCCCACAGAATACATGAAAAATCCCTGATAATTCGTCAGTTCTCTACAGAAATACCAGAATACAAATACCAGAAAAGTCCCCCAAAGTTCCACAAGCCTCCCACAAAATCTCCCTAATATCCAACAAAATTCCAGGAAAAATCTCACACAATACCCTAAATCTTCTGAAAACTTGACCAAATTCCAGAAACGCCCCATAAAATCAGCACAGTTTCCCACAAAATTCAAGAAAAAACAACATAAAATTCCCTAAATCTTCTCAAAACTCTACCAAATTCCAGAAAAATCCCACCAAATCTCCACAAATTCCCACAGAATACATGAAAAATCCCTGATAATTCGTCAGTTCTCTACAGAATCTCACCAAATTCCAGAAAAGTCCCTCAAAGTTCCACAAACATCCCACAAAAATCTCACAAAAATCCCTAACACTTCTGAAAACTCGACCAAATTCCAGAAACGCCCCATAAAATCAGCACAGTTTCCCACAAAATTCAAGAAAAAACACCACAAAATTCCCTAAACCTTTTCAAAATACCACAAAATTCTTGAAAAGCCCCACCAAATTCCAGAAACATCCCACAAAATGTCCTCAATACCCAACAAAATCCCAGAAAAGTCCCACAAAATTCCCTAAATCTTCTCAAAACACGGCCAAATTTTGGAAAAATCCCACAGAATCTCCACAAATTCCCACAGAATACATGAAAAATCCCTGATAATTCGTCAGTTCTCTACAGAATCTCACCAAATTCCAGAAAAGTCCCTCAAAGTTCCACAAACATCCCACAAATTCTCCCTAATATCCAACAAAATTCCAGGAAAAATCCCACAAAATTCCCTAAATCTTCTCAAAACACGACCAAATTCTAGAAAAATATCCCACCAAATCTCCACAAATTCCCACAAAATATATGAGAAATCCATCAAGATCCCTAAATCGCCTCAATATCCCACAAAATCACACAAAAATCACACAAAACCTCCACAAGTTTCCACAAAATCTAAGAAAAATTCCTCAAAATTCTTCAAGTCTCCTCAGAATCCCACACAATTCCAGAAAAAACACACAAAATTCCAGAGAAGTCCCACAAAACTCCCTAAATCATTTCAAAAACCTACCAGTTCACAGGAATGTCCCACAAAATCTCCACCAATTCCCAGAACATCCCACAAAAATCTCGCAAAAATCCCTAACACTTCTGAAAACTCGACCAAATTCCAGAAACGCCCCATAAAATCAGCACAGTTTCCCACAAAATTCAAGAAAAAACACCACAAAATTCCCTAAACCTTTTCAAAATACCACAAAATTCTTGAAAAGCCCCACCAAATTCCAGAAACATCCCACAAAATGTCCTCAATACCCAACAAAATCCCAGAAAAGTCCCACAAAATTCCCTAAATCTTCTGAAAACTCTACCAAATTCCAGAAAAATCCCACCAAATCTCCACAAATTCCCACAGAATACATGAAAAATCCCTGATAATTCGTCAGTTCTCTACAGAATCTCACCAAATTCCAGAAAAGTCCCTCAAAGTTCCACAAACATCCCACAAAATCTCCTCAATATCCAACAAAATTCAAGAAAAATCCCACAAAATTCTCTAAATCTTCTCAAAACACGGCCAAATTCCGGAAAAATCCCACAGAATCTCCACAAATTCCCACAGAATACATGAAAAATCCCTGATAATTCGTCAGTTCTCTACAGAATCTCTCCAAATTCCAGAAAAGTCCCTCAAAGTTCCACAAACATCCCACAAATTCTCCCTAATATCCAACAAAATTCCAGGAAAAATCCCACAAAATTCCCTAAATCTTCTCAAAACACGACCAAATTCTAGAAAAATATCCCACCAAATCTCCACAAATTCCCACAAAATATATGAGAAATCCATCAAGATCCCTAAATCGCCTCAATATCCCACAAAATCACACAAAAATCCCACAAAACCTCCACAAGTTTCCACAAAATCTAAGAAAAATTCCTCAAAATTCTTCAAGTCTCCTCAGAATCCCACACAATTCCAGAAAAAACACACAAAATTCCAGAGAAGTCCCACAAAACTCCCTAAATCATTTCAAAAACCTACCAGTTCACAGGAATGTCCCACAAAATCTCCACCAATTCCCAGAACATCCCACAAAAATCTCGCAAAAATCCCTAACACTTCTGAAAACTCGACCAAATTCCAGAAACGCCCCATAAAATCAGCACAGTTTCCCACAAAATTCAAGAAAAAACACCACAAAATTCCCTAAACCTTTTCAAAATACCACAAAATTCTTGAAAAGCCCCACCAAATTCCAGAAACATCCCACAAAATGTCCTCAATACCCAACAAAATCCCAGAAAAGTCCCACAAAATTCCCTAAATCTTCTGAAAACTCTACCAAATTCCAGAAAAATCCCACCAAATCTCCACAAATTCCCACAGAATACATGAAAAATCCCTGATAATTCGTCAGTTCTCTACAGAATCTCACCAAATTCCAGAAAAGTCCCTCAAAGTTCCACAAACATCCCACAAAATCTCCTCAATATCCAACAAAATTCAAGAAAAATCCCACAAAATTCTCTAAATCTTCTCAAAACACGGCCAAAATGCACAAAAATCCCACCAAATCTCCACAAATTCCCACAGAATACATGAAAAATCCCTGATAATTCGTCAGTTCTCTACAGAATCTCACCAAATACCAGAAAAGTCCCCCAAAGTTCCACAAGCCTCCCACAAAATCTCCCTAATATCCAACAAAATTCCAGGAAAAATCTCACACAATTCCCTAAATCTTCTGAAAACTTGACCAAATTCCAGAAACGCCCCATAAAATCAGCACAGTTTCCCACAAAATTCAAGAAAAAACAACATAAAATTCCCTAAATCTTCTCAAAACTCTACCAAATTCCAGAAAAATCCCACCAAATCTCCACAAATTCCCACAGAATACATGAAAAATCCCTGATAATTCGTCAGTTCTCTACAGAATCTCACCAAATTCCAGAAAAGTCCCTCAAAGTTCCACAAACATCCCACAAAAATCTCACAAAAATCCCTAACACTTCTGAAAACTCGACCAAATTCCAGAAACGCCCCATAAAATCAGCACAGTTTCCCACAAAATTCAAGAAAAAACACCACAAAATTCCCTAAACCTTTTCAAAATACCACAAAATTCTTGAAAAGCCCCACCAAATTCCAGAAACATCCCACAAAATGTCCCCAATACCCAACAAAATCCCAGAAAAGTCCCACAAAATTCCCTAAATTTTCTCAAAACACAACCAAAATTCCAGAAAAATCCCACCGAATCTCCACAAATTCCCACAGAATACATGAAAAATCCCTGATAATTCGTCAGTTCTCTACAGAATCTCACCAAATTCCAGAAAAGTCCCTCAAAGTTCCACAAGCATCCCACAAAATCTCCTCAATATCCAACAAAATTCAAGAAAAATCCCACAAAATTCTCTAAATCTTCTCAAAACACGGCCAAATTCCGGAAAAATCCCACCAAATCTCCACAAATTCCCACAGAATACATGAAAAATCCCTGATAATTCGTCAGTTCTCTACAGAATCTCTCCAAATTCCAGAAAAGTCCCTCAAAGTTCCACAAACATCCCACAAATTCTCCCTAATATCCAACAAAATTCCAGGAAAAATCCCACAAAATTCCCTAAATCTTCTCAAAACACGACCAAATTCTAGAAAAATATCCCACCAAATCTCCACAAATTCCCACAAAATATATGAGAAATCCATCAAGATCCCTAAATCGCCTCAATATCCCACAAAATCACACAAAAATCACACAAAACCTCCACAAGTTTCCACAAAATCTAAGAAAAATTCCTCAAAATTCTTCAAGTCTCCTCAGAATCCCACACAATTCCAGAAAAAACACACAAAATTCCAGAGAAGTCCCACAAAACTCCCTAAATCATTTCAAAAACCTACCAGTTCACAGGAATGTCCCACAAAATCTCCACCAATTCCCAGAACATCCCACAAAAATCTCGCAAAAATCCCTAACACTTCTGAAAACTCGACCAAATTCCAGAAACGCCCCATAAAATCAGCACAGTTTCCCACAAAATTCAAGAAAAAACACCACAAAATTCCCTAAACCTTTTCAAAATACCACAAAATTCTTGAAAAGCCCCACCAAATTCCAGAAACATCCCACAAAATGTCCTCAATACCCAACAAAATCCCAGAAAACTCCCACAAAATTCCCTAAATCTTCTGAAAACTCTACCAAATTCCAGAAAAATCCCACCAAATCTCCACAAATTCCCACAGAATACATGAAAAATCCCTGATAATTCGTCAGTTCTCTACAGAATCTCACCAAATTCCAGAAAAGTCCCTCAAAGTTCCACAAACATCCCACAAAAATCTCACAAAAATCCCTAACACTTCTGAAAACTCGACCAAATTCCAGAAACGCCCCATAAAATCAGCACAGTTTCCCACAAAATTCAAGAAAAAACACCACAAAATTCCCTAAACCTTTTCAAAATACCACAAAATTCTTGAAAAGCCCCACCAAATTCCAGAAACATCCCACAAAATGTCCCCAATACCCAACAAAATCCCAGAAAAATCACACAAAATTCCCTAAATTTTCTCAAAACACAACCAAAATTCCAGAAAAATCCCACCGAATCTCCACAAATTCCCACAGAATACATGAAAAATCCCTGATAATTCGTCAGTTCTCTACAGAATCTCACCAAATTCCAGAAAAGTCCCTCAAAGTTCCACAAACATCCCACAAAATCTCCTCAATATCCAACAAAATTCAAGAAAAATCCCACAAAATTCTCTAAATCTTCTCAAAACTCGGCCAAATTCCGGAAAAATCCCACAGAATCTCCACAAATTCCCACAGAATACATGAAAAATCCCTGATAATTCGTCAGTTCTCTACAGAATCTCTCCAAATTCCAGAAAAGTCCCTCAAAGTTCCACAAACATCCCACAAATTCTCCCTAATATCCAACAAAATTCCAGGAAAAATCCCACAAAATTCCCTAAATCTTCTCAAAACACGACCAAATTCTAGAAAAATATCCCACCAAATCTCCACAAATTCCCACAAAATATATGAGAAATCCATCAAGATCCCTAAATCGCCTCAATATCCCACAAAATCACACAAAAATCACACAAAACCTCCACAAGTTTCCACAAAATCTAAGAAAAATTCCTCAAAATTCTTCAAGTCTCCTCAGAATCCCACACAATTCCAGAAAAAACACACAAAATTCCAGAGAAGTCCCACAAAACTCCCTAAATCATTTCAAAAACCTACCAGTTCACAGGAATGTCCCACAAAATCTCCACCAATTCCCAGAACATCCCACAAAAATCTCGCAAAAATCCCTAACACTTCTGAAAACTCGACCAAATTCCAGAAACGCCCCATAAAATCAGCACAGTTTCCCACAAAATTCAAGAAAAAACACCACAAAATTCCCTAAACCTTTTCAAAATACCACAAAATTCTTGAAAAGCCCCACCAAATTCCAGAAACATCCCACAAAATGTCCTCAATACCCAACAAAATCCCAGAAAAGTCCCACAAAATTCCCTAAATCTTCTGAAAACTCTACCAAATTCCAGAAAAATCCCACCAAATCTCCACAAATTCCCACAGAATACATGAAAAATCCCTGATAATTCGTCAGTTCTCTACAGAATCTCACCAAATTCCAGAAAAGTCCCTCAAAGTTCCACAAACATCCCACAAAATCTCCTCAATATCCAACAAAATTCAAGAAAAATCCCACAAAATTCTCTAAATCTTCTCAAAACACGGCCAAAATGCACAAAAATCCCACCAAATCTCCACAAATTCCCACAGAATACATGAAAAATCCCTGATAATTCGTCAGTTCTCTACAGAATCTCACCAAATACCAGAAAAGTCCCCCAAAGTTCCACAAGCCTCCCACAAAATCTCCCTAATATCCAACAAAATTCCAGGAAAAATCTCACACAATACCCTAAATCTTCTGAAAACTTGACCAAATTCCAGAAACGCCCCATAAAATCAGCACAGTTTCCCACAAAATTCAAGAAAAAACAACATAAAATTCCCTAAATCTTCTCAAAACTCTACCAAATTCCAGAAAAATCCCACCAAATCTCCACAAATTCCCACAGAATACATGAAAAATCCCTGATAATTCGTCAGTTCTCTACAGAATCTCACCAAATTCCAGAAAAGTCCCTCAAAGTTCCACAAACATCCCACAAAAATCTCACAAAAATCCCTAACACTTCTGAAAACTCGACCAAATTCCAGAAACGCCCCATAAAATCAGCACAGTTTCCCACAAAATTCAAGAAA
This sequence comes from Cyanistes caeruleus, assembly GCF_971803275.1. NCBI lineage: Eukaryota > Metazoa > Chordata > Aves > Passeriformes > Paridae > Cyanistes > Cyanistes caeruleus. The sequence goes on from NC_141705.1 coordinate 68,067,785, forward strand.
AAACACCACAAAATTCCCTAAACCTTTTCAAAATACCACAAAATTCTTGAAAAGCCCCACCAAATTCCAGAAACATCCCACAAAATGTCCCCAATACCCAACAAAATCCCAGAAAAATCACACAAAATTCCCTAAATTTTCTCAAAACACAACCAAAATTCCAGAAAAATCCCACCGAATCTCCACAAATTCCCACAGAATACATGAAAAATCCCTGATAATTCGTCAGTTCTCTACAGAATCTCACCAAATTCCAGAAAAGTCCCTCAAAGTTCCACAAGCATCCCACAAAATCTCCTCAATATCCAACAAAATTCAAGAAAAATCCCACAAAATTCTCTAAATCTTCTCAAAACACGGCCAAATTCCGGAAAAATCCCACCAAATCTCCACAAATTCCCACAGAATACATGAAAAATCCCTGATAATTCGTCAGTTCTCTACAGAATCTCTCCAAATTCCAGAAAAGTCCCTCAAAGTTCCACAAACATCCCACAAATTCTCCCTAATATCCAACAAAATTCCAGGAAAAATCCCACAAAATTCCCTAAATCTTCTCAAAACACGACCAAATTCTAGAAAAATATCCCACCAAATCTCCACAAATTCCCACAAAATATATGAGAAATCCATCAAGATCCCTAAATCGCCTCAATATCCCACAAAATCACACAAAAATCACACAAAACCTCCACAAGTTTCCACAAAATCTAAGAAAAATTCCTCAAAATTCTTCAAGTCTCCTCAGAATCCCACACAATTCCAGAAAAAACACACAAAATTCCAGAGAAGTCCCACAAAACTCCCTAAATCATTTCAAAAACCTACCAGTTCACAGGAATGTCCCACAAAATCTCCACCAATTCCCAGAACATCCCACAAAAATCTCACAAAAATCCCTAACACTTCTGAAAACTCGACCAAATTCCAGAAACGCCCCATAAAATCAGCACAGTTTCCCACAAAATTCAAGAAAAAACACCACAAAATTCCCTAAACCTTTTCAAAATACCACAAAATTCTTGAAAAGCCCCACCAAATTCCAGAAACATCCCACAAAATGTCCTCAATACCCAACAAAATCCCAGAAAAGTCCCACAAAATTCCCTAAATCTTCTGAAAACTCTACCAAATTCCAGAAAAATCCCACCAAATCTCCACAAATTCCCACAGAATACATGAAAAATCCCTGATAATTCGTCAGTTCTCTACAGAATCTCACCAAATTCCAGAAAAGTCCCTCAAAGTTCCACAAACATCCCACAAAAATCTCACAAAAATCCCTAACACTTCTGAAAACTCGACCAAATTCCAGAAACGCCCCATAAAATCAGCACAGTTTCCCACAAAATTCAAGAAAAAACACCACAAAATTCCCTAAACCTTTTCAAAATACCACAAAATTCTTGAAAAGCCCCACCAAATTCCAGAAACATCCCACAAAATGTCCCCAATACCCAACAAAATCCCAGAAAAATCACACAAAATTCCCTAAATTTTCTCAAAACACAACCAAAATTCCAGAAAAATCCCACCGAATCTCCACAAATTCCCACAGAATACATGAAAAATCCCTGATAATTCGTCAGTTCTCTACAGAATCTCACCAAATTCCAGAAAAGTCCCTCAAAGTTCCACAAACATCCCACAAAATCTCCTCAATATCCAACAAAATTCAAGAAAAATCCCACAAAATTCTCTAAATCTTCTCAAAACTCTACCAAATTCCAGAAAAATCCCACAGAATCTCCACAAATTCCCACAGAATACATGAAAAATCCCTGATAATTCGTCAGTTCTCTACAGAATCTCACCAAATTCCAGAAAAGTCCCTCAAAGTTCCACAAGCATCCCACAAAATCTCCTCAATATCCCACAAAATTCCAGGAAAAATCCCACAAAATTCCCTAAATCTTCTCAAAACACGACCAAATTCTAGAAAAATATCCCACCAAATCTCCACAAATTTCCACAAAATACATGAAAAATCCCTCAAGATCCCTAAATCTCCTCAATATCCCACAAAATCACACAAAAATCACACAAAACCTCCACAAGTTTCCACAAAATCTAAGAAAAATTCCTCAAAATTCTTCAAGTCTCCTCAAAACCACACAAAGTCCTTGAAAAGGCCCACCAAATTCCAGAAAAATCCCACAGAATCTCTACAAATTCCCACAAAAATCTAAAACAAATTCCTCAAAATTCTTCAAGTCTCCTCAGAATCCCACACAATTCCAGAAAAACCCCACCAAATTCCAGAGAAATCCCACAGAATCTCCACAAATTCCCACAGAATACATGAAAAATCCCTGATAATTCGTCAGTTCTCTACAGAATCTCACCAAATTCCTGAAAAGTCCCTCAAAGTTCCACAAACATCCCACAAAATCTCCTCAATATCCAACAAAATTCAAGAAAAATCCCACAAAATTCTCTAAATCTTCTCAAAACACGGCCAAAATGCACAAAAATCCCACCGAATCTCCAGAAATTCCCACAGAATACATGAAAAATCCCTGATAATTCGTCAGTTCTCTACAGAATCTCACCAAATACCAGAAAAGTCCCCCAAAGTTCCACAAGCCTCCCACAAAATCTCCCTAATATCCAACAAAATTCCAGGAAAAATCTCACACAATACCCTAAATCTTCTGAAAACTTGACCAAATTCCAGAAACGCCCCATAAAATCAGCACAGTTTCCCACAAAATTCAAGAAAAAACAACATAAAATTCCCTAAATCTTCTCAAAACTCTACCAAATTCCAGAAAAATCCCACCAAATCTCCACAAATTCCCACAGAATACATGAAAAATCCCTGATAATTCGTCAGTTCTCTACAGAATCTCACCAAATTCCAGAAAAGTCCCTCAAAGTTCCACAAACATCCCACAAAAATCTCACAAAAATCCCTAACACTTCTGAAAACTCGACCAAATTCCAGAAACGCCCCATAAAATCAGCACAGTTTCCCACAAAATTCAAGAAAAAACACCACACAATTCCCTAAACCTTTTCAAAATACCACAAAATTCTTGAAAAGCCCCACCAAATTCCAGAAACATCCCACAAAATGTCCCCAATACCCAACAAAATCCCAGAAAAATCACACAAAATTCCCTAAATTTTCTCAAAACACAACCAAAATTCCAGAAAAATCCCACCGAATCTCCACAAATTCCCACAGAATACATGAAAAATCCCTGATAATTCGTCAGTTCTCTACAGAATCTCACCAAATTCCAGAAAAGTCCCTCAAAGTTCCACAAACATCCCACAAAATCTCCTCAATATCCAACAAAATTCAAGAAAAATCCCACAAAATTCTCTAAATCTTCTCAAAACACGGCCAAATTCCGGAAAAATCCCACCAAATCTCCACAAATTCCCACAGAATACATGAAAAATCCCTGATAATTCGTCAGTTCTCTACAGAATCTCTCCAAATTCCAGAAAAGTCCCTCAAAGTTCCACAAACATCCCACAAATTCTCCCTAATATCCAACAAAATTCCAGGAAAAATCCCACAAAATTCCCTAAATCTTCTCAAAACACGACCAAATTCTAGAAAAATATCCCACCAAATCTCCACAAATTCCCACAAAATATATGAGAAATCCATCAAGATCCCTAAATCGCCTCAATATCCCACAAAATCACACAAAAATCACACAAAACCTCCACAAGTTTCCACAAAATCTAAGAAAAATTCCTCAAAATTCTTCAAGTCTCCTCAGAATCCCACACAATTCCAGAAAAAACACACAAAATTCCAGAGAAGTCCCACAAAACTCCCTAAATCATTTCAAAAACCTACCAGTTCACAGGAATGTCCCACAAAATCTCCACCAATTCCCAGAACATCCCACAAAAATCTCGCAAAAATCCCTAACACTTCTGAAAACTCGACCAAATTCCAGAAACGCCCCATAAAATCAGCACAGTTTCCCACAAAATTCAAGAAAAAACACCACAAAATTCCCTAAACCTTTTCAAAATACCACAAAATTCTTGAAAAGCCCCACCAAATTCCAGAAACATCCCACAAAATGTCCTCAATACCCAACAAAATCCCAGAAAAGTCCCACAAAATTCCCTAAATCTTCTGAAAACTCTACCAAATTCTAGAAAAATCCCACCAAATCTCCACAAATTCCCACAGAATACATGAAAAATCCCTGATAATTCGTCAGTTCTCTACAGAATCTCACCAAATTCCAGAAAAGTCCCTCAAAGTTCCACAAACATCCCACAAAAATCTCACAAAAATCCCTAACACTTCTGAAAACTCGACCAAATTCCAGAAACGCCCCATAAAATCAGCACAGTTTCCCACAAAATTCAAGAAAAAACACCACACAATTCCCTAAACCTTTTCAAAATACCACAAAATTCTTGAAAAGCCCCACCAAATTCCAGAAACATCCCACAAAATGTCCCCAATACCCAACAAAATCCCAGAAAAATCACACAAAATTCCCTAAATTTTCTCAAAACACAACCAAAATTCCAGAAAAATCCCACTGAATCTCCACAAATTCCCACAGAATACATGAAAAATCCCTGATAATTCGTCAGTTCTCTACAGAATCTCACCAAATTCCAGAAAAGTCCCTCAAAGTTCCACAAACATCCCACAAAATCTCCTCAATATCCAACAAAATTCAAGAAAAATCCCACAAAATTCTCTAAATCTTCTCAAAACTCTACCAAATTCCAGAAAAATCCCACAGAATCTCCACAAATTCCCACAGAATACATGAAAAATCCCTGATAATTCGTCAGTTCTCTACAGAATCTCACCAAATTCCAGAAAAGTCCCTCAAAGTTCCACAAGCATCCCACAAAATCTCCTCAATATCCAACAAAATTCCAGGAAAAATCCCACAAAATTCCCTAAATCTTCTCAAAACACGACCAAATTCTAGAAAAATATCCCACCAAATCTCCACAAATTTCCACAAAATACATGAAAAATCCCTCAAGATCCCTAAATCTCCTCAATATCCCACAAAATCACACAAAAATCACACAAAACCTCCACAAGTTTCCACAAAATCTAAGAAAAATTCCTCAAAATTCTTCAAGTCTCCTCAAAACCACACAAAGTCCTTGAAAAGGCCCACCAAATTCCAGAAAAATCCCACAGAATCTCTACAAATTCCCACAAAAATCTAAAACAAATTCCTCAAAATTCTTCAAGTCTCCTCAGAATCCCACACAATTCCAGAAAAACCCCACCAAATTCCAGAGAAATCCCACAGAATCTCCACAAATTCCCACAGAATACATGAAAAATCCCTGATAATTCGTCAGTTCTCTACAGAATCTCACCAAATTCCTGAAAAGTCCCTCAAAGTTCCACAAGCATCCCACAAAATCTCCTCAATATCCAACAAAATTCCAGGAAAAATCCCACAAAATTCTCTAAATCTTCTCAAAACACGGCCAAAATGCACAAAAATCCCACCAAATCTCCACAAATTCCCACAGAATACATGAAAAATCCCTGATAATTCGTCAGTTCTCTACAGAATCTCACCAAATACCAGAAAAGTCCCCCAAAGTTCCACAAGCCTCCCACAAAATCTCCCTAATATCCAACAAAATTCCAGGAAAAATCTCACACAATTCCCTAAATCTTCTGAAAACTTGACCAAATTCCAGAAACGCCCCATAAAATCAGCACAGTTTCCCACAAAATTCAAGAAAAAACAACATAAAATTCCCTAAATCTTCTCAAAACTCTACCAAATTCCAGAAAAATCCCACCAAATCTCCACAAATTCCCACAGAATACATGAAAAATCCCTGATAATTCGTCAGTTCTCTACAGAATCTCACCAAATTCCAGAAAAGTCCCTCAAAGTTCTACAAACATCCCACAAAAATCTCACAAAAATCCCTAACACTTCTGAAAACTCGACCAAATTCCAGAAACGCCCCATAAAATCAGCACAGTTTCCCACAAAATTCAAGAAAAAACACCACAAAATTCCCTAAACCTTTTCAAAATACCACAAAATTCTTGAAAAGCCCCACCAAATTCCAGAAACATCCCACAAAATGTCCCCAATACCCAACAAAATCCCAGAAAAATCCCACAAAATTCCCTAAATTTTCTCAAAACACAACCAAAATTCCAGAAAAATCCCACCGAATCTCCACAAATTCCCACAGAATACATGAAAAATCCCTGATAATTCGTCAGTTCTCTACAGAATCTCACCAAATTCCAGAAAAGTCCCTAAAAGTTCCACAAACATCCCACAAAATCTCCTCAGTATCCAACAAAATTCAAGAAAAATCCCACAAAATTCTCTAAATCTTCTCAAAACACGGCCAAATTCCGGAAAAATCCCACAGAATCTCCACAAATTCCCACAGAATACATGAAAAATCCCTGATAATTCGTCAGTTCTCTACAGAATCTCTCCAAATTCCAGAAAAGTCCCTCAAAGTTCCACAAACATCCCACAAATTCTCCCTAATATCCAACAAAATTCCAGGAAAAATCCCACAAAATTCCCTAAATCTTCTCAAAACACGACCAAATTCTAGAAAAATATCCCACCAAATCTCCACAAATTCCCACAAAATATATGAGAAATCCATCAAGATCCCTAAATCGCCTCAATATCCCACAAAATCACACAAAAATCACACAAAACCTCCACAAGTTTCCACAAAATCTAAGAAAAATTCCTCAAAATTCTTCAAGTCTCCTCAAAACCACACAAAGTCCTTGAAAAGGCCCACCAAATTCCAGAAAAATCCCACAGAATCTCTACAAATTCCCACAAAAATCTAAAACAAATTCCTCAAAATTCTTCAAGTCTCCTCAGAATCCCACACAATTCCAGAAAAACCCCACCAAATTCCAGAGAAATCCCACAGAATCTCCACAAATTCCCACAGAATACATGAAAAATCCCTGATAATTCGTCAGTTCTCTACAGAATCTCACCAAATTCCTGAAAAGTCCCTCAAAGTTCCACAAGCATCCCACAAAATCTCCTCAATATCCAACAAAATTCCAGGAAAAATCCCACAAAATTCTCTAAATCTTCTCAAAACACGGCCAAAATGCACAAAAATCCCACCAAATCTCCACAAATTCCCACAGAATACATGAAAAATCCCTGATAATTCGTCAGTTCTCTACAGAATCTCACCAAATACCAGAAAAGTCCCCCAAAGTTCCACAAGCCTCCCACAAAATCTCCCTAATATCCAACAAAATTCCAGGAAAAATCTCACACAATTCCCTAAATCTTCTGAAAACTTGACCAAATTCCAGAAACGCCCCATAAAATCAGCACAGTTTCCCACAAAATTCAAGAAAAAACAACATAAAATTCCCTAAATCTTCTCAAAACTCTACCAAATTCCAGAAAAATCCCACCAAATCTCCACAAATTCCCACAGAATACATGAAAAATCCCTGATAATTCGTCAGTTCTCTACAGAATCTCACCAAATTCCAGAAAAGTCCCTCAAAGTTCTACAAACATCCCACAAAAATCTCACAAAAATCCCTAACACTTCTGAAAACTCGACCAAATTCCAGAAACGCCCCATAAAATCAGCACAGTTTCCCACAAAATTCAAGAAAAAACACCACAAAATTCCCTAAACCTTTTCAAAATACCACAAAATTCTTGAAAAGCCCCACCAAATTCCAGAAACATCCCACAAAATGTCCCCAATACCCAACAAAATCCCAGAAAAATCCCACAAAATTCCCTAAATTTTCTCAAAACACAACCAAAATTCCAGAAAAATCCCACCGAATCTCCACAAATTCCCACAGAATACATGAAAAATCCCTGATAATTCGTCAGTTCTCTACAGAATCTCACCAAATTCCAGAAAAGTCCCTCAAAGTTCCACAAACATCCCACAAAATCTCCTCAATATCCAACAAAATTCAAGAAAAATCCCACAAAATTCTCTAAATCTTCTCAAAACACGGCCAAATTCCGGAAAAATCCCACCAAATCTCCACAAATTCCCACAGAATACATGAAAAATCCCTGATAATTCGTCAGTTCTCTACAGAATCTCACCAAATTCCAGAAAAGTCCCTCAAAGTTCCACAAACATCCCACAAATTCTCCCTAATATCCAACAAAATTCCAGGAAAAATCCCACAAAATTCCCTAAATCTTCTCAAAACACGACCAAATTCTAGAAAAATATCCCACCAAATCTCCACAAATTCCCACAAAATATATGAGAAATCCATCAAGATCCCTAAATCGCCTCAATATCCCACAAAATCACACAAAAATCACACAAAACCTCCACAAGTTTCCACAAAATCTAAGAAAAATTCCTCAAAATTCTTCAAGTCTCCTCAGAATCCCACACAATTCCAGAAAAAACACACAAAATTCCAGAGAAGTCCCACAAAACTCCCTAAATCATTTCAAAAACCTACCAGTTCACAGGAATGTCCCACAAAATCTCCACCAATTCCCAGAACATCCCACAAAAATCTCACAAAAATCCCTAACACTTCTGAAAACTCGACCAAATTCCAGAAACGCCCCATAAAATCAGCACAGTTTCCCACAAAATTCAAGAAAAAACACCACAAAATTCCCTAAACCTTTTCAAAATACCACAAAATTCTTGAAAAGCCCCACCAAATTCCAGAAACATCCCACAAAATGTCCTCAATACCCAAAAAAATCCCAGAAAACTCCCACAAAATTCCCTAAATCTTCTCAAAACTCTACCAAATTCCAGAAAAATCCCACCAAATCTCCACAAATTCCCACAGAATACATGAAAAATCCCTGATAATTCGTCAGTTCTCTACAGAATCTCACCAAATTCCAGAAAAGTCCCTCAAAGTTCCACAAACATCCCACAAAAATCTCACAAAAATCCCTAACACTTCTGAAAACTCGACCAAATTCCAGAAACGCCCCATAAAATCAGCACAGTTTCCCACAAAATTCAAGAAAAAACACCACAAAATTCCCTAAACCTTTTCAAAATACCACAAAATTCTTGAAAAGCCCCACCAAATTCCAGAAACATCCCACAAAATGTCCCCAATACCCAACAAAATCCCAGAAAAATCCCACAAAATTCCCTAAATTTTCTCAAAACACAACCAAAATTCCAGAAAAATCCCACCGAATCTCCACAAATTCCCACAGAATACATGAAAAATCCCTGATAATTCGTCAGTTCTCTACAGAATCTCACCAAATTCCAGAAAAGTCCCTAAAAGTTCCACAAACATCCCACAAAATCTCCTCAGTATCCAACAAAATTCAAGAAAAATCCCACAAAATTCTCTAAATCTTCTCAAAACACGGCCAAATTCCGGAAAAATCCCACAGAATCTCCACAAATTCCCACAGAATACATGAAAAATCCCTGATAATTCGTCAGTTCTCTACAGAATCTCTCCAAATTCCAGAAAAGTCCCTCAAAGTTCCACAAACATCCCACAAATTCTCCCTAATATCCAACAAAATTCCAGGAAAAATCCCACAAAATTCCCTAAATCTTCTCAAAACACGACCAAATTCTAGAAAAATATCCCACCAAATCTCCACAAATTCCCACAAAATATATGAGAAATCCATCAAGATCCCTAAATCGCCTCAATATCCCACAAAATCACACAAAAATCACACAAAACCTCCACAAGTTTCCACAAAATCTAAGAAAAATTCCTCAAAATTCTTCAAGTCTCCTCAAAACCACACAAAGTCCTTGAAAAGGCCCACCAAATTCCAGAAAAATCCCACAGAATCTCTACAAATTCCCACAAAAATCTAAAACAAATTCCTCAAAATTCTTCAAGTCTCCTCAGAATCCCACACAATTCCAGAAAAACCCCACCAAATTCCAGAGAAATCCCACAGAATCTCCACAAATTCCCACAGAATACATGAAAAATCCCTGATAATTCGTCAGTTCTCTACAGAATCTCACCAAATTCCTGAAAAGTCCCTCAAAGTTCCACAAGCATCCCACAAAATCTCCTCAATATCCAACAAAATTCCAGGAAAAATCCCACAAAATTCTCTAAATCTTCTCAAAACACGGCCAAAATGCACAAAAATCCCACCAAATCTCCACAAATTCCCACAGAATACATGAAAAATCCCTGATAATTCGTCAGTTCTCTACAGAATCTCACCAAATACCAGAAAAGTCCCCCAAAGTTCCACAAGCCTCCCACAAAATCTCCCTAATATCCAACAAAATTCCAGGAAAAATCTCACACAATTCCCTAAATCTTCTGAAAACTTGACCAAATTCCAGAAACGCCCCATAAAATCAGCACAGTTTCCCACAAAATTCAAGAAAAAACAACATAAAATTCCCTAAATCTTCTCAAAACTCTACCAAATTCCAGAAAAATCCCACCAAATCTCCACAAATTCCCACAGAATACATGAAAAATCCCTGATAATTCGTCAGTTCTCTACAGAATCTCACCAAATTCCAGAAAAGTCCCTCAAAGTTCCACAAACATCCCACAAAAATCTCACAAAAATCCCTAACACTTCTGAAAACTCGACCAAATTCCAGAAACGCCCCATAAAATCAGCACAGTTTCCCACAAAATTCAAGAAAAAACACCACACAATTCCCTAAACCTTTTCAAAATACCACAAAATTCTTGAAAAGCCCCACCAAATTCCAGAAACATCCCACAAAATGTCCCCAATACCCAACAAAATCCCAGAAAAATCACACAAAATTCCCTAAATTTTCTCAAAACACAACCAAAATTCCAGAAAAATCCCACTGAATCTCCACAAATTCCCACAGAATACATGAAAAATCCCTGATAATTCGTCAGTTCTCTACAGAATCTCACCAAATTCCAGAAAAGTCCCTCAAAGTTCCACAAACATCCCACAAAATCTCCTCAATATCCAACAAAATTCAAGAAAAATCCCACAAAATTCTCTAAATCTTCTCAAAACTCTACCAAATTCCAGAAAAATCCCACAGAATCTCCACAAATTCCCACAGAATACATGAAAAATCCCTGATAATTCGTCAGTTCTCTACAGAATCTCACCAAATTCCAGAAAAGTCCCTCAAAGTTCCACAAGCATCCCACAAAATCTCCTCAATATCCAACAAAATTCCAGGAAAAATCCCACAAAATTCCCTAAATCTTCTCAAAACACGACCAAATTCTAGAAAAATATCCCACCAAATCTCCACAAATTTCCACAAAATACATGAAAAATCCCTCAAGATCCCTAAATCTCCTCAATATCCCACAAAATCACACAAAAATCACACAAAACCTCCACAAGTTTCCACAAAATCTAAGAAAAATTCCTCAAAATTCTTCAAGTCTCCTCAAAACCACACAAAGTCCTTGAAAAGGCCCACCAAATTCCAGAAAAATCCCACAGAATCTCTACAAATTCCCACAAAAATCTAAAACAAATTCCTCAAAATTCTTCAAGTCTCCTCAGAATCCCACACAATTCCAGAAAAACCCCACCAAATTCCAGAGAAATCCCACAGAATCTCCACAAATTCCCACAGAATACATGAAAAATCCCTGATAATTCGTCAGTTCTCTACAGAATCTCACCAAATTCCTGAAAAGTCCCTCAAAGTTCCACAAGCATCCCACAAAATCTCCTCAATACCCAACAAAATCCCAGAAAAGTCCCACAAAATTCCCTAAATCTTCTGAAAACTCTACCAAATTCTAGAAAAATCCCACCAAATCTCCACAAATTCCCACAGAATACATGAAAAATCCCTGATAATTCGTCAGTTCTCTACAGAATCTCACCAAATTCCAGAAAAGTCCCTCAAAGTTCCACAAACATCCCACAAAAATCTCACAAAAATCCCTAACACTTCTGAAAACTCGACCAAATTCCAGAAACGCCCCATAAAATCAGCACAGTTTCCCACAAAATTCAAGAAAAAACACCACAAAATTCCCTAAACCTTTTCAAAATACCACAAAATTCTTGAAAAGCCCCACCAAATTCCAGAAACATCCCACAAAATGTCCCCAATACCCAACAAAATCCCAGAAAAATCACACAAAATTCCCTAAATTTTCTCAAAACACAACCAAAATTCCAGAAAAATCCCACTGAATCTCCACAAATTCCCACAGAATACATGAAAAATCCCTGATAATTCGTCAGTTCTCTACAGAATCTCACCAAATTCCAGAAAAGTCCCTCAAAGTTCCACAAACATCCCACAAAATCTCCTCAATATCCAACAAAATTCAAGAAAAATCCCACAAAATTCTCTAAATCTTCTCAAAACTCTACCAAATTCCAGAAAAATCCCACAGAATCTCCACAAATTCCCACAGAATACATGAAAAATCCCTGATAATTCGTCAGTTCTCTACAGAATCTCACCAAATTCCAGAAAAGTCCCTCAAAGTTCCACAAGCATCCCACAAAATCTCCTCAATATCCAACAAAATTCCAGGAAAAATCCCACAAAATTCCCTAAATCTTCTCAAAACACGACCAAATTCTAGAAAAATATCCCACCAAATCTCCACAAATTTCCACAAAATACATGAAAAATCCCTCAAGATCCCTAAATCTCCTCAATATCCCACAAAATCACACAAAAATCACACAAAACCTCCACAAGTTTCCACAAAATCTAAGAAAAATTCCTCAAAATTCTTCAAGTCTCCTCAAAACCACACAAAGTCCTTGAAAAGGCCCACCAAATTCCAGAAAAATCCCACAGAATCTCTACAAATTCCCACAAAAATCTAAAACAAATTCCTCAAAATTCTTCAAGTCTCCTCAGAATCCCACACAATTCCAGAAAAACCCCACCAAATTCCAGAGAAATCCCACAGAATCTCCACAAATTCCCACAGAATACATGAAAAATCCCTGATAATTCGTCAGTTCTCTACAGAATCTCACCAAATTCCTGAAAAGTCCCTCAAAGTTCCACAAGCATCCCACAAAATCTCCTCAATATCCAACAAAATTCCAGGAAAAATCCCACAAAATTCTCTAAATCTTCTCAAAACACGGCCAAAATGCACAAAAATCCCACCAAATCTCCACAAATTCCCACAGAATACATGAAAAATCCCTGATAATTCGTCAGTTCTCTACAGAATCTCACCAAATACCAGAAAAGTCCCCCAAAGTTCCACAAGCCTCCCACAAAATCTCCCTAATATCCAACAAAATTCCAGGAAAAATCTCACACAATTCCCTAAATCTTCTGAAAACTTGACCAAATTCCAGAAACGCCCCATAAAATCAGCACAGTTTCCCACAAAATTCAAGAAAAAACAACATAAAATTCCCTAAATCTTCTCAAAACTCTACCAAATTCCAGAAAAATCCCACCAAATCTCCACAAATTCCCACAGAATACATGAAAAATCCCTGATAATTCGTCAGTTCTCTACAGAATCTCACCAAATTCCAGAAAAGTCCCTCAAAGTTCTACAAACATCCCACAAAAATCTCACAAAAATCCCTAACACTTCTGAAAACTCGACCAAATTCCAGAAACGCCCCATAAAATCAGCACAGTTTCCCACAAAATTCAAGAAAAAACACCACAAAATTCCCTAAACCTTTTCAAAATACCACAAAATTCTTGAAAAGCCCCACCAAATTCCAGAAACATCCCACAAAATGTCCCCAATACCCAACAAAATCCCAGAAAAATCCCACAAAATTCCCTAAATTTTCTCAAAACACAACCAAAATTCCAGAAAAATCCCACCGAATCTCCACAAATTCCCACAGAATACATGAAAAATCCCTGATAATTCGTCAGTTCTCTACAGAATCTCACCAAATTCCAGAAAAGTCCCTAAAAGTTCCACAAACATCCCACAAAATCTCCTCAGTATCCAACAAAATTCAAGAAAAATCCCACAAAATTCTCTAAATCTTCTCAAAACACGGCCAAATTCCGGAAAAATCCCACAGAATCTCCACAAATTCCCACAGAATACATGAAAAATCCCTGATAATTCGTCAGTTCTCTACAGAATCTCTCCAAATTCCAGAAAAGTCCCTCAAAGTTCCACAAACATCCCACAAATTCTCCCTAATATCCAACAAAATTCCAGGAAAAATCCCACAAAATTCCCTAAATCTTCTCAAAACACGACCAAATTCTAGAAAAATATCCCACCAAATCTCCACAAATTCCCACAAAATATATGAGAAATCCATCAAGATCCCTAAATCGCCTCAATATCCCACAAAATCACACAAAAATCACACAAAACCTCCACAAGTTTCCACAAAATCTAAGAAAAATTCCTCAAAATTCTTCAAGTCTCCTCAAAACCACACAAAGTCCTTGAAAAGGCCCACCAAATTCCAGAAAAATCCCACAGAATCTCTACAAATTCCCACAAAAATCTAAAACAAATTCCTCAAAATTCTTCAAGTCTCCTCAGAATCCCACACAATTCCAGAAAAACCCCACCAAATTCCAGAGAAATCCCACAGAATCTCCACAAATTCCCACAGAATACATGAAAAATCCCTGATAATTCGTCAGTTCTCTACAGAATCTCACCAAATTCCTGAAAAGTCCCTCAAAGTTCCACAAGCATCCCACAAAATCTCCTCAATATCCAACAAAATTCCAGGAAAAATCCCACAAAATTCTCTAAATCTTCTCAAAACACGGCCAAAATGCACAAAAATCCCACCAAATCTCCACAAATTCCCACAGAATACATGAAAAATCCCTGATAATTCGTCAGTTCTCTACAGAATCTCACCAAATACCAGAAAAGTCCCCCAAAGTTCCACAAGCCTCCCACAAAATCTCCCTAATATCCAACAAAATTCCAGGAAAAATCTCACACAATTCCCTAAATCTTCTGAAAACTTGACCAAATTCCAGAAACGCCCCATAAAATCAGCACAGTTTCCCACAAAATTCAAGAAAAAACAACATAAAATTCCCTAAATCTTCTCAAAACTCTACCAAATTCCAGAAAAATCCCACCAAATCTCCACAAATTCCCACAGAATACATGAAAAATCCCTGATAATTCGTCAGTTCTCTACAGAATCTCACCAAATTCCAGAAAAGTCCCTCAAAGTTCTACAAACATCCCACAAAAATCTCACAAAAATCCCTAACACTTCTGAAAACTCGACCAAATTCCAGAAACGCCCCATAAAATCAGCACAGTTTCCCACAAAATTCAAGAAAAAACACCACAAAATTCCCTAAACCTTTTCAAAATACCACAAAATTCTTGAAAAGCCCCACCAAATTCCAGAAACATCCCACAAAATGTCCCCAATACCCAACAAAATCCCAGAAAAATCCCACAAAATTCCCTAAATTTTCTCAAAACACAACCAAAATTCCAGAAAAATCCCACCGAATCTCCACAAATTCCCACAGAATACATGAAAAATCCCTGATAATTCGTCAGTTCTCTACAGAATCTCACCAAATTCCAGAAAAGTCCCTCAAAGTTCCACAAACATCCCACAAAATCTCCTCAATATCCAACAAAATTCAAGAAAAATCCCACAAAATTCTCTAAATCTTCTCAAAACACGGCCAAATTCCGGAAAAATCCCACCAAATCTCCACAAATTCCCACAGAATACATGAAAAATCCCTGATAATTCGTCAGTTCTCTACAGAATCTCACCAAATTCCAGAAAAGTCCCTCAAAGTTCCACAAACATCCCACAAATTCTCCCTAATATCCAACAAAATTCCAGGAAAAATCCCACAAAATTCCCTAAATCTTCTCAAAACACGACCAAATTCTAGAAAAATATCCCACCAAATCTCCACAAATTCCCACAAAATATATGAGAAATCCATCAAGATCCCTAAATCGCCTCAATATCCCACAAAATCACACAAAAATCACACAAAACCTCCACAAGTTTCCACAAAATCTAAGAAAAATTCCTCAAAATTCTTCAAGTCTCCTCAGAATCCCACACAATTCCAGAAAAAACACACAAAATTCCAGAGAAGTCCCACAAAACTCCCTAAATCATTTCAAAAACCTACCAGTTCACAGGAATGTCCCACAAAATCTCCACCAATTCCCAGAACATCCCACAAAAATCTCACAAAAATCCCTAACACTTCTGAAAACTCGACCAAATTCCAGAAACGCCCCATAAAATCAGCACAGTTTCCCACAAAATTCAAGAAAAAACACCACAAAATTCCCTAAACCTTTTCAAAATACCACAAAATTCTTGAAAAGCCCCACCAAATTCCAGAAACATCCCACAAAATGTCCTCAATACCCAAAAAAATCCCAGAAAACTCCCACAAAATTCCCTAAATCTTCTCAAAACTCTACCAAATTCCAGAAAAATCCCACCAAATCTCCACAAATTCCCACAGAATACATGAAAAATCCCTGATAATTCGTCAGTTCTCTACAGAATCTCACCAAATTCCAGAAAAGTCCCTCAAAGTTCCACAAACATCCCACAAAAATCTCACAAAAATCCCTAACACTTCTGAAAACTCGACCAAATTCCAGAAACGCCCCATAAAATCAGCACAGTTTCCCACAAAATTCAAGAAAAAACACCACAAAATTCCCTAAACCTTTTCAAAATACCACAAAATTCTTGAAAAGCCCCACCAAATTCCAGAAACATCCCACAAAATGTCCCCAATACCCAACAAAATCCCAGAAAAGTCCCACAAAATTCCCTAAATTTTCTCAAAACACAACCAAAATTCCAGAAAAATCCCACCGAATCTCCACAAATTCCCACAGCATACATGAAAAATCCCTGATAATTCGTCAGTTCTCTACAGAATCTCACCAAATTCCAGAAAAGTCCCTCAAAGTTCCACAAACATCCCACAAAATCTCCTCAATATCCAACAAAATTCAAGAAAAATCCCACAAAATTCTCTAAATCTTCTCAAAACTCTACCAAATTCCAGAAAAATCCCACAGAATCTCCACAAATTCCCACAGAATACATGAAAAATCCCTGATAATTCGTCAGTTCTCTACAGAATCTCACCAAATTCCAGAAAAGTCCCTCAAAGTTCCACAAGCATCCCACAAAATCTCCTCAATATCCAACAAAATTCCAGGAAAAATCCCACAAAATTCCCTAAATCTTCTCAAAACACGACCAAATTCTAGAAAAATATCCCACCAAATCTCCACAAATTTCCACAAAATACATGAGAAATCCCTCAAGATCCCTAAATCTCCTCAATATCCCACAAAATCACACAAAAATCACACAAAACCTCCACAAGTTTCCACAAAATCTAAGAAAAATTCCTCAAAATTCTTCAAGTCTCCTCAAAACCACACAAAGTCCTTGAAAAGGCCCACCAAATTCCAGAAAAATCCCACAGAATCTCTACAAATTCCCACAAAAATCTAAAACAAATTCCTCAAAATTCTTCAAGTCTCCTCAGAATCCCACACAATTCCAGAAAAACCCCACCAAATTCCAGAGAAATCCCACAGAATCTCCACAAATTCCCACAGAATACATGAAAAATCCCTGATAATTCGTCAGTTCTCTACAGAATCTCACCAAATTCCTGAAAAGTCCCTCAAAGTTCCACAAACATCCCACAAAATCTCCTCAATATCCAACAAAATTCAAGAAAAATCCCACAAAATTCTCTAAATCTTCTCAAAACACGGCCAAAATGCACAAAAATCCCACCAAATCTCCACAAATTCCCACAGAATACATGAAAAATCCCTGATAATTCGTCAGTTCTCTACAGAATCTCACCAAATACCAGAAAAGTCCCCCAAAGTTCCACAAGCCTCCCACAAAATCTCCCTAATATCCAACAAAATTCCAGGAAAAATCTCACACAATTCCCTAAATCTTCTGAAAACTTGACCAAATTCCAGAAACGCCCCATAAAATCAGCACAGTTTCCCACAAAATTCAAGAAAAAACAACATAAAATTCCCTAAATCTTCTCAAAACTCTACCAAATTCCAGAAAAATCCCACCAAATCTCCACAAATTCCCACAGAATACATGAAAAATCCCTGATAATTCGTCAGTTCTCTACAGAATCTCACCAAATTCCAGAAAAGTCCCTCAAAGTTCCACAAACATCCCACAAAAATCTCACAAAAATCCCTAACACTTCTGAAAACTCGACCAAATTCCAGAAACGCCCCATAAAATCAGCACAGTTTCCCACAAAATTCAAGAAAAAACACCACAAAATTCCCTAAACCTTTTCAAAATACCACAAAATTCTTGAAAAGCCCCACCAAATTCCAGAAACATCCCACAAAATGTCCTCAATACCCAAAAAAATCCCAGAAAACTCCCACAAAATTCCCTAAATCTTCTCAAAACTCTACCAAATTCCAGAAAAATCCCACCAAATCTCCACAAATTCCCACAGAATACATGAAAAATCCCTGATAATTCGTCAGTTCTCTACAGAATCTCACCAAATTCCAGAAAAGTCCCTCAAAGTTCCACAAACATCCCACAAAAATCTCACAAAAATCCCTAACACTTCTGAAAACTCGACCAAATTCCAGAAACGCCCCATAAAATCAGCACAGTTTCCCACAAAATTCAAGAAAAAACACCACAAAATTCCCTAAACCTTTTCAAAATACCACAAAATTCTTGAAAAGCCCCACCAAATTCCAGAAACATCCCACAAAATGTCCCCAATACCCAACAAAATCCCAGAAAAGTCCCACAAAATTCCCTAAATTTTCTCAAAACACAACCAAAATTCCAGAAAAATCCCACCGAATCTCCACAAATTCCCACAGCATACATGAAAAATCCCTGATAATTCGTCAGTTCTCTACAGAATCTCACCAAATTCCAGAAAAGTCCCTCAAAGTTCCACAAACATCCCACAAAATCTCCTCAATATCCAACAAAATTCAAGAAAAATCCCACAAAATTCTCTAAATCTTCTCAAAACTCTACCAAATTCCAGAAAAATCCCACAGAATCTCCACAAATTCCCACAGAATACATGAAAAATCCCTGATAATTCGTCAGTTCTCTACAGAATCTCACCAAATTCCAGAAAAGTCCCTCAAAGTTCCACAAGCATCCCACAAAATCTCCTCAATATCCAACAAAATTCCAGGAAAAATCCCACAAAATTCCCTAAATCTTCTCAAAACACGACCAAATTCTAGAAAAATATCCCACCAAATCTCCACAAATTTCCACAAAATACATGAGAAATCCCTCAAGATCCCTAAATCTCCTCAATATCCCACAAAATCACACAAAAATCACACAAAACCTCCACAAGTTTCCACAAAATCTAAGAAAAATTCCTCAAAATTCTTCAAGTCTCCTCAAAACCACACAAAGTCCTTGAAAAGGCCCACCAAATTCCAGAAAAATCCCACAGAATCTCTACAAATTCCCACAAAAATCTAAAACAAATTCCTCAAAATTCTTCAAGTCTCCTCAGAATCCCACACAATTCCAGAAAAACCCCACCAAATTCCAGAGAAATCCCACAGAATCTCCACAAATTCCCACAGAATACATGAAAAATCCCTGATAATTCGTCAGTTCTCTACAGAATCTCACCAAATTCCTGAAAAGTCCCTCAAAGTTCCACAAACATCCCACAAAATCTCCTCAATATCCAACAAAATTCAAGAAAAATCCCACAAAATTCTCTAAATCTTCTCAAAACACGGCCAAAATGCACAAAAATCCCACCAAATCTCCACAAATTCCCACAGAATACATGAAAAATCCCTGATAATTCGTCAGTTCTCTACAGAATCTCACCAAATACCAGAAAAGTCCCCCAAAGTTCCACAAGCCTCCCACAAAATCTCCCTAATATCCAACAAAATTCCAGGAAAAATCTCACACAATTCCCTAAATCTTCTGAAAACTTGACCAAATTCCAGAAACGCCCCATAAAATCAGCACAGTTTCCCACAAAATTCAAGAAAAAACAACATAAAATTCCCTAAATCTTCTCAAAACTCTACCAAATTCCAGAAAAATCCCACCAAATCTCCACAAATTCCCACAGAATACATGAAAAATCCCTGATAATTCGTCAGTTCTCTACAGAATCTCACCAAATTCCAGAAAAGTCCCTCAAAGTTCCACAAACATCCCACAAAAATCTCACAAAAATCCCTAACACTTCTGAAAACTCGACCAAATTCCAGAAACGCCCCATAAAATCAGCACAGTTTCCCACAAAATTCAAGAAAAAACACCACAAAATTCCCTAAACCTTTTCAAAATACCACAAAATTCTTGAAAAGCCCCACCAAATTCCAGAAACATCCCACAAAATGTCCCCAATACCCAACAAAATCCCAGAAAAATCCCACAAAATTCCCTAAATTTTCTCAAAACACAACCAAAATTCCAGAAAAATCCCACCGAATCTCCACAAATTCCCACAGAATACATGAAAAATCCCTGATAATTCGTCAGTTCTCTACAGAATCTCACCAAATTCCAGAAAAGTCCCTCAAAGTTCCACAAACATCCCACAAAATCTCCTCAATATCCAACAAAATTCAAGAAAAATCCCACAAAATTCTCTAAATCTTCTCAAAACACGGCCAAATTCCGGAAAAATCCCACAGAATCTCCACAAATTCCCACAGAATACATGAAAAATCCCTGATAATTCGTCAGTTCTCTACAGAATCTCTCCAAATTCCAGAAAAGTCCCTCAAAGTTCCACAAACATCCCACAAATTCTCCCTAATATCCAACAAAATTCCAGGAAAAATCCCACAAAATTCCCTAAATCTTCTCAAAACACGACCAAATTCTAGAAAAATATCCCACCAAATCTCCACAAATTCCCACAAAATATATGAGAAATCCATCAAGATCCCTAAATCGCCTCAATATCCCACAAAATCACACAAAAATCACACAAAACCTCCACAAGTTTCCACAAAATCTAAGAAAAATTCCTCAAAATTCTTCAAGTCTCCTCAGAATCCCACACAATTCCAGAAAAAACACACAAAATTCCAGAGAAGTCCCACAAAACTCCCTAAATCATTTCAAAAACCTACCAGTTCACAGGAATGTCCCACAAAATCTCCACCAATTCCCAGAACATCCCACAAAAATCTCGCAAAAATCCCTAACACTTCTGAAAACTCGACCAAATTCCAGAAACGCCCCATAAAATCAGCACAGTTTCCCACAAAATTCAAGAAAAAACACCACAAAATTCCCTAAACCTTTTCAAAATACCACAAAATTCTTGAAAAGCCCCACCAAATTCCAGAAACATCCCACAAAATGTCCTCAATACCCAACAAAATCCCAGAAAAGTCCCACAAAATTCCCTAAATCTTCTGAAAACTCTACCAAATTCCAGAAAAATCCCACCAAATCTCCACAAATTCCCACAGAATACATGAAAAATCCCTGATAATTCGTCAGTTCTCTACAGAATCTCACCAAATTCCAGAAAAGTCCCTCAAAGTTCCACAAACATCCCACAAAATCTCCTCAATATCCAACAAAATTCAAGAAAAATCCCACAAAATTCTCTAAATCTTCTCAAAACACGGCCAAATTCCGGAAAAATCCCACAGAATCTCCACAAATTCCCACAGAATACATGAAAAATCCCTGATAATTCGTCAGTTCTCTACAGAATCTCTCCAAATTCCAGAAAAGTCCCTCAAAGTTCCACAAACATCCCACAAATTCTCCCTAATATCCAACAAAATTCCAGGAAAAATCCCACAAAATTCCCTAAATCTTCTCAAAACACGACCAAATTCTAGAAAAATATCCCACCAAATCTCCACAAATTCCCACAAAATATATGAGAAATCCATCAAGATCCCTAAATCGCCTCAATATCCCACAAAATCACACAAAAATCACACAAAACCTCCACAAGTTTCCACAAAATCTAAGAAAAATTCCTCAAAATTCTTCAAGTCTCCTCAGAATCCCACACAATTCCAGAAAAAACACACAAAATTCCAGAGAAGTCCCACAAAACTCCCTAAATCATTTCAAAAACCTACCAGTTCACAGGAATGTCCCACAAAATCTCCACCAATTCCCAGAACATCCCACAAAAATCTCGCAAAAATCCCTAACACTTCTGAAAACTCGACCAAATTCCAGAAACGCCCCATAAAATCAGCACAGTTTCCCACAAAATTCAAGAAAAAACACCACAAAATTCCCTAAACCTTTTCAAAATACCACAAAATTCTTGAAAAGCCCCACCAAATTCCAGAAACATCCCACAAAATGTCCTCAATACCCAACAAAATCCCAGAAAAGTCCCACAAAATTCCCTAAATCTTCTGAAAACTCTACCAAATTCCAGAAAAATCCCACCAAATCTCCACAAATTCCTACAGAATACATGAAAAATCCCTGATAATTCGTCAGTTCTCTACAGAATCTCACCAAATTCCAGAAAAGTCCCTCAAAGTTCCACAAACATCCCACAAAAATCTCACAAAAATCCCTAACACTTCTGAAAACTCGACCAAATTCCAGAAACGCCCCATAAAATCAGCACAGTTTCCCACAAAATTCAAGAAAAAACACCACAAAATTCCCTAAACCTTTTCAAAATACCACAAAATTCTTGAAAAGCCCCACCAAATTCCAGAAACATCCCACAAAATGTCCCCAATACCCAACAAAATCCCAGAAAAATCCCACAAAATTCCCTAAATTTTCTCAAAACACAACCAAAATTCCAGAAAAATCCCACCGAATCTCCACAAATTCCCACAGAATACATGAAAAATCCCTGATAATTCGTCAGTTCTCTACAGAATCTCACCAAATTCCAGAAAAGTCCCTCAAAGTTCCACAAACATCCCACAAAATCTCCTCAATATCCAACAAAATTCAAGAAAAATCCCACAAAATTCTCTAAATCTTCTCAAAACACGGCCAAATTCCGGAAAAATCCCACCAAATCTCCACAAATTCCCACAGAATACATGAAAAATCCCTGATAATTCGTCAGTTCTCTACAGAATCTCACCAAATTCCAGAAAAGTCCCTCAAAGTTCCACAAACATCCCACAAATTCTCCCTAATATCCAACAAAATTCCAGGAAAAATCCCACAAAATTCCCTAAATCTTCTCAAAACACGACCAAATTCTAGAAAAATATCCCACCAAATCTCCACAAATTCCCACAAAATATATGAGAAATCCATCAAGATCCCTAAATCGCCTCAATATCCCACAAAATCACACAAAAATCACACAAAACCTCCACAAGTTTCCACAAAATCTAAGAAAAATTCCTCAAAATTCTTCAAGTCTCCTCAGAATCCCACACAATTCCAGAAAAAACACACAAAATTCCAGAGAAGTCCCACAAAACTCCCTAAATCATTTCAAAAACCTACCAGTTCACAGGAATGTCCCACAAAATCTCCACCAATTCCCAGAACATCCCACAAAAATCTCGCAAAAATCCCTAACACTTCTGAAAACTCGACCAAATTCCAGAAACGCCCCATAAAATCAGCACAGTTTCCCACAAAATTCAAGAAAAAACACCACAAAATTCCCTAAACCTTTTCAAAATACCACAAAATTCTTGAAAAGCCCCACCAAATTCCAGAAACATCCCACAAAATGTCCTCAATACCCAAAAAAATCCCAGAAAACTCCCACAAAATTCCCTAAATCTTCTCAAAACTCTACCAAATTCCAGAAAAATCCCACCAAATCTCCACAAATTCCCACAGAATACATGAAAAATCCCTGATAATTCGTCAGTTCTCTACAGAATCTCACCAAATTCCAGAAAAGTCCCTCAAAGTTCCACAAACATCCCACAAAAATCTCACAAAAATCCCTAACACTTCTGAAAACTCGACCAAATTCCAGAAACGCCCCATAAAATCAGCACAGTTTCCCACAAAATTCAAGAAAAAACACCACAAAATTCCCTAAACCTTTTCAAAATACCACAAAATTCTTGAAAAGCCCCACCAAATTCCAGAAACATCCCACAAAATGTCCCCAATACCCAACAAAATCCCAGAAAAGTCCCACAAAATTCCCTAAATTTTCTCAAAACACAACCAAAATTCCAGAAAAATCCCACCGAATCTCCACAAATTCCCACAGCATACATGAAAAATCCCTGATAATTCGTCAGTTCTCTACAGAATCTCACCAAATTCCAGAAAAGTCCCTCAAAGTTCCACAAACATCCCACAAAATCTCCTCAATATCCAACAAAATTCAAGAAAAATCCCACAAAATTCTCTAAATCTTCTCAAAACACGGCCAAATTCCGGAAAAATCCCACCAAATCTCCACAAATTCCCACAGAATACATGAAAAATCCCTGATAATTCGTCAGTTCTCTACAGAATCTCACCAAATTCCAGAAAAGTCCCTCAAAGTTCCACAAACATCCCACAAATTCTCCCTAATATCCAACAAAATTCCAGGAAAAATCCCACAAAATTCCCTAAATCTTCTCAAAACACGACCAAATTCTAGAAAAATATCCCACCAAATCTCCACAAATTCCCACAAAATATATGAGAAATCCATCAAGATCCCTAAATCGCCTCAATATCCCACAAAATCACACAAAAATCACACAAAACCTCCACAAGTTTCCACAAAATCTAAGAAAAATTCCTCAAAATTCTTCAAGTCTCCTCAGAATCCCACACAATTCCAGAAAAAACACACAAAATTCCAGAGAAGTCCCACAAAACTCCCTAAATCATTTCAAAAACCTACCAGTTCACAGGAATGTCCCACAAAATCTCCACCAATTCCCAGAACATCCCACAAAAATCTCGCAAAAATCCCTAACACTTCTGAAAACTCGACCAAATTCCAGAAACGCCCCATAAAATCAGCACAGTTTCCCACAAAATTCAAGAAAAAACACCACAAAATTCCCTAAACCTTTTCAAAATACCACAAAATTCTTGAAAAGCCCCACCAAATTCCAGAAACATCCCACAAAATGTCCTCAATACCCAAAAAAATCCCAGAAAACTCCCACAAAATTCCCTAAATCTTCTCAAAACTCTACCAAATTCCAGAAAAATCCCACCAAATCTCCACAAATTCCCACAGAATACATGAAAAATCCCTGATAATTCGTCAGTTCTCTACAGAATCTCACCAAATTCCAGAAAAGTCCCTCAAAGTTCCACAAACATCCCACAAAAATCTCACAAAAATCCCTAACACTTCTGAAAACTCGACCAAATTCCAGAAACGCCCCATAAAATCAGCACAGTTTCCCACAAAATTCAAGAAAAAACACCACAAAATTCCCTAAACCTTTTCAAAATACCACAAAATTCTTGAAAAGCCCCACCAAATTCCAGAAACATCCCACAAAATGTCCCCAATACCCAACAAAATCCCAGAAAAGTCCCACAAAATTCCCTAAATTTTCTCAAAACACAACCAAAATTCCAGAAAAATCCCACCGAATCTCCACAAATTCCCACAGCATACATGAAAAATCCCTGATAATTCGTCAGTTCTCTACAGAATCTCACCAAATTCCAGAAAAGTCCCTCAAAGTTCCACAAACATCCCACAAAATCTCCTCAATATCCAACAAAATTCAAGAAAAATCCCACAAAATTCTCTAAATCTTCTCAAAACTCTACCAAATTCCAGAAAAATCCCACAGAATCTCCACAAATTCCCACAGAATACATGAAAAATCCCTGATAATTCGTCAGTTCTCTACAGAATCTCACCAAATTCCAGAAAAGTCCCTCAAAGTTCCACAAGCATCCCACAAAATCTCCTCAATATCCAACAAAATTCCAGGAAAAATCCCACAAAATTCCCTAAATCTTCTCAAAACACGACCAAATTCTAGAAAAATATCCCACCAAATCTCCACAAATTTCCACAAAATACATGAGAAATCCCTCAAGATCCCTAAATCTCCTCAATATCCCACAAAATCACACAAAAATCACACAAAACCTCCACAAGTTTCCACAAAATCTAAGAAAAATTCCTCAAAATTCTTCAAGTCTCCTCAAAACCACACAAAGTCCTTGAAAAGGCCCACCAAATTCCAGAAAAATCCCACAGAATCTCTACAAATTCCCACAAAAATCTAAAACAAATTCCTCAAAATTCTTCAAGTCTCCTCAGAATCCCACACAATTCCAGAAAAACCCCACCAAATTCCAGAGAAATCCCACAGAATCTCCACAAATTCCCACAGAATACATGAAAAATCCCTGATAATTCGTCAGTTCTCTACAGAATCTCACCAAATTCCTGAAAAGTCCCTCAAAGTTCCACAAACATCCCACAAAATCTCCTCAATATCCAACAAAATTCAAGAAAAATCCCACAAAATTCTCTAAATCTTCACAAAACACGGCCAAAATGCACAAAAATCCCACCAAATCTCCACAAATTCCCACAGAATACATGAAAAATCCCTGATAATTCGTCAGTTCTCTACAGAATCTCACCAAATACCAGAAAAGTCCCCCAAAGTTCCACAAGCCTCCCACAAAATCTCCCTAATATCCAACAAAATTCCAGGAAAAATCTCACACAATTCCCTAAATCTTCTGAAAACTTGACCAAATTCCAGAAACGCCCCATAAAATCAGCACAGTTTCCCACAAAATTCAAGAAAAAACAACATAAAATTCCCTAAATCTTCTGAAAACTCTACCAAATTACAGAAAAATCCCACCAAATCTCCACAAATTCCCACAGAATACATGAAAAATCCCTGATAATTCGTCAGTTCTCTACAGAATCTCACCAAATTCCAGAAAAGTCCCTCAAAGTTCCACAAACATCCCACAAAAATCTCACAAAAATCCCTAACACTTCTGAAAACTCGACCAAATTCCAGAAACGCCCCATAAAATCAGCACAGTTTCCCACAAAATTCAAGAAAAAACACCACAAAATTCCCTAAACCTTTTCAAAATACCACAAAATTCTTGAAAAGCCCCACCAAATTCCAGAAACATCCCACAAAATGTCCCCAATACCCAACAAAATCCCAGAAAAATCCCACAAAATTCCCTAAATTTTCTCAAAACACAACCAAAATTCCAGAAAAATCCCACCGAATCTCCACAAATTCCCACAGAATACATGAAAAATCCCTGATAATTCGTCAGTTCTCTACAGAATCTCACCAAATTCCAGAAAAGTCCCTCAAAGTTCCACAAACATCCCACAAAATCTCCTCAATATCCAACAAAATTCAAGAAAAATCCCACAAAATTCTCTAAATCTTCTCAAAACACGGCCAAATTCCGGAAAAATCCCACAGAATCTCCACAAATTCCCACAGAATACATGAAAAATCCCTGATAATTCGTCAGTTCTCTACAGAATCTCTCCAAATTCCAGAAAAGTCCCTCAAAGTTCCACAAACATCCCACAAATTCTCCCTAATATCCAACAAAATTCCAGGAAAAATCCCACAAAATTCCCTAAATCTTCTCAAAACACGACCAAATTCTAGAAAAATATCCCACCAAATCTCCACAAATTCCCACAAAATATATGAGAAATCCATCAAGATCCCTAAATCGCCTCAATATCCCACAAAATCACACAAAAATCACACAAAACCTCCACAAGTTTCCACAAAATCTAAGAAAAATTCCTCAAAATTCTTCAAGTCTCCTCAGAATCCCACACAATTCCAGAAAAAACACACAAAATTCCAGAGAAGTCCCACAAAACTCCCTAAATCATTTCAAAAACCTACCAGTTCACAGGAATGTCCCACAAAATCTCCACCAATTCCCAGAACATCCCACAAAAATCTCGCAAAAATCCCTAACACTTCTGAAAACTCGACCAAATTCCAGAAACGCCCCATAAAATCAGCACAGTTTCCCACAAAATTCAAGAAAAAACACCACAAAATTCCCTAAACCTTTTCAAAATACCACAAAATTCTTGAAAAGCCCCACCAAATTCCAGAAACATCCCACAAAATGTCCTCAATACCCAACAAAATCCCAGAAAAGTCCCACAAAATTCCCTAAATCTTCTGAAAACTCTACCAAATTCCAGAAAAATCCCACCAAATCTCCACAAATTCCCACAGAATACATGAAAAATCCCTGATAATTCGTCAGTTCTCTACAGAATCTCACCAAATTCCAGAAAAGTCCCTCAAAGTTCCACAAACATCCCACAAAATCTCCTCAATATCCAACAAAATTCAAGAAAAATCCCACAAAATTCTCTAAATCTTCTCAAAACACGGCCAAATTCCGGAAAAATCCCACAGAATCTCCACAAATTCCCACAGAATACATGAAAAATCCCTGATAATTCGTCAGTTCTCTACAGAATCTCTCCAAATTCCAGAAAAGTCCCTCAAAGTTCCACAAACATCCCACAAATTCTCCCTAATATCCAACAAAATTCCAGGAAAAATCCCACAAAATTCCCTAAATCTTCTCAAAACACGACCAAATTCTAGAAAAATATCCCACCAAATCTCCACAAATTCCCACAAAATATATGAGAAATCCATCAAGATCCCTAAATCGCCTCAATATCCCACAAAATCACACAAAAATCACACAAAACCTCCACAAGTTTCCACAAAATCTAAGAAAAATTCCTCAAAATTCTTCAAGTCTCCTCAGAATCCCACACAATTCCAGAAAAAACACACAAAATTCCAGAGAAGTCCCACAAAACTCCCTAAATCATTTCAAAAACCTACCAGTTCACAGGAATGTCCCACAAAATCTCCACCAATTCCCAGAACATCCCACAAAAATCTCGCAAAAATCCCTAACACTTCTGAAAACTCGACCAAATTCCAGAAACGCCCCATAAAATCAGCACAGTTTCCCACAAAATTCAAGAAAAAACACCACAAAATTCCCTAAACCTTTTCAAAATACCACAAAATTCTTGAAAAGCCCCACCAAATTCCAGAAACATCCCACAAAATGTCCTCAATACCCAACAAAATCCCAGAAAAGTCCCACAAAATTCCCTAAATCTTCTGAAAACTCTACCAAATTCCAGAAAAATCCCACCAAATCTCCACAAATTCCCACAGAATACATGAAAAATCCCTGATAATTCGTCAGTTCTCTACAGAATCTCACCAAATTCCAGAAAAGTCCCTCAAAGTTCCACAAACATCCCACAAAAATCTCACAAAAATCCCTAACACTTCTGAAAACTCGACCAAATTCCAGAAACGCCCCATAAAATCAGCACAGTTTCCCACAAAATTCAAGAAAAAACACCACAAAATTCCCTAAACCTTTTCAAAATACCACAAAATTCTTGAAAAGCCCCACCAAATTCCAGAAACATCCCACAAAATGTCCCCAATACCCAACAAAATCCCAGAAAAATCCCACAAAATTCCCTAAATTTTCTCAAAACACAACCAAAATTCCAGAAAAATCCCACCGAATCTCCACAAATTCCCACAGAATACATGAAAAATCCCTGATAATTCGTCAGTTCTCTACAGAATCTCACCAAATTCCAGAAAAGTCCCTCAAAGTTCCACAAACATCCCACAAAATCTCCTCAATATCCAACAAAATTCAAGAAAAATCCCACAAAATTCTCTAAATCTTCTCAAAACACGGCCAAAATGCACAAAAATCCCACCAAATCTCCACAAATTCCCACAGAATACATGAAAAATCCCTGATAATTCGTCAGTTCTCTACAGAATCTCACCAAATTCCAGAAAAGTCCCTCAAAGTTCCACAAACATCCCACAAATTCTCCCTAATATCCAACAAAATTCCAGGAAAAATCCCACAAAATTCCCTAAATCTTCTCAAAACACGACCAAATTCTAGAAAAATATCCCACCAAATCTCCACAAATTCCCACAAAATATATGAGAAATCCATCAAGATCCCTAAATCGCCTCAATATCCCACAAAATCACACAAAAATCACACAAAACCTCCACAAGTTTCCACAAAATCTAAGAAAAATTCCTCAAAATTCTTCAAGTCTCCTCAGAATCCCACACAATTCCAGAAAAAACACACAAAATTCCAGAGAAGTCCCACAAAACTCCCTAAATCATTTCAAAAACCTACCAGTTCACAGGAATGTCCCACAAAATCTCCACCAATTCCCAGAACATCCCACAAAAATCTCGCAAAAATCCCTAACACTTCTGAAAACTCGACCAAATTCCAGAAACGCCCCATAAAATCAGCACAGTTTCCCACAAAATTCAAGAAAAAACACCACAAAATTCCCTAAACCTTTTCAAAATACCACAAAATTCTTGAAAAGCCCCACCAAATTCCAGAAACATCCCACAAAATGTCCTCAATACCCAAAAAAATCCCAGAAAACTCCCACAAAATTCCCTAAATCTTCTCAAAACTCTACCAAATTCCAGAAAAATCCCACCAAATCTCCACAAATTCCCACAGAATACATGAAAAATCCCTGATAATTCGTCAGTTCTCTACAGAATCTCACCAAATTCCAGAAAAGTCCCTCAAAGTTCCACAAACATCCCACAAA
The DNA here is from genome assembly GCF_971803275.1 of Cyanistes caeruleus. Classification (NCBI taxonomy): domain Eukaryota; kingdom Metazoa; phylum Chordata; class Aves; order Passeriformes; family Paridae; genus Cyanistes; species Cyanistes caeruleus. The sequence goes on from NC_141705.1 coordinate 68,098,289, forward strand.
AATCTCACAAAAATCCCTAACACTTCTGAAAACTCGAACAAATTCCAGAAACGCCCCATAAAATCAGCACAGTTTCCCACAAAATTCAAGAAAAAACACCACAAAATTCCCTAAACCTTTTCAAAATACCACAAAATTCTTGAAAAGCCCCACCAAATTCCAGAAACATCCCACAAAATGTCCTCAATACCCAACAAAATCCCAGAAAAGTCCCACAAAATTCCCTAAATCTTCTGAAAACTCTACCAAATTCCAGAAAAATCCCACCAAATCTCCACAAATTCCCACAGAATACATGAAAAATCCCTGATAATTCGTCAGTTCTCTACAGAATCTCACCAAATTCCAGAAAAGTCCCTCAAAGTTCCACAAACATCCCACAAAAATCTCACAAAAATCCCTAACACTTCTGAAAACTCGACCAAATTCCAGAAACGCCCCATAAAATCAGCACAGTTTCCCACAAAATTCAAGAAAAAACACCACAAAATTCCCTAAACCTTTTCAAAATACCACAAAATTCTTGAAAAGCCCCACCAAATTCCAGAAACATCCCACAAAATGTCCCCAATACCCAACAAAATCCCAGAAAAATCCCACAAAATTCCCTAAATTTTCTCAAAACACAACCAAAATTCCAGAAAAATCCCACCGAATCTTCACAAATTCCCACAGAATACATGAAAAATCCCTGATAATTCGTCAGTTCTCTACAGAATCTCACCAAATTCCAGAAAAGTCCCTCAAAGTTCCACAAACATCCCACAAAATCTCCTCAATATCCAACAAAATTCAAGAAAAATCCCACAAAATTCTCTAAATCTTCTCAAAACTCTACCAAATTCCAGAAAAATCCCACAGAATCTCCACAAATTCCCACAGAATACATGAAAAATCCCTGATAATTCGTCAGTTCTCTACAGAATCTCACCAAATTCCAGAAAAGTCCCTCAAAGTTCCACAAGCATCCCACAAAATCTCCTCAATATCCAACAAAATTCCAGGAAAAATCCCACAAAATTCCCTAAATCTTCTCAAAACACGACCAAATTCTAGAAAAATATCCCACCAAATCTCCACAAATTTCCACAAAATACATGAAAAATCCCTCAAGATCCCTAAATCTCCTCAATATCCCACAAAATCACACAAAAATCACACAAAACCTCCACAAGTTTCCACAAAATCTAAGAAAAATTCCTCAAAATTCTTCAAGTCTCCTCAAAACCACACAAAGTCCTTGAAAAGGCCCACCAAATTCCAGAAAAATCCCACAGAATCTCTACAAATTCCCACAAAAATCTAAAACAAATTCCTCAAAATTCTTCAAGTCTCCTCAGAATCCCACACAATTCCAGAAAAACCCCACCAAATTCCAGAGAAATCCCACAGAATCTCCACGAATTCCCACAGAATACATGAAAAATCCCTGATAATTCGTCAGTTCTCTACAGAATCTCACCAAATACCAGAAAAGTCCCCCAAAGTTCCACAAGCCTCCCACAAAATCTCCCTAATATCCATCAAAATTCCAGGAAAAATCTCACACAATTCCCTAAATCTTCTGAAAACTTGACCAAATTCCAGAAACGCCCCATAAAATCAGCACAGTTTCCCACAAAATTCAAGAAAAAACAACATAAAATTCCCTAAATCTTCTCAAAACTCTACCAAATTCCAGAAAAATCCCACCAAATCTCCACAAATTCCCACAGAATACATGAAAAATCCCTGATAATTCGTCAGTTCTCTACAGAATCTCACCAAATTCCAGAAAAGTCCCTCAAAGTTCTACAAACATCCCACAAAAATCTCACAAAAATCCCTAACACTTCTGAAAACTCGACCAAATTCCAGAAACGCCCCATAAAATCAGCACAGTTTCCCACAAAATTCAAGAAAAAACACCACAAAATTCCCTAAACCTTTTCAAAATACCACAAAATTCTTGAAAAGCCCCACCAAATTCCAGAAACATCCCACAAAATGTCCCCAATACCCAACAAAATCCCAGAAAAATCACACAAAATTCCCTAAATTTTCTCAAAACACAACCAAAATTCCAGAAAAATCCCACCGAATCTCCACAAATTCCCACAGAATACATGAAAAATCCCTGATAATTCGTCAGTTCTCTACAGAATCTCACCAAATTCCAGAAAAGTCCCTCAAAGTTCCACAAACATCCCACAAAATCTCCTCAATATCCAACAAAATTCAAGAAAAATCCCACAAAATTCTCTAAATCTTCTCAAAACTCTACCAAATTCCAGAAAAATCCCACAGAATCTCCACAAATTTCCACAGAATACATGAAAAATCCCTGATAATTCGTCAGTTCTCTACAGAATCTCACCAAATTCCAGAAAAGTCCCTCAAAGTTCCACAAGCATCCCACAAAATCTCCTCAATATCCAACAAAATTCCAGGAAAAATCCCACAAAATTCCCTAAATCTTCTCAAAACATGACCAAATTCTAGAAAAATATCCCACCAAATCTCCACAAATTTCCACAAAATACATGAAAAATCCCTCAAGATCCCTAAATCTCCTCAATATCCCACAAAATCACACAAAAATCACACAAAACCTCCACAAGTTTCCACAAAATCTAAGAAAAATTCCTCAAAATTCTTCAAGTCTCCTCAAAACCACACAAAGTCCTTGAAAAGGCCCACCAAATTCCAGAAAAATCCCACAGAATCTCTACAAATTCCCACAAAAATCTAAAACAAATTCCTCAAAATTCTTCAAGTCTCCTCAGAATCCCACACAATTCCAGAAAAACCCCACCAAATTCCAGAGAAATCCCACAGAATCTCCACAAATTCCCACAGAATACATGAAAAATCCCTGATAATTCGTCAGTTCTCTACAGAATCTCACCAAATTCCTGAAAAGTCCCTCAAAGTTCCACAAACATCCCACAAAATCTCCTCAATATCCAACAAAATTCAAGAAAAATCCCACAAAATTCTCTAAATCTTCTCAAAACACGGCCAAAATGCACAAAAATCCCACCAAATCTCCACAAATTCCCACAGAATACATGAAAAATCCCTGATAATTCGTCAGTTCTCTACAGAATCTCACCAAATACCAGAAAAGTCCCCCAAAGTTCCACAAGCCTCCCACAAAATCTCCCTAATATCCAACAAAATTCCAGGAAAAATCTCACACAATTCCCTAAATCTTCTGAAAACTTGACCAAATTCCAGAAACGCCCCATAAAATCAGCACAGTTTCCCACAAAATTCAAGAAAAAACAACATAAAATTCCCTAAATCTTCTCAAAACTCTACCAAATTCCAGAAAAATCCGACCAAATCTCCACAAATTCCCACAGAATACATGAAAAATCCCTGATAATTCGTCAGTTCTCTACAGAATCTCACCAAATTCCAGAAAAGTCCCTCAAAGTTCCACAAACATCCCACAAAAATCTCACAAAAATCCCTAACACTTCTGAAAACTCGACCAAATTCCAGAAACGCCCCATAAAATCAGCACAGTTTCCCACAAAATTCAAGAAAAAACACCACAAAATTCCCTAAACCTTTTCAAAATACCACAAAATTCTTGAAAAGCCCCACCAAATTCCAGAAACATCCCACAAAATGTCCCCAATACCCAACAAAATCCCAGAAAAATCCCACAAAATTCCCTAAATTTTCTCAAAACACAACCAAAATTCCAGAAAAATCCCACCGAATCTCCACAAATTCCCACAGAATACATGAAAAATCCCTGATAATTCGTCAGTTCTCTACAGAATCTCACCAAATTCCAGAAAAGTCCCTAAAAGTTCCACAAACATCCCACAAAATCTCCTCAATATCCAACAAAATTCAAGAAAAATCCCACAAAATTCTCTAAATCTTCTCAAAACACGGCCAAATTCCGGAAAAATCCCACCAAATCTCCACAAATTCCCACAGAATACATGAAAAATCCCTGATAATTCGTCAGTTCTCTACAGAATCTCTCCAAATTCCAGAAAAGTCCCTCAAAGTTCCACAAACATCCCACAAATTCTCCCTAATATCCAACAAAATTCCAGGAAAAATCCCACAAAATTCCCTAAATCTTCTCAAAACACGACCAAATTCTAGAAAAATATCCCACCAAATCTCCACAAATTCCCACAAAATATATGAGAAATCCATCAAGATCCCTAAATCGCCTCAATATCCCACAAAATCACACAAAAATCACACAAAACCTCCACAAGTTTCCACAAAATCTAAGAAAAATTCCTCAAAATTCTTCAAGTCTCCTCAGAATCCCACACAATTCCAGAAAAAACACACAAAATTCCAGAGAAGTCCCACAAAACTCCCTAAATCATTTCAAAAACCTACCAGTTCACAGGAATGTCCCACAAAATCTCCACCAATTCCCAGAACATCCCACAAAAATCTCGCAAAAATCCCTAACACTTCTGAAAACTCGACCAAATTCCAGAAACGCCCCATAAAATCAGCACAGTTTCCCACAAAATTCAAGAAAAAACACCACAAAATTCCCTAAACCTTTTCAAAATACCACAAAATTCTTGAAAAGCCCCACCAAATTCCAGAAACATCCCACAAAATGTCCTCAATACCCAACAAAATCCCAGAAAAGTCCCACAAAATTCCCTAAATCTTCTGAAAACTCTACCAAATTCCAGAAAAATCCCACCAAATCTCCACAAATTCCCACAGAATACATGAAAAATCCCTGATAATTCGTCAGTTCTCTACAGAATCTCACCAAATTCCAGAAAAGTCCCTCAAAGTTCCACAAACATCCCACAAAAATCTCACAAAAATCCCTAACACTTCTGAAAACTCGACCAAATTCCAGAAACGCCCCATAAAATCAGCACAGTTTCCCACAAAATTCAAGAAAAAACACCACAAAATTCCCTAAACCTTTTCAAAATACCACAAAATTCTTGAAAAGCCCCACCAAATTCCAGAAACATCCCTCAAAATGTCCCCAATACCCAACAAAATCCCAGAAAAATCCCACAAAATTCCCTAAATTTTCTCAAAACACAACCAAAATTCCAGAAAAATCCCACCGAATCTCCACAAATTCCCACAGAATACATGAAAAATCCCTGATAATTCGTCAGCTCTCTACAGAATCTCACCAAATTCCAGAAAAGTCCCTCAAAGTTCCACAAACATCCCACAAAATCTCCTCAATATCCAACAAAATTCAAGAAAAATCCCACAAAATTCTCTAAATCTTCTCAAAACACGGCCAAATTCCGGAAAAATCCCACAGAATCTCCACAAATTCCCACAGAATACATGAAAAATCCCTGATAATTCGTCAGTTCTCTACAGAATCTCTCCAAATTCCAGAAAAGTCCCTCAAAGTTCCACAAACATCCCACAAATTCTCCCTAATATCCAACAAAATTCCAGGAAAAATCCCACAAAATTCCCTAAATCTTCTCAAAACACGACCGAATTCTAGAAAAATATCCCACCAAATCTCCACAAATTCCCACAAAATATATGAGAAATCCATCAAGATCCCTAAATCGCCTCAATATCCCACAAAATCACACAAAAATCCCACAAAACCTCCACAAGTTTCCACAAAATCTAAGAAAAATTCCTCAAAATTCTTCAAGTCTCCTCAGAATCCCACACAATTCCAGAAAAAACACACAAAATTCCAGAGAAGTCCCACAAAACTCCCTAAATCATTTCAAAAACCTACCAGTTCACAGGAATGTCCCACAAAATCTCCACCAATTCCCAGAACATCCCACAAAAATCTCGCAAAAATCCCTAACACTTCTGAAAACTCGACCAAATTCCAGAAACGCCCCATAAAATCAGCACAGTTTCCCACAAAATTCAAGAAAAAACACCACAAAATTCCCTAAACCTTTTCAAAATACCACAAAATTCTTGAAAAGCCCCACCAAATTCCAGAAACATCCCACAAAATGTCCTCAATACCCAACAAAATCCCAGAAAAGTCCCACAAAATTCCCTAAATCTTCTGAAAACTCTACCAAATTCCAGAAAAATCCCACCAAATCTCCACAAATTCCCACAGAATACATGAAAAATCCCTGATAATTCGTCAGTTCTCTACAGAATCTCACCAAATTCCAGAAAAGTCCCTCAAAGTTCCACAAACATCCCACAAAAATCTCACAAAAATCCCTAACACTTCTGAAAACTCGACCAAATTCCAGAAACGCCCCATAAAATCAGCACAGTTTCCCACAAAATTCAAGAAAAAACACCACAAAATTCCCTAAACCTTTTCAAAATACCACAAAATTCTTGAAAAGCCCCACCAAATTCCAGAAACATCCCACAAAATGTCCCCAATACCCAACAAAATCCCAGAAAAATCCCACAAAATTCCCTAAATTTTCTCAAAACACAACCAAAATTCCAGAAAAATCCCACCGAATCTCCACAAATTCCCACAGAATACATGAAAAATCCCTGATAATTCGTCAGTTCTCTACAGAATCTCACCAAATTCCAGAAAAGTCCCTCAAAGTTCCACAAACATCCCACAAAATCTCCTCAATATCCAACAAAATTCAAGAAAAATCCCACAAAATTCTCTAAATCTTCTCAAAACACGGCCAAATTCCGGAAAAATCCCACCAAATCTCCACAAATTCCCACAGAATACATGAAAAATCCCTGATAATTCGTCAGTTCTCTACAGAATCTCACCAAATTCCAGAAAAGTCCCTCAAAGTTCCACAAACATCCCACAAATTCTCCCTAATATCCAACAAAATTCCAGGAAAAATCCCACAAAATTCCCTAAATCTTCTCAAAACACGACCAAATTCTAGAAAAATATCCCACCAAATCTCCACAAATTCCCACAAAATATATGAGAAATCCCTCAAGATCCCTAAATCGCCTCAATATCCCACAAAATCACACAAAAATCACACAAAACCTCCACAAGTTTCCACAAAATCTAAGAAAAATTCCTCAAAATTCTTCAAGTCTCCTCAGAATCCCACACAATTCCAGAAAAAACACACAAAATTCCAGAGAAGTCCCACAAAACTCCCTCAATCATTTCAAAAACCTACCAGTTCACAGGAATGTCCCACAAAATCTCCACCAATTCCCAGAACATCCCACAAAAATCTCGCAAAAATCCCTAACACTTCTGAAAACTCGACCAAATTCCAGAAACGCCCCATAAAATCAGCACAGTTTCCCACAAAATTCAAGAAAAAACACCACAAAATTCCCTAAACCTTTTCAAAATACCACAAAATTCTTGAAAAGCCCCACCAAATTCCAGAAACATCCCACAAAATGTCCTCAATACCCAACAAAATCCCAGAAAACTCCCACAAAATTCCCTAAATCTTCTGAAAACTCTACCAAATTCCAGAAAAATCCCACCAAATCTCCACAAATTCCCACAGAATACATGAAAAATCCCTGATAATTCGTCAGTTCTCTACAGAATCTCACCAAATTCCAGAAAAGTCCCTCAAAGTTCCACAAACATCCCACAAAAATCTCACAAAAATCCCTAACACTTCTGAAAACTCGACCAAATTCCAGAAACGCCCCATAAAATCAGCACAGTTTCCCACAAAATTCAAGAAAAAACACCACAAAATTCCCTAAACCTTTTCAAAATACCACAAAATTCTTGAAAAGCCCCACCAAATTCCAGAAACATCCCACAAAATGTCCCCAATACCCAACAAAATCCCAGAAAAATCACACAAAATTCCCTAAATTTTCTCAAAACACAACCAAAATTCCAGAAAAATCCCACCGAATCTCCACAAATTCCCACAGAATACATGAAAAATCCCTGATAATTCGTCAGTTCTCTACAGAATCTCACCAAATTCCAGAAAAGTCCCTCAAAGTTCCACAAACATCCCACAAAATCTCCTCAATATCCAACAAAATTCAAGAAAAATCCCACAAAATTCTCTAAATCTTCTCAAAACTCTACCAAATTCCAGAAAAATCCCACAGAATCTCCACAAATTCCCACAGAATACATGAAAAATCCCTGATAATTCGTCAGTTCTCTACAGAATCTCTCCAAATTCCAGAAAAGTCCCTCAAAGTTCCACAAACATCCCACAAATTCTCCCTAATATCCAACAAAATTCCAGGAAAAATCCCACAAAATTCCCTAAATCTTCTCAAAACACGACCAAATTCTAGAAAAATATCCCACCAAATCTCCACAAATTCCCACAAAATATATGAGAAATCCATCAAGATCCCTAAATCGCCTCAATATCCCACAAAATCACACAAAAATCACACAAAACCTCCAGAAGTTTCCACAAAATCTAAGAAAAATTCCTCAAAATTCTTCAAGTCTCCTCAGAATCCCACACAATTCCAGAAAAAACACACAAAATTCCAGAGAAGTCCCACAAAACTCCCTAAATCATTTCAAAAACCTACCAGTTCACAGGAATGTCCCACAAAATCTCCACCAATTCCCAGAACATCCCACAAAAATCTCGCAAAAATCCCTAACACTTCTGAAAACTCGACCAAATTCCAGAAACGCCCCATAAAATCAGCACAGTTTCCCACAAAATTCAAGAAAAAACACCACAAAATTCCCTAAACCTTTTCAAAATACCACAAAATTCTTGAAAAGCCCCACCAAATTCCCGAAACATCCCACAAAATGTCCTCAATACCCAACAAAATCCCAGAAAAGTCCCACAAAATTCCCTAAATCTTCTCAAAACTCTACCAAATTCCAGAAAAATCCCACAGAATCTCCACAAATTCCCACAGAATACATGAAAAATCCCTGATAATTCGTCAGTTCTCTACAGAATCTCACCAAATTCCAGAAAAGTCCCTCAAAGTTCCACAAGCATCCCACAAAATCTCCTCAATATCCAACAAAATTCCAGGAAAAATCCCACAAAATTCCCTAAATCTTCTCAAAACACGACCAAATTCTAGAAAAATATCCCACCAAATCTCCACAAATTCCCACAAAATATATGAGAAATCCATCAAGATCCCTAAATCGCCTCAATATCCCACAAAATCACACAAAAATCACACAAAACCTCCACAAGTTTCCACAAAATCTAAGAAAAATTCCTCAAAATTCTTCAAGTCTCCTCAGAATCCCACACAATTCCAGAACAACCCCACCAAATTCCAGAGAAATCCCACAGAATCTCCACAAATTCCCACAGAATACATGAAAAATCCCTGATAATTCGTCAATTCTCTACAGAATCTCACCAAATTCCAGAAAAGTAACTCAAAGTTCCACAAGCATCCCACAAAATCTCCCTAATATCCAACAAAATTCCAGGAAAAATCTCACAAAATTCCCTAAATCTTCTGAAAACTTGAACAAATTCCAGAAACGCCCCATAAAATCAGCACAGTTTCCCACAAAATTCAAGAAAAAACACCACAAAATTCCCTAAATCTTCTCAAAACACGACCAAATTCTAGAAAATTATCCCACCAAATCTCCACAAATTCCCACAAAATACATGAGAAATCCCTCAAGATCCCTAAATCTCCTCAATATCCCACAAAATCACACAAAAATCACCCAAAACCTCCACAAGTTTCCACAAAATCTAAGAAAAATTCCTCAAAATTCTTTAAGTCTCCTCAGAATCCCACACAATTCCAGAAAAAACACACAAAATTCCAGAGAAGTCCCACAAAACTCCCTCAATCATTTCAAAACCCTACCAATTCACAGGAATGTCCCACAAAATCTCCACCAATTCCCAGAACATCCCACAGAAATCCCACAAAAATCCCTAAATCTTCTGAAAACTCGACCAAATTCCAGAAACGCCCCATAAAATCAGCACAGTTTCCCACAAAATTCAAGAAAAAACACCACAAAATTCCCTAAACCTTTTCAAAATACCACAAAATTCTTGAAAAGCCCCACCAAATTCCCGAAACATCCCACAAAATGTCCTCTATACCCAACAAAATCCCAGAAAAGTCCCACAAAATTCCCTAAATCTTCTCTAAACTCTACCAAATTCCAGAAAAATCCCACAGAATCTCCACAAATTCCCACAGAATACATGAAAAATCCCTGATAATTCGTCAGTTCTCTACAGAATCTCACCAAATACCAGAAAAGTCCCTCAAAGTTCCACAAGCATCCCACAAAATCTCCTCAATATCCAACAAAATTCCAGGAAAAATCCCACAAAATTCCCTAAATCTTCTCAAAACACGACCAAATTCTAGAAAAATATCCCACCAAATCTCCACAAAATCCCACAAAATACATGAAAAATCCCTCAAGATCCCTAAATCGCCACAATATCCCACAAAATCCCACAAAAATCACACAAAACCTCCACAAGTTTCCACCAAATCTAAGAAAAATTCCTCAAAATTCTTCAAGTCTCCTCAGAATCCCACACAATTCCAGAAAAAACACACAAAATTCCAGAGAAATCCCACAGAATCTCCACAAATTCCCACAGAATACATGAAAAATCCCTGATAATTCGTCAGTTCTCTACAGAATCTCACCAAATTCCAGAAAAGTCCCTCAAAGTTCCACAAACATCCCACGAAATCTCCTCAATATCGAACAAAATTCAAGAAAAATCCCACAAAATTCTCTAAATCTTCTCAAAACACGGCCAAAATGCACAAAAATCCCACCAAATCTCCACAAATTCCCACAGAATACATGAAAAATCCCTGATAATTCGTCAATTCTCTACAGAATCTCACCAAATTCCAGAAAAGTAACTCAAAGTTCCACAAGCATCCCACAAAATCTCCCTAATATCCAACAAAATTCCAGGAAAAATCTCACAAAATTCCCTAAATCTTCTGAAAACTTGAACAAATTCCAGAAACGCCCCATAAAATCAGCACAGTTTCCCCCAAAATTCAAGAAAAAACACCACAAAATTCCCTAAATCTTCTCAAAACACGACCAAATTCTAGAAAATTATCCCACCAAATCTCCACAAATTCCCACAAAATACATGAGAAATCCCTCAAGATCCCTAAATCTCCTCAATATCCCACAAAATCACACAAAAATCACCCAAAACCTCCACAAGTTTCCACAAAATCTAAGAAAAATTCCTCAAAATTCTTCAAGTCTCCTCAGAATCCCACACAATTCCAGAAAAAACACACAAAATTCCAGAGAAGTCCCACAAAACTCCCTCAATCATTTCAAAACCCTACCAATTCACAGGAATGTCCCACAAAATCTCCACCAATTCCCAGAACATCCCACAGAAATCCCACAAAAATCCCTAAATCTTCTGAAAACTCGACCAAATTCCAGAAACGCCCCATAAAATCAGCACAGTTTCCCACAAAATTCAAGAAAAAACACCACAAAATTCCCTAAACCTTTTCAAAATACCACAAAATTCTTGAAAAGCCCCACCAAATTCCAGAAACATCCCACAAAATGTCCCCAATACCCAACAAAATCCCAGAAAAATCACACAAAATTCCCTAAATTTTCTCAAAACACAACCAAAATTCCAGAAAAATCCCACCGAATCTCCACAAATTCCCACAGGATACATGAAAAATCCCTGATAATTCGTCAGTTCTCTACAGAATCTCACCAAATTCCAGAAAAGTCCCTCAAAGTTCCACAAACATCCCACAAAATCTCCTCAATATCCAACAAAATTCAAGAAAAATCCCACAAAATTCTCTAAATCTTCTCAAAACTCTACCAAATTCCAGAAAAATCCCACAGAATCTCCACAAATTCCCACAGAATACATGAAAAATCCCTGATAATTCGTCAGTTCTCTACAGAATCTCTCCAAATTCCAGAAAAGTCCCTCAAAGTTCCACAAACATCCCACAAATTCTCCCTAATATCCAACAAAATTCCAGGAAAAATCCCACAAAATTCCCTAAATCTTCTCAAAACACGACCAAATTCTAGAAAAATATCCCACCAAATCTCCACAAATTCCCACAAAATATATGAGAAATCCATCAAGATCCCTAAATCGCCTCAATATCCCACAAAATCACACAAAAATCACACAAAACCTCCACAAGTTTCCACAAAATCTAAGAAAAATTCCTCAAAATTCTTCAAGTCTCCTCAGAATCCCACACAATTCCAGAAAAAACACACAAAATTCCAGAGAAGTCCCACAAAACTCCCTAAATCATTTCAAAAACCTACCAGTTCACAGGAATGTCCCACAAAATCTCCACCAATTCCCAGAACATCCCACAAAAATCTCGCAAAAATCCCTAACACTTCTGAAAACTCGACCAAATTCCAGAAACGCCCCATAAAATCAGCACAGTTTCCCACAAAATTCAAGAAAAAACACCACAAAATTCCCTAAACCTTTTCAAAACACCACAAAATTCCCTAAATCTTCTCAAAACACGGCCAAATTTTGGAAAAATCCCACAGAATCTCCACAAATTCCCACAGAATACATGAAAAATCCCTGATAATTCGTCAGTTCTCTACAGAATCTCACCAAATTCCAGAAAAGTCCCTCAAAGTTCCACAAACATCCCACAAATTCTCCCTAATATCCAACAAAATTCCAGGAAAAATCCCACAAAATTCCCTAAATCTTCTCAAAACACGACCAAATTCTAGAAAAATATCCCACCAAATCTCCACAAATTCCCACAAAATATATGAGAAATCCATCAAGATCCCTAAATCGCCTCAATATCCCACAAAATCACACAAAAATCACACAAAACCTCCACAAGTTTCCACAAAATCTAAGAAAAATTCCTCAAAATTCTTCAAGTCTCCTCAAAACCACACAAAGTCCTTGAAAAGGCCCACCAAATTCCAGAAAAATCCCACAGAATCTCCACAAATTCCCACAAAAATCTAAAACAAATTCCTCAAAATTCTTCAAGTCTCCTCAGAATCCCACACAATTCCAGAAAAACCCCACCAAATTCCAGAGAAATCCCACAGAATCTCCACAAATTCCCACAGAATACATGAAAAATTCCTGATAATTCGTCAGTTCTCTACAGAATCTCACCAAATTCCAGAAAAGTCCCTCATAGTTCCACAAACATCCCACAAAATCTCCTCGATATCGAACAAAATTCAAGAAAAATCCCACAAAATTCTCTAAATCTTCTCAAAACACGGCCAAAATGCACAAAAATCCCACCAAATCTCCACAAATTCCCACAGAATACATGAAAAATCCCTGATAATTCGTCAGTTCTCTACAGAATCTCACCAAATACCAGAAAAGTCCCCCAAAGTTCCACAAGCCTCCCACAAAATCTCCTCAATATCCAACAAAATTCCAGGAAAAATCTCACACAATTCCCTAAATCTTCTGAAAACTTGACCAAATTCCAGAAACGCCCCATAAAATCAGCACAGTTTCCCACAAAATTCAAGAAAAAACAACATAAAATTCCCTAAATCTTCTCAAAACTCTACCAAATTCCAGAAAAATCCCACCAAATCTCCACAAATTCCCACAGAATACATGAAAAATCCCTGATAATTCGTCAGTTCTCTACAGAATCTCACCAAATTCCAGAAAAGTCCCTCAAAGTTCCACAAACATCCCACAAAAATCTCACAAAAATCCCTAACACTTCTGAAAACTCGACCAAATTCCAGAAACGCCCCATAAAATCAGCACAGTTTCCCACAAAATTCAAGAAAAAACACCACAAAATTCCCTAAACCTTTTCAAAATACCACAAAATTCTTGAAAAGCCCCACCAAATTCCAGAAACATCCCACAAAATGTCCCCAATACCCAACAAAATCCCAGAAAAATCACACAAAATTCCCTAAATTTTCTCAAAACACAACCAAAATTCCAGAAAAATCCCACCGAATCTCCACAAATTCCCACAGAATACATGAAAAATCCCTGATAATTCGTCAGTTCTCTACAGAATCTCACCAAATTCCAGAAAAGTCCCTCAAAGTTCCACAAACATCCCACAAAATCTCCTCAGTATCCAACAAAATTCAAGAAAAATCCCACAAAATTCTCTAAATCTTCTCAAAACACGGCCAAAATGCACAAAAATCCCACAGAATCTCCACAAATTCCCACAGAATACATGAAAAATCCCTGATAATTCGTCAGTTCTCTACAGAATCTCTCCAAATTCCAGAAAAGTCCCTCAAAGTTCCACAAACATCCCACAAATTCTCCCTAATATCCAACAAAATTCCAGGAAAAATCCCACAAAATTCCCTAAATCTTCTCAAAACACGACCAAATTCTAGAAAAATATCCCACCAAATCTCCACAAATTCCCACAAAATATATGAGAAATCCATCAAGATCCCTAAATCGCCTCAATATCCCACAAAATCACACAAAAATCACACAAAACCTCCACAAGTTTCCACAAAATCTAAGAAAAATTCCTCAAAATTCTTCAAGTCTCCCTAGAATCCCACACAATTCCAGAAAAAACACACAAAATTCCAGAGAAGTCCCACAAAACTCCCTAAATCATTTCAAAAACCTACCAGTTCACAGGAATGTCCCAAAAAATCTCCACCAATTCCCAGAACATCCCACAAAAATCTCGCAAAAATCCCTAACACTTCTGAAAACTCGACCAAATTCCAGAAACGCCCCATAAAATCAGCACAGTTTCCCACAAAATTCAAGAAAAAACACCACAAAATTCCCTAAACCTTTTCAAAATACCACAAAATTCTCTAAATCTTCTCAAAACACGGCCAAATTCCGGAAAAATCCCACAGAATCTCCACAAATTCCCACAGAATACATGAAAAATCCCTGATAATTCGTCAGTTCTCTACAGAATCTCACCAAATTCCAGAAAAGTCCCTCAAAGTTCCACAAACATCCCACAAATTCTCCCTAATATCCAACAAAATTCCAGGAAAAATCCCACAAAATTCCCTAAATCTTCTCAAAACACGACCAAATTCTAGAAAAATATCCCACCAAATCTCCACAAATTCCCACAAAATATATGAGAAATCCATCAAGATCCCTAAATCGCCTCAATATCCCACAAAATCACACAAAAATCACACAAAACCTCCACAAGTTTCCACAAAATCTAAGAAAAATTCCTCAAAATTCTTCAAGTCTCCTCAGAATCCCACACAATTCCAGAAAAAACACACAAAATTCCAGAGAAGTCCCACAAAACTCCCTAAATCATTTCAAAAACCTACCAGTTCACAGGAATGTCCCACAAAATCTCCACCAATTCCCAGAACATCCCACAAAAATCTCGCAAAAATCCCTAACACTTCTGAAAACTCGACCAAATTCCAGAAACGCCCCATAAAATCAGCACAGTTTCCCACAAAATTCAAGAAAAAACACCACAAAATTCCCTAAACCTTTTCAAAATACCACAAAATTCCCTAAATCTTCTCAAAACACGGCCAAATTTTGGAAAAATCCCACAGAATCTCCACAAATTCCCACAGAATACATGAAAAATCCCTGATAATTCGTCAGTTCTCTACAGAATCTCACCAAATTCCAGAAAAGTCCCTCAAAGTTCCACAAACATCCCACAAATTCTCCCTAATATCCAACAAAATTCCAGGAAAAATCCCACAAAATTCCCTAAATCCTCTCAAAACACGACCAAATTCTAGAAAAATATCCCACCAAATCTCCACAAATTCCCACAAAATATATGAGAAATCCATCAAGATCCCTAAATCGCCTCAATATCCCACAAAATCACACAAAAATCACACAAAACCTCCACAAGTTTCCACAAAATCTAAGAAAAATTCCTCAAAATTCTTCAAGTCTCCTCAGAATCCCACACAATTCCAGAAAAAACACACAAAATTCCAGAGAAGTCCCACAAAACTCCCTAAATCATTTCAAAAACCTACCAGTTCACAGGAATGTCCCACAAAATCTCCACCAATTCCCAGAACATCCCACAAAAATCTCGCAAAAATCCCTAACACTTCTGAAAACTCGACCAAATTACAGAAACGCCCCATAAAATCAGCACAGTTTCCCACAAAATTCAAGAAAAAACACCACAAAATTCCCTAAACCTTTTCAAAATACCACAAAATTCTTGAAAAGCCCCACCAAATTCCAGAAACATCCCACAAAATGTCCCCAATACCCAACAAAATCCCAGAAAAATCACACAAAATTCCCTAAATTTTCTCAAAACACAACCAAAATTCCAGAAAAATCCCACCGAATCTCCACAAATTCCCACAGCATACATGAAAAATCCCTGATAATTCGTCAGTTCTCTACAGAATCTCACCAAATTCCAGAAAAGTCCCTCAAAGTTCCACAAACATCCCACAAATTCTCCCTAATATCCAACAAAATTCCAGGAAAAATCCCACAAAATTCCCTAAATCTTCTCAAAACACGACCAAATTCTAGAAAAATATCCCACCAAATCTCCACAAATTCCCACAAAATATATGAGAAATCCATCAAGATCCCTAAATCGCCTCAATATCCCACAAAATCACACAAAAATCACACAAAACCTCCACAAGTTTCCACAAAATCTAAGAAAAATTCCTCAAAATTCTTCAAGTCTCCTCAGAATCCCACACAATTCCAGAAAAAACACACAAAATTCCAGAGAAGTCCCACAAAACTCCCTAAATCATTTCAAAAACCTACCAGTTCACAGGAATGTCCCACAAAATCTCCACCAATTCCCAGAACATCCCACAAAAATCTCGCAAAAATCCCTAACACTTCTGAAAACTCGACCAAATTCCAGAAACGCCCCATAAAATCAGCACAGTTTCCCACAAAATTCAAGAAAAAACACCACAAAATTCCCTAAACCTTTTCAAAATACCACAAAATTCTCTAAATCTTCTCAAAACTCGGCCAAATTCCGGAAAAATCCCACAGAATCTCCACAAATTCCCACAGAATACATGAAAAATCCCTGATAATTCGTCAGTTCTCTACAGAATCTCACCAAATTCCAGAAAAGTCCCTCAAAGTTCCACAAACATCCCACAAATTCTCCCTAATATCCAACAAAATTCCAGGAAAAATCCCACAAAATTCCCTAAATCTTCTCAAAACACGACCAAATTCTAGAAAAATATCCCACCAAATCTCCACAAATTCCCACAAAATATATGAGAAATCCATCAAGATCCCTAAATCGCCTCAATATCCCACAAAATCACACAAAAATCACACAAAACCTCCACAAGTTTCCACAAAATCTAAGAAAAATTCCTCAAAATTCTTCAAGTCTCCTCAGAATCCCACACAATTCCAGAAAAAACACACAAAATTCCAGAGAAGTCCCACAAAACTCCCTAAATCATTTCAAAAACCTACCAGTTCACAGGAATGTCCCACAAAATCTCCACCAATTCCCAGAACATCCCACAAAAATCTCGCAAAAATCCCTAACACTTCTGAAAACTCGACCAAATTCCAGAAACGCCCCATAAAATCAGCACAGTTTCCCACAAAATTCAAGAAAAAACACCACAAAATTCCCTAAACCTTTTCAAAATACCACAAAATTCTCTAAATCTTCTCAAAACACGGCCAAATTCCGGAAAAATCCCACAGAATCTCCACAAATTCCCACAGAATACATGAAAAATCCCTGATAATTCGTCAGTTCTCTACAGAATCTCACCAAATTCCAGAAAAGTCCCTCAAAGTTCCACAAACATCCCACAAATTCTCCCTAATATCCAACAAAATTCCAGGAAAAATCCCACAAAATTCCCTAAATCTTCTCAAAACACGACCAAATTCTAGAAAAATATCCCACCAAATCTCCACAAATTCCCACAAAATATATGAGAAATCCATCAAGATCCCTAAATCGCCTCAATATCCCACAAAATCACACAAAAATCACACAAAACCTCCACAAGTTTCCACAAAATCTAAGAAAAATTCCTCAAAATTCTTCAAGTCTCCTCAGAATCCCACACAATTCCAGAAAAAACACACAAAATTCCAGAGAAGTCCCACAAAACTCCCTAAATCATTTCAAAAACCTACCAGTTCACAGGAATGTCCCACAAAATCTCCACCAATTCCCAGAACATCCCACAAAAATCTCGCAAAAATCCCTAACACTTCTGAAAACTCGACCAAATTCCAGAAACGCCCCATAAAATCAGCACAGTTTCCCACAAAATTCAAGAAAAAACACCACAAAATTCCTTAAACCTTTTCAAAATACCACAAAATTCTTGAAAAGCCCCACCAAATTCCAGAAACATCCCACAAAATGTCCTCAATACCCAACAAAATCCCAGAAAAGTCCCACAAAATTCCCTAAATCTTCTCAAAACTCTACCAAATTCCAGAAAAATCCCACCAAATCTCCACAAATTCCCACAGAATACATGAAAAATCCCTGATAATTCGTCAGTTCTCTACAGAATCTCACCAAATTCCAGAAAAGTCCCTCAAAGTTCCACAAACATCCCACAAAAATCTCACAAAAATCCCTAACACTTCTGAAAACTCGACCAAATTCCAGAAACGCCCCATAAAATCAGCACAGTTTCCCACAAAATTCAAGAAAAAACACCACAAAATTCCCTAAACCTTTTCAAAATACCACAAAATTCTTGAAAAGCCGCACCAAATTCCAGAAACATCCCACAAAATGTCCCCAATACCCAACAAAATCCCAGAAAAATCACACAAAATTCCCTAAATTTTCTCAAAACACAACCAAAATTCCAGAAAAATCCCACCGAATCTCCACAAATTCCCACAGAATACATGAAAAATCCCTGAAAATTCGTCAGTTCTCTACAGAATCTCACCAAATTCCAGAAAAGTCCCTCAAAGTTCCACAAACATCCCACAAAATCTCCTCAATATCGAACAAAATTCAAGAAAAATCCCACAAAATTCTCTAAATCTTCTCAAAACACGACCAAATTCTAGAAAAATATCCCACCAAATCTCCACAAATTCCCACAAAATATATGAGAAATCCATCAAGATTTCTAAATCGCATATATCCCACAAAATCCCACAAAAATCACACAAAACCTCCACAAGTTTCCACAAAATCTAAGAAAAATTCCTCAAAATTCTTCAAGTCTCCTCAAAACCACACAAAGTCCTTGAAAAGGCCCACCAAATTCCAGAAAAATCCCACAGAATCTCCACAAATTCCCACAAAAATCTAAAACGAATTCCTCAAAATTCTTCAAGTCTCCTCAGAATCCCACACAATTCTAGAAAAACCCCACCAAATTCCAGAGAAATCCCACAGAATCTCCACAAATTCCCACAGAATACATGAAAAATCCCTGATAATTCGTCAGTTCTCTACAGAATCTCACCAAATTCCAGAAAAGTCCCTCAAAGTTCCACAAAAATCTCACAAAATCTCCTCAATATCGAACAAAATTCAAGAAAAATCCCACAAAATTCTCTAAATCTTCTCAAAACACGGCCAAAATGCACAAAAATCCCACAGAATCTCCACAAATTCCCACAGAATACATGAAAAATCCCTGATAATTCGTCAGTTCTCTACAGAATCTCTCCAAATTCCAGAAAAGTCCCTCAAAGTTCCACAAACATCCCACAAATTCTCCCTAATATCCAACAAAATTCCAGGAAAAATCCCACAAAATTCCCTAAATCTTCTCAAAACACGACCAAATTCTAGAAAAATATCCCACCAAATCTCCACAAATTCCCACAAAATATATGAGAAATCCATCAAGATCCCTAAATCGCCTCAATATCCCACAAAATCACACAAAAATCACACAAAACCTCCACAAGTTTCCACAAAATCTAAGAAAAATTCCTCAAAATTCTTCAAGTCTCCTCAGAATCCCACACAATTCCAGAAAAAACACACAAAATTCCAGAGAAGTCCCACAAAACTCCCTAAATCATTTCAAAAACCTACCAGTTCACAGGAATGTCCCACAAAATCTCCACCAATTCCCAGAACATCCCACAAAAATCTCGCAAAAATCCCTAAATCTTCTGAAAACTCAACCAAATTCCAGAAACGCCCCATAAAATCAGCACAGTTTCCCACAAAATTCAAGAAAAAACACCACAAAATTCCCTAAACCTTTTCAAAATACCACAAAATTCTCTAAATCTTCTCAAAACACGGCCAAATTCCGGAAAAATCCCACAGAATCTCCACAAATTCCCACAGAATACATGAAAAATCCCTGATAATTCGTCAGTTCTCTACAGAATCTCTCCAAATTCCAGAAAAGTCCCTCAAAGTTCCACAAACATCCCACAAATTCTCCCTAATATCCAACAAAATTCCAGGAAAAATCCCACAAAATTCCCTAAATCTTCTCAAAACACGACCAAATTCTAGAAAAATATCCCACCAAATCTCCACAAATTCCCACAAAATATATGAGAAATCCATCAAGATCCCTAAATCGCCTCAATATCCCACAAAATCACACAAAAATCACACAAAACCTCCACAAGTTTCCACAAAATCTAAGAAAAATTCCTCAAAATTCTTCAAGTCTCCTCAGAATCCCACACAATTCCAGAAAAAACACACAAAATTCCAGAGAAGTCCCACAAAACTCCCTAAATCATTTCAAAAACCTACCAGTTCACAGGAATGTCCCACAAAATCTCCACCAATTCCCAGAACATCCCACAAAAATCTCGCAAAAATCCCTAACACTTCTGAAAACTCGACCAAATTCCAGAAACGCCCCATAAAATCAGCACAGTTTCCCACAAAATTCAAGAAAAAACACCACAAAATTCCCTAAACCTTTTCAAAATACCACAAAATTCCCTAAATCTTCTCAAAACACGGCCAAATTTTGGAAAAATCCCACAGAATCTCCACAAATTCCCACAGAATACATGAAAAATCCCTGATAATTCGTCAGTTCTCTACAGAATCTCACCAAATTCCAGAAAAGTCCCTCAAAGTTCCACAAGCCTCCCACAAATTCTCCCTAATATCCAACAAAATTCCAGGAAAAATCCCACAAAATTCCCTAAATCTTCTCAAAACACGACCAAATTCTAGAAAAATATCCCACCAAATCTCCACAAATTCCCACAAAATATATGAGAAATCCATCAAGATCCCTAAATCGCCTCAATATCCCACAAAATCACACAAAAATCACACAAAACCTCCACAAGTTTCCACAAAATCTAAGAAAAATTCCTCAAAATTCTTCAAGTCTCCTCAAAACCACACAAAGTCCTTGAAAAGGCCCACCAAATTCCAGAAAAATCCCACAGAATCTCCACAAATTCCCACAAAAATCTAAAACAAATTCCTCAAAATTCTTCAAGTCTCCTCAGAATCCCACACAATTCCAGAAAAACCCCACCAAATTCCAGAGAAATCCCACAGAATCTCCACAAATTCCCACAGAATACATGAAAAATTCCTGATAATTCGTCAGTTCTCTACAGAATCTCACCAAATTCCAGAAAAGTCCCTCATAGTTCCACAAACAGCCCACAAAATCTCCTCGATATCGAACAAAATTCAAGAAAAATCCCACAAAATTCTCTAAATCTTCTCAAAACACGGCCAAAATGCACAAAAATCCCACCAAATCTCCACAAATTCCCACAGAATACATGAAAAATCCCTGATAATTCGTCAGTTCTCTACAGAATCTCACCAAATACCAGAAAAGTCCCCCAAAGTTCCACAAGCCTCCCACAAAATCTCCTCAATATCCAACAAAATTCCAGGAAAAATCTCACACAATTCCCTAAATCTTCTGAAAACTTGACCAAATTCCAGAAACGCCCCATAAAATCAGCACAGTTTCCCACAAAATTCAAGAAAAAACAACATAAAATTCCCTAAATCTTCTCAAAACTCTACCAAATTCCAGAAAAATCCCACCAAATCTCCACAAATTCCCACAGAATACATGAAAAATCCCTGATAATTCGTCAGTTCTCTACAGAATCTCACCAAATTCCAGAAAAGTCCCTCAAAGTTCCACAAACATCCCACAAAAATCTCACAAAAATCCCTAACACTTCTGAAAACTCGACCAAATTCCAGAAACGCCCCATAAAATCAGCACAGTTTCCCACAAAATTCAAGAAAAAACACCACAAAATTCCCTAAACCTTTTCAAAATACCACAAAATTCTTGAAAAGCCCCACCAAATTCCAGAAACATCCCTCAAAATGTCCCCAATACCCAACAAAATCCCAGAAAAATCCCACAAAATTCCCTAAATTTTCTCAAAACACAACCAAAATTCCAGAAAAATCCCACCGAATCTCCACAAATTCCCACAGAATACATGAAAAATCCCTGATAATTCGTCAGTTCTCTACAGAATCTCACCAAATTCCAGAAAAGTCCCTCAAAGTTCCACAAACATCCCACAAAATCTCCTCAATATCCAACAAAATTCAAGAAAAATCCCACAAAATTCTCTAAATCTTCTCAAAACACGGCCAAAATGCACAAAAATCCCACAGAATCTCCACAAATTCCCACAGAATACATGAAAAATCCCTGATAATTCGTCAGTTCTCTACAGAATCTCTCCAAATTCCAGAAAAGTCCCTCAAAGTTCCACAAACATCCCACAAATTCTCCCTAATATCCAACAAAATTCCAGGAAAAATCCCACAAAATTCCCTAAATCTTCTCAAAACACGACCAAATTCTAGAAAAATATCCCACCAAATCTCCACAAATTCCCACAAAATATATGAGAAATCCATCAAGATCCCTAAATCGCCTCAATATCCCACAAAATCACACAAAAATCACACAAAACCTCCACAAGTTTCCACAAAATCTAAGAAAAATTCCTCAAAATTCTTCAAGTCTCCTCAGAATCCCACACAATTCCAGAAAAAACACACAAAATTCCAGAGAAGTCCCACAAAACTCCCTAAATCATTTCAAAAACCTACCAGTTCACAGGAATGTCCCACAAAATCTCCACCAATTCCCAGAACATCCCACAAAAATCTCGCAAAAATCCCTAACACTTCTGAAAACTCGACCAAATTCCAGAAACGCCCCATAAAATCAGCACAGTTTCCCACAAAATTCAAGAAAAAACACCACAAAATTCCCTAAACCTTTTCAAAATACCACAAAATTCTTGAAAAGCCCCACCAAATTCCCGAAACATCCCACAAAATGTCCTCAATACCCAACAAAATCCCAGAAAAGTCCCACAAAATTCCCTAAATCTTCTCAAAACTCTACCAAATTCCAGAAAAATCCCACAGAATCTCCACAAATTCCCACAGAATACATGAAAAATCCCTGATAATTCGTCAGTTCTCTACAGAATCTCACCAAATACCAGAAAAGTCCCTCAAAGTTCCACAAGCATCCCACAAAATCTCCTCAATATCCAACAAAATTCCAGGAAAAATCCCACAAAATTCCCTAAATCTTCTCAAAACACGACCAAATTCTAGAAAAATATCCCACCAAATCTCCACAAAATCCCACAAAATACATGAAAAATCCCTCAAGATCCCTAAATCGCCACAATATCCCACAAAATCCCACAAAAATCACACAAAACCTCCACAAGTTTCCACAAAATCTAAGAAAAATTCCTCAAAATTCTTCAAGTCTCCTCAGAATCCCACACAATTCCAGAACAACCCCACCAAATTCCAGAGAAATCCCACAGAATCTCCACAAATTCCCACAGAATACATGAAAAATCCCTGATAATTCGTCAATTCTCTACAGAATCTCACCAAATTCCAGAAAAGTCCCTCAAAGTTCCACAAGCATCCCACAAAATCTCCCTAATATCCAACAAAATTCCAGGAAAAATCTCACAAAATTCCCTAAATCTTCTGAAAACTTGAACAAATTCCAGAAACGCCCCATAAAATCAGCACAGTTTCCCACAAAATTCAAGAAAAAACACCACAAAATTCCCTAAATCTTCTCAAAACACGACCAAATTCTAGAAAAATATCCCACCAAATCTCCACAAAATCCCACAAAATACATGAGAAATCCCTCAAGATCCCTAAATCTCCTCAATATCCCACAAAATCCCACAAAAATCACACAAAACCTCCACAAGTTTCCACCAAATCTAAGAAAAATTCCTCAAAATTCTTTAAGTCTCCTCAGAATCCCACACAATTCCAGAAAAAACACACAAAATTCCAGAGAAGTCCCACAAAACTCCCTCAATCATTTCAAAACCCTACCAATTCACAGGAATGTCCCACAAAATCTCCACCAATTCCCAGAACATCCCACAGAAATCCCACAAAAATCCCTAAATCTTCTGAAAACTCGACCAAATTCCAGAAACGCCCCATAAAATCAGCACAGTTTCCCACAAAATTCAAGAAAAAACACCACAAAATTCCCTAAACCTTTTCAAAATACCACAAAATTCTTGAAAAGCCCCACCAAATTCCCGAAACATCCCACAAAATGTCCTCTATACCCAACAAAATCCCAGAAAAGTCCCACAAAATTCCCTAAACCTTCTCTAAACTCTACCAAATTCCAGAAAAATCCCACAGAATCTCCACAAATTCCCACAGAATACATGAAAAATCCCTGATAATTCGTCAGTTCTCTACAGAATCTCACCAAATACCAGAAAAGTCCCTCAAAGTTCCACAAGCATCCCACAAAATCTCCTCAATATCCAACAAAATTCCAGGAAAAATCCCACAAAATTCCCTAAATCTTCTCAAAACACGACCAAATTCTAGAAAAATATCCCACCAAATCTCCACAAAATCCCACAAAATACATGAAAAATCCATCAAGATCCCTAAATCGCCTCAATATCCCACAAAATCACACAAAAATCACACAAAACCTCCACAAGTTTCCACAAAATCTAAGAAAAATTCCTCAAAATTCTTCAAGTCTCCTCAGAATCCCACACAATTCCAGAAAAAACACACAAAATTCCAGAGAAGTCCCACAAAACTCCCTAAATCATTTCAAAAACCTACCAGTTCACAGGAATGTCCCACAAAATCTCCACCAATTCCCAGAACATCCCACAAAAATCTCGCAAAAATCCCTAACACTTCTGAAAACTCGACCAAATTCCAGAAACGCCCCATAAAATCAGCACAGTTTCCCACAAAATTCAAGAAAAAACACCACAAAATTCCCTAAACCTTTTCAAAATACCACAAAATTCTCTAAATCTTCTCAAAACACGGCCAAATTCCGGAAAAATCCCACAGAATATCCACAAATTCCCACAGAATACATGAAAAATCCCTGATAATTCGTCAGTTCTCTACAGAATCTCACCAAATTCCAGAAAAGTCCCTCAAAGTTCCACAAACATCCCACAAATTCTCCCTAATATCCAACAAAATTCCAGGAAAAATCCCACAAAATTCCCTAAATCTTCTCAAAACACGACCAAATTCTAGAAAAATATCCCACCAAATCTCCACAAATTCCCACAAAATATATGAGAAATCCATCAAGATCCCTAAATCGCCTCAATATCCCACAAAATCACACAAAAATCACACAAAACCTCCACAAGTTTCCACAAAATCTAAGAAAAATTCCTCAAAATTCTTCAAGTCTCCTCAAAACCACACAAAGTCCTTGAAAAGGCCCACCAAATTCCAGAAAAATCCCACAGAATCTCCACAAATTCCCACAAAAATCTAAAACAAATTACTCAAAATTCTTCAAGTTACCTCAGAATCCCACACAATTCCAGAAAAACCCCACCAAATTCCAGAGAAATCCCACAGAATCTCCACAAATTCCCACAGAATACATGAAAAATTCCTGAAAATTCGTCAGTTCTCTACAGAATCTCACCAAATTCCAGAAAAGTCCCTCATAGTTCCACAAACATCCCACAAAATCTCCTCGATATCGAACAAAATTCAAGAAAAATCCCACAAAATTCTCTAAATCTTCTCAAAACACGGCCAAAATGCACAAAAATCCCACCAAATCTCCACAAATTCCCACAGAATACATGAAAAATCCCTGATAATTCGTCAGTTCTCTACAGAATCTCACCAAATACCAGAAAAGTCCCCCAAAGTTCCACAAGCCTCCCACAAAATCTCCTCAATATCCAACAAAATTCCAGGAAAAATCTCACACAATTCCCTAAATCTTCTGAAAACTTGACCAAATTCCAGAAACGCCCCATAAAATCAGCACAGTTTCCCACAAAATTCAAGAAAAAACAACATAAAATTCCCTAAATCTTCTCAAAACTCTACCAAATTCCAGAAAAATCCCACCGAATCTCCACAAATTCCCACAGAATACATGAAAAATCCCTGATAATTCGTCAGTTCTCTACAGAATCTCACCAAATTCCAGAAAAGTCCCTCAAAGTTCCACAAACATCCCACAAAAATCTCACAAAAATCCCTAACACTTCTGAAAACTCGACCAAATTCCAGAAACGCCCCATAAAATCAGCACAGTTTCCCACAAAATTCAAGAAAAAACACCACAAAATTCCCTAAACCTTTTCAAAATACCACAAAATTCTTGAAAAGCCCCACCAAATTCCAGAAACATCCCACAAAATGTCCCCAATACCCAACAAAATCCCAGAAAAATCACACAAAATTCCCTAAATTTTCTCAAAACACAACCAAAATTCCAGAAAAATCCCACCGAATCTCCACAAATTCCCACAGAATACATGAAAAATCCCTGATAATTCGTCAGTTCTCTACAGAATCTCACCAAATTCCAGAAAAGTCCCTCAAAGTTCCACAAACATCCCACAAAATCTCCTCAGTATCCAACAAAATTCAAGAAAAATCCCACAAAATTCTCTAAATCTTCTCAAAACACGGCCAAAATGCACAAAAATCCCACAGAATCTCCACAAATTCCCACAGAATACATGAAAAATCCCTGATAATTCGTCAGTTCTCTACAGAATCTCTCCAAATTCCAGAAAAGTCCCTCAAAGTTCCACAAACATCCCACAAATTCTCCCTAATATCCAACAAAATTCCAGGAAAAATCCCACAAAATTCCCTAAATCTTCTCAAAACACGACCAAATTCTAGAAAAATATCCCACCAAATCTCCACAAATTCCCACAAAATATATGAGAAATCCATCAAGATCCCTAAATCGCCTCAATATCCCACAAAATCACACAAAAATCACACAAAACCTCCACAAGTTTCCACAAAATCTAAGAAAAATTCCTCAAAATTCTTCAAGTCTCCCTAGAATCCCACACAATTCCAGAAAAAAAACACAAAATTCCAGAGAAGTCCCACAAAACTCCCTCAATCATTTCAAAAACCTACCAGTTCACAGGAATGTCCCAAAAAATCTCCACCAATTCCCAGAACATCCCACAAAAATCTCGCAAAAATCCCTAACACTTCTGAAAACTCGACCAAATTCCAGAAACGCCCCATAAAATCAGCACAGTTTCCCACAAAATTCAAGAAAAAACACCACAAAATTCCCTAAACCTTTTCAAAATACCACAAAATTCTCTAAATCTTCTCAAAACACGGCCAAATTCCGGAAAAATCCCACAGAATCTCCACAAATTCCCACAGAATACATGAAAAATCCCTGATAATTCGTCAGTTCTCTACAGAATCTCACCAAATTCCAGAAAAGTCCCTCAAAGTTCCACAAACATCCCACAAATTCTCCCTAATATCCAACAAAATTCCAGGAAAAATCCCACAAAATTCCCTAAATCTTCTCAAAACACGACCAAATTCTAGAAAAATATCCCACCAAATCTCCACAAATTCCCACAAAATATATGAGAAATCCATCAAGATCCCTAAATCGCCTCAATATCCCACAAAATCACACAAAAATCACACAAAACCTCCACAAGTTTCCACAAAATCTAAGAAAAATTCCTCAAAATTCTTCAAGTCTCCTCAGAATCCCACACAATTCCAGAAAAAACACACAAAATTCCAGAGAAGTCCCACAAAACTCCCTAAATCATTTCAAAAACCTACCAGTTCACAGGAATGTCCCACAAAATCTCCACCAATTCCCAGAACATCCCACAAAAATCTCGCAAAAATCCCTAACACTTCTGAAAACTCGACCAAATTCCAGAAACGCCCCATAAAATCAGCACAGTTTCCCACAAAATTCAAGAAAAAACACCACAAAATTCCCTAAACCTTTTCAAAATACCACAAAATTCCCTAAATCTTCTCAAAACACGGCCAAATTTTGGAAAAATCCCACAGAATCTCCACAAATTCCCACAGAATACATGAAAAATCCCTGATAATTCGTCAGTTCTCTACAGAATCTCACCAAATTCCAGAAAAGTCCCTCAAAGTTCCACAAACATCCCACAAATTCTCCCTAATATCCAACAAAATTCCATGAAAAATCCCACAAAATTCCCTAAATCTTCTCAAAACACGACCAAATTCTAGAAAAATATCCCACCAAATCTCCACAAATTCCCACAAAATATATGAGAAATCCATCAAGATCCCTAAATCGCCTCAATATCCCACAAAATCACACAAAAATCACACAAAACCTCCACAAGTTTCCACAAAATCTAAGAAAAATTCCTCAAAATTCTTCAAGTCTCCTCAGAATCCCACACAATTCCAGAAAAAACACACAAAATTCCAGAGAAGTCCCACAAAACTCCCTAAATCATTTCAAAAACCTACCAGTTCACAGGAATGTCCCACAAAATCTCCACCAATTCCCAGAACATCCCACAAAAATCTCGCAAAAATCCCTAACACTTCTGAAAACTCGACCAAATTCCAGAAACGCCCCATAAAATCAGCACAGTTTCCCACAAAATTCAAGAAAAAACACCACAAAATTCCCTAAACCTTTTCAAAATACCACAAAATTCTTGAAAAGCCCCACCAAATTCCAGAAACATCCCACAAAATGTCCCCAATACCCAACAAAATCCCAGAAAAATCACACAAAATTCCCTAAATTTTCTCAAAACACAACCAAAATTCCAGAAAAATCCCACCGAATCTCCACAAATTCCCACAGCATACATGAAAAATCCCTGATAATTCGTCAGTTCTCTACAGAATCTCACCAAATTCCAGAAAAGTCCCTCAAAGTTCCACAAACATCCCACAAATTCTCCCTAATATCCAACAAAATTCCAGGAAAAATCCCACAAAATTCCCTAAATCTTCTCAAAACACGACCAAATTCTAGAAAAATATCCCACCAAATCTCCACAAATTCCCACAAAATATATGAGAAATCCATCAAGATCCCTAAATCGCCTCAATATCCCACAAAATCACACAAAAATCACACAAAACCTCCACAAGTTTCCACAAAATCTAAGAAAAATTCCTCAAAATTCTTCAAGTCTCCTCAGAATCCCACACAATTCCAGAAAAAACACACAAAATTCCAGAGAAGTCCCACAAAACTCCCTAAATCATTTCAAAAACCTACCAGTTCACAGGAATGTCCCACAAAATCTCCACCAATTCCCAGAACATCCCACAAAAATCTCGCAAAAATCCCTAACACTTCTGAAAACTCGACCAAATTCCAGAAACGCCCCATAAAATCAGCACAGTTTCCCACAAAATTCAAGAAAAAACACCACAAAATTCCCTAAACCTTTTCAAAATACCACAAAATTCTCTAAATCTTCTCAAAACACGGCCAAATTCCGGAAAAATCCCACAGAATCTCCACAAATTCCCACAGAATACATGAAAAATCCCTGATAATTCGTCAGTTCTCTACAGAATCTCACCAAATTCCAGAAAAGTCCCTCAAAGTTCCACAAACATCCCACAAATTCTCCCTAATATCCAACAAAATTCCAGGAAAAATCCCACAAAATTCCCTAAATCTTCTCAAAACACGACCAAATTCTAGAAAAATATCCCACCAAATCTCCACAAATTCCCACAAAATATATGAGAAATCCATCAAGATCCCTAAATCGCCTCAATATCCCACAAAATCACACAAAAATCACACAAAACCTCCACAAGTTTCCACAAAATCTAAGAAAAATTCCTCAAAATTCTTCAAGTCTCCTCAGAATCCCACACAATTCCAGAAAAAACACACAAAATTCCAGAGAAGTCCCACAAAACTCCCTAAATCATTTCAAAAACCTACCAGTTCACAGGAATGTCCCACAAAATCTCCACCAATTCCCAGAACATCCCACAAAAATCTCGCAAAAATCCCTAACACTTCTGAAAACTCGACCAAATTCCAGAAACGCCCCATAAAATCAGCACAGTT
Organism: Cyanistes caeruleus; assembly: GCF_971803275.1. Lineage (NCBI taxonomy): Eukaryota > Metazoa > Chordata > Aves > Passeriformes > Paridae > Cyanistes > Cyanistes caeruleus. The sequence continues at coordinate 68,128,491 of NC_141705.1, forward strand.
TCCCACAAAATTCAAGAAAAAACACCACAAAATTCCCTAAACCTTTTCAAAATACCACAAAATTCCCTAAATCTTCTCAAAACACGGCCAAATTTTGGAAAAATCCCACAGAATCTCCACAAATTCCCACAGAATACATGAAAAATCCCTGATAATTCGTCAGTTCTCTACAGAATCTCACCAAATTCCAGAAAAGTCCCTCAAAGTTCCACAAACATCCCACAAATTCTCCCTAATATCCAACAAAATTCCAGGAAAAATCCCACAAAATTCCCTAAATCTTCTCAAAACACGACCAAATTCTAGAAAAATATCCCACCAAATCTCCACAAATTCCCACAAAATATATGAGAAATCCATCAAGATCCCTAAATCGCCTCAATATCCCACAAAATCACACAAAAATCACACAAAACCTCCACAAGTTTCCACAAAATCTAAGAAAAATTCCTCAAAATTCTTCAAGTCTCCTCAGAATCCCACACAATTCCAGAAAAAACACACAAAATTCCAGAGAAGTCCCACAAAACTCCCTAAATCATTTCAAAAACCTACCAGTTCACAGGAATGTCCCACAAAATCTCCACCAATTCCCAGAACATCCCACAAAAATCTCGCAAAAATCCCTAACACTTCTGAAAACTCGACCAAATTCCAGAAACGCCCCATAAAATCAGCACAGTTTCCCACAAAATTCAAGAAAAAACACCACAAAATTCCCTAAACCTTTTCAAAATACCACAAAATTCTTGAAAAGCCCCACCAAATTCCAGAAACATCCCACAAAATGTCCCCAATACCCAACAAAATCCCAGAAAAATCACACAAAATTCCCTAAATTTTCTCAAAACACAACCAAAATTCCAGAAAAATCCCACCGAATCTCCACAAATTCCCACAGCATACATGAAAAATCCCTGATAATTCGTCAGTTCTCTACAGAATCTCACCAAATTCCAGAAAAGTCCCTCAAAGTTCCACAAACATCCCACAAATTCTCCCTAATATCCAACAAAATTCCAGGAAAAATCACACAAAATTCCCTAAATCTTCTCAAAACACGACCAAATTCTAGAAAAATATCCCACCAAATCTCCACAAATTCCCACAAAATATATGAGAAATCCATCAAGATCCCTAAATCGCCTCAATATCCCACAAAATCACACAAAAATCACACAAAACCTCCACAAGTTTCCACAAAATCTAAGAAAAATTCCTCAAAATTCTTCAAGTCTCCTCAGAATCCCACACAATTCCAGAAAAAACACACAAAATTCCAGAGAAGTCCCACAAAACTCCCTAAATCATTTCAAAAACCTACCAGTTCACAGGAATGTCCCACAAAATCTCCACCAATTCCCAGAACATCCCACAAAAATCTCGCAAAAATCCCTAACACTTCTGAAAACTCGACCAAATTCCAGAAACGCCCCATAAAATCAGCACAGTTTCCCACAAAATTCAAGAAAAAACACCACAAAATTCCCTAAACCTTTTCAAAATACCACAAAATTCTCTAAATCTTCTCAAAACACGGCCAAATTCCGGAAAAATCCCACAGAATCTCCACAAATTCCCACAGAATACATGAAAAATCCCTGATAATTCGTCAGTTCTCTACAGAATCTCACCAAATTCCAGAAAAGTCCCTCAAAGTTCCACAAACATCCCACAAATTCTCCCTAATATCCAACAAAATTCCAGGAAAAATCCCACAAAATTCCCTAAATCTTCTCAAAACACGACCAAATTCTAGAAAAATATCCCAACAAATCTCCACAAATTCCCACAAAATATATGAGAAATCCATCAAGATCCCTAAATCGCCTCAATATCCCACAAAATCACACAAAAATCACACAAAACCTCCACAAGTTTCCACAAAATCTAAGAAAAATTCCTCAAAATTCTTCAAGTCTCCTCAGAATCCCACACAATTCCAGAAAAAACACACAAAATTCCAGAGAAGTCCCACAAAACTCCCTAAATCATTTCAAAAACCTACCAGTTCACAGGAATGTCCCACAAAATCTCCACCAATTCCCAGAACATCCCACAAAAATCTCGCAAAAATCCCTAAATCTTCTGAAAACTCGACCAAATTCCAGAAACGCCCCATAAAATCAGCACAGTTTCCCACAAAATTCAAGAAAAAACACCACAAAATTCCCTAAACCTTTTCAAAATACCACAAAATTCTCTAAATCTTCTCAAAACACGGCCAAATTCCGGAAAAATCCCACAGAATCTCCACAAATTCCCACAGAATACATGAAAAATCCCTGATAATTCGTCAGTTCTCTACAGAATCTCACCAAATTCCAGAAAAGTCCCTCAAAGTTCCACAAACATCCCACAAATTCTCCCTAATATCCAACAAAATTCCAGGAAAAATCCCACAAAATTCCCTAAATCTTCTCAAAACACGACCAAATTCTAGAAAAATATCCCACCAAATCTCCACAAATTCCCACAAAATATATGAGAAATCCATCAAGATCCCTAAATCGCCTCAATATCCCACAAAATCACACAAAAATCACACAAAACCTCCACAAGTTTCCACAAAATCTAAGAAAAATTCCTCAAAATTCTTCAAGTCTCCTCAGAATCCCACACAATTCCAGAAAAAACACACAAAATTCCAGAGAAGTCCCACAAAACTCCCTAAATCATTTCAAAAACCTACCAGTTCACAGGAATGTCCCACAAAATCTCCACCAATTCCCAGAACATCCCACAAAAATCTCGCAAAAATCCCTAAATCTTCTGAAAACTCGACCAAATTCCAGAAACGCCCCATAAAATCAGCACAGTTTCCCACAAAATTCAAGAAAAAACACCACAAAATTCCCTAAACCTTTTCAAAATACCACAAAATTCTTGAAAAGCCCCACCAAATTCCAGAAACATCCCACAAAATGTCCCCAATACCCAATAAAATCCCAGAGAAATCACACAAAATTCCCTAAATTTTCTCAAAACACAACCAAAATTCCAGAAAAATCCCACCGAATCTCCACAAATTCCCACAGCATACATGAAAAATCCCTGAAAATTCGTCAGTTCTCTACAGAATCTCACCAAATTCCAGAAAAGTCCCTCAAAGTTCCACAAAAATCTCACAAAATCTCCTCAATATCGAACAAAATTCAAGAAAAATCCCACAAAATTCTCTAAATCTTCTCAAAACACGGCCAAAATGCACAAAAATCCCACAGAATCTCCACAAATTCCCACAGAATACATGAAAAATCCCTGATAATTCGTCAGTTCTCTACAGAATCTCTCCAAATTCCAGAAAAGTCCCTCAAAGTTCCACAAACATCCCACAAATTCTCCCTAATATCCAACAAAATTCCAGGAAAAATCCCACAAAATTCCCTAAATCTTCTCAAAACACGACCAAATTCTAGAAAAATATCCCACCAAATCTCCACAAATTCCCACAAAATATATGAGAAATCCATCAAGATCCCTAAATCGCCTCAATATCCCACAAAATCACACAAAAATCACACAAAACCTCCACAAGTTTCCACAAAATCTAAGAAAAATTCCTCAAAATTCTTCAAGTCTCCTCAGAATCCCACACAATTCCAGAAAAAACACACAAAATTCCAGAGAAGTCCCACAAAACTCCCTAAATCATTTCAAAAACCTACCAGTTCACAGGAATGTCCCACAAAATCTCCACCAATTCCCAGAACATCCCACAAAAATCTCGCAAAAATCCCTAACACTTCTGAAAACTCGACCAAATTCCAGAAACGCCCCATAAAATCAGCACAGTTTCCCACAAAATTCAAGAAAAAACACCACAAAATTCCCTAAACCTTTTCAAAATACCACAAAATTCTCTAAATCTTCTCAAAACACGGCCAAATTCCGGAAAAATCCCACAGAATCTCCACAAATTCCCACAGAATACATGAAAAATCCCTGATAATTCATCAGTTCTCTACAGAATCTCACCAAATTCCAGAAAAGTCCCTCAAAGTTCCACAAACATCCCACAAATTCTCCCTAATATCCAACAAAATTCCAGGAAAAATCCCACAAAATTCCCTAAATCTTCTCAAAACACGACCAAATTCTAGAAAAATATCCCACCAAATCTCCACAAATTCCCACAAAATATATGAGAAATCCATCAAGATCCCTAAATCGCCTCAATATCCCACAAAATCACACAAAAATCACACAAAACCTCCACAAGTTTCCACAAAATCTAAGAAAAATTCCTCAAAATTCTTCAAGTCTCCTCAGAATCCCACACAATTCCAGAAAAAACACACAAAATTCCAGAGAAGTCCCACAAAACTCCCTAAATCATTTCAAAAACCTACCAGTTCACAGGAATGTCCCACAAAATCTCCACCAATTCCCAGAACATCCCACAAAAATCTCGCAAAAATCCCTAACACTTCTGAAAACTCGACCAAATTCCAGAAACGCCCCATAAAATCAGCACAGTTTCCCACAAAATTCAAGAAAAAACACCACAAAATTCCCTAAACCTTTTCAAAATACCACAAAATTCTCTAAATCTTCTCAAAACACGGCCAAATTCCGGAAAAATCCCACAGAATCTCCACAAATTCCCACAGAATACATGAAAAATCCCTGATAATTCATCAGTTCTCTACAGAATCTCACCAAATTCCAGAAAAGTCCCTCAAAGTTCCACAAACATCCCACAAATTCTCCCTAATATCCAACAAAATTCCAGGAAAAATCCCACAAAATTCCCTAAATCTTCTCAAAACACGACCAAATTCTAGAAAAATATCCCACCAAATCTCCACAAATTCCCACAAAATATATGAGAAATCCATCAAGATCCCTAAATCGCCTCAATATCCCACAAAATCACACAAAAATCACACAAAACCTCCACAAGTTTCCACAAAATCTAAGAAAAATTCCTCAAAATTCTTCAAGTCTCCTCAGAATCCCACACAATTCCAGAAAAAACACACAAAATTCCAGAGAAGTCCCACAAAACTCCCTAAATCATTTCAAAAACCTACCAGTTCACAGGAATGTCCCACAAAATCTCCACCAATTCCCAGAACATCCCACAAAAATCTCGCAAAAATCCCTAACACTTCTGAAAACTCGACCAAATTCCAGAAACGCCCCATAAAATCAGCACAGTTTCCCACAAAATTCAAGAAAAAACACCACAAAATTCCTTAAACCTTTTCAAAATACCACAAAATTCTTGAAAAGCCCCACCAAATTCCAGAAACATCCCACAAAATGTCCTCAATACCCAACAAAATCCCAGAAAAGTCCCACAAAATTCCCTAAATCTTCTCAAAACTCTACCAAATTCCAGAAAAATCCCACCAAATCTCCACAAATTCCCACAGAATACATGAAAAATCCCTGATAATTCGTCAGTTCTCTACAGAATCTCACCAAATTCCAGAAAAGTCCCTCAAAGTTCCACAAACATCCCACAAAAATCTCACAAAAATCCCTAACACTTCTGAAAACTCGACCAAATTCCAGAAACGCCCCATAAAATCAGCACAGTTTCCCACAAAATTCAAGAAAAAACACCACAAAATTCCCTAAACCTTTTCAAAATACCACAAAATTCTTGAAAAGCCCCACCAAATTCCAGAAACATCCCACAAAATGTCCCCAATACCCAAAAAAATCCCAGAAAAATCACACAAAATTCCCTAAATTTTCTCAAAACACAACCAAAATTCCAGAAAAATCCCACCGAATCTCCACAAATTCCCACAGAATACATGAAAAATCCCTGAAAATTCGTCAGTTCTCTACAGAATCTCACCAAATTCCAGAAAAGTCCCTCAAAGTTCCACAAACATCCCACAAAATCTCCTCAATATCGAACAAAATTCAAGAAAAATCCCACAAAATTCTCTAAATCTTCTCAAAACACGACCAAATTCTAGAAAAATATCCCACCAAATCTCCACAAATTCCCACAAAATATATGAGAAATCCATCAAGATTTCTAAATCGCATATATCCCACAAAATCCCACAAAAATCACACAAAACCTCCACAAGTTTCCACAAAATCTAAGAAAAATTCCTCAAAATTCTTCAAGTCTCCTCAGAATCCCACACAATTCCAGAAAAAACACACAAAATTCCAGAGAAGTCCCACAAAACTCCCTAAATCATTTCAAAAACCTACCAGTTCACAGGAATGTCCCACAAAATCTCCACCAATTCCCAGAACATCCCACAAAAATCTCGCAAAAATCCCTAACACTTCTGAAAACTCGACCAAATTCCAGAAACGCCCCATAAAATCAGCACAGTTTCCCACAAAATTCAAGAAAAAACACCACAAAATTCCCTAAACCTTTTCAAAATACCACAAAATTCTTGAAAAGCCCCACCAAATTCCAGAAACATCCCACAAAATGTCCCCAATACCCAATAAAATCCCAGAGAAATCACACAAAATTCCCTAAATTTTCTCAAAACACAACCAAAATTCCAGAAAAATCCCACCGAATCTCCACAAATTCCCACAGCATACATGAAAAATCCCTGAAAATTCGTCAGTTCTCTACAGAATCTCACCAAATTCCAGAAAAGTCCCTCAAAGTTCCACAAAAATCTCACAAAATCTCCTCAATATCGAACAAAATTCAAGAAAAATCCCACAAAATTCTCTAAATCTTCTCAAAACACGGCCAAAATGCACAAAAATCCCACAGAATCTCCACAAATTCCCACAGAATACATGAAAAATCCCTGATAATTCGTCAGTTCTCTACAGAATCTCTCCAAATTCCAGAAAAGTCCCTCAAAGTTCCACAAACATCCCACAAATTCTCCCTAATATCCAACAAAATTCCAGGAAAAATCCCACAAAATTCCCTAAATCTTCTCAAAACACGACCAAATTCTAGAAAAATATCCCACCAAATCTCCACAAATTCCCACAAAATATATGAGAAATCCATCAAGATCCCTAAATCGCCTCAATATCCCACAAAATCACACAAAAATCACACAAAACCTCCACAAGTTTCCACAAAATCTAAGAAAAATTCCTCAAAATTCTTCAAGTCTCCTCAGAATCCCACACAATTCCAGAAAAAACACACAAAATTCCAGAGAAGTCCCACAAAACTCCCTAAATCATTTCAAAAACCTACCAGTTCACAGGAATGTCCCACAAAATCTCCACCAATTCCCAGAACATCCCACAAAAATCTCGCAAAAATCCCTAACACTTCTGAAAACTCGACCAAATTCCAGAAACGCCCCATAAAATCAGCACAGTTTCCCACAAAATTCAAGAAAAAACACCACAAAATTCCCTAAACCTTTTCAAAATACCACAAAATTCTCTAAATCTTCTCAAAACACGGCCAAATTCCGGAAAAATCCCACAGAATCTCCACAAATTCCCACAGAATACATGAAAAATCCCTGATAATTCATCAGTTCTCTACAGAATCTCACCAAATTCCAGAAAAGTACCTCAAAGTTCCACAAACATCCCACAAATTCTCCCTAATATCCAACAAAATTCCAGGAAAAATCCCACAAAATTCCCTAAATCTTCTCAAAACACGACCAAATTCTAGAAAAATATCCCACCAAATCTCCACAAATTCCCACAAAATATATGAGAAATCCATCAAGATCCCTAAATCGCCTCAATATCCCACAAAATCACACAAAAATCACACAAAACCTCCACAAGTTTCCACAAAATCTAAGAAAAATTCCTCAAAATTCTTCAAGTCTCCTCAGAATCCCACACAATTCCAGAAAAAACACACAAAATTCCAGAGAAGTCCCACAAAACTCCCTAAATCATTTCAAAAACCTACCAGTTCACAGGAATGTCCCACAAAATCTCCACCAATTCCCAGAACATCCCACAAAAATCTCGCAAAAATCCCTAACACTTCTGAAAACTCGACCAAATTCCAGAAACGCCCCATAAAATCAGCACAGTTTCCCACAAAATTCAAGAAAAAACACCACAAAATTCCTTAAACCTTTTCAAAATACCACAAAATTCTTGAAAAGCCCCACCAAATTCCAGAAACATCCCACAAAATGTCCTCAATACCCAACAAAATCCCAGAAAAGTCCCACAAAATTCCCTAAATCTTCTCAAAACTCTACCAAATTCCAGAAAAATCCCACCAAATCTCCACAAATTCCCACAGAATACATGAAAAATCCCTGATAATTCGTCAGTTCTCTACAGAATCTCACCAAATTCCAGAGAAGTCCCTCAAAGTTCCACAAACATCCCACAAAAATCTCACAAAAATCCCTAACACTTCTGAAAACTCGACCAAATTCCAGAAACGCCCCATAAAATCAGCACAGTTTCCCACAAAATTCAAGAAAAAACACCACAAAATTCCCTAAACCTTTTCAAAATACCACAAAATTCTTGAAAAGCCCCACCAAATTCCAGAAACATCCCACAAAATGTCCCCAATACCCAAAAAAATCCCAGAAAAATCACACAAAATTCCCTAAATTTTCTCAAAACACAACCAAAATTCCAGAAAAATCCCACCGAATCTCCACAAATTCCCACAGAATACATGAAAAATCCCTGAAAATTCGTCAGTTCTCTACAGAATCTCACCAAATTCCAGAAAAGTCCCTCAAAGTTCCACAAACATCCCACAAAATCTCCTCAATATCGAACAAAATTCAAGAAAAATCCCACAAAATTCTCTAAATCTTCTCAAAACACGACCAAATTCTAGAAAAATATCCCACCAAATCTCCACAAATTCCCACAAAATATATGAGAAATCCATCAAGATTTCTAAATCGCATATATCCCACAAAATCCCACAAAAATCACACAAAACCTCCACAAGTTTCCACAAAATCTTAGAAAAATTCCTCAAAATTCTTCAAGTCTCCTCAAAACCACACAAAGTCCTTGAAAAGGCCCACCAAATTCCAGAAAAATCCCACAGAATCTCCACAAATTCCCACAAAAATCTAAAACAAATTCCTCAAAATTCTTCAAGTCTCCTCAGACCCCCACACAATTCCAGAAAAACCACACCAAATTCCAGAAAAATCCCACCGAATCTCCACAAATTCCCACAGAATACATGAAAAATCCCTGATAATTTGTCAGTTCTCTACAGAATCTCACCAAATTCCAGAAAAGTCCCTCAAAGTTCCACAAACATCCCACAAAATCTCCTCAATATCGAACAAAATTCAAGAAAAATCCCACAAAATTCTCTAAATCTTCTCAAAACACGGCCAAAATCCTCAAAAATCCCACCAAATCTCCACAAATTCCCACAGAATACATGAAAAATCCCTGATAATTCGTCAGTTCTCTACAGAATCTCACCAAATACCAGAAAAGTCCCCCAAAGTTCCACAAGCCTCCCACAAAATCTCCCTAATATCCAACAAAATTCCAGGAAAAATCTCACACAATTCCCTAAATCTTCTGAAAACTTGACCAAATTCCAGAAACGCCCCATAAAATCAGCACAGTTTCCCACAAAATTCAAGAAAATACAACATAAAATTCCCTAAATCTTCTCAAAACTCTACCAAATTCCAGAAAAATCCCACCAAATCTCCACAAATTCCCACAGAATACATGAAAAATCCCTGATAATTCGTCAGTTCTCTACAGAATCTCACCAAATTCCAGAAAAGTCCCTCAAAGTTCCACCAACATCCCACAAAAATCTCACAAAAATCCCTAACACTTCTGAAAACTCGACCAAATTCCAGAAACGCCCCATAAAATCAGCACAGTTTCCCACAAAATTCAAGAAAAAACACCACAAAATTCCCTAAACCTTTTCAAAATACCACAAAATTCTTGAAAAGCCCCACCAAATTCCCGAAACATCCCACAAAATGTCCTCAATACCCAACAAAATCCCAGAAAAGTCCCACAAAATTCCCTAAATCTTCTCAAAACTCTACCAAATTCCAGAAAAATCCCACAGAATCTCCACAAATTCCCACAGAATACATGAAAAATCCCTGATAATTCGTCAGTTCTCTACAGAATCTCACCAAATTCCAGAAAAGTCCCTCAAAGTTCCACAAACATCCCACAAATTCTCCCTAATATCCAACAAAATTCCAGGAAAAATCCCACAAAATTCCCTAAATCTTCTCAAAACACGACCAAATTCTAGAAAAATATCCCACCAAATCTCCACAAATTCCCACAAAATATATGAGAAATCCATCAAGATCCCTAAATCGCCTCAATATCCCACAAAATCACACAAAAATCACACAAAACCTCCACAAGTTTCCACAAAATCTAAGAAAAATTCCTCAAAATTCTTCAAGTCTCCTCAGAATCCCACACAATTCCAGAAAAAACACACAAAATTCCAGAGAAGTCCCACAAAACTCCCTAAATCATTTCAAAAACCTACCAGTTCACAGGAATGTCCCACAAAATCTCCACCAATTCCCAGAACATCCCACAAAAATCTCGCAAAAATCCCTAACACTTCTGAAAACTCGACCAAATTCCAGAAACGCCCCATAAAATCAGCACAGTTTCCCACAAAATTCAAGAAAAAACACCACAAAATTCCCTAAACCTTTTCAAAATACCACAAAATTCTTGAAAAGCCCCACCAAATTCCAGAAACATCCCACAAAATGTCCCCAATACCCAATAAAATCCCGAGAAATCACACAAAATTCCCTAAATTTTCTCAAAACACAACCAAAATTCCAGAAAAATCCCACCGAATCTCCACAAATTCCCACAGCATACATGAAAAATCCCTGATAATTCGTCAGTTCTCTACAGAATCTCACCAAATTCCAGAAAAGTCCCTCAAAGTTCCACCAACATCCCACAAAAATCTCACAAAAATCCCTAACACTTCTGAAAACTCGACCAAATTCCAGAAACGCCCCATAAAATCAGCACAGTTTCCCACAAAATTCAAGAAAAAACACCACAAAATTCCCTAAACCTTTTCAAAATATCACAAAATTCTTGAAAAGCCCCACCAAATTCCCGAAACATCCCACAAAATGTCCTCAATACCCAACAAAATCCCAGAAAAGTCCCACAAAATTCCCTAAATCTTCTCAAAACTCTACCAAATTCCAGAAAAATCCCACCAAATCTCCACAAATTCCCACAGAATACATGAAAAATCCCTGATAATTCGTCAGTTCTCTACAGAATCTCACCAAATACCAGAAAAGTCCCTCAAATTTCCACAAGCATCCCACAAAATCTCCTCAATATCCAACAAAATTCCAGGAAAAATCCCACAAAATTCCCTAAATCTTCTCAAAACACGACCTAATTCTAGAAAAATATCCCACCAAATCTCCACAAAATCGCACAAAATACATGAAAAATCCCTCAAGATCCCTAAATCGCCACAATATCTCACAAAATCCCACAAAAATCACACAAAACCTCCACAAGTTTCCACAAAATCTAAGAAAAATTCCTCATAATTCTTCAAGTCTCCTCAAAACCACACAAAGTCCTTGAAAAGGCCCACCAAATTCCAGAAAAATCCCACAGAATCTCCACAAATTCCCACAAAAATCGAAAACAAATTCCTCAAAATTCTTCAAGTCTCCTCCGAATCCCACACAATTCCAGAAAAACCCCACAAAATTCCAGAGAAATCCCACAGAATCTCCACAAATTCCCACAGAATACATGAAAAATCCCTGATAATTTGTCAGTTCTCTACAGAATCTCACCAAATTCCAGAAAAGTCCCTCAAAGTTCCACAAACATCCCACAAATTCTCCCTAATATCCAACAAAATTCCAGGAAAAATCCCACAAAATTCCCTAAATCTTCTCAAAACACGACCAAATTCTAGAAAAATATCCCACCAAATCTCCACAAATTCCCACAAAATATATGAGAAATCCATCAAGATCCCTAAATCGCCTCAATATCCCACAAAATCACACAAAAATCACACAAAACCTCCACAAGTTTCCACAAAATCTAAGAAAAATTCCTCAAAATTCTTCAAGTCTCCTCAGAATCCCACACAATTCCAGAAAAAACACACAAAATTCCAGAGAAGTCCCACAAAACTCCCTAAATCATTTCAAAAACCTACCAGTTCACAGGAATGTCCCACAAAATCTCCACCAATTCCCAGAACATCCCACAAAAATCTCGCAAAAATCCCTAAATCTTCTGAAAACTCAACCAAATTCCAGAAACGCCCCATAAAATCAGCACAGTTTCCCACAAAATTCAAGAAAAAACACCACAAAATTCCCTAAACCTTTTCAAAATACCACAAAATTCTCTAAATCTTCTCAAAACACGGCCAAATTCCGGAAAAATCCCACAGAATCTCCACAAATTCCCACAGAATACATGAAAAATCCCTGATAATTCATCAGTTCTCTACAGAATCTCACCAAATTCCAGAAAAGTCCCTCAAAGTTCCACAAACATCCCACAAATTCTCCCTAATATCCAACAAAATTCCAGGAAAAATCCCACAAAATTCCCTAAATCTTCTCAAAACACGACCAAATTCTAGAAAAATATCCCACCAAATCTCCACAAATTCCCACAAAATATATGAGAAATCCATCAAGATCCCTAAATCGCCTCAATATCCCACAAAATCACACAAAAATCACACAAAACCTCCACAAGTTTCCACAAAATCTAAGAAAAATTCCTCAAAATTCTTCAAGTCTCCTCAGAATCCCACACAATTCCAGAAAAAACACACAAAATTCCAGAGAAGTCCCACAAAACTCCCTAAATCATTTCAAAAACCTACCAGTTCACAGGAATGTCCCACAAAATCTCCACCAATTCCCAGAACATCCCACAAAAATCTCGCAAAAATCCCTAACACTTCTGAAAACTCGACCAAATTCCAGAAACGCCCCATAAAATCAGCACAGTTTCCCACAAAATTCAAGAAAAAACACCACAAAATTCCTTAAACCTTTTCAAAATACCACAAAATTCTTGAAAAGCCCCACCAAATTCCAGAAACATCCCACAAAATGTCCTCAATACCCAACAAAATCCCAGAAAAGTCCCACAAAATTCCCTAAATCTTCTCAAAACTCTACCAAATTCCAGAAAAATCCCACCAAATCTCCACAAATTCCCACAGAATACATGAAAAATCCCTGATAATTCGTCAGTTCTCTACAGAATCTCACCAAATTCCAGAAAAGTCCCTCAAAGTTCCACAAACATCCCACAAAAATCTCACAAAAATCCCTAACACTTCTGAAAACTCGACCAAATTCCAGAAACGCCCCATAAAATCAGCACAGTTTCCCACAAAATTCAAGAAAAAACACCACAAAATTCCCTAAACCTTTTCAAAATACCACAAAATTCTTGAAAAGCCGCACCAAATTCCAGAAACATCCCACAAAATGTCCCCAATACCCAACAAAATCCCAGAAAAATCACACAAAATTCCCTAAATTTTCTCAAAACACAACCAAAATTCCAGAAAAATCCCACCGAATCTCCACAAATTCCCACAGAATACATGAAAAATCCCTGAAAATTCGTCAGTTCTCTACAGAATCTCACCAAATTCCAGAAAAGTCCCTCAAAGTTCCACAAACATCCCACAAAATCTCCTCAATATCGAACAAAATTCAGGAAAAATCCCACAAAATTCTCTAAATCTTCTCAAAACACGACCAAATTCTAGAAAAATATCCCACCAAATCTCCACAAATTCCCACAAAATATATGAGAAATCCATCAAGATTTCTAAATCGCATATATCCCACAAAATCCCACAAAAATCACACAAAACCTCCACAAGTTTCCACAAAATCTAAGAAAAATTCCTCAAAATTCTTCAAGTCTCCTCAAAACCACACAAAGTCCTTGAAAAGGCCCACCAAATTCCAGAAAAATCCCACAGAATCTCCACAAATTCCCACAAAAATCTAAAACAAATTCCTCAAAATTCTTCAAGTCTCCTCAGAATCCCACACAATTCCAGAAAAACCCCACCAAATTCCAGAGAAATCCCACCGAATCTCCACAAATTCCCACAGAATACATGAAAAATCCCTGATAATTCGTCAGTTCTCTACAGAATCTCACCAAATTCCAGAAAAGTCCCTCATAGTTCCACAAACATCCCACAAAATCTCCTCAATATCGAACAAAATTCAAGAAAAATCCCACAAAATTCTCTAAATCTTCTCAAAACACGGCCAAAATCCTCAAAAATCCGACCAAATCTCCACAAATTCCCACAGAATACATGAAAAATCCCTGATAATTCGTCAGTTCTCTACAGAATCTCACCAAATACCAGAAAAGTCCCCCAAAGTTCCACAAGCCTCCCACAAAATCTCCCTAATATCCAACAAAATTCCAGGAAAAATCTCACACAATTCCCTAAATCTTCTGAAAACTTGACCAAATTCCAGAAACGCCCCATAAAATCAGCACAGTTTCCCACAAAATTCAAGAAAATACAACATAAAATTCCCTAAATCTTCTCAAAACTCTACCAAATTCCAGAAAAATCCCACCAAATCTCCACAAATTCCCACAGAATACATGAAAAATCCCTGATAATTCGTCAGTTCTCTACAGAATCTCACCAAATTCCAGAAAAGTCCCTCAAAGTTCCACCAATTCCCACAAAAATCTCACAAAAATCCCTAACACTTCTGAAAACTCGACCAAATTCCAGAAACGCCCCATAAAATCAGCACAGTTTCCCACAAAATTCAAGAAAAAACACCACAAAATTCCCTAAACCTTTTCAAAATACCACAAAATTCTTGAAAAGCCCCACCAAATTCCCGAAACATCCCACAAAATGTCCTCAATACCCAACAAAATCCCAGAAAAGTCCCACAAAATTCCCTAAATCTTCTCAAAACTCTACCAAATTCCAGAAAAATCCCACAGAATCTCCACAAATTCCCACAGAATACATGACAAATCCCTGATAATTCGTCAGTTCTCTACAGAATCTCACCAAATACCAGAAAAGTCCCTCAAATTTCCACAAGCATCCCACAAAATCTCCTCAATATCCAACAAAATTCCAGGAAAAATCCCACAAAATTCCCTAAATCTTCTCAAAACACGACCTAATTCTAGAAAAATATCCCACCAAATCTCCACAAAATCCCACAAAATACATGAAAAATCCCTCAAGATCCCTAAATCGCCACAATATCCCACAAAATCCCACAAAAATCACACAAAACCTCCACAAGTTTCCACAAAATCTAAGAAAAATTCCTCATAATTCTTCAAGTCTCCTCAAAACCACACAAAGTCCTTGAAAAGGCCCACCAAATTCCAGAAAAATCCCACAGAATCTCCACAAATTCCCACAAAAATCGAAAACAAATTCCTCAAAATTCTTCAAGTCTCCTCCGAATCCCACACAATTCCAGAAAAACCCCACAAAATTCCAGAGAAATCCCACAGAATCTCCACAAATTCCCACAGAATACATGAAAAATCCCTGATAATTTGTCAGTTCTCTACAGAATCTCACCACATTCCAGAAAAGTCCCTCAAAGTTCCACAAACATCCCACAAATTCTCCCTAATATCCAACAAAATTCCAGGAAAAATCACACAAAATTCCCTAAATCTTCTCAAAACACGACCAAATTCTAGAAAAATATCCCACCAAATCTCCACAAATTCCCACAAAATATATGAGAAATCCATCAAGATCCCTAAATCGCCTCAATATCCCACAAAATCACACAAAAATCACACAAAACCTCCAGAAGTTTCCACAAAATCTAAGAAAAATTCCTCAAAATTCTTCAAGTCTCCTCAGAATCCCACACAATTCCAGAAAAAACACACAAAATTCCAGAGAAGTCCCACAAAACTCCCTAAATCATTTCAAAAACCTACCAGTTCACAGGAATGTCCCACAAAATCTCCACCAATTCCCAGAACATCCCACAAAAATCTCGCAAAAATCCCTAACACTTCTGAAAACTCGACCAAATTCCAGAAACGCCCCATAAAATCAGCACAGTTTCCCACAAAATTCAAGAAAAAACACCACAAAATTCCCTAAACCTTTTCAAAATACCACAAAATTCTCTAAATCTTCTCAAAACACGGCCAAATTCCGGAAAAATCCCACAGAATCTCCACAAATTCCCACAGAATACATGAAAAATCCCTGATAATTCGTCAGTTCTCTACAGAATCTCACCAAATTCCAGAAAAGTCCCTCAAAGTTCCACAAACATCCCACAAATTCTCCCTAATATCCAAAAAATTCCAGGAAAAATCCCACAAAATTCCCTAAATCTTCTCAAAACACGACCAAATTCTAGAAAAATATCCCACCAAATCTCCACAAATTCCCACAAAATATATGAGAAATCCATCAAGATCCCTAAATCGCCTCAATATCCCACAAAATCACACAAAAATCACACAAAACCTCCACAAGTTTCCACAAAATCTAAGAAAAATTCCTCAAAATTCTTCAAGTCTCCTCAGAATCCCACACAATTCCAGAAAAAACACACAAAATTCCAGAGAAGTCCCACAAAACTCCCTAAATCATTTCAAAAACCTACCAGTTCACAGGAATGTCCCACAAAATCTCCACCAATTCCCAGAACATCCCACAAAAATCTCGCAAAAATCCCTAACACTTCTGAAAACTCGACCAAATTCCAGAAACGCCCCATAAAATCAGCACAGTTTCCCACAAAATTCAAGAAAAAACACCACAAAATTCCCTAAACCTTTTCAAAATACCACAAAATTCCCTAAATCTTCTCAAAACACGGCCAAATTTTGGAAAAATCCCACAGAATCTCCACAAATTCCCACAGAATACATGAAAAATCCCTGATAATTCGTCAGTTCTCTACAGAATCTCACCAAATTCCAGAAAAGTCCCTCAAAGTTCCACAAACATCCCACAAATTCTCCCTAATATCCAACAAAATTCCAGGAAAAATCCCACAAAATTCCCTAAATCTTCTCAAAACACGACCAAATTCTAGAAAAATATCCCACCAAATCTCCACAAATTCCCACAAAATATATGAGAAATCCATCAAGATCCCTAAATCGCCTCAATATCCCACAAAATCACACAAAAATCACACAAAACCTCCACAAGTTTCCACAAAATCTAAGAAAAATTCCTCAAAATTCTTCAAGTCTCCTCAGAATCCCACACAATTCCAGAAAAAACACACAAAATTCCAGAGAAGTCCCACAAAACTCCCTAAATCATTTCAAAACCCGACCAATTCACAGGAATGTCCCACAAAATCTCCACCAATTCCCAGAACATCCCACAAAAATCTCGCAAAAATCCCTAACACTTCTGAAAACTCGACCAAATTCCAGAAACGCCCCATAAAATCAGCACAGTTTCCCACAAAATTCAAGAAAAAACACCACAAAATTCCCTAAACCTTTTCAAAATACCACAAAATTCTTGAAAAGCCCCACCAAATTCCAGAAACATCCCACAAAATGTCCCCAATACCCAATAAAATCCCAGAGAAATCACACAAAATTCCCTAAATTTTCTCAAAACACAACCAAAATTCCAGAAAAATCCCACCGAATCTCCACAAATTCCCACAGCATACATGAAAAATCCCTGATAATTCGTCAGTTCTCTACAGAATCTCACCAAATTCCAGAAAAGTCCCTCAAAGTTCCACAAAAATCTCACAAAATCTCCTCAATATCGAACAAAATTCAAGAAAAATCCCACAAAATTCTCTAAATCTTCTCAAAACACGGCCAAAATGCACAAAAATCCCACAGAATCTCCACAAATTCCCACAGAATACATGAAAAATCCCTGATAATTCGTCAGTTCTCTACAGAATCTCACCAAATTCCAGAAAAGTCCCTCAAAGTTCCACAAACATCCCACAAAAATCTCACAAAAATCCCTAACACTTCTGAAAACTCGACCAAATTCCAGAAACGCCCCATAAAATCAGCACAGTTTCCCACAAAATTCAAGAAAAAACACCACAAAATTCCCTAAACCTTTTCAAAATACCACAAAATTCTTGAAAAGCCGCACCAAATTCCAGAAACATCCCACAAAATGTCCCCAATACCCAACAAAATCCCAGAAAAATCACACAAAATTCCCTAAATTTTCTCAAAACACAACCAAAATTCCAGAAAAATCCCACCGAATCTCCACAAATTCCCACAGAATACATGAAAAATCCCTGAAAATTCGTCAGTTCTCTACAGAATCTCACCAAATTCCAGAAAAGTCCCTCAAAGTTCCACAAACATCCCACAAAATCTCCTCAATATCGAACAAAATTCAAGAAAAATCCCACAAAATTCTCTAAATCTTCTCAAAACACGACCAAATTCTAGAAAAATATCCCACCAAATCTCCACAAATTCCCACAAAATATATGAGAAATCCATCAAGATTTCTAAATCGCATATATCCCACAAAATCCCACAAAAATCACACAAAACCTCCACAAGTTTCCACAAAATCTAAGAAAAATTCCTCAAAATTCTTCAAGTCTCCTCAAAACCACACAAAGTCCTTGAAAAGGCCCACCAAATTCCAGAAAAATCCCACAGAATCTCCACAAATTCCCACAAAAATCTAAAACAAATTCCTCAAAATTCTTCAAGTCTCCTCAGAATCCCACACAATTCCAGAAAAACCCCACCAAATTCCAGAGAAATCCCACCGAATCTCCACAAATTCCCACAGAATACATGAAAAATCCCTGATAATTCGTCAGTTCTCTACAGAATCTCACCAAATTCCAGAAAAGTCCCTCATAGTTCCACAAACATCCCACAAAATCTCCTCAATATCCAACAAAATTCAAGAAAAATCCCACAAAATTCTCTAAATCTTCTCAAAACACGGCCAAAATCCTCAAAAATCCCACCAAATCTCCACAAATTCCCACAGAATACATGAAAAATCCCTGATAATTCGTCAGTTCTCTACAGAATCTCACCAAATACCAGAAAAGTCCCCCAAAGTTCCACAAGCCTCCCACAAAATCTCCCTAATATCCAACAAAATTCCAGGAAAAATCTCACACAATTCCCTAAATCTTCTGAAAACTTGACCAAATTCCAGAAACGCCCCATAAAATCAGCACAGTTTCCCACAAAATTCA
Organism: Cyanistes caeruleus; assembly: GCF_971803275.1. NCBI lineage: Eukaryota > Metazoa > Chordata > Aves > Passeriformes > Paridae > Cyanistes > Cyanistes caeruleus. Next base: position 68,147,636 of record NC_141705.1, read on the forward strand.
AGAAAATACAACATAAAATTCCCTAAATCTTCTCAAAACTCTACCAAATTCCAGAAAAATCCGACCAAATCTCCACAAATTCCCACAGAATACATGAAAAATCCCTGATAATTCGTCAGTTCTCTACAGAATCTCACCAAATTCCAGAAAAGTCCCTCAAAGTTCCACCAATTCCCACAAAAATCTCACAAAAATCCCTAACACTTCTGAAAACTCGACCAAATTCCAGAAACGCCCCATAAAATCAGCACAGTTTCCCACAAAATTCAAGAAAAAACACCACAAAATTCCCTAAACCTTTTCAAAATACCACAAAATTCTTGAAAAGCCCCACCAAATTCCCGAAACATCCCACAAAATGTCCTCAATACCCAACAAAATCCCAGAAAAATCACACAAAATTCCCTAAATCTTCTCAAAACTCTACCAAATTCCAGAAAAATCCCACAGAATCTCCACAAATTCCCACAGAATACATGAAAAATCCCTGATAATTCGTCAGTTCTCTACAGAATCTCACCAAATACCAGAAAAGTCCCTCAAATTTCCACAAGCATCCCACAAAATCTCCTCAATATCCAACAAAATTCCAGGAAAAATCCCACAAAATTCCCTAAATCTTCTCAAAACACGACCTAATTCTAGAAAAATATCCCACCAAATCTCCACAAAATCCCACAAAATACATGAAAAATCCCTCAAGATCCCTAAATCGCCTCAATATCCCACAAAATCACACAAAAATCACACAAAACCTCCACAAGTTTCCACAAAATCTAAGAAAAATTCCTCATAATTCTTCAAGTCTCCTCAAAACCACACAAAGTCCTTGAAAAGGCCCACCAAATTCCAGAAAAATCCCACAGAATCTCCACAAATTCCCACAAAAATCGAAAACAAATTCCTCAAAATTCTTCAAGTCTCCTCCGAATCCCACACAATTCCAGAAAAACCCCACAAAATTCCAGAGAAATCCCACAGAATCTCCACAAATTCCCACAGAATACATGAAAAATCCCTGATAATTTGTCAGTTCTCTACAGAATCTCACCAAATTCCAGAAAAGTCCCTCAAAGTTCCACAAACATCCCACAAATTCTCCCTAATATCCAACAAAATTCCAGGAAAAATCACACAAAATTCCCTAAATCTTCTCAAAACACGACCAAATTCTAGAAAAATATCCCACCAAATCTCCACAAATTCCCACAAAATACATGATAAATCCCTCAAGATCCCTAAATCGCCTCAATATCCCACAAAATCGCACAAAAAATACACAAAACCTCCTCAAGTTTTCACAAAATCTAAGTAAAATTCCTCAAAATTCTTCAAGTCTCCTCAAAACCACACAAAGTTCCTGAAAAGATCCACCAAATTCCAGAAAAATCCCACAGAATCTCCACAAATTCCCAAAAAAATCTAAATCAAATTCCTCAAAATTCTCCAAGTCTTTTCCGAATCCCACACAATTCCAGAAAAACCCCACCAAATTCCAGAGAAGTCCCACAAAACTCCCTAAATCATTTCAAAACCCTACCAATTCACAGGAATGTCCCACAAAATCTCTACCAATTCCCAGAACATCCCACAAAAATCTCACAAAAATCCCTAACACTTCTGAAAACTTGACCAAATTCCAGAAACGCCCCATAAAATCAGCACAGTTTCCCACAAAATTCAAGAAAAAACACCACAAAATTCCCAAAATCTTTTCAAAATACCACAAAATTCTTGAAAAGCCCCACCAAATTCCAGAAACATCCCACAAAATGTCCTCAATACCCAACAAAATCCCAGAAAAATCCCACAATATTCCCTAATTTTTCTCAAAACACAACCAAAATTCCAGAAAAATCCCACCGAATCTCCACAAATTCCCACAGAATACATGAAAAATCCCTGATAATTCGTCAGTTCTCTACAGAATCTCACCAAATTCCAGAAAAGTCCCTCAAAGTTCCACAAACATCCCACAAAATCTCCTCAATATCCAACAAAATTCAAGAAAAATCCCACAATATGCTCTAAATCTTCTCAAAACACGGCCAAAATCCTCAAAAATCCCACCGAATCTCCACAAATTCCCACAGAATACATGAAAAATCCCTGATAATTCGTCAGTTCTCTACAGAATCTCACCAAATTCCAGAAAGTCCCTCAAAGTTCCACAAACATCCCACAAAATCTCCCCAATGTCCAACAAAATTCCAGGAAAAATCCCACAATATTCCCTAAATCTTCTCAAAACTCTACCAAATTCCAGAAAAATATCCCACCAAATCTCCACAAATTCCCACAAAATACATGAGAAATCCCTCAAGATCCCTAAATCGCCTCAATATCCCACAAAATCACACAAAAATCACACAAAACCTCCACAAATTTCCACAAAATCTAAGAAAAATCCCTGAAAATTCTTCAAGTCTCCTCAAAACCACACAAAGTCCTTGAAAAGGCCCACCAAATTCCAGAAAAATCCCACAGAATCTCCACAAATTCCCACAAAATCTAAAACAAATTCCTCAAAATTCTCCAAGTCTCCTCAAAACCACACAATTCCAGAAAAACCCCACCAAATTCCAGAGAAGTCCCACAAAACTCCCTAAATCATTTCAAAACCCTACCAATTCACAGGAATGTCCCACAAAATCTCCACCAATTCCCAGAACATCCCACAAAAATCTCACAAAAATCCCTAAATCTTCTGAAAACTCGACCAAATTCCAGAAACGCCCCATAAAATCAGCACAGTTTCCCACAAAATTCAAGAAAAAACACCACAAAATTCCCTAAATCTTTTCAAAATACCACAAAATTCTTGAAAAGCCCCACCAAATTCCAGAAACATCCCACAAAATGTCCTCAATACCCAACAAAATCCCAGAAAAGTCACACAAAATTCCCTAAATCTTCTCAAAACTCTACCAAATTCCAGAAAAATCCCACCGAATCTCCACAAATTCCCACAGAATACATGACAAATCCCTGATAATTCGTCAGTTCTCTACAGAATCTCACCAAATTCCTAAAAAGTCCCTCAAAGTTCCACAAACATCCCACAAAATCTCCCCGGAATCCAATAAAATTCCAGGAAAAATCTCACAAAATTCCCTAAATCTTCTCAAAACATGGCCAAAATCCACAAAAATCCCACCGAATCTCCACAAATTCCCACAGAATACATGAAAATACTCCTGATAATTCGTCAGTTCTCTACAGAATCTCACCAAATTCCAGAAAAGTCCCTCAAAGTTCCACAAACATCCCACAAAATCTCCCTAATATCCAACAAAATTCCAGGAAAAATCTCACACAATTCCCTAAATCTTCTGAAAACTTGACCAAATTCCAGAAACGCCCAATAAAATCAGCACAGTTTCCCACAAAATTCAAGAAAAAACAACACAAAATTCCCTAAATCTTCTCAAAACTCTACCAAATTCCAGAAAAATCCCACCGAATCTCCACAAATTCCCACAGAATACATGAAAAATCCCTGATAATTCGTCAGTTCTCTACAGAATCTCACCAAATTCCAGAAAAGTCCCTCAAAGTTCCACAAACATACCACAAAATCTCCTCAATATCCAACAAAATCCCAGAAAAATCACACAAAATTCCCTAAATCTTCCCAAAACACGACCAAATTCTAGAAAAATATCCCACCAAATCTCCACAAAATCCCACAAAATACATGAAAAATCCCTCAAGATCCCGAAATCGCCTCAATATCCCATAAAATCCCACAAAAATCACACAAAACCTCCACAAGTTTCCACAAAATCTAAGAAAAATTCCTCAAAATTCTTCAAGTCTCCTCAGAATCCCACACAATTCCAGAAAAAACACACAAAATTCCAGACAAGTCCCACAAAACTCCCTAAATCATTTCAAAAACCTACCAGTTCACAGGAATGTCCCACAAAATCTCCACCAATTCCCAGAACATCCCACAAAAATCTCACAAAAATCCCTAACACTTCTGAAAACTCGACCAAATTCCAGAAACGCCCCATAAAATCAGCAGAGTTTCCCAGAAAATTCAAGAAAAAACACCACAAAATTCCCTAAACCTTTTCAAAATACCACAAAATCCTTGAAAAGCTCCACCAAATTCCAGAAACATCCCACAAAATGTCTTCAATACCCAACAAAATCCCAGAAAAATCCCACAAAATTCCCTAAATTTTCTCAAAACATAACCAAAATTCCAGAAAAATCCCACCGAATCTCCACAAATTCCCACAGAATACGTGAAAAATCCCTGAAAATTCGTCAGTTCTCTACAGAATCTCACCAAATTCCAGAAAAGTCCCTCAAAGTTCCACAAACATCCCACAAAATCTCCTCAATATCCAACAAAATTCAAGAAAAATCCCACAATATGCTCTAAATCTTCTCAAAACACGGCCAAAATCCTCAAAAATCCCACCGAATCTCCACAAATTCCCACAGAATACATGAAAAATCCCTGATAATTCGTCAGTTCTCTACAGAATCTCACCAAATTCCAGAAAAGTCCCTCAAAGTTCCACAAACATCCCACAAAATCTCCTCAATATCCAACAAAATCCCAGAAAAATCACACAAAATTCCCTAAATCTTCCCAAAACACGACCAAATTCTAGAAAAATATCCCACCAAATCTCCACAAAATCCCACAAAATACATGAAAAATCCCTCAAGATCCCGAAATCGCCTCAATATCCCACAAAATCCCACAAAAATCACACAAAACCTCCACAAGTTTCCACAAAATCTAAGAAAAATTCCTCAAAATTCTTCAAGTCTCCTCAAAACCACACAAAGTCCTTGAAAAGGCCCACCAAATTCCAGTAAAATCCCACAGATTCTCCACAAATTCCCACAAAATCTAAAACAAATTCCTCAAAATTCTCCAAGTCTCCTCAAAACCACACAATTCCAGAAAAACCCCACAAAATTCCAGAGAAGTCCCACAAAACTCCGTAAATCATTTCAAAACCCGACCAATTCACAGGAATGTCCCACAAAATCTCCACCAATTCCCAGAACATCCCACAAAAATCCCACAAAAATCCCTAAATCTTCTGAAAACTCGACCAAATTCCAGAAACGCCCCATAAAATCAGCACAGTTTCCCACAAAATTCAAGAAAAAACACCACAAAATTCCCTAAACCTTTTCAAAATACCACAAAATTCTTGAAAAGCCCCACCAAATTCCAGAAACATCCCACAAAATGTCCTCAATATCCAACAAAATCCCAGAAAAATCACACAAAATCCCCAAAATCTTCTCAAAACACGGCCAAAATCCACAAAAATCCCACCAAATCTCCACAAATTCCCACAAAATACATGAGAAATCCCTCAAGATCCCTAAATCGCCTCAATATCCCACAAAATCACACAAAAATCACACAAAACCTCCACAAGTTTCCACAAAATCTAAGAAAAATTCCTCAAAATTCTTCAAGTCTCCTCAAAACCACACAAAGTCCTTGAAAAGGCCCACCAAATTCCAGTAAAATCCCACAGATTCTCCACAAATTCCCACAAAATCTAAAACAAATTCCTCAAAATTCTCCAAGTCTCCTCAAAACCACACAATTCCAGAAGAACCCCAAAAATTCCAGAGAAGTCCCACAAAACTCCCTAAATCATTTCAAAACCCTACCAATTCACAGGAATGTCCCACAAAATCTCCACCAATTCCCAGAACATCCCACAAAAATCCCACAAAAATCCCTAAATCTTCTGAAAACTCGACCAAATTCCAGAAACGCCCCATAAAATCAGCACAGTTTCCCACAAAATTCAAGAAAAAACACCACAAAATTCCCTAAATCTTTTCAAAATACCACAAAATTCTTGAAAACCCCCACCAAATTCCAGAAACATCCCACAAAATGTCCTCAATATCCAACAAAATCCCAGAAAAAACACACAAAATTCCCTAAATCTTCTCAAAATACGGCCAAAATCCACAAAAATCCCACAAAATCTCCACAAATTCCCACAGAATACATGAAAAATCCCTGATAATTCATCAGTTCTCTACAGAATCTCACCAAATTCCAGAAGAGTCCCTCAAAGTTCCACAAACATCCCACAAAATCTCCCCAGTATCCAACAAAATTCAAGGAAAAATCTCACAAAATTCCCTAAATCTTCTCAAAACACGACCAAATTCTAGAAAAATATCCCACCAAATCTCCACAAAATCCCACAAAATACATGAAAAATCCCTCAAGATCCCTAAATCGCCTCAATATCCCACAAAATCACACAAAAATCACACAAAACCTCCACAAATTTCCACAAAATCTAAGAAAAATCCCTGAAAATTCTTCAAGTCTCCTCAAAACCACACAAAGTCCTTGAAAAGGCCCACCAAATTCCAGAAAAATCCCACAGAATCTCCACAAATTCCCACAAAATCTAAAACAAATTCCTCAAAATTCTCCAAGTCTCCTCAAAACCACACAATTCCAGAAAAACCCCACCAAATTCCAGAGAAGTCCCACAAAACTCCCTAAATCATTTCAAAACCCTACCAATTCACAGGAATGTCCCACAAAATCTCCACCAATTCCCAGAACATCCCACAAAAATCTCACAAAAATCCCTAAATCTTCTGAAAACTCGACCAAATTCCAGAAACGCCCCATAAAATCAGCACAGTTTCCCACAAAATTCAAGAAAAAACACCACAAAATTCCCTAAATCTTTTCAAAACAACAAAATTCTTGAAAAGCCCCACCAAATTCCAGAAACATCCCACAAAATGTCCTCAATACCCAACAAAATCCCAGAAAAGTCACACAAAATTCCCTAAATCTTCTCAAAACTCTACCAAATTCCAGAAAAATCCCACCAAATCTCCACAAATTCCCACAGAATACATGAAAAATCCCTGATAATTCGTCAGTTCTCTACAGAATCTCACCAAATTCCAGAAAAGTCCCTCAAAGTTCCACAAACATCCCACAAAAATCTCACAAAAATCCCTAACACTTCTGAAAACTCGACCAAATTCCAGAAACGCCCCATAAAATCAGCACAGTTTCCCACAAAATTCAAGAAAAAACACCACAAAATTCCCTAAACCTTTTCAAAATACCACAAAATTCTTGAAAAGCTCCACCAAATTCCAGAAACATCCCACAAAATGTCCCCAATACCCAAAAAAATCCCAGAAAAATCACACAAAATTCCCTAAATTTTCTCAAAACACAACCAAAATTCCAGAAAAATCCCACCGAATCTCCACAAATTCCCACAGAATACATGACAAATCCCTGATAATTCGTCAGTTCTCTACAGAATCTCACCAAATTCCTAAAAAGTCCCTCAAAGTTCCACAAACATCCCACAAAATCTCCCCGGAATCCAATAAAATTCCAGGAAAAATCTCACAAAATTCCCTAAATCTTCTCAAAACATGGCCAAAATCCACAAAAATCCCACCGAATCTCCACAAATTCCCACAGAATACATGAAAATACTCCTGATAATTCGTCAGTTCTCTACAGAATCTCACCAAATTCCAGAAAAGTCCCTCAAAGTTCCACAAACATCCCACAAAATCTCCCTAATATCCAACAAAATTCCAGGAAAAATCTCACACAATTCCCTAAATCTTCTGAAAACTTGACCAAATTCCAGAAACGCCCAATAAAATCAGCACAGTTTCCCACAAAATTCAAGAAAAAACAACACAAAATTCCCTAAATCTTCTCAAAACTCTACCAAATTCCAGAAAAATCCCACCGAATCTCCACAAATTCCCACAGAATACATGAAAAATCCCTGATAATTCGTCAGTTCTCTACAGAATCTCACCAAATTCCAGAAAAGTCCCTCAAAGTTCCACAAACATCCCACAAAATCTCCCCGGAATCCAATAAAATTCCAGGAAAAATCTCACAAAATTCCCTAAATCTTCTCAAAACATGGCCAAAATCCACAAAAATCCCACCGAATCTCCACAAATTCCCACAGAATACATGAAAAATCCCTGATAATTCATCAGTTCTCTACAGAATCTCACCAAATTCCAGAAAAGTCCCTCAAAGTTCCACAAACATCCCACAAAATCTCCCTAATATCCAACAAAATTCCAGGAAAAATCTCACACAATTCCCTAAATCTTCTAAAAACTTGACCAAATTCCAGAAACGCCCAATAAAATCAGCACAGTTTCCCACAAAATTCAAGAAAAAACAACACAAAATTCCCTAAATCTTCTCAAAACTCTACCAAATTCCAGAAAAATCCCACCGAATCTCCACAAATTCCCACAGAATACGTGAAAAATCCCTGAAAATTCGTCAGTTCTCTACAGAATCTCACCAAATTCCAGAAAAGTCCCTCAAAGTTCCACAAACATCCCACAAAATCTCCTCAATATCCAACAAAATTCAAGAAAAATCCCACAATATGCTCTAAATCTTCTCAAAACACGGCCAAAATCCTCAAAAATCCCACCGAATCTCCACAAATTCCCACAGAATACATGAAAAATCCCTGATAATTCGTCAGTTCTCTACAGAATCTCACCAAATTCCAGAAAAGTCCCTCAAAGTTCCACAAACATCCCACAAAATCTCCTCAATATCCAACAAAATCCCAGAAAAATCACACAAAATTCCCTAAATCTTCCCAAAACACGACCAAATTCTAGAAAAATATCCCACCAAATCTCCACAAAATCCCACAAAATACATGAAAAATCCCTCAAGATCCCGAAATCGCCTCAATATCCCACAAAATCCCACAAAAATCACACAAAACCTTCACAAGTTTCCACAAAATCTAAGAAAAATTCCTCAAAATTCTTCAAGTCTCCTCAAAACCACACAAAGTCCTTGAAAAGGCCCACCAAATTCCAGTAAAATCCCACAGATTCTCCACAAATTCCCACAAAATCTAAAACAAATTCCTCAAAATTCTCCAAGTCTCCTCAAAACCACACAATTCCAGAAAAACCCCACAAAATTCCAGAGAAGTCCCACAAAACTCCCTAAATCATTTCAAAACCCGACCAATTCACAGGAATGTCCCACAAAATCTCCACCAATTCCCAGAACATCCCACAAAAATCCCACAAAAATCCCTAAATCTTCTGAAAACTCGACCAAATTCCAGAAACGCCCCATAAAATCAGCACAGTTTCCCACAAAATTCAAGAAAAAACACCACAAAATTCCCAAAATCTTTTCAAAATACCACAAAATTCTTGAAAAGCCCCACCAAATTCCAGAAACATCCCACAAAATGTCCTCAATATCCAACAAAATCCCAGAAAAATCACACAAAATCCCCTAAATCTTCTCAAAACACGGCCAAAATCCACAAAAATCCCACCAAATCTCCACAAATTCCCACAGAATACATGAAAAATCCCTGATAATTCGTCAGTTCTCTACAGAATCTCACCAAATTCCAGAAAAGTCCCTCAAAGTTCCACAAACATCCCACAAAATGTCCTCAATATCCAACAAAATCCCAGAAAAATCACACAAAATTCCCTAAATCTTCTCAAAACACGACTAAATTCTAGAAAAATATCCCACCAAATCTCCACAAAATCCCACAAAATACATGAAAAATCCCTCAAGATCCCGAAATCGCCTCAATATCCCACAAAATCCCACAAAAATCACACAAAACCTCCACAAGTTTCCACAAAATCTAAGAAAAATTCCTCAAAATTCTTCAAGTCTCCTCAAAACCACACAAAGTCCTTGAAAAGGCCCACCAAATTCCAGTAAAATCCCACAGATTCTCCACAAATTCCCACAAAATCTAAAACAAATTCCTCAAAATTCTCCAAGTCTCCTCAAAACCACACAATTCCAGAAGAACCCCAAAAATTCCAGAGAAGTCCCACAAAACTCCCTAAATCATTTCAAAACCCTACCAATTCACAGGAATGTCCCACAAAATCTCCACCAATTCCCAGAACATCCCACAAAAATCCCACAAAAATCCCTAAATCTTCTGAAAACTCGACCAAATTCCAGAAACGCCCCATAAAATCAGCACAGTTTCCCACAAAATTCAAGAAAAAACACCACAAAATTCCCTAAATCTTTTCAAAATACCACAAAATTCTTGAAAAGACCCACCAAATTCCAGAAACATCCCACAAAATGTCCTCAATATCCAACAAAATCCCAGAAAAATCACACAAAATTCCCTAAATCTTCTCAAAATACGGCCAAAATCCACAAAAATCCCACCAAATCTCCAGAAATTCCCACAGAATACATGAAAAATCCCTGATAATTCGTCAGTTCTCTATAGAATCTCACCAAATTCCAGAGAAGTCCCTCAAAGTTCCACAAACATCCCACAAAATCTCCCCAGTATCCAAAAAAATTCCAGGAAAAATCCCACAAAATTCCCTAAATCTTCTCAAAACACGGCCAAAATCCACAAAAATCCCACAAAATCTCCACAAATTCCCACAGAATACATGAAAAATCCCTGATAATTCATCAGTTCTCTACAGAATCTCACCAAATTCCAGAAGAGTCCCTCAAAGTTCCACAAACATCCCACAAAATCTCCCCAGTATCCAACAAAATTCAAGGAAAAATCTCACAAAATTCCCTAAATCTTCTCAAAACACGACCAAATTCTAGAAAAATATCCCACCAAATCTCCACAAAATCCCACAAAATACATGAAAAATCCCTCAAGATCCCTAAATCGCCTCAATATCCCACAAAATCACACAAAAATCACACAAAACCTCCACAAATTTCCACAAAATCTAAGAAAAATCCCTGAAAATTCTTCAAGTCTCCTCAAAACCACACAAAGTCCTTGAAAAGGCCCACCAAATTCCAGTAAAATCCCACAGAATCTCCACAAATTCCCACAAAATCTAAAACAAATTCCTCAAAATTCTTCAAGTCTCCTCAAAACCACACAATTCCAGAAAAACCCCACCAAATTCCAGAGAAGTCCCACAAAACTCCCTAAATCATTTCAAAACCCTACCAATTCACAGGAATGTCCCACAAAATCTCCACCAATTCCCAGAACATCCCACAAAAATCTCACAAAAATCCCTAAATCTTCTGAAAACTCGACCAAATTCCAGAAACGCCCCATAAAATCAGCACAGTTTCCCACAAAATTCAAGAAAAAACACCACAAAATTCCCTAAATCTTTTCAAAATACCACAAAATTCTTGAAAAGCCCCACCAAATTCCAGAAACATCCCACAAAATGTCCTCAATACCCAACAAAATCCCAGAAAAGTCACACAAAATTCCCTAAATCTTCTCAAATCTCTACCAAATTCCAGAAAAATCCCACCGAATCTCCACAAATTCCCACAGAATACATGACAAATCCCTGATAATTCGTCAGTTCTCTACAGAATCTCACCAAATTCCTAAAAAGTCCCTCAAAGTTCCACAAACATCCCACAAAATCTCCCCGGAATCCAATAAAATTCCAGGAAAAATCTCACAAAATTCCCTAAATCTTCTCAAAACATGGCCAAAATCCACAAAAATCCCACCGAATCTCCACAAATTCCCACAGAATACATGAAAATACTCCTGAAAATTCGTCCGTTCTCTACAGAATCTCACCAAATTCCAGAAAAGTCCCTCAAAGTTCCACAAACATCCCACAAAATCTCCCTAATATCCAACAAAATTCTAGGAAAAATCTCACACAATTCCCTAAATCTTCTGAAAACTTGACCAAATTCCAGAAACGCCCAATAAAATCAGCACAGTTTCCCACAAAATTCAAGAAAAAACAACACAAAATTCCCTAAATCTTCTCAAAACTCTACCAAATTCCAGAAAAATCCCACCGAATCTCCACAAATTCCCACAGAATACATGAAAAATCCCTGAAAATTCGTCAGTTCTCTACAGAATCTCACCAAATTCCAGAGAAGTCCCTCGAAGTTCCACAAACATCCCACAAAATCTCCCCAGTATCCAACAAAATTCCAGGAAAAATCCCACAAAATTCCCTAAATCTTCTCAAAACACGGCCAAAATCCACAAAAATCCCACAAAATCTCCACAAATTCCCACAGAATACATGAAAAATCCCTGATAATTCGTCAGTTCTCTACAGAATCTCACCAAATTCCAGAAAAGTCCCTCAAAGTTCCACAAACATCCCACAAAATCTCCTCAATATCCAACAAAATCCCAGAAAAATCACACAAATTTCCCTAAATCTTCCCAAAACACGACCAAATTCTAGAAAAATATCCCACCAAATCTCCACAAAATCCCACAAAATACATGAAAAATCCCTCAAGATCCCGAAATCGCCTCAATATCCCACAAAATCCCACAAAAATCACACAAAACCTCCACAAGTTTCCACAAAATCTAAGAAAAATTCCTCAAAATTCTTCAAGTCTCCTCAAAACCACACAAAGTCCTTGAAAAGGCCCACCAAATTCCAGTAAAATCCCACAGATTCTCCACAAATTCCCACAAAATCTAAAACAAATTCCTCAAAATTCTCCAAGTCTCCTCAAAACCACACAATTCCAGAAAAAACACACAAAATTCCAGAGAAGTCCCACAAAACTCCGTAAATCATTTCAAAACCCGACCAATTCACAGGAATGTCCCACAAAATCTCCACCAATTCCCAGAACATCCCACAAAAATCCCACAAAAATCCCTAAATCTTCTGAAAACTCGACCAAATTCCAGAAACGCCCCATAAAATCAGCACAGTTTCCCACAAAATTCAAGAAAAAACACCACAAAATTCCCTTAATCTTTTCAAAATACTACAAAATACTTGAAAAGCCCCACCAAATTCCAGAAACATCCCACAAAATGTCCTCAATACCCAACAAAATCCCAGAAAAATCACACAAAATCCCCTAAATCTTCTCAAAATACGGCCAAAATCCACAAAAATCCCACAGAATCTCCACAAATTCCCACAGAATACATGAAAAATCCCTGATAATTTGTCAGTTCTCTACAGAATCTCACCAAATTCCAGAAAAGTCCCTCAAAGTTCCACCAACATCCCACAAAATCTCCTCAATATCCCACAAAATTCAAGAAAAATCACACAAAATTCCCTAAATCTTCTGAACACTTGACCAAATTCCAGAAGCGCCCCATAAAATCAGCACAGTTTCCCACAAAATTCAAGAAAAAACAACACAAAATTCCCTAAATCTTCTCAAAACTCTACCAAATTCCAGAAAAATCCCACCAAATCTCCACAAATTCCCACAGAATACATGAAAAATCCCTGATAATTCGTCAGTTCTCTACAGAATCTCACCAAATTCCAGAAAAGTCCCTCAAAGTTCCACAAACATCCCACAAAAATCTCACAAAAATCCCTAACACTTCTGAAAACTTGACCAAATTCCAGAAACGCCCCATAAAATCAGCACAGTTTCCCACAATATTCAAGAAAAAACACCACAAAATTCCCAAAATCTTTTCAAAATACCACAAAATTCTTGAAAAGCCCCACCAAATTCCAGAAACATCCCGCAAAATCTCCTCAATACCCAACAAAATCCCAGAAAAATCCCACAAAATTCCCTAAATTTTCTCAAAACACAACCAAAATTCCAGAAAAATCCCACCGAATCTCCACAAATTCCCACAGAATACATGAAAAATCCCTGATAATTCGTCAGTTCTCTACAGAATCTCACCAAATTCCAGAAAAGTCCCTCAAAGTTCCACAAACATCCCACAAAATGTCCTCAATATCCAACAAAATCCCAGAAAAATCACACAAAATCCCCTAAATCTTCTCAAAACACGGCCAAAATCCTCAAAAATCCCACCGAATCTCCACAAATTCCCACAGAATACATGAAAAATCCCTGATAATTTGTCAGTTCTCTACAGAATCTCACCAAATTCCAGAAAAGTCCCTCAAAGTTTCACAAACATCCCACAAAATCTCCCCAGTATCCAACAAAATTCCAGGAAAAATCCCACAAAATTCCCTAAATCTTCCCAAAACACGACCAAATTCTAGAAAAATATCCCACCAAATCTCCACAAATTCCCACAAAATACATGAGAAATCCCTCAAGATCCCTAAATCTCCTCAATATCCCACAAAATCACACAAAAATCACCCAAAACCTCCACAAGTTTCCACAAAATCTAAGAAAAATTCCTCAAAATTCTTCAAGTCTCCTCAGAATCCCACACAATTCCAGAAAAAACACACAAAATTCCAGAGAAGTCCCACAAAACTCCCTAAATCATTTCAAAACCCTACCAATTCACAGGAATGTCCCACAAAATCTCCACCAATTCCCAGAACATCCCACAAAAATCTCACAATAATCCCTAACACTTCTGAAAACTCGACCAAATTCCAGAAACGCCCCATAAAATCAGCAGAGTTTCCCACAAAATTCAAGAAAAAACACCACAAAATTCCCTAAACCTTTTCAAAATACCACAAAATCCTTGAAAAGCTCCACCAAATTCCAGAAACATCCCACAAAATGTCCTCAATACCCAACAAAATCCCAGAAAAATCCCACAAAATTCCCTAAATTTTCTCAAAACATAACCAAAATTCCAGAAAAATCCCACCGAATCTCCACAAATTCCCACAGAATACGTGAAAAATCCCTGATAATTCGTCAGTTCTCTACAGAATCTCACCAAATTCCAGAAAAGTCCCTCAAAGTTCCACAAACATCCCACAAAATCTCCTCAATATCCAACAAAATTCAAGAAAAATCCCACAATATGCTCTAAATCTTCTCAAAACACGGCCAAAATCCTCAAAAATCCCACCGAATCTCCACAAATTCCCACAGAATACATGAAAAATCCCTGATAATTTGTCAGTTCTCTACAGAATCTCACCAAATTCCAGAGAAGTCCCTCAAAGTTCCACAAACATCCCACAAAATCTCCTCAATATCCAACAAAATCCCAGAAAAATCACACAAAATTCCCTAAATCTTCCCAAAACACGACCAAATTCTAGAAAAATATCCCACCAAATCTCCACAAAATCCCACAAAATACATGAAAAATCCCTCAAGATCCCGAAATCGCCTCAATATCCCACAAAATCCCACAAAAATCACACAAAACCTTCACAAGTTTCCACAAAATCTAAGAAAAATTCCTCAAAATTCTTCAAGTCTCCTCAAAACCACACAAAGTCCTTGAAAAGGCCCACCAAATTCCAGTAAAATCCCACAGATTCTCCACAAATTCCCACAAAATCTAAAACAAATTCCTCAAAATTCTCCAAGTCTCCTCAAAACCACACAATTCCAGAAAAACCCCACAAAATTCCAGAGAAGTCCCACAAAACTCCCTAAATCATTTCAAAACCCTACCAATTCACAGGAATGTCCCACAAAATCTCCACCAATTCCCAGAACATCCCACAAAAATCCCACAAAAATCCCTAAATCTTCTGAAAACTCGACCAAATTCCAGAAACGCCCCATAAAATCAGCACAGTTTCCCACAAAATTCAAGAAAAAACACCACAAAATTCCCAAAATCTTTTCAAAATACCACAAAATTCTTGAAAAGCCCCACCAAATTCCAGAAACATCCCACAAAATGTCCTCAATATCCAACAAAATCCCAGAAAAATCACACAAAATCCCCTAAATCTTCTCAAAACACGGCCAAAATCCACAAAAATCCCACCAAATCTCCACAAATTCCCACAGAATACATGAAAAATCCCTGATAATTCGTCAGTTCTCTACAGAATCTCACCAAATTCCAGAAAAGTCCCTCAAAGTTCCACAAACATCCCACAAAATGTCCTCAATATCCAACAAAATCCCAGAAAAATCACACAAAATTCCCTAAATCTTCTCAAAACACGACTAAATTCTAGAAAAATATCCCACCAAATCTCCACAAAATCCCACAAAATACATGAAAAATCCCTCAAGATCCCGAAATCGCCTCAATATCCCACAAAATCCCACAAAAATCACACAAAACCTCCACAAGTTTCCACAAAATCTAAGAAAAATTCCTCAAAATTCTTCAAGTCTCCTCAAAACCACACAAAGTCCTTGAAAAGGCCCACCAAATTCCAGTAAAATCCCACAGATTCTCCACAAATTCCCACAAAATCTAAAACAAATTCCTCAAAATTCTCCAAGTCTCCTCAAAACCACACAATTCCAGAAGAACCCCAAAAATTCCAGAGAAGTCCCACAAAACTCCCTAAATCATTTCAAAACCCTACCAATTCACAGGAATGTCCCACAAAATCTCCACCAATTCCCAGAACATCCCACAAAAATCCCACAAAAATCCCTAAATCTTCTGAAAACTCGACCAAATTCCAGAAACGCCCCATAAAATCAGCACAGTTTCCCACAAAATTCAAGAAAAAACACCACAAAATTCCCTAAATCTTTTCAAAATACCACAAAATTCTTGAAAAGACCCACCAAATTCCAGAAACATCCCACAAAATGTCCTCAATATCCAACAAAATCCCAGAAAAATCACACAAAATTCCCTAAATCTTCTCAAAATACGGCCAAAATCCACAAAAATCCCACCAAATCTCCAGAAATTCCCACAGAATACATGAAAAATCCCTGATAATTCGTCAGTTCTCTATAGAATCTCACCAAATTCCAGAGAAGTCCCTCAAAGTTCCACAAACATCCCACAAAATCTCCCCAGTATCCAAAAAAATTCCAGGAAAAATCCCACAAAATTCCCTAAATCTTCTCAAAACACGGCCAAAATCCACAAAAATCCCACAAAATCTCCACAAATTCCCACAGAATACATGAAAAATCCCTGATAATTCATCAGTTCTCTACAGAATCTCACCAAATTCCAGAAGAGTCCCTCAAAGTTCCACAAACATCCCACAAAATCTCCCCAGTATCCAACAAAATTCAAGGAAAAATCTCACAAAATTCCCTAAATCTTCTCAAAACACGACCAAATTCTAGAAAAATATCCCACCAAATCTCCACAAAATCCCACAAAATACATGAAAAATCCCTCAAGATCCCTAAATCGCCTCAATATCCCACAAAATCACACAAAAATCACACAAAACCTCCACAAATTTCCACAAAATCTAAGAAAAATCCCTGAAAATTCTTCAAGTCTCCTCAAAACCACACAAAGTCCTTGAAAAGGCCCACCAAATTCCAGTAAAATCCCACAGAATCTCCACAAATTCCCACAAAATCTAAAACAAATTCCTCAAAATTCTTCAAGTCTCCTCAAAACCACACAATTCCAGAAAAACCCCACCAAATTCCAGAGAAGTCCCACAAAACTCCCTAAATCATTTCAAAACCCTACCAATTCACAGGAATGTCCCACAAAATCTCCACCAATTCCCAGAACATCCCACAAAAATCTCACAAAAATCCCTAAATCTTCTGAAAACTCGACCAAATTCCAGAAACGCCCCATAAAATCAGCACAGTTTCCCACAAAATTCAAGAAAAAACACCACAAAATTCCCTAAATCTTTTCAAAATACCACAAAATTCTTGAAAAGCCCCACCAAATTCCAGAAACATCCCACAAAATGTCCTCAATACCCAACAAAATCCCAGAAAAGTCACACAAAATTCCCTAAATCTTCTCAAATCTCTACCAAATTCCAGAAAAATCCCACCGAATCTCCACAAATTCCCACAGAATACATGACAAATCCCTGATAATTCGTCAGTTCTCTACAGAATCTCACCAAATTCCTAAAAAGTCCCTCAAAGTTCCACAAACATCCCACAAAATCTCCCCGGAATCCAATAAAATTCCAGGAAAAATCTCACAAAATTCCCTAAATCTTCTCAAAACATGGCCAAAATCCACAAAAATCCCACCGAATCTCCACAAATTCCCACAGAATACATGAAAATACTCCTGAAAATTCGTCCGTTCTCTACAGAATCTCACCAAATTCCAGAAAAGTCCCTCAAAGTTCCACAAACATCCCACAAAATCTCCCTAATATCCAACAAAATTCTAGGAAAAATCTCACACAATTCCCTAAATCTTCTGAAAACTTGACCAAATTCCAGAAACGCCCAATAAAATCAGCACAGTTTCCCACAAAATTCAAGAAAAAACAACACAAAATTCCCTAAATCTTCTCAAAACTCTACCAAATTCCAGAAAAATCCCACCGAATCTCCACAAATTCCCACAGAATACATGAAAAATCCCTGAAAATTCGTCAGTTCTCTACAGAATCTCACCAAATTCCAGAGAAGTCCCTCGAAGTTCCACAAACATCCCACAAAATCTCCCCAGTATCCAACAAAATTCCCAGAAAAATCCCACAAAATTCCCTAAATCTTCTCAAAACACGGCCAAAATCCACAAAAATCCCACAAAATCTCCACAAATTCACACAGAATACATGAAAAATCCCTGATAATTCGTCAGTTCTCTACAGAATCTCACCAAATTCCAGAAAAGTCCCTCAAAGTTCCACAAACATCCCACAAAATCTCCTCAATATCCAACAAAATCCCAGAAAAATCACACAAATTTCCCTAAATCTTCCCAAAACACGACCAAATTCTAGAAAAATATCCCACCAAATCTCCACAAAATCCCACAAAATACATGAAAAATCCCTCAAGATCCCGAAATCGCCTCAATATCCCACAAAATCCCACAAAAATCACACAAAACCTCCACAAGTTTCCACAAAATCTAAGAAAAATTCCTCAAAATTCTTCAAGTCTCCTCAAAACCACACAAAGTCCTTGAAAAGGCCCACCAAATTCCAGTAAAATCCCACAGATTCTCCACAAATTCCCACAAAATCTAAAACAAATTCCTCAAAATTCTCCAAGTCTCCTCAAAACCACACAATTCCAGAAAAAACACACAAAATTCCAGAGAAGTCCCACAAAACTCCGTAAATCATTTCAAAACCCGACCAATTCACAGGAATGTCCCACAAAATCTCCACCAATTCCCAGAACATCCCACAAAAATCCCACAAAAATCCCTAAATCTTCTGAAAACTCGACCAAATTCCAGAAACGCCCCATAAAATCAGCACAGTTTCCCACAAAATTCAAGAAAAAACACCACAAAATTCCCTTAATCTTTTCAAAATACTACAAAATACTTGAAAAGCCCCACCAAATTCCAGAAACATCCCACAAAATGTCCTCAATACCCAACAAAATCCCAGAAAAATCACACAAAATCCCCTAAATCTTCTCAAAATACGGCCAAAATCCACAAAAATCCCACAGAATCTCCACAAATTCCCACAGAATACATGAAAAATCCCTGATAATTTGTCAGTTCTCTACAGAATCTCACCAAATTCCAGAAAAGTCCCTCAAAGTTCCACCAACATCCCACAAAATCTCCTCAATATCCCACAAAATTCAAGAAAAATCACACAAAATTCCCTAAATCTTCTGAACACTTGACCAAATTCCAGAAGCGCCCCATAAAATCAGCACAGTTTCCCACAAAATTCAAGAAAAAACAACACAAAATTCCCTAAATCTTCTCAAAACTCTACCAAATTCCAGAAAAATCCCACCAAATCTCCACAAATTCCCACAGAATACATGAAAAATCCCTGATAATTCGTCAGTTCTCTACAGAATCTCACCAAATTCCAGAAAAGTCCCTCAAAGTTCCACAAACATCCCACAAAAATCTCACAAAAATCCCTAACACTTCTGAAAACTTGACCAAATTCCAGAAACGCCCCATAAAATCAGCACAGTTTCCCACAATATTCAAGAAAAAACACCACAAAATTCCCAAAATCTTTTCAAAATACCACAAAATTCTTGAAAAGCCCCACCAAATTCCAGAAACATCCCGCAAAATCTCCTCAATACCCAACAAAATCCCAGAAAAATCCCACAAAATTCCCTAAATTTTCTCAAAACACAACCAAAATTCCAGAAAAATCCCACCGAATCTCCACAAATTCCCACAGAATACATGAAAAATCCCTGATAATTCGTCAGTTCTCTACAGAATCTCACCAAATTCCAGAAAAGTCCCTCAAAGTTCCACAAACATCCCACAAAATGTCCTCAATATCCAACAAAATCCCAGAAAAATCACACAAAATCCCCTAAATCTTCTCAAAACACGGCCAAAATCCTCAAAAATCCCACCGAATCTCCACAAATTCCCACAGAATACATGAAAAATCCCTGATAATTTGTCAGTTCTCTACAGAATCTCACCAAATTCCAGAAAAGTCCCTCAAAGTTTCACAAACATCCCACAAAATCTCCCCAGTATCCAACAAAATTCCAGGAAAAATCCCACAAAATTCCCTAAATCTTCCCAAAACACGACCAAATTCTAGAAAAATATCCCACCAAATCTCCACAAATTCCCACAAAATACATGAGAAATCCCTCAAGATCCCTAAATCTCCTCAATATCCCACAAAATCACACAAAAATCACCCAAAACCTCCACAAGTTTCCACAAAATCTAAGAAAAATTCCTCAAAATTCTTCAAGTCTCCTCAGAATCCCACACAATTCCAGAAAAAACACACAAAATTCCAGACAAGTCCCACAAAACTCCCTAAATCATTTCAAAACCCTACCAATTCACAGGAATGTCCCACAAAATCTCCACCAATTCCCAGAACATCCCACAAAAATCTCACAATAATCCCTAACACTTCTGAAAACTCGACCAAATTCCAGAAACGCCCCATAAAATCAGCAGAGTTTCCCACAAAATTCAAGAAAAAACACCACAAAATTCCCTAAACCTTTTCAAAATACCACAAAATCCTTGAAAAGCTCCACCAAATTCCAGAAACATCCCACAAAATGTCCTCAATACCCAACAAAATCCCAGAAAAATCCCACAAAATTCCCTAAATTTTCTCAAAACATAACCAAAATTCCAGAAAAATCCCACCGAATCTCCACAAATTCCCACAGAATACGTGAAAAATCCCTGATAATTCGTCAGTTCTCTACAGAATCTCACCAAATTCCAGAAAAGTCCCTCAAAGTTCCACAAACATCCCACAAAATCTCCTCAATATCCAACAAAATTCAAGAAAAATCCCACAATATGCTCTAAATCTTCTCAAAACACGGCCAAAATCCTCAAAAATCCCACCGAATCTCCACAAATTCCCACAGAATACATGAAAAATCCCTGATAATTTGTCAGTTCTCTACAGAATCTCACCAAATTCCAGAGAAGTCCCTCAAAGTTCCACAAACATCCCACAAAATCTCCTCAATATCCAACAAAATCCCAGAAAAATCACACAAAATTCCCTAAATCTTCCCAAAACACGACCAAATTCTAGAAAAATATCCCACCAAATCTCCACAAAATCCCACAAAATACATGAAAAATCCCTCAAGATCCCGAAATCGCCTCAATATCCCACAAAATCCCACAAAAATCACACAAATCCTCCACAAGTTTCCACAAAATCTAAGAAAAATTCCTCGAAATTCTTCAAGTCTCCTCAAAACCACACAAAGTCCTTGAAAAGGCCCACCAAATTCCAGTAAAATCCCACAGATTCTCCACAAATTCCCACAAAATCTAAAACAAATTCCTCAAAATTCTCCAAGTCTCCTCAAAACCACACAATTCCAGAAAAACCCCAAAAATTCCAGAGAAGTCCCACAAAACTCCGTAAATCATTTCAAAACCCGACCAATTCACAGGAATGTCCCACAAAATCTCCACCAATTCCCAGAACATCCCACAAAAATCCCACAAAAATCCCTAAATCTTCTGAAAACTCGACCAAATTCCAGAAACGCCCCATAAAATCAGCAGTTTCCCACAAAATTCAAGAAAAAACACCACACAATTCCCTAAATCTTTTCAAAATACCAAAAAATTCTTGAAAAGCCCCACCAAATTCCAGAAACATCCCACAAAATGTCCTCAATATCCAACAAAATCCCAGAAAAATCACACAAAATTCCCTAAATCTTCTCAAAATACGGCCAAAATCCACAAAAATCCCACCAAATCTCCAGAAATTCCCACAGAATACATGAAAAATCCCTGATAATTCGTCAGTTCTCTATAGAATCTCACCAAATTCCAGAGAAGTCCCTCAAAGTTCCACAAACATCCCACAAAATCTCCCCAGTATCCAACAAAATTCCAGGAAAAATCCCACAAAATTCCCTAAATCTTCTCAAAACACGGCCAAAATCCTCAAAAATCCCACAAAATCTCCACAAATTCCCACAGAATACATGAAAAATCCCTGATAATTCATCAGTTCTCTACAGAATCTCACCAAATTCCAGAAGAGTCCCTCAAAGTTCCACAAACATCCCACAAAATCTCCCCAGTATCCAACAAAATTCAAGGAAAAATCTCACAAAATTCCCTAAATCTTCTCAAAACACGACCAAATTCTAGAAAAATATCCCACCAAATCTCCACAAAATCCCACAAAATACATGAAAAATCCCTCAAGATCCCTAAATCGCCTCAATATCCCACAAAATCACACAAAAATCACACAAAACCTCCACAAATTTCCACAAAATCTAAGAAAAATCCCTGAAAATTCTTCAAGTCTCCTCAAAACCACACAAAGTCCTTGAAAAGGCCCACCAAATTCCAGAAAAATCCCACAGAATCTCCACAAATTCCCACAAAATCTAAAACAAATTCCTCAAAATTCTTCAAGTCTCCTCAAAACCACACAATTCCAGAAAAACCCCACCAAATTCCAGAGAAGTCCCACAAAACTCCCTAAATCATTTCAAAACCCTACCAATTCACAGGAATGTCCCACAAAATCTCCACCAATTCCCAGAACATCCCACAAAAATCTCACAAAAATCCCTAAATCTTCTGAAAACTCGACCAAATTCCAGAAACGCCCCATAAAATCAGCACAGTTTCCCACAAAATTCAAGAAAAAACACCACAAAATTCCCTAAATCTTTTCAAAATACCACAAAATTCTTGAAAAGCCCCACCAAATTCCAGAAACATCCCACAAAATGTCCTCAATACCCAACAAAATCCCAGAAAAGTCACACAAAATTCCCTAAATCTTCTCAAAACACGGCCAAAATCCACAAAAATCCCACCAAATCTCCACAAATTCCCACAGAATACATGAAAAATCCCTGATAATTCGTCAGTTCTCTACAGAATCTCACCAAATTCCAGAAAAGTCCCTCAAAGTTCCACAAACATCCCACAAAATCTCCCCGGAATCCAATAAAATTCCAGGAAAAATCTCACAAAATTCCCTAAATCTTCTCAAAACATGGCCAAAATCCACAAAAATCCCACCGAATCTCCACAAATTCCCACAGAATACATGAAAATACTCCTGATAATTCGTCCGTTCTCTACAGAATCTCACCAAATTCCAGAAAAGTCCCTCAAAGTTCCACAAACATCCCACAAAATCTCCCTAATATCCAACAAAATTCTAGGAAAAATCTCACACAATTCCCTAAATCTTCTGAAAACTTGACCAAATTCCAGAAACGCCCAATAAAATCAGCACAGTTTCCCACAAAATTCAAGAAAAAACAACACAAAATTCCCTAAATCTTCTCAAAACTCTACCAAATTCCAGAAAAATCCCACCGAATCTCCACAAATTCCCACAGAATACATGAAAAATCCCTGAAAATTCGTCAGTTCTCTACAGAATCTCACCAAATTCCAGAGAAGTCCCTCGAAGTTCCACAAACATCCCACAAAATCTCCCCAGTATCCAACAAAATTCCAGGAAAAATCCCACAAAATTCCCTAAATCTTCTCAAAACACGGCCAAAATCCACAAAAATCCCACAAAATCTCCACAAATTCCCACAGAATACATGAAAAATCCCTGATAATTCGTCAGTTCTCTACAGAATCTCACCAAATTCCAGAAAAGTCCCTCAAAGTTCCACAAACATCCCACAAAATCTCCTCAATATCCAACAAAATCCCAGAAAAATCACACAAATTTCCCTAAATCTTCCCAAAACACGACCAAATTCTAGAAAAATATCCCACCAAATCTCCACAAAATCCCACAAAATACATGAAAAATCCCTCAAGATCCCTAAATCTCCTCAATATCCCACAAAATCCCACAAAAATCACACAAAACCTCCACAAGTTTCCACAAAATCTAAGAAAAATTCCTCAAAATTCTTCAAGTCTCCTCAAAACCACACAAAGTCCTTGAAAAGGCCCACCAAATTCCAGTAAAATCCCACAGATTCTCCACAAATTCCCACAAAATCTAAAACAAATTCCTCAAAATTCTCCAAGTCTCCTCAAAACCACACAATTCCAGAAAAAACACACAAAATTCCAGAGAAGTCCCACAAAACTCCGTAAATCATTTCAAAACCCGACCAATTCACAGGAATGTCCCACAAAATCTCCACCAATTCCCAGAACATCCCACAAAAATCCCACAAAAATCCCTAAATCTTCTGAAAACTCGACCAAATTCCAGAAACGCCCCATAAAATCAGCACAGTTTCCCACAAAATTCAAGAAAAAACACCACAAAATTCCCTTAATCTTTTCAAAATACTACAAAATACTTGAAAAGCCCCACCAAATTCCAGAAACATCCCACAAAATGTCCTCAATACCCAACAAAATCCCAGAAAAATCACACAAAATCCCCTAAATCTTCTCAAAATACGGCCAAAATCCACAAAAATCCCACAGAATCTCCACAAATTCCCACAGAATACATGAAAAATCCCTGATAATTTGTCAGTTCTCTACAGAATCTCACCAAATTCCAGAAAAGTCCCTCAAAGTTCCACCAACATCCCACAAAATCTCCTCAATATCCCACAAAATTCAAGAAAAATCACACAAAATTCCCTAAATCTTCTGAACACTTGACCAAATTCCAGAAGCGCCCCATAAAATCAGCACAGTTTCCCACAAAATTCAAGAAAAAACAACACAAAATTCCCTAAATCTTCTCAAAACTCTACCAAATTCCAGAAAAATCCCACCAAATCTCCACAAATTCCCACAGAATACATGAAAAATCCCTGATAATTCGTCAGTTCTCTACAGAATCTCACCAAATTCCAGAAAAGTCCCTCAAAGTTCCACAAACATCCCACAAAAATCTCACAAAAATCCCTAACACTTCTGAAAACTTGACCAAATTCCAGAAACGCCCCATAAAATCAGCACAGTTTCCCACAATATTCAAGAAAAAACACCACAAAATTCCCAAAATCTTTTCAAAATACCACAAAATTCTTGAAAAGCCCCACCAAATTCCAGAAACATCCCGCAAAATCTCCTCAATACCCAACAAAATCCCAGAAAAATCCCACAAAATTCCCTAAATTTTCTCAAAACACAACCAAAATTCCAGAAAAATCCCACCGAATCTCCACAAATTCCCACAGAATACATGAAAAATCCCTGATAATTCGTCAGTTCTCTACAGAATCTCACCAAATTCCAGAAAAGTCCCTCAAAGTTCCACAAACATCCCACAAAATGTCCTCAATATCCAACAAAATCCCAGAAAAATCACACAAAATCCCCTAAATCTTCTCAAAACACGGCCAAAATCCTCAAAAATCCCACCGAATCTCCACAAATTCCCACAGAATACATGAAAAATCCCTGATAATTTGTCAGTTCTCTACAGAATCTCACCAAATTCCAGAAAAGTCCCTCAAAGTTTCACAAACATCCCACAAAATCTCCCCAGTATCCAACAAAATTCCAGGAAAAATCCCACAAAATTCCCTAAATCTTCCCAAAACACGACCAAATTCTAGAAAAATATCCCACCAAATCTCCACAAATTCCCACAAAATACATGAGAAATCCCTCAAGATCCCTAAATCTCCTCAATATCCCACAAAATCACACAAAAATCACCCAAAACCTCCACAAGTTTCCACAAAATCTAAGAAAAATTCCTCAAAATTCTTCAAGTCTCCTCAGAATCCCACACAATTCCAGAAAAAACACACAAAATTCCAGACAAGTCCCACAAAACTCCCTAAATCATTTCAAAACCCTACCAATTCACAGGAATGTCCCACAAAATCTCCACCAATTCCCAGAACATCCCACAAAAATCTCACAATAATCCCTAACACTTCTGAAAACTCGACCAAATTCCAGAAACGCCCCATAAAATCAGCAGAGTTTCCCACAAAATTCAAGAAAAAACACCACAAAATTCCCTAAACCTTTTCAAAATACCACAAAATCCTTGAAAAGCTCCACCAAATTCCAGAAACATCCCACAAAATGTCCTCAATACCCAACAAAATCCCAGAAAAATCCCACAAAATTCCCTAAATTTTCTCAAAACATAACCAAAATTCCAGAAAAATCCCACCGAATCTCCACAAATTCCCACAGAATACGTGAAAAATCCCTGATAATTCGTCAGTTCTCTACAGAATCTCACCAAATTCCAGAAAAGTCCCTCAAAGTTCCACAAACATCCCACAAAATCTCCTCAATATCCAACAAAATTCAAGAAAAATCCCACAATATGCTCTAAATCTTCTCAAAACACGGCCAAAATCCTCAAAAATCCCACCGAATCTCCACAAATTCCCACAGAATACATGAAAAATCCCTGATAATTTGTCAGTTCTCTACAGAATCTCACCAAATTCCAGAGAAGTCCCTCAAAGTTCCACAAACATCCCACAAAATCTCCTCAATATCCAACAAAATCCCAGAAAAATCACACAAAATTCCCTAAATCTTCCCAAAACACGACCAAATTCTAGAAAAATATCCCACCAAATCTCCACAAAATCCCACAAAATACATGAAAAATCCCTCAAGATCCCGAAATCGCCTCAATATCCCACAAAATCCCACAAAAATCACACAAATCCTCCACAAGTTTCCACAAAATCTAAGAAAAATTCCTCGAAATTCTTCAAGTCTCCTCAAAACCACACAAAGTCCTTGAAAAGGCCCACCAAATTCCAGTAAAATCCCACAGATTCTCCACAAATTCCCACAAAATCTAAAACAAATTCCTCAAAATTCTCCAAGTCTCCTCAAAACCACACAATTCCAGAAAAACCCCAAAAATTCCAGAGAAGTCCCACAAAACTCCGTAAATCATTTCAAAACCCGACCAATTCACAGGAATGTCCCACAAAATCTCCACCAATTCCCAGAACATCCCACAAAAATCCCACAAAAATCCCTAAATCTTCTGAAAACTCGACCAAATTCCAGAAACGCCCCATAAAATCAGCAGTTTCCCACAAAATTCAAGAAAAAACACCACACAATTCCCTAAATCTTTTCAAAATACCAAAAAATTCTTGAAAAGCCCCACCAAATTCCAGAAACATCCCACAAAATGTCCTCAATATCCAACAAAATCCCAGAAAAATCACACAAAATTCCCTAAATCTTCTCAAAATACGGCCAAAATCCACAAAAATCCCACCAAATCTCCAGAAATTCCCACAGAATACATGAAAAATCCCTGATAATTCGTCAGTTCTCTATAGAATCTCACCAAATTCCAGAGAAGTCCCTCAAAGTTCCACAAACATCCCACAAAATCTCCCCAGTATCCAACAAAATTCCAGGAAAAATCCCACAAAATTCCCTAAATCTTCTCAAAACACGGCCAAAATCCTCAAAAATCCCACAAAATCTCCACAAATTCCCACAGAATACATGAAAAATCCCTGATAATTCATCAGTTCTCTACAGAATCTCACCAAATTCCAGAAGAGTCCCTCAAAGTTCCACAAACATCCCACAAAATCTCCCCAGTATCCAACAAAATTCAAGGAAAAATCTCACAAAATTCCCTAAATCTTCTCAAAACACGACCAAATTCTAGAAAAATATCCCACCAAATCTCCACAAAATCCCACAAAATACATGAAAAATCCCTCAAGATCCCTAAATCGCCTCAATATCCCACAAAATCACACAAAAATCACACAAAACCTCCACAAATTTCCACAAAATCTAAGAAAAATCCCTGAAAATTCTTCAAGTCTCCTCAAAACCACACAAAGTCCTTGAAAAGGCCCACCAAATTCCAGAAAAATCCCACAGAATCTCCACAAATTCCCACAAAATCTAAAACAAATTCCTCAAAATTCTTCAAGTCTCCTCAAAACCACACAATTCCAGAAAAACCCCACCAAATTCCAGAGAAGTCCCACAAAACTCCCTAAATCATTTCAAAACCCTACCAATTCACAGGAATGTCCCACAAAATCTCCACCAATTCCCAGAACATCCCACAAAAATCTCACAAAAATCCCTAAATCTTCTGAAAACTCGACCAAATTCCAGAAACGCCCCATAAAATCAGCACAGTTTCCCACAAAATTCAAGAAAAAACACCACAAAATTCCCTAAATCTTTTCAAAATACCACAAAATTCTTGAAAAGCCCCACCAAATTCCAGAAACATCCCACAAAATGTCCTCAATACCCAACAAAATCCCAGAAAAGTCACACAAAATTCCCTAAATCTTCTCAAATCTCTACCAAATTCCAGAAAAATCCCACCGAATCTCCACAAATTCCCACAGAATACATGAAAAATCCCTGATAATTCGTCAGTTCTCTACAGAATCTCACCAAATTCCAGAAGAGTCCCTCAAAGTTCCACAAACATCCCACAAAATCTCCCCGGAATCCAATAAAATTCCAGGAAAAATCCCACAAAATTCCCTAAATCTTCTCAAAACATGGCCAAAATCCACAAAAATCCCACCGAATCTCCACAAATTCCCACAGAATACATGAAAATACTCCTGATAATTCGTCAGTTCTCTACAGAATCTCACCAAATACCAGAAAAGTCCCTCAAAGTTCCACAAGCATCCCACAAAATCTCCCTAATATCCAACAAAATTCCAGGAAAAATCTCACACAATTCCCTAAATCTTCTGAAAACTTGACCAAATTCCAGAAACGCCCAATAAAATCAGCACAGTTTCCCACAAAATTCAAGAAAAAACAACACAAAATTCCCTAAATCTTCTCAAAACTCTACCAAATTCCAGAAAAATCCCACCGAATCTCCACAAATTCCCACAGAATGCATGAAAAATCCCTGATAATTCGTCAGTTCTCTACAGAATCTCACCAAATTCCAGAAAAGTCCCTCAAAGTTCCACAAACATCCCACAAAATCTCCCCGGAATCCAATAAAATTCCAGGAAAAATCCCACAAAATTCCCTAAATTTTCTCAAAACATGGCCAAAATCCACAAAAATCCCAGCGAATCTCCACAAATTCCCACAGAATACATGAAAAATCCCTGATAATTCGTCAGTTCTCTACAGAATCTCACCAAATTCCAGAAAAGTCCCTCAAAGTTCCACAAACATCCCACAAAATGTCCTCAATATCCAACAAAATCCCAGAAAAATCACACAAAATTCCCTAAATCTTCTCAAAACACGACTAAATTCTAGAAAAATATCCCACCAAATCTCCACAAAATCCCACAAAATACATGAAAAATCCCTCAAGATCCCGAAATCGCCTCAATATCCCACAAAATCCCACAAAAATCACACAAAACCTCCACAAGTTTCCACAAAATCTAAGAAAAATTCCTCAAAATTCTTCAAGTCTCCTCAAAACCACACAAAGTCCTTGAAAAGGCCCACCAAATTCCAGTAAAATCCCACAGATTCTCCACAAATTCCCACAAAATCTAAAACAAATTCCTCAAAATTCTCCAAGTCTCCTCAAAACCACACAATTCCAGAAAAACCCCACAAAATTCCAGAGAAGTCCCACAAAACTCCCTAAATC
The DNA here is from genome assembly GCF_971803275.1 of Cyanistes caeruleus. NCBI lineage: Eukaryota > Metazoa > Chordata > Aves > Passeriformes > Paridae > Cyanistes > Cyanistes caeruleus. The sequence continues at coordinate 68,177,390 of NC_141705.1, forward strand.
ATTTCAAAACCCGACCAATTCACAGGAATGTCCCACAAAATCTCCACCAATTCCCAGAACATCCCACAAAAATCCCACAAAAATCCCTAAATCTTCTGAAAACTCGACCAAATTCCAGAAACGCCCCATAAAATCAGCACAGTTTCCCACAAAATTCAAGAAAAAACACCACAAAATTCCCTAAATCTTTTCAAAATACTACAAAATTCTTGAAAAGCCCCACCAAATTCCAGAAACATCCCACAAAATGTCCTCAATACCCAACAAAATCCCAGAAAAATCACACAAAATCCCCTAAATCTTCTCAAAATACGGCCAAAATCCACAAAAATCCCACCAAATCTCCACAAATTCCCACAGAATACATGAAAAATCCCTGATAATTTGTCAGTTCTCTACAGAATCTCACCAAATTCCAGAAAAGGCCCTCAAAGTTCCACAAACATCCCACAAAATCTCCCCAGTATCCAACAAAATTCCAGGAAAAATCCCACAAAATTCCCTAAATCTTCTCAAAACACGGCCAAAATCCTCAAAAATCCCACAAAATCTCCACAAATTCCCACAGAATACATGAAAAATCCCTGATAATTCATCAGTTCTCTACAGAATCTCACCAAATTCCAGAAGAGTCCCTCAAAGTTCCACAAACATCCCACAAAATCTCCCCAGTATCCAACAAAATTCAAGGAAAAATCTCACAAAATTCCCTAAATCTTCTCAAAACACGACCAAATTCTAGAAAAATATCCCACCAAATCTCCACAAAATCCCACAAAATACATGAAAAATCCCTCAAGATCCCTAAATCGCCTCAATATCCCACAAAATCACACAAAAATCACACAAAACCTCCACAAATTTCCACAAAATCTAAGAAAAACCCCTGAAAATTCTTCAAGTCTCCTCAAAACCACACAAAGTCCTTGAAAAGGCCCACCAAATTCCAGAAAAATCCCACAGAATCTCCACAAATTCCCACAAAATCTAAAACAAATTCCTCAAAATTCTTCAAGTCTCCTCAAAACCACACAATTCCAGAAAAACCCCACCAAATTCCAGAGAAGTCCCACAAAACTCCCTAAATCATTTCAAAACCCTACCAATTCACAGGAATGTCCCACAAAATCTCCACCAATTCCCAGAACATCCCACAAAAATCTCACAAAAATCCCTAAATCTTCTGAAAACTCGACCAAATTCCAGAAACGCCCCATAAAATCAGCACAGTTTCCCACAAAATTCAAGAAAAAACACCACAAAATTCCCTAAATCTTTTCAAAATACCACAAAATTCTTGAAAAGCCCCACCAAATTCCAGAAACATCCCACAAAATGTCCTCAATACCCAACAAAATCCCAGAAAAGTCACACAAAATTCCCTAAATCTTCTCAAATCTCTACCAAATTCCAGAAAAATCCCACCGAATCTCCACAAATTCCCACAGAATACATGAAAAATCCCTGATAATTCGTCAGTTCTCTACAGAATCTCACCAAATTTCTAAAAAGTCCCTCAAAGTTCCACAAACATCCCACAAAATCTCCCCGGAATCCAATAAAATTCCAGGAAAAATCTCACAAAATTCCCTAAATCTTCTCAAAACATGGCCAAAATCCACAAAAATCCCACCGAATCTCCACAAATTCCATCAGAATACATGAAAATACTCCTGATAATTCGTCAGTTCTCTACAGAATCTCACCAAATACCAGAAAAGTCCCTCAAAGTTCCACAAGCATCCCACAAAATCTCCCTAATATCCAACAAAATTCCAGGAAAAATCTCACACAATTCCCTAAATCTTCTGAAAACTTGACCAAATTCCAGAAACGCCCAATAAAATCAGCACAGTTTCCCACAAAATTCAAGAAAAAACAACACAAAATTCCCTAAATCTTCTCAAAACTCTACCAAATTCCAGAAAAATCCCACCGAATCTCCACAAATTCCCACAGAATGCATGAAAAATCCCTGATAATTCGTCAGTTCTCTACAGAATCTCACCAAATTCCAGAAAAGTCCCTCAAAGTTCCACAAACATCCCACAAAATCTCCCCGGAATCCAATAAAATTCCAGGAAAAATCCCACAAAATTCCCTAAATCTTCTCAAAACATGGCCAAAATCCACAAAAATCCCAGCGAATCTCCACAAATTCCCTCAGAATGCATGAAAATACCCCTGATAATTCGTCAGTTCTCTACAGAATCTCACCAAATTCCAGAAAAGTCCCTCAAAGTTCCACAAACATCCCACAAAATCTCCCTAATATCCAACAAAATTCCAGGAAAAATCTCACACAATTCCCTAAATCTTCTGAAAACTTTACCAAATTCCAGAAACGCCCAATAAAATCAGCACAGTTTCCCACAAAATTCAAGAAAAAACAACACAAAATTCCCTAAATCTTCTCAAAACTCTACCAAATTCCAGAAAAATCCCACCAAATCTCCACAAATTCCCACAGAATACATGAAAAATCCCTGATAATTCGTCAGTTCTCTACAGAATCTCACCAAATTCCAGAAAAGTCCCTCAAAGTTCCACAAACATCCCACAAAATCTCCTCAATATCCAACAAAATCCCAGAAAAATCACACAAAATTCCCTAAATCTTCTCAAAACACGACTAAATTCTAGAAAAATATCCCACCAAATCTCCACAAAATCCCACAAAATACATGAAAAATCCCTCAAGATCCCGAAATCGCCTCAATATCCCACAAAATCCCACAAAAATCACACAAAACCTCCACAAGTTTCCACAAAATCTAAGAAAAATTCCTCAAAATTCTTCAAGTCTCCTCAAAACCACACAAAGTCCTTGGAAAGGCCCACCAAATTCCAGTAAAATCCCACAGATTCTCCACAAATTCCCACAAAATCTAAAACAAATTCCTCAAAATTCTCCAAGTCTCCTCAGAATCCCACACAATTCCAGAAAAAACCCACAAAATTCCAGAGAAGTCCCACAAAACTCCCTAAATCATTTCAAAACCCGACCAATTCACAGGAATGTCCCACAAAATCTCCATCAATTCCCAGAACATCCCACAAAAATCTCACAAAAATCCCTAAATCTTCTGAAAACTCGACCAAATTCCAGAAACGCCCCATAAAATCAGCACAGTTTCCCACAAAATTCAAGAAAAAACACCACAAAATTCCCTAAATCTTTTCAAAATACCACAAAATTCTTGAAAAGCCCCACCAAATTCCAGAAACATCCCACAAAATGTCCTCAATATCCAACAAAATCCCAGAAAAATCACACAAAATCCCCTAAATCTTCTCAAAACACGGCCAAAATCCACAAAAATCCCACCAAATCTCCACAAATTCCCACAGAATACATGAAAAATCCCTGATAATTCGTCAGTTCTCTACAGAATCTCACCAAATTCCAGAAAAGTCCCTCAAAGTTCCACAAACATCCCACAAAATCTCCTCAATATCCAACAAAATCCCAGAAAAATCACACAAAATTCCCTAAATCTTCTCAAAACACGACTAAATTCTAGAAAAATATCCCACCAAATCTCCACAAAATCCCACAAAATACATGAAAAATCCCTCAAGATCCCGAAATCGCCTCAATATCCCACAAAATCCCACAAAAATCACACAAAACCTCCACAAGTTTCCACAAAATCTAAGAAAAATTCCTCAAAATTCTTCAAGTCTCCTCAAAACCACACAAAGTCCTTGAAAAGGCCCACCAAATTCCAGTAAAATCCCACAGATTCTCCACAAATTCCCACAAAATCTAAAACAAATTCCTCAAAATTCTCCAAGTCTCCTCAAAACCACACAATTCCAGAAAAACCCCACCAAATTCCAGAGAAGTCCCACAAAACTCCCTAAATCATTTCAAAACCCGACCAATTCACAGGAATGTCCCACAAAATCTCCACCAATTCCCAGAACATCCCACAAAAATCCCACAAAAATCCCTAAATCTTCTGAAAACTCGACCAAATTCCAGAAACGCCCCATAAAATCAGCACAGTTTCCCACAAAATTCAAGAAAAAACACCACAAAATTCCCTTAATCTTTTCAAAATACTACAAAATTCTTGAAAAGCCCCACCAAATTCCAGAAACATCCCACAAAATGTCCTCAATACCCAACAAAATCCCAGAAAAATCAGACAAAATCCCCTAAATCTTCTCAAAATACGGCCAAAATCCACAAAAATCCCACCAAATCTCCAGAAATTCCCACAGAATACATGAAAAATCCCTGATAATTCGTCAGTTCTCTATAGAATCTCACCAAATTCCAGAGAAGTCCCTCAAAGTTCCACAAACATCCCACAAAATCTCCCCAGTATCCAACAAAATTCCAGGAAAAATCCCACAAAATTCCCTAAATCTTCTCAAAACACGGCCAAAATCCACAAAAATCCCACAAAATCTCCACAAATTCCCACAGAATACATGAAAAATCCCTGATAATTCATCAGTTCTCTACAGAATCTCACCAAATTCCAGAAGAGTCCCTCAAAGTTCCACAAACATCCCACAAAATCTCCCCAGTATCCAACAAAATTCAAGGAAAAATCTCACAAAATTCCCTAAATCTTCTCAAAACACGACCAAATTCTAGAAAAATATCCCACCAAATCTCCACAAAATCCCACAAAATACATGAAAAATCCCTCAAGATCCCTAAATCGCCTCAATATCCCACAAAATCCCACAAAAATCACACAAAACCTCCACAAATTTCCACAAAATCTAAGAAAAATTCCTCATAATTCTTCAAGTCTCCTCAAAACCACACAAAGTCCTTGAAAAGGCCCACCAAATTCCAGAAAAATCCCACAGAATCTCCACAAATTCCCACAAAATCTAAAACAAATTCCTCAAAATTCTTCAAGTCTCCTCAAAACCACACAATTCCAGAAAAACCCCACAAAATTCCAGAGAAGTCCCACAAAACTCCCTAAATCATTTCAAAACCCGACCAATTCACAGGAATGTCCCACAAAATCTCCACCAATTCCCAGAACATCCCACAAAAATCTCACAAAAATCCCTAAATCTTCTGAAAACTCGACCAAATTCCAGAAACGCCCCATAAAATCAGCACAGTTTCCCACAAAATTCAAGAAAAAACACCACAAAATTCCCTAAATCTTTTCAAAATACCACAAAATTCTTGAAAAGCCCCACCAAATTCCAGAAACATCCCACAAAATGTCCTCAATATCCAACAAAATCCCAGAAAAATCACACAAAATCCCCTAAATCTTCTCAAAACACGGCCAAAATCCACAAAAATCCCACCAAATCTCCACAAATTCCCACAGAATACATGAAAAATCCCTGATAATTCGTCAGTTCTCTACAGAATCTCACCAAATTCCAGAAAAGTCCCTCAAAGTTCCACAAACATCCCACAAAATCTCCTCAATATCCAACAAAATCCCAGAAAAATCACACAAAATTCCCTAAATCTTCTCAAAACACGACTAAATTCTAGAAAAATATCCCACCAAATCTCCACAAAATCCCACAAAATACATGAAAAATCCCTCAAGATCCCGAAATCGCCTCAATATCCCACAAAATCCCACAAAAATCACACAAAACCTCCACAAGTTTCCACAAAATCTAAGAAAAATTCCTCAAAATTCTTCAAGTCTCCTCAAAACCACACAAAGTCCTTGAAAAGGCCCACCAAATTCCAGTAAAATCCCACAGATTCTCCACAAATTCCCACAAAATCTAAAACAAATTCCTCAAAATTCTCCAAGTCTCCTCAAAACCACACAATTCCAGAAAAACCCCACAAAATTCCAGAGAAGTCCCACAAAACTCCCTAAATCATTTCAAAACCCGACCAATTCACAGGAATGTCCCACAAAATCTCCACCAATTCCCAGAACATCCCACAAAAATCCCACAAAAATCCCTAAATCTTCTGAAAACTCGACCAAATTCCAGAAACGCCCCATAAAATCAGCACAGTTTCCCACAAAATTCAAGAAAAAACACCACAAAATTCCCTTAATCTTTTCAAAATACTACAAAATTCTTGAAAAGCCCCACCAAATTCCAGAAACATCCCACAAAATGTCCTCAATACCCAACAAAATCCCAGAAAAATCAGACAAAATCCCCTAAATCTTCTCAAAATACGGCCAAAATCCACAAAAATCCCACCAAATCTCCAGAAATTCCCACAGAATACATGAAAAATCCCTGATAATTCGTCAGTTCTCTATAGAATCTCACCAAATTCCAGAGAAGTCCCTCAAAGTTCCACAAACATCCCACAAAATCTCCCCAGTATCCAACAAAATTCCAGGAAAAATCCCACAAAATTCCCTAAATCTTCTCAAAACACGGCCAAAATCCACAAAAATCCCACAAAATCTCCACAAATTCCCACAGAATACATGAAAAATCCCTGATAATTCATCAGTTCTCTACAGAATCTCACCAAATTCCAGAAGAGTCCCTCAAAGTTCCACAAACATCCCACAAAATCTCCCCAGTATCCAACAAAATTCAAGGAAAAATCTCACAAAATTCCCTAAATCTTCTCAAAACACGACCAAATTCTAGAAAAATATCCCACCAAATCTCCACAAAATCCCACAAAATACATGAAAAATCCCTCAAGATCCCTAAATCGCCTCAATATCCCACAAAATCCCACAAAAATCACACAAAACCTCCACAAATTTCCACAAAATCTAAGAAAAATTCCTCATAATTCTTCAAGTCTCCTCAAAACCACACAAAGTCCTTGAAAAGGCCCACCAAATTCCAGAAAAATCCCACAGAATCTCCACAAATTCCCACAAAATCTAAAACAAATTCCTCAAAATTCTTCAAGTCTCCTCAAAACCACACAATTCCAGAAAAACCCCACAAAATTCCAGAGAAGTCCCACAAAACTCCCTAAATCATTTCAAAACCCGACCAATTCACAGGAATGTCCCACAAAATCTCCACCAATTCCCAGAACATCCCACAAAAATCTCACAAAAATCCCTAAATCTTCTGAAAACTCGACCAAATTCCAGAAACGCCCCATAAAATCAGCACAGTTTCCCACAAAATTCAAGAAAAAACACCACAAAATTCCCTAAATCTTTTCAAAATACCACAAAATTCTTGAAAAGCCCCACCAAATTCCAGAAACATCCCACAAAATGTCCTCAATACCCAACAAAATCCCAGAAAAGTCACACAAAATTCCCTAAATCTTCTCAAAACTCTACCAAATTCCAGAAAAATCCCACCGAATCTCCACAAATTCCCACAGAATACATGACAAATCCCTGATAATTCGTCAGTTCTCTACAGAATCTCACCAAATTCCTAAAAAGTCCCTCAAAGTTCCACAAACATCCCACAAAATCTCCCCGGAATCCAATAAAATTCAAGGAAAAATTTCACAAAATTCCCTAAATCTTCTCAAAACATGGCCAAAATCCACAAAAATCCCACCGAATCTCCACAAATTCCCACAGAATACATGAAAATACTCCTGATAATTCGTCAGTTCTCTACAGAATCTCACCAAATTCCAGAAAAGTCCCTCAAAGTTCCACAAACATCCCACAAAATCTCCCTAATATCCAACAAAATTCCAGGAAAAATCTCACACAATTCCCTAAATCTTCTGAAAACTTGACCAAATTCCAGAAACGCCCAATAAAATCAGCACAGTTTCCCACAAAATTCAAGAAAAAACAACACAAAATTCCCTAAATCTTCTCAAAACTCTACCAAATTCCAGAAAAATCCCACCAAATCTCCACAAATTCCCACAGAATACATGAAAAATCCCTGATAATTCGTCAGTTCTCTACAGAATCTCACCAAATTCCAGAAAAGTCCCTCAAAGTTCCACAAACATCCCACAAAATCTCCTCAATATCCAACAAAATCCCAGAAAAATCACACAAAATTCCCTAAATCTTCTCAAAACACGACTAAATTCTAGAAAAATATCCCACCAAATCTCCACAAAATCCCACAAAATACATGAAAAATCCCTCAAGATCCCGAAATCGCCTCAATATCCCACAAAATCCCACAAAAATCACACAAAACCTCCACAAGTTTCCACAAAATCTAAGAAAAATTCCTCAAAATTCTTCAAGTCTCCTCAAAACCACACAAAGTCCTTGAAAAGGCCCACCAAATTCCAGTAAAATCCCACAGATTCTCCACAAATTCCCACAAAATCTAAAACAAATTCCTCAAAATTCTCCAAGTCTCCTCAAAACCACACAATTCCAGAAAAACCCCACAAAATTCCAGAGAAGTCCCACAAAACTCCCTAAATCATTTCAAAACCCGACCAATTCACAGGAATGTCCCACAAAATCTCCACCAATTCCCAGAACATCCCACAAAAATCCCACAAAAATCCCTAAATCTTCTGAAAACTCGACCAAATTACAGAAACGCCCCATAAAATCAGCACAGTTTCCCACAAAATTCAAGAAAAAACACCACAAAATTCCCTTAATCTTTTCAAAATACTACAAAATTCTTGAAAAGCCGCACCAAATTCCAGAAACATCCCACAAAATGTCCTCAATACCCAACAAAATCCCAGAAAAATCACACAAAATCCCCTAAATCTTCTCAAAATACGGCCAAAATCCACAAAAATCCCACCAAATCTCCACAAATTCCCACAGAATACATGAAAAATCCCTGATAATTTGTCAGTTCTCTACAGAATCTCACCAAATTCCAGAAAAGTCCCTCAAAGTTCCACCAACATCCCACAAAATCTCCTCAATATCCCACAAAATTCAAGAAAAATCACACAAAATTCCCTAAATCTTCTGAACACTTGACCAAATTCCAGAAGCGCCCCATAAAATCAGCACAGTTTCCCACAAAATTCAAGAAAAAACAACACAAAATTCCCTAAATCTTCTCAAAACTCTACCAAATTCCAGAAAAATCCCACCAAATCTCCACAAATTCCCACAGAATACATGAAAAATCCCTGATAATTCGTCAGTTCTCTACAGAATCTCACCAAATTCCAGAAAAGTCCCTCAAAGTTCCACAAACATCCCACAAAAATCTCACAAAAATCCCTAACACTTCTGAAAACTTGACCAAATTCCAGAAACGCCCCATAAAATCAGCACAGTTTCCCACAATATTCAAGAAAAAACACCACAAAATTCCCAAAATCTTTTCAAAATACCACAAAATTCTTGAAAAGCCCCACCAAATTCCAGAAACATCCCGCAAAATCTCCTCAATACCCAACAAAATCCCAGAAAAATCCCACAAAATTCCCTAAATTTTCTCAAAACACAACCAAAATTCCAGAAAAATCCCACCGAATCTCCACAAATTCCCACAGAATACATGAAAAATCCCTGATAATTCGTCAGTTCTCTACAGAATCTCACCAAATTCCAGAAAAGTCCCTCAAAGTTCCACAAACATCCCACAAAATCTCCTCAATATCCAACAAAATTCAAGAAAAATCCCACAAAATTCTCTAAATCTTCTCAAAACACGGCCAAAATCCTCAAAAATCCCACCGAATCTCCACAAATTCCCACAGAATACGTGAAAAATCCCTGATAATTCGTCAGTTCTCTACAGAATCTCACCAAATTCCAGAGAAGTCCCTCAAAGTTCCACAAACATCCCACAAAATGTCCTCAATATCCAACAAAATCCCAGAAAAATCACACAAAATTCCCTAAATCTTCTCAAAACACGGCCAAAATCCTCAAAAATCCCACCGAATCTCCACAAATTCCCACAGAATACATGAAAAATCCCTGATAATTTGTCAGTTCTCTACAGAATCTCACCAAATTCTAGAAAAGTCCCTCAAAGTTTCACAAACATCCCACAAAATCTCCCCAGTATCCAACAAAATTCCAGGAAAAATCCCACAAAATTCCCTAAATCTTCCCAAAACACGACCAAATTCTAGAAAAATATCCCACCAAATCTCCACAAATTCCCACAAAATACATGAGAAATCCCTCAAGATCCCTAAATCTCCTCAATATCCCACAAAATCACACAAAAATCACCCAAAACCTCCACAAGTTTCCACAAAATCTAAGAAAAATTCCTCAAAATTCTTCAAGTCTCCTCAGAATCCCACACAATTCCAGAAAAAACACACAAAATTCCAGACAAGTCCCACAAAACTCCCTAAATCATTTCAAAACCCTACCAATTCACAGGAATGTCCCACAAAATCTCCACCAATTCCCAGAACATCCCACAAAAATCTCACAAAAATCCCTAACACTTCTGAAAACTCGACCAAATTCCAGAAACGCCCCATAAAATCAGCAGAGTTTCCCACAAAATTCAAGAAAAAACACCACAAAATTCCCTAAACCTTTTCAAAATACCACAAAATCCTTGAAAAGCTCCACCAAATTCCAGAAACATCCCACAAAATGTCCTCAATACCCAACAAAATCCCAGAAAAATCCCACAAAATTCCCTAAATTTTCTCAAAACATAACCAAAATTCCAGAAAAATCCCACCGAATCTCCACAAATTCCCACAGAATACGTGAAAAATCCCTGAAAATTCGTCAGTTCTCTACAGAATCTCACCAAATTCCAGAAAAGTCCCTCAAAGTTCCACAAACATCCCACAAAATCTCCTCAATATCCAACAAAATTCAAGAAAAATCCCACAATATGCTCTAAATCTTCTCAAAACACGGCCAAAATCCTCAAAAATCCCACCGAATCTCCACAAATTCCCACAGAATACATGAAAAATCCCTGATAATTCGTCAGTTCTCTACAGAATCTCACCAAATTCCAGAAAAGTCCCTCAAAGTTCCACAAACATCCCACAAAATCTCCTCAATATCCAACAAAATCCCAGAAAAATCACACAAAATTCCCTAAATCTTCCCAAAACACGACCAAATTCTAGAAAAATATCCCACCAAATCTCCACAAAATCCCACAAAATACATGAAAAATCCCTCAAGATCCCGAAATCGCCTCAATATCCCACAAAATCCCACAAAAATCACACAAAACCTCCACAAGTTTCCACAAAATCTAAGAAAAATTCCTCGAAATTCTTCAAGTCTCCTCAAAACCACACAAAGTCCTTGAAAAGGCCCACCAAATTCCAGTAAAATCCCACAGATTCTCCACAAATTCCCACAAAATCTAAAACAAATTCCTCAAAATTCTCCAAGTCTCCTCAAAACCACACAATTCCAGAAAAACCCCACAAAATTCCAGAGAAGTCCCACAAAACTCCCTAAATCATTTCAAAACCCGACCAATTCACAGGAATGTCCCACAAAATCTCCATCAATTCCCAGAACATCCCACAAAAATCCCACAAAAATCCCTAAATCTTCTGAAAACTCGACCAAATTCCAGAAACGCCCCATAAAATCAGCACAGTTTCCCACAAAATTCAAGAAAAAACACCACAAAATTCCCAAAATCTTTTCAAAATACCACAAAATTCTTGAAAAGCCCCACCAAATTCCAGAAACATCCCACAAAATGTCCTCAATATCCAACAAAATCCCAGAAAAATCACACAAAATCCCCTAAATCTTCTCAAAACACGGCCAAAATCCACAAAAATCCCACCAAATCTCCACAAATTCCCACAGAATACATGAAAAATCCCTGATAATTCGTCAGTTCTCTACAGAATCTCACCAAATTCCAGAAAAGTCCCTCAAAGTTCCACAAACATCCCACAAAATGTCCTCAATATCCAACAAAATCCCAGAAAAATCACACAAAATTCCCTAAATCTTCTCAAAACACGACTAAATTCTAGAAAAATATCCCACCAAATCTCCACAAAATCCCACAAAATACATGAAAAATCCCTCAAGATCCCGAAATCGCCTCAATATCCCACAAAATCCCACAAAAATCACACAAAACCTCCACAAGTTTCCACAAAATCTAAGAAAAATTCCTCAAAATTCTTCAAGTCTCCTCAAAACCACACAAAGTCCTTGAAAAGGCCCACCAAATTCCAGTAAAATCCCACAGATTCTCCACAAATTCCCACAAAATCTAAAACAAATTCCTCAAAATTCTCCAAGTCTCCTCAAAACCACACAATTCCAGAAGAACCCCAAAAATTCCAGAGAAGTCCCACAAAACTCCCTAAATCATTTCAAAACCCTACCAATTCACAGGAATGTCCCACAAAATCTCCACCAATTCCCAGAACATCCCACAAAAATCCCACAAAAATCCCTAAATCTTCTGAAAACTCGACCAAATTCCAGAAACGCCCCATAAAATCAGCACAGTTTCCCACAAAATTCAAGAAAAAACACCACAAAATTCCCTAAATCTTTTCAAAATACCAAAAAATTCTTGAAAAGCCCCACCAAATTCCAGAAACATCCCACAAAATGTCCTCAATATCCAACAAAATCCCAGAAAAATCACACAAAATTCCCTAAATCTTCTCAAAATACGGCCAAAATCCACAAAAATCCCACCAAATCTCCAGAAATTCCCACAGAATACATGAAAAATCCCTGATAATTCGTCAGTTCTCTATAGAATCTCACCAAATTCCAGAGAAGTCCCTCAAAGTTCCACAAACATCCCACAAAATCTCCCCAGTATCCAACAAAATTCCAGGAAAAATCCCACAAAATTCCCTAAATCTTCTCAAAACACGGCCAAAATCCACAAAAATCCCACAAAATCTCCACAAATTCCCACAGAATACATGAAAAATCCCTGATAATTCGTCAGTTCTCTACAGAATCTCACCAAATTCCAGAAAAGTCCCTCAAAGTTCCACAAACATCCCACAAAATCTCCTCAATATCCAACAAAATCCCAGAAAAATCACACAAAATTCCCTAAATCTTCTCAAAACACGACTAAATTCTAGAAAAATATCCCACCAAATCTCCACAAAATCCCACAAAATACATGAAAAATCCCTCAAGATCCCGAAATCGCCTCAATATCCCACAAAATCCCACAAAAATCACACAAAACCTCCACAAGTTTCCACAAAATCTAAGAAAAATTCCTCAAAATTCTTCAAGTCTCCTCAAAACCACACAAAGTCCTTGAAAAGGCCCACCAAATTCCAGTAAAATCCCACAGATTCTCCACAAATTCCCACAAAATCTAAAACAAATTCCTCAAAATTCTCCAAGTCTCCTCAAAACCACACAATTCCAGAAAAACCCCACAAAATTCCAGAGAAGTCCCACAAAACTCCGTAAATCATTTCAAAACCCGACCAATTCACAGGAATGTCCCACAAAATCTCCACCAATTCCCAGAACATCCCACAAAAATCCCACAAAAATCCCTAAATCTTCTGAAAACTCGACCAAATTCCAGAAACGCCCCATAAAATCAGCACAGTTTCCCACAAAATTCAAGAAAAAACACCACAAAATTCCCTTAATCTTTTCAAAATACTACAAAATTCTTGAAAAGCCGCACCAAATTCCAGAAACATCCCACAAAATGTCCTCAATACCCAACAAAATCCCAGAAAAATCACACAAAATCCCCTAAATCTTCTCAAAATACGGCCAAAATCCACAAAAATCCCACCAAATCTCCACAAATTCCCACAGAATACATGAAAAATCCCTGATAATTTGTCAGTTCTCTACAGAATCTCACCAAATTCCAGAAAAGTCCCTCAAAGTTCCACCAACATCCCACAAAATCTCCTCAATATCCCACAAAATTCAAGAAAAATCACACAAAATTCCCTAAATCTTCTGAACACTTGACCAAATTCCAGAAGCGCCCCATAAAATCAGCACAGTTTCCCACAAAATTCAAGAAAAAACAACACAAAATTCCCTAAATCTTCTCAAAACTCTACCAAATTCCAGAAAAATCCCACCAAATCTCCACAAATTCCCACAGAATACATGAAAAATCCCTGATAATTCATCAGTTCTCTACAGAATCTCACCAAATTCCAGAAAAGTCCCTCAAAGTTCCACAAACATCCCACAAAAATCTCACAAAAATCCCTAACACTTCTGAAAACTTGACCAAATTCCAGAAACGCCCCATAAAATCAGCACAGTTTCCCACAATATTCAAGAAAAAACACCACAAAATTCCCAAAATCTTTTCAAAATACCACAAAATTCTTGAAAAGCCCCACCAAATTCCAGAAACATCCCGCAAAATCTCCTCAATACCCAACAAAATCCCAGAAAAATCCCACAAAATTCCCTAAATTTTCTCAAAACACAACCAAAATTCCAGAAAAATCCCACCGAATCTCCACAAATTCCCACAGAATACATGAAAAATCCCTGATAATTCGTCAGTTCTCTACAGAATCTCACCAAATTCCAGAAAAGTCCCTCAAAGTTCCACCAACATCCCACAAAATCTCCTCAATATCCAACAAAATTCAAGAAAAATCCCACAAAATTCTCTAAATCTTCTCAAAACACGGCCAAAATCCTCAAAAATCCCACCGAATCTCCACAAATTCCCACAGAATACGTGAAAAATCCCTGATAATTCGTCAGTTCTCTACAGAATCTCACCAAATTCCAGAGAAGTCCCTCAAAGTTCCACAAACATCCCACAAAATGTCCTCAATATCCAACAAAATCCCAGAAAAATCACACAAAATTCCCTAAATCTTCTCAAAACACGGCCAAAATCCTCAAAAATCCCACCGAATCTCCACAAATTCCCACAGAATACATGAAAAATTCTTGATAATTTGTCAGTTCTCTACAGAATCTCACCAAATTCCAGAAAAGTCCCTCAAAGTTTCACAAACATCCCACAAAATCTCCCCAGTATCCAACAAAATTCCAGGAAAAATCCCACAAAATTCCCTAAATCTTCCCAAAACACGACCAAATTCTAGAAAAATATCCCACCAAATCTCCACAAATTCCCACAAAATACATGAGAAATCCCTCAAGATCCCTAAATCTCCTCAATATCCCACAAAATCACACAAAAATCACCCAAAACCTCCACAAGTTTCCACAAAATCTAAGAAAAATTCCTCAAAATTCTTCAAGTCTCCTCAGAATCCCACACAATTCCAGAAAAAACACACATAATTCCAGACAAGTCCCACAAAACTCCCTAAATCATTTCAAAACCCTACCAATTCACAGGAATGTCCCACAAAATCTCCACCAATTCCCAGAACATCCCACAAAAATCTCACAAAAATCCCTAACACTTCTGAAAACTCGACCAAATTCCAGAAACGCCCCATAAAATCAGCAGAGTTTCCCACAAAATTCAAGAAAAAACACCACAAAATTCCCTAAACCTTTTCAAAATACCACAAAATCCTTGAAAAGCTCCACCAAATTCCAGAAACATCCCACAAAATGTCCTCAATACCCAACAAAATCCCAGAAAAATCCCACAAAATTCCCTAAATTTTCTCAAAACATAACCAAAATTCCAGAAAAATCCCACCGAATCTCCACAAATTCCCACAGAATACGTGAAAAATCCCTGAAAATTCGTCAGTTCTCTACAGAATCTCACCAAATTCCAGAAAAGTCCCTCAAAGTTCCACAAACATCCCACAAAATCTCCTCAATATCCAACAAAATTCAAGAAAAATCCCACAATATGCTCTAAATCTTCTCAAAACACGGCCGAAATCCTCAAAAATCCCACCGAATCTCCACAAATTCCCACAGAATACATGAAAAATCCCTGATAATTCGTCAGTTCTCTACAGAATCTCACCAAATTCCAGAAAAGTCCCTCAAAGTTCCACAAACATCCCACAAAATGTCCTCAATATCCAACAAAATCCCAGAAAAATCACACAAAATTCCCTAAATCTTCCCAAAACACGACCAAATTCTAGAAAAATATCCCACCAAATCTCCACAAAATCCCACAAAATACATGAAAAATCCCTCAAGATCCCGAAATCGCCTCAATATCCCACAAAATCCCACAAAAATCACACAAAACCTCCACAAGTTTCCACAAAATCTAAGAAAAATTCCTCGAAATTCTTCAAGTCTCCTCAAAACCACACAAAGTCCTTGAAAAGGCCCACCAAATTCCAGTAAAATCCCACAGATTCTCCACAAATTCCCACAAAATCTAAAACAAATTCCTCAAAATTCTCCAAGTCTCCTCAAAACCACACAATTCCAGAAAAACCCCACAAAATTCCAGAGAAGTCCCACAAAACTCCCTAAATCATTTCAAAACCCGACCAATTCACAGGAATGTCCCACAAAATCTCCATCAATTCCCAGAACATCCCACAAAAATCCCACAAAAATCCCTAAATCTTCTGAAAACTCGACCAAATTCCAGAAACGCCCCATAAAATCAGCACAGTTTCCCACAAAATTCAAGAAAAAACACCACAAAATTCCCAAAATCTTTTCAAAATACCACAAAATTCTTGAAAAGCCCCACCAAATTCCAGAAACATCCCACAAAATGTCCTCAATATCCAACAAAATCCCAGAAAAATCACACAAAATCCCCTAAATCTTCTCAAAACACGGCCAAAATCCACAAAAATCCCACCAAATCTCCACAAATTCCCACAGAATACATGAAAAATCCCTGATAATTCGTCAGTTCTCTACAGAATCTCACCAAATTCCAGAAAAGTCCCTCAAAGTTCCACAAACATCCCACAAAATGTCCTCAATATCCAACAAAATCCCAGAAAAATCACACAAAATTCCCTAAATCTTCTCAAAACACGACTAAATTCTAGAAAAATATCCCACCAAATCTCCACAAAATCCCACAAAATACATGAAAAATCCCTCAAAATCCCGAAATCGCCTCAATATCCCACAAAATCCCACAAAAATCACACAAAACCTCCACAAGTTTCCACAAAATCTAAGAAAAATTCCTCAAAATTCTTCAAGTCTCCTCAAAACCACACAAAGTCCTTGAAAAGGCCCACCAAATTCCAGTAAAATCCCACAGATTCTCCACAAATTCCCACAAAATCTAAAACAAATTCCTCAAAATTCTCCAAGTCTCCTCAAAACCACACAATTCCAGAAGAACCCCAAAAATTCCAGAGAAGTCCCACAAAACTCCCTAAATCATTTCAAAACCCTACCAATTCACAGGAATGTCCCACAAAATCTCCACCAATTCCCAGAACATCCCACAAAAATCCCACAAAAATCCCTAAATCTTCTGAAAACTCGACCAAATTCCAGAAACGCCCCATAAAATCAGCACAGTTTCCCACAAAATTCAAGAAAAAACACCACAAAATTCCCTAAATCTTTTCAAAATACCAAAAAATTCTTGAAAAGCCCCACCAAATTCCAGAAACATCCCACAAAATGTCCTCAATATCCAACAAAATCCCAGAAAAATCACACAAAATTCCCTAAATCTTCTCAAAATACGGCCAAAATCCACAAAAATCCCACCAAATCTCCAGAAATTCCCACAGAATACATGAAAAATCCCTGATAATTCGTCAGTTCTCTATAGAATCTCACCAAATTCCAGAGAAGTCCCTCAAAGTTCCACAAACATCCCACAAAATCTCCCCAGTATCCAACAAAATTCCAGGAAAAATCCCACAAAATTCCCTAAATCTTCTCAAAACACGGCCAAAATCCACAAAAATCCCACAAAATCTCCACAAATTCCCACAGAATACATGAAAAATCCCTGATAATTCATCAGTTCTCTACAGAATCTCACCAAATTCCAGAAGAGTCCCTCAAAGTTCCACAAACATCCCACAAAATCTCCCCAGTATCCAACAAAATTCAAGGAAAAATCTCACAAAATTCCCTAAATCTTCTCAAAACACGACCAAATTCTAGAAAAATATCCCACCAAATCTCCACAAAATCCCACAGAATACATGAAAAATCCCTGATAATTCGTCAGTTCTCTACAGAATCTCACCAAATTCCTAAAAAGTCCCTCAAATTTCCACAAACATCCCACAAAATCTCCCCGGAATCCAATAAAATTCCAGGAAAAATCCCACAAAATTCCCTAAATCTTCTCAAAACATGGCCAAAATCCACAAAAATCCCACCGAATCTCCACAAATTCCCAGAGATTGCATGAAAATACCCCTGATAATTCGTCAGTTCTCTACAGAATCTCACCAAATTCCAGAAAAGTCCCTCAAAGTTCCACAAACATCCCACAAAATCTCCCTAATATCCAACAAAATTCCAGGAAAAATCTCACACAATTCCCTAAATCTTCTGAAAACTTGACCAAATTCCAGAAACGCCCAATAAAATCAGCACAGTTTCCCACAAAATTCAAGAAAAAACAACACAAAATTCCCTAAATCTTCTCAAAACTCTACCAAATTCCAGAAAAATCCCACCAAATCTCCACAAATTCCCACAGAATACATGAAAAATCCCTGATAATTCGTCAGTTCTCTACAGAATCTCACCAAATTCCAGAAAAGTCCCTCAAAGTTCCACAAACATCCCACAAAATCTCCTCAATATCCAACAAAATCCCAGAAAAATCACACAAAATTCCCTAAATCTTCTCAAAACACGACTAAATTCTAGAAAAATATCCCACCAAATCTCCACAAAATCCCACAAAATACATGAAAAATCCCTCAAAATCCCGAAATCGCCTCAATATCCCACAAAATCCCACAAAAATCACACAAAACCTCCACAAGTTTCCACAAAATCTAAGAAAAATTCCTCAAAATTCTTCAAGTCTCCTCAAAACCACACAAAGTCCTTGAAAAGGCCCACCAAATTCCAGTAAAATCCCACAGATTCTCCACAAATTCCCACAAAATCTAAAACAAATTCCTCAAAATTCTCCAAGTCTCCTCAAAACCACACAATTCCAGAAGAACCCCAAAAATTCCAGAGAAGTCCCACAAAACTCCCTAAATCATTTCAAAACCCTACCAATTCACAGGAATGTCCCACAAAATCTCCACCAATTCCCAGAACATCCCACAAAAATCCCACAAAAATCCCTAAATCTTCTGAAAACTCGACCAAATTCCAGAAACGCCCCATAAAATCAGCACAGTTTCCCACAAAATTCAAGAAAAAACACCACAAAATTCCCTAAATCTTTTCAAAATACCAAAAAATTCTTGAAAAGCCCCACCAAATTCCAGAAACATCCCACAAAATGTCCTCAATATCCAACAAAATCCCAGAAAAATCACACAAAATTCCCTAAATCTTCTCAAAATACGGCCAAAATCCACAAAAATCCCACCAAATCTCCAGAAATTCCCACAGAATACATGAAAAATCCCTGATAATTCGTCAGTTCTCTATAGAATCTCACCAAATTCCAGAGAAGTCCCTCAAAGTTCCACAAACATCCCACAAAATCTCCCCAGTATCCAACAAAATTCCAGGAAAAATCCCACAAAATTCCCTAAATCTTCTCAAAACACGGCCAAAATCCACAAAAATCCCACAAAATCTCCACAAATTCCCACAGAATACATGAAAAATCCCTGATAATTCATCAGTTCTCTACAGAATCTCACCAAATTCCAGAAGAGTCCCTCAAAGTTCCACAAACATCCCACAAAATCTCCCCAGTATCCAACAAAATTCAAGGAAAAATCTCACAAAATTCCCTAAATCTTCTCAAAACACGACCAAATTCTAGAAAAATATCCCACCAAATCTCCACAAAATCCCACAGAATACATGAAAAATCCCTGATAATTCGTCAGTTCTCTACAGAATCTCACCAAATTCCTAAAAAGTCCCTCAAATTTCCACAAACATCCCACAAAATCTCCCCGGAATCCAATAAAATTCCAGGAAAAATCCCACAAAATTCCCTAAATCTTCTCAAAACATGGCCAAAATCCACAAAAATCCCACCGAATCTCCACAAATTCCCAGAGATTGCATGAAAATACCCCTGATAATTCGTCAGTTCTCTACAGAATCTCACCAAATTCCAGAAAAGTCCCTCAAAGTTCCACAAACATCCCACAAAATCTCCCTAATATCCAACAAAATTCCAGGAAAAATCTCACACAATTCCCTAAATCTTCTGAAAACTTGACCAAATTCCAGAAACGCCCAATAAAATCAGCACAGTTTCCCACAAAATTCAAGAAAAAACAACACAAAATTCCCTAAATCTTCTCAAAACTCTACCAAATTCCAGAAAAATCCCACCAAATCTCCACAAATTCCCACAGAATACATGAAAAATCCCTGATAATTCGTCAGTTCTCTACAGAATCTCACCAAATTCCAGAAAAGTCCCTCAAAGTTCCACAAACATCCCACAAAATCTCCTCAATATCCAACAAAATCCCAGAAAAATCACACAAAATTCCCTAAATCTTCTCAAAACACGACTAAATTCTAGAAAAATATCCCACCAAATCTCCACAAAATCCCACAAAATACATGAAAAATCCCTCAAGATCCCGAAATCGCCTCAATATCCCACAAAATCCCACAAAAATCACACAAAACCTCCACAAGTTTCCACAAAATCTAAGAAAAATTCCTCAAAATTCTTCAAGTCTCCTCAAAACCACACAAAGTCCTTGAAAAGGCCCACCAAATTCCAGTAAAATCCCACAGATTCTCCACAAATTCCCACAAAATCTAAAACAAATTCCTCAAAATTCTCCAAGTCTCCTCAAAACCACACAATTCCAGAAAAACCCCACAAAATTCCAGAGAAGTCCCACAAAACTCCCTAAATCATTTCAAAACCCGACCAATTCACAGGAATGTCCCACAAAATCTCCACCAATTCCCAGAACATCCCACAAAAATCCCACAAAAATCCCTAAATCTTCTGAAAACTCGACCAAATTCCAGAAACGCCCCATAAAATCAGCACAGTTTCCCACAAAATTCAAGAAAAAACACCACAAAATTCCCTTAATCTTTTCAAAATACTACAAAATTCTTGAAAAGCCGCACCAAATTCCAGAAACATCCCACAAAATGTCCTCAATACCCAACAAAATCCCAGAAAAATCACACAAAATCCCCTAAATCTTCTCAAAATACGGCCAAAATCCACAAAAATCCCACCAAATCTCCACAAATTCCCACAGAATACATGAAAAATCCCTGATAATTTGTCAGTTCTCTACAGAATCTCACCAAATTCCAGAAAAGTCCCTCAAAGTTCCACCAACATCCCACAAAATCTCCTCAATATCCCACAAAATTCAAGAAAAATCACACAAAATTCCCTAAATCTTCTGAACACTTGACCAAATTCCAGAAGCGCCCCATAAAATCAGCACAGTTTCCCACAAAATTCAAGAAAAAACAACACAAAATTCCCTAAATCTTCTCAAAACTCTACCAAATTCCAGAAAAATCCCACCAAATCTCCACAAATTCCCACAGAATACATGAAAAATCCCTGATAATTCATCAGTTCTCTACAGAATCTCACCAAATTCCAGAAAAGTCCCTCAAAGTTCCACAAACATCCCACAAAAATCTCACAAAAATCCCTAACACTTCTGAAAACTTGACCAAATTCCAGAAACGCCCCATAAAATCAGCACAGTTTCCCACAATATTCAAGAAAAAACACCACAAAATTCCCAAAATCTTTTCAAAATACCACAAAATTCTTGAAAAGCCCCACCAAATTCCAGAAACATCCCGCAAAATCTCCTCAATACCCAACAAAATCCCAGAAAAATCCCACAAAATTCCCTAAATTTTCTCAAAACACAACCAAAATTCCAGAAAAATCCCACCGAATCTCCACAAATTCCCACAGAATACATGAAAAATCCCTGATAATTCGTCAGTTCTCTACAGAATCTCACCAAATTCCAGAAAAGTCCCTCAAAGTTCCACCAACATCCCACAAAATCTCCTCAATATCCAACAAAATTCAAGAAAAATCCCACAAAATTCTCTAAATCTTCTCAAAACACGGCCAAAATCCTCAAAAATCCCACCGAATCTCCACAAATTCCCACAGAATACGTGAAAAATCCCTGATAATTCGTCAGTTCTCTACAGAATCTCACCAAATTCCAGAGAAGTCCCTCAAAGTTTCACAAACATCCCACAAAATCTCCCCAGTATCCAACAAAATTCCAGGAAAAATCCCACAAAATTCCCTAAATCTTCCCAAAACACGACCAAATTCTAGAAAAATATCCCACCAAATCTCCACAAATTCCCACAAAATACATGAGAAATCCCTCAAGATCCCTAAATCTCCTCAATATCCCACAAAATCACACAAAAATCACCCAAAACCTCCACAAGTTTCCACAAAATCTAAGAAAAATTCCTCAAAATTCTTCAAGTCTCCTCAGAATCCCACACAATTCCAGAAAAAACACACAAAATTCCAGACAAGTCCCACAAAACTCCCTAAATCATTTCAAAACCCTACCAATTCACAGGAATGTCCCACAAAATCTCCACCAATTCCCAGAACATCCCACAAAAATCTCACAAAAATCCCTAACACTTCTGAAAACTCGACCAAATTCCAGAAACGCCCCATAAAATCAGCAGAGTTTCCCACAAAATTCAAGAAAAAACACCACAAAATTCCCTAAACCTTTTCAAAATACCACAAAATCCTTGAAAAGCTCCACCAAATTCCAGAAACATCCCACAAAATGTCCTCAATACCCAACAAAATCCCAGAAAAATCCCACAAAATTCCCTAAATTTTCTCAAAACATAACCAAAATTCCAGAAAAATCCCACCGAATCTCCACAAATTCCCACAGAATACGTGAAAAATCCCTGAAAATTCGTCAGTTCTCTACAGAATCTCACCAAATTCCAGAAAAGTCCCTCAAAGTTCCACAAACATCCCACAAAATCTCCTCAATATCCAACAAAATTCAAGAAAAATCCCACAATATGCTCTAAATCTTCTCAAAACACGGCCGAAATCCTCAAAAATCCCACCGAATCTCCACAAATTCCCACAGAATACATGAAAAATCCCTGATAATTCGTCAGTTCTCTACAGAATCTCACCAAATTCCAGAAAAGTCCCTCAAAGTTCCACAAACATCCCACAAAATCTCCTCAATATCCAACAAAATCCCAGAAAAATCACACAAAATTCCCTAAATCTTCCCAAAACACGACCAAATTCTAGAAAAATATCCCACCAAATCTCCACAAAATCCCACAAAATACATGAAAAATCCCTCAAGATCCCGAAATCGCCTCAATATCCCACAAAATCCCACAAAAATCACACAAAACCTCCACAAGTTTCCACAAAATCTAAGAAAAATTCCTCGAAATTCTTCAAGTCTCCTCAAAACCACACAAAGTCCTTGAAAAGGCCCACCAAATTCCAGTAAAATCCCACAGATTCTCCACAAATTCCCACAAAATCTAAAACAAATTCCTCAAAATTCTCCAAGTCTCCTCAAAACCACACAATTCCAGAAAAACCCCACAAAATTCCAGAGAAGTCCCACAAAACTCCCTAAATCATTTCAAAACCCGACCAATTCACAGGAATGTCCCACAAAATCTCCATCAATTCCCAGAACATCCCACAAAAATCCCACAAAAATCCCTAAATCTTCTGAAAACTCGACCAAATTCCAGAAACGCCCCATAAAATCAGCACAGTTTCCCACAAAATTCAAGAAAAAACACCACAAAATTCCCAAAATCTTTTCAAAATACCACAAAATTCTTGAAAAGCCCCACCAAATTCCAGAAACATCCCACAAAATGTCCTCAATATCCAACAAAATCCCAGAAAAATCACACAAAATCCCCTAAATCTTCTCAAAACACGGCCAAAATCCACAAAAATCCCACCAAATCTCCACAAATTCCCACAGAATACATGAAAAATCCCTGATAATTCGTCAGTTCTCTACAGAATCTCACCAAATTCCAGAAAAGTCCCTCAAAGTTCCACAAACATCCCACAAAATGTCCTCAATATCCAACAAAATCCCAGAAAAATCACACAAAATTCCCTAAATCTTCTCAAAACACGACTAAATTCTAGAAAAATATCCCACCAAATCTCCACAAAATCCCACAAAATACATGAAAAATCCCTCAAAATCCCGAAATCGCCTCAATATCCCACAAAATCCCACAAAAATCACACAAAACCTCCACAAGTTTCCACAAAATCTAAGAAAAATTCCTCAAAATTCTTCAAGTCTCCTCAAAACCACACAAAGTCCTTGAAAAGGCCCACCAAATTCCAGTAAAATCCCACAGATTCTCCACAAATTCCCACAAAATCTAAAACAAATTCCTCAAAATTCTCCAAGTCTCCTCAAAACCACACAATTCCAGAAGAACCCCAAAAATTCCAGAGAAGTCCCACAAAACTCCCTAAATCATTTCAAAACCCTACCAATTCACAGGAATGTCCCACAAAATCTCCACCAATTCCCAGAACATCCCACAAAAATCCCACAAAAATCCCTAAATCTTCTGAAAACTCGACCAAATTCCAGAAACGCCCCATAAAATCAGCACAGTTTCCCACAAAATTCAAGAAAAAACACCACAAAATTCCCTAAATCTTTTCAAAATACCAAAAAATTCTTGAAAAGCCCCACCAAATTCCAGAAACATCCCACAAAATGTCCTCAATATCCAACAAAATCCCAGAAAAATCACACAAAATTCCCTAAATCTTCTCAAAATACGGCCAAAATCCACAAAAATCCCACCAAATCTCCAGAAATTCCCACAGAATACATGAAAAATCCCTGATAATTCGTCAGTTCTCTATAGAATCTCACCAAATTCCAGAGAAGTCCCTCAAAGTTCCACAAACATCCCACAAAATCTCCCCAGTATCCAACAAAATTCCAGGAAAAATCCCACAAAATTCCCTAAATCTTCTCAAAACACGGCCAAAATCCACAAAAATCCCACAAAATCTCCACAAATTCCCACAGAATACATGAAAAATCCCTGATAATTCGTCAGTTCTCTACAGAATCTCACCAAATTCCAGAGAAGTCCCTCAAAGTTCCACAAACATCCCACAAAATGTCCTCAATATCCAACAAAATCCCAGAAAAATCACACAAAATTCCCTAAATCTTCTCAAAATACGACCAAATTCTAGAAAAATATCCCACCAAATCTCCACAAAATCCCACAAAATACATGAAAAATCCCTCAAGATCCCGAAATCGCCTCAATATCCCACAAAATCCCACAAAAATCACACAAAACCTCCACAAGTTTCCACAAAATCTAAGAAAAATTCCTCAAAATTCTTCAAGTCTCCTCAAAACCACACAAAGTCCTTGAAAAGGCCCACCAAATTCCAGTAAAATCCCACAGATTCTCCACAAATTCCCACAAAATCTAAAACAAATTCCTCAAAATTCTCCAAGTCTCCTCAAAACCACACAATTCCAGAAAAACCCCACAAAATTCCAGAGAAGTCCCACAAAACTCCGTAAATCATTTCAAAACCCGACCAATTCACAGGAATGTCCCACAAAATCTCCACCAATTCCCAGAACATCCCACAAAAATCCCACAAAAATCCCTAAATCTTCTGAAAACTCGACCAAATTCCAGAAACGCCCCATAAAATCAGCACAGTTTCCCACAAAATTCAAGAAAAAACACCACAAAATTCCCTTAATCTTTTCAAAATACTACAAAATTCTTGAAAAGCCGCACCAAATTCCAGAAACATCCCACAAAATGTCCTCAATACCCAACAAAATCCCAGAAAAATCACACAAAATCCCCTAAATCTTCTCAAAATACGGCCAAAATCCACAAAAATCCCACCAAATCTCCACAAATTCCCACAGAATACATGAAAAATCCCTGATAATTTGTCAGTTCTCTACAGAATCTCACCAAATTCCAGAAAAGTCCCTCAAAGTTCCACCAACATCCCACAAAATCTCCTCAATATCCCACAAAATTCAAGAAAAATCACACAAAATTCCCTAAATCTTCTGAACACTTGACCAAATTCCAGAAGCGCCCCATAAAATCAGCACAGTTTCCCACAAAATTCAAGAAAAAACAACACAAAATTCCCTAAATCTTCTCAAAACTCTACCAAATTCCAGAAAAATCCCACCAAATCTCCACAAATTCCCACAGAATACATGAAAAATCCCTGATAATTCATCAGTTCTCTACAGAATCTCACCAAATTCCAGAAAAGTCCCTCAAAGTTCCACAAACATCCCACAAAAATCTCACACAATTCCCTAAATCTTCTGAAAACTTGACCAAATTCCAGAAACGCCCCATAAAATCAGCACAGTTTCCCACAATATTCAAGAAAAAACACCACAAAATTCCCTAAATCTTTTCAAAATACCACAAAATTCTTGAAAAGCCCCACCAAATTCCAGAAACATCCCGCAAAATCTCCTCAATACCCAACAAAATCCCAGAAAAATCCCACAAAATTCCCTAAATTTTCTCAAAACACAACCAAAATTCCAGAAAAATCCCACCGAATCTCCACAAATTCCCACAGAATACATGAAAAATCCCTGATAATTCGTCAGTTCTCTACAGAATCTCACCAAATTCCAGAAAAGTCCCTCAAAGTTCCACAAACATCCCACAAAATCTCCTCAATATCCAACAAAATTCAAGAAAAATCCCACAAAATTCTCTAAATCTTCTCAAAACACGGCCAAAATCCTCAAAAATCCCACCGAATCTCCACAAATTCCCACAGAATACGTGAAAAATCCCTGATAATTCGTCAGTTCTCTACAGAATCTCACCAAATTCCAGAGAAGTCCCTCAAAGTTCCACAAACATCCCACAAAATGTCCTCAATATCCAACAAAATCCCAGAAAAATCACACAAAATTCCCTAAATCTTCTCAAAACACGGCCAAAATCCTCAAAAATCCCACCGAATCTCCACAAATTCCCACAGAATACATGAAAAATCCCTGATAATTTGTCAGTTCTCTACAGAATCTCACCAAATTCCAGAAAAGTCCCTCAAAGTTTCACAAACATCCCACAAAATCTCCCCAGTATCCAACAAAATTCCAGGAAAAATCCCACAAAATTCCCTAAATCTTCCCAAAACACGACCAAATTCTAGAAAAATATCCCACCAAATCTCCACAAATTCCCACAAAATACATGAGAAATCCCTCAAGATCCCTAAATCTCCTCAATATCCCACAAAATCACACAAAAATCACCCAAAACCTCCACAAGTTTCCACAAAATCTAAGAAAAATTCCTCAAAATTCTTCAAGTCTCCTCAGAATCCCACACAATTCCAGAAAAAACACACAAAATTCCAGACAAGTCCCACAAAACTCCCTAAATCATTTCAAAACCCTACCAATTCACAGGAATGTCCCACAAAATCTCCACCAATTCCCAGAACATCCCACAAAAATCTCACAAAAATCCCTAACACTTCTGAAAACTCGACCAAATTCCAGAAACGCCCCATAAAATCAGCAGAGTTTCCCACAAAATTCAAGAAAAAACACCACAAAATTCCCTAAACCTTTTCAAAATACCACAAAATCCTTGAAAAGCTCCACCAAATTCCAGAAACATCCCACAAAATGTCCTCAATACCCAACAAAATCCCAGAAAAATCCCACAAAATTCCCTAAATTTTCTCAAAACATAACCAAAATTCCAGAAAAATCCCACCGAATCTCCACAAATTCCCACAGAATACGTGAAAAATCCCTGAAAATTCGTCAGTTCTCTACAGAATCTCACCAAATTCCAGAAAAGTCCCTCAAAGTTCCACAAACATCCCACAAAATCTCCTCAATATCCAACAAAATTCAAGAAAAATCCCACAATATGCTCTAAATCTTCTCAAAACACGGCCAAAATCCTCAAAAATCCCACCGAATCTCCACAAATTCCCACAGAATACATGAAAAATCCCTGATAATTCGTCAGTTCTCTACAGAATCTCACCAAATTCCAGAAAAGTCCCTCAAAGTTCCACCAACATCCCACAAAATCTCCTCAATATCCCACAAAATCCCAGAAAAATCACACAAAATTCCCTAAATCTTCCCAAAACACGACCAAATTCTAGAAAAATATCCCACCAAATCTCCACAAAATCCCACAAAATACATGAAAAATCCCTCAAGATCCCGAAATCGCCTCAATATCCCACAAAATCCCACAAAAATCACACAAAACCTCCACAAGTTTCCACAAAATCTAAGAAAAATTCCTCAAAATTCTTCAAGTCTCCTCAAAACCACACAAAGTCCTTGAAAAGGCCCACCAAATTCCAGTAAAATCCCACAGATTCTCCACAAATTCCCACAAAATCTAAAACAAATTCCTCAAAATTCTCCAAGTCTCCTCAAAACCACACAATTCCAGAAAAACCCCACA
Organism: Cyanistes caeruleus; assembly: GCF_971803275.1. NCBI lineage: Eukaryota > Metazoa > Chordata > Aves > Passeriformes > Paridae > Cyanistes > Cyanistes caeruleus. The sequence continues at coordinate 68,205,706 of NC_141705.1, forward strand.
AAATTCCAGAGAAGTCCCACAAAACTCCCTAAATCATTTCAAAACCCGACCAATTCACAGGAATGTCCCACAAAATCTCCATCAATTCCCAGAACATCCCACAAAAATCCCACAAAAATCCCTAAATCTTCTGAAAACTCGACCAAATTCCAGAAACGCCCCATAAAATCAGCACAGTTTCCCACAAAATTCAAGAAAAAACACCACAAAATTCCCAAAATCTTTTCAAAATACCACAAAATTCTTGAAAAGCCCCACCAAATTCCAGAAACATCCCACAAAATGTCCTCAATATCCAACAAAATCCCAGAAAAATCACACAAAATCCCCTAAATCTTCTCAAAACACGGCCAAAATCCACAAAAATCCCACCAAATCTCCACAAATTCCCACAGAATACATGAAAAATCCCTGATAATTCGTCAGTTCTCTACAGAATCTCACCAAATTCCAGAAAAGTCCCTCAAAGTTCCACAAACATCCCACAAAATGTCCTCAATATCCAACAAAATCCCAGAAAAATCACACAAAATTCCCTAAATCTTCTCAAAACACGACTAAATTCTAGAAAAATATCCCACCAAATCTCCACAAAATCCCACAAAATACATGAAAAATCCCTCAAAATCCCGAAATCGCCTCAATATCCCACAAAATCCCACAAAAATCACACAAAACCTCCACAAGTTTCCACAAAATCTAAGAAAAATTCCTCAAAATTCTTCAAGTCTCCTCAAAACCACACAAAGTCCTTGAAAAGGCCCACCAAATTCCAGTAAAATCCCACAGATTCTCCACAAATTCCCACAAAATCTAAAACAAATTCCTCAAAATTCTCCAAGTCTCCTCAAAACCACACAATTCCAGAAGAACCCCAAAAATTCCAGAGAAGTCCCACAAAACTCCCTAAATCATTTCAAAACCCTACCAATTCACAGGAATGTCCCACAAAATCTCCACCAATTCCCAGAACATCCCACAAAAATCCCACAAAAATCCCTAAATCTTCTGAAAACTCGACCAAATTCCAGAAACGCCCCATAAAATCAGCACAGTTTCCCACAAAATTCAAGAAAAAACACCACAAAATTCCCTAAATCTTTTCAAAATACCAAAAAATTCTTGAAAAGCCCCACCAAATTCCAGAAACATCCCACAAAATGTCCTCAATATCCAACAAAATCCCAGAAAAATCACACAAAATTCCCTAAATCTTCTCAAAATACGGCCAAAATCCACAAAAATCCCACCAAATCTCCAGAAATTCCCACAGAATACATGAAAAATCCCTGATAATTCGTCAGTTCTCTATAGAATCTCACCAAATTCCAGAGAAGTCCCTCAAAGTTCCACAAACATCCCACAAAATCTCCCCAGTATCCAACAAAATTCCAGGAAAAATCCCACAAAATTCCCTAAATCTTCTCAAAACACGGCCAAAATCCACAAAAATCCCACAAAATCTCCACAAATTCCCACAGAATACATGAAAAATCCCTGATAATTCGTCAGTTCTCTACAGAATCTCACCAAATTCCAGAAAAGTCCCTCAAAGTTCCACAAACATCCCACAAAATGTCCTCAATATCCAACAAAATCCCAGAAAAATCACACAAAATTCCCTAAATCTTCTCAAAATACGACCAAATTCTAGAAAAATATCCCACCAAATCTCCACAAAATCCCACAAAATACATGAAAAATCCCTCAAGATCCCGAAATCGCCTCAATATCCCACAAAATCCCACAAAAATCACACAAAACCTCCACAAGTTTCCACAAAATCTAAGAAAAATTCCTCAAAATTCTTCAAGTCTCCTCAAAACCACACAAAGTCCTTGAAAAGGCCCACCAAATTCCAGTAAAATCCCACAGATTCTCCACAAATTCCCACAAAATCTAAAACAAATTCCTCAAAATTCTCCAAGTCTCCTCAAAACCACACAATTCCAGAAAAACCCCACAAAATTCCAGAGAAGTCCCACAAAACTCCGTAAATCATTTCAAAACCCGACCAATTCACAGGAATGTCCCACAAAATCTCCACCAATTCCCAGAACATCCCACAAAAATCCCACAAAAATCCCTAAATCTTCTGAAAACTCGACCAAATTCCAGAAACGCCCCATAAAATCAGCACAGTTTCCCACAAAATTCAAGAAAAAACACCACAAAATTCCCTTAATCTTTTCAAAATACTACAAAATTCTTGAAAAGCCGCACCAAATTCCAGAAACATCCCACAAAATGTCCTCAATACCCAACAAAATCCCAGAAAAATCACACAAAATCCCCTAAATCTTCTCAAAATACGGCCAAAATCCACAAAAATCCCACCAAATCTCCACAAATTCCCACAGAATACATGAAAAATCCCTGATAATTTGTCAGTTCTCTACAGAATCTCACCAAATTCCAGAAAAGTCCCTCAAAGTTCCACCAACATCCCACAAAATCTCCTCAATATCCCACAAAATTCAAGAAAAATCACACAAAATTCCCTAAATCTTCTGAACACTTGACCAAATTCCAGAAGCGCCCCATAAAATCAGCACAGTTTCCCACAAAATTCAAGAAAAAACAACACAAAATTCCCTAAATCTTCTCAAAACTCTACCAAATTCCAGAAAAATCCCACCAAATCTCCACAAATTCCCACAGAATACATGAAAAATCCCTGATAATTCATCAGTTCTCTACAGAATCTCACCAAATTCCAGAAAAGTCCCTCAAAGTTCCACAAACATCCCACAAAAATCTCACACAATTCCCTAAATCTTCTGAAAACTTGACCAAATTCCAGAAACGCCCCATAAAATCAGCACAGTTTCCCACAATATTCAAGAAAAAACACCACAAAATTCCCAAAATCTTTTCAAAATACCACAAAATTCTTGAAAAGCCCCACCAAATTCCAGAAACATCCCGCAAAATCTCCTCAATACCCAACAAAATCCCAGAAAAATCCCACAAAATTCCCTAAATTTTCTCAAAACACAACCAAAATTCCAGAAAAATCCCACCGAATCTCCACAAATTCCCACAGAATACATGAAAAATCCCTGATAATTCGTCAGTTCTCTACAGAATCTCACCAAATTCCAGAAAAGTCCCTCAAAGTTCCACCAACATCCCACAAAATCTCCTCAATATCCAACAAAATTCAAGAAAAATCCCACAAAATTCTCTAAATCTTCTCAAAACACGGCCAAAATCCTCAAAAATCCCACCGAATCTCCACAAATTCCCACAGAATACGTGAAAAATCCCTGATAATTCGTCAGTTCTCTACAGAATCTCACCAAATTCCAGAGAAGTCCCTCAAAGTTCCACAAACATCCCACAAAATGTCCTCAATATCCAACAAAATCCCAGAAAAATCACACAAAATTCCCTAAATCTTCTCAAAACACGGCCAAAATCCTCAAAAATCCCACCGAATCTCCACAAATTCCCACAGAATACATGAAAAATCCCTGATAATTTGTCAGTTCTCTACAGAATCTCACCAAATTCCAGAAAAGTCCCTCAAAGTTTCACAAACATCCCACAAAATCTCCCCAGTATCCAACAAAATTCCAGGAAAAATCCCACAAAATTCCCTAAATCTTCCCAAAACACGACCAAATTCTAGAAAAATATCCCACCAAATCTCCACAAATTCCCACAAAATACATGAGAAATCCCTCAAGATCCCTAAATCTCCTCAATATCCCACAAAATCACACAAAAATCACCCAAAACCTCCACAAGTTTCCACAAAATCTAAGAAAAATTCCTCAAAATTCTTCAAGTCTCCTCAGAATCCCACACAATTCCAGAAAAAACACACAAAATTCCAGACAAGTCCCACAAAACTCCCTAAATCATTTCAAAACCCTACCAATTCACAGGAATGTCCCACAAAATCTCCACCAATTCCCAGAACATCCCACAAAAATCTCACAAAAATCCCTAACACTTCTGAAAACTCGACCAAATTCCAGAAACGCCCCATAAAATCAGCAGAGTTTCCCACAAAATTCAAGAAAAAACACCACAAAATTCCCTAAACCTTTTCAAAATACCACAAAATCCTTGAAAAGCTCCACCAAATTCCAGAAACATCCCACAAAATGTCCTCAATACCCAACAAAATCCCAGAAAAATCCCACAAAATTCCCTAAATTTTCTCAAAACATAACCAAAATTCCAGAAAAATCCCACCGAATCTCCACAAATTCCCACAGAATACGTGAAAAATCCCTGAAAATTCGTCAGTTCTCTACAGAATCTCACCAAATTCCAGAAAAGTCCCTCAAAGTTCCACAAACATCCCACAAAATCTCCTCAATATCCAACAAAATTCAAGAAAAATCCCACAATATGCTCTAAATCTTCTCAAAACACGGCCAAAATCCTCAAAAATCCCACCGAATCTCCACAAATTCCCACAGAATACATGAAAAATCCCTGATAATTCGTCAGTTCTCTACAGAATCTCACCAAATTCCAGAAAAGTCCCTCAAAGTTCCACCAACATCCCACAAAATCTCCTCAATATCCCACAAAATCCCAGAAAAATCACACAAAATTCCCTAAATCTTCCCAAAACACGACCAAATTCTAGAAAAATATCCCACCAAATCTCCACAAAATCCCACAAAATACATGAAAAATCCCTCAAGATCCCGAAATCGCCTCAATATCCCACAAAATCCCACAAAAATCACACAAAACCTCCACAAGTTTCCACAAAATCTAAGAAAAATTCCTCGAAATTCTTCAAGTCTCCTCAAAACCACACAAAGTCCTTGAAAAGGCCCACCAAATTCCAGTAAAATCCCACAGATTCTCCACAAATTCCCACAAAATCTAAAACAAATTCCTCAAAATTCTCCAAGTCTCCTCAAAACCACACAATTCCAGAAAAACCCCACAAAATTCCAGAGAAGTCCCACAAAACTCCCTAAATCATTTCAAAACCCGACCAATTCACAGGAATGTCCCACAAAATCTCCATCAATTCCCAGAACATCCCACAAAAATCCCACAAAAATCCCTAAATCTTCTGAAAACTCGACCAAATTCCAGAAACGCCCCATAAAATCAGCACAGTTTCCCACAAAATTCAAGAAAAAACACCACAAAATTCCCAAAATCTTTTCAAAATACCACAAAATTCTTGAAAAGCCCCACCAAATTCCAGAAACATCCCACAAAATGTCCTCAATATCCAACAAAATCCCAGAAAAATCACACAAAATCCCCTAAATCTTCTCAAAACACGGCCAAAATCCACAAAAATCCCACCAAATCTCCACAAATTCCCACAGAATACATGAAAAATCCCTGATAATTCGTCAGTTCTCTACAGAATCTCACCAAATTCCAGAAAAGTCCCTCAAAGTTCCACAAACATCCCACAAAATGTCCTCAATATCCAACAAAATCCCAGAAAAATCACACAAAATTCCCTAAATCTTCTCAAAACACGACTAAATTCTAGAAAAATATCCCACCAAATCTCCACAAAATCCCACAAAATACATGAAAAATCCCTCAAAATCCCGAAATCGCCTCAATATCCCACAAAATCCCACAAAAATCACACAAAACCTCCACAAGTTTCCACAAAATCTAAGAAAAATTCCTCAAAATTCTTCAAGTCTCCTCAAAACCACACAAAGTCCTTGAAAAGGCCCACCAAATTCCAGTAAAATCCCACAGATTCTCCACAAATTCCCACAAAATCTAAAACAAATTCCTCAAAATTCTCCAAGTCTCCTCAAAACCACACAATTCCAGAAGAACCCCAAAAATTCCAGAGAAGTCCCACAAAACTCCCTAAATCATTTCAAAACCCTACCAATTCACAGGAATGTCCCACAAAATCTCCACCAATTCCCAGAACATCCCACAAAAATCCCACAAAAATCCCTAAATCTTCTGAAAACTCGACCAAATTCCAGAAACGCCCCATAAAATCAGCACAGTTTCCCACAAAATTCAAGAAAAAACACCACAAAATTCCCTAAATCTTTTCAAAATACCAAAAAATTCTTGAAAAGCCCCACCAAATTCCAGAAACATCCCACAAAATGTCCTCAATATCCAACAAAATCCCAGAAAAATCACACAAAATTCCCTAAATCTTCTCAAAATACGGCCAAAATCCACAAAAATCCCACCAAATCTCCAGAAATTCCCACAGAATACATGAAAAATCCCTGATAATTCGTCAGTTCTCTATAGAATCTCACCAAATTCCAGAGAAGTCCCTCAAAGTTCCACAAACATCCCACAAAATCTCCCCAGTATCCAACAAAATTCCAGGAAAAATCCCACAAAATTCCCTAAATCTTCTCAAAACACGGCCAAAATCCACAAAAATCCCACAAAATCTCCACAAATTCCCACAGAATACATGAAAAATCCCTGATAATTCATCAGTTCTCTACAGAATCTCACCAAATTCCAGAAGAGTCCCTCAAAGTTCCACAAACATCCCACAAAATCTCCCCAGTATCCAACAAAATTCAAGGAAAAATCTCACAAAATTCCCTAAATCTTCTCAAAACACGACCAAATTCTAGAAAAATATCCCACCAAATCTCCACAAAATCCCACAAAATACATGAAAAATCCCTCAAGATCCCTAAATCGCCTCAATATCCCACAAAATCACACAAAAATCACACAAAACCTCCACAAATTTCCACAAAATCTAAGAAAAATCCCTGAAAATTCTTCAAGTCTCCTCAAAACCACACAAAGTCCTTGAAAAGGCCCACCAAATTCCAGAAAAATCCCACAGAATCTCCACAAATTCCCACAAAATCTAAAACAAATTCCTCAAAATTCTTCAAGTCTCCTCAAAACCACACAATTCCAGAAAAACCCCACCAAATTCCAGAGAAGTCCCACAAAACTCCCTAAATCATTTCAAAACCCTACCAATTCACAGGAATGTCCCACAAAATCTCCACCAATTCCCAGAACATCCCACAAAAATCTCACAAAAATCCCTAAATCTTCTGAAAACTCGACCAAATTCCAGAAACGCCCCATAAAATCAGCACAGTTTCCCACAAAATTCAAGAAAAAACACCACACAATTCCCTAAATCTTTTCAAAATACCACAAAATTCTTGAAAAGCCCCACCAAATTCCAGAAACATCCCACAAAATGTCCTCAATACCCAACAAAATCCCAGAAAAGTCACACAAAATTCCCTAAATCTTCTCAAATCTCTACCAAATTCCAGAAAAATCCCACCGAATCTCCACAAATTCCCACAGAATACATGAAAAATCCCTGATAATTCGTCAGTTCTCTACAGAATCTCACCAAATTCCTAAAAAGTCCCTCAAAGTTCCACAAACATCCCACAAAATCTCCCCGGAATCCAATAAAATTCCAGGAAAAATCTCACAAAATTCCCTAAATCTTCTCAAAACATGGCCAAATTCCAGAAAAATCCCACAGAATCTCCACAAATTCCCACAGAATACATGAAAAATCCCTGATAATTCGTCAGTTCTCTACAGAATCTCACCAAATACCAGAAAAGTCCCTCAAAGTTCCACAAGCATCCCACAAAATCTCCCTAATATCCAACAAAATTCCAGGAAAAATCTCACACAATTCCCTAAATCTTCTGAAAACTTGACCAAATTCCAGAAACGCCCAATAAAATCAGCACAGTTTCCCACAAAATTCAAGAAAAAACAACACAAAATTCCCTAAATCTTCTCAAAACTCTACCAAATTCCAGAAAAATCCCACCGAATCTCCACAAATTCCCACAGAATACATGAAAAATCCCTGATAATTCGTCAGTTCTCTACAGAATCTCACCAAATTCCTAAAAAGTCCCTCAAAGTTCCACAAACATCCCACAAAATCTCCCCGGAATCCAATAAAATTCCAGGAAAAATCCCACAAAATTCCCTAAATCTTCTCAAAACATGGCCAAAATCCACAAAAATCCCACCGAATCTCCACAAATTCCCACAGAATGCATGAAAATACCCCTGATAATTCGTCAGTTCTCTACAGAATCTCACCAAATTCCAGAAAAGTCCCTCAAAGTTCCACAAACATCCCACAAAATCTCCCTAATATCCAACAAAATTCCAGGAAAAATCTCACACAATTCCCTAAATCTTCTGAAAACTTTACCAAATTCTAGAAACGCCCAATAAAATCAGCACAGTTTCCCACAAGATTCAAGAAAAAACAACACAAAATTCCCTAAATCTTCTCAAAACTCTACCAAATTCCAGAAAAATCCCACCAAATCTCCACAAATTCCCACAGAATACATGAAAAATCCCTGATAATTCGTCAGTTCTCTACAGAATCTCACCAAATTCCAGAAAAGTCCCTCAAAGTTCCACAAACATCCCACAAAATGTCCTCAATATCCAACAAAATCCCAGAAAAATCACACAAAATTCCCTAAATCTTGTCAAAACACGACTAAATTCTAGAAAAATATCCCACCAAATCTCCACAAAATCCCACAAAATACATGAAAAATCCCTCAAAATCCCGAAATCGCCTCAATATCCCACAAAATCCCACAAAAATCACACAAAACCTCCACAAGTTTCCACAAAATCTAAGAAAAATTCCTCAAAATTCTTCAAGTCTCCTCAAAACCACACAAAGTCCTTGAAAAGGCCCACCAAATTCCAGTAAAATCCCACAGATTCTCCACAAATTCCCACAAAATCTAAAACAAATTCCTCAAAATTCTCCAAGTCTCCTCAAAACCACACAATTCCAGAAAAACCCCACAAAATTCCAGAGAAGTCCCACAAAACTCCGTAAATCATTTCAAAACCCGACCAATTCACAGGAATGTCCCACAAAATCTCCACCAATTCCCAGAACATCCCACAAAAATCCCACAAAAATCCCTAAATCTTCTGAAAACTCGACCAAATTCCAGAAACGCCCCATAAAATCAGCACAGTTTCCCACAAAATTCAAGAAAAAACACCACAAAATTCCCTTAATCTTTTCAAAATACTACAAAATTCTTGAAAAGCCCCACCAAATTCCAGAAACATCCCACAAAATGTCCTCAATACCCAACAAAATCCCAGAAAAATCACACAAAATCCCCTAAATCTTCTCAAAATACGGCCAAAATCCACAAAAATCCCACCAAATCTCCACAAATTCCCACAGAATACATGAAAAATCCCTGATAATTTGTCAGTTCTCTACAGAATCTCACCAAATTCCAGAAAAGTCCCTCAAAGTTCCACCAACATCCCACAAAATCTCCTCAATATCCCACAAAATTCAAGAAAAATCACACAAAATTCCCTAAATCTTCTGAACACTTGACCAAATTCCAGAAACGCCCCATAAAATCAGCACAGTTTCCCACAATATTCAAGAAAAAACAACACAAAATTCCCTAAATCTTCTCAAAACTCTACCAAATTCCAGAAAAATCCCACCAAATCTCCACAAATTCCCACAGAATACATGAAAAATCCCTGATAATTCATCAGTTCTCTACAGAATCTCACCAAATTCCAGAAAAGTCCCTCAAAGTTCCACAAACATCCCACAAAAATCTCACAAAAATCCCTAACACTTCTGAAAACTTGACCAAATTCCAGAAACGCCCCATAAAATCAGCACAGTTTCCCACAATATTCAAGAAAAAACACCACAAAATTCCCTAAATCTTTTCAAAATACCACAAAATTCTTGAAAAGCCCCACCAAATTCCAGAAACATCCCGCAAAATCTCCTCAATACCCAACAAAATCCCAGAAAAATCCCACAAAATTCCCTAAATTTTCTCAAAACACAACCAAAATTCCAGAAAAATCCCACCGAATCTCCACAAATTCCCACAGAATACATGAAAAATCCCTGATAATTCGTCAGTTCTCTACTGAATCTCTCCAAATTCCAGAAAAGTCCCTCAAAGTTCCACAAACATCCCACAAAATCTCCTCAATATCCAACAAAATTCAAGAAAAATCCCACAAAATTCTCTAAATCTTCTCAAAACACGGCCAAAATCCTCAAAAATCCCACCGAATCTCCACAAATTCCCACAGAATACATGAAAAATCCCTGATAATTCATCAGTTCTCTACAGAATCTCACCAAATTCCAGAAGAGTCCCTCAAAGTTCCACAAACATCCCACAAAATCTCCCCAGTATCCAACAAAATTCAAGGAAAAATCTCACAAAATTCCCTAAATCTTCTCAAAACACGACCAAATTCTAGAAAAATATCCCACCAAATCTCCACAAAATCCCACAAAATACATGAAAAATCCCTCAAAATCCCGAAATCGCCTCAATATCCCACAAAATCCCACAAAAATCACACAAAACCTCCACAAGTTTCCACAAAATCTAAGAAAAATTCCTCAAAATTCTTCAAGTCTCCTCAAAACCACACAAAGTCCTTGAAAAGGCCCACCAAATTCCAGTAAAATCCCACAGATTCTCCACAAATTCCCACAAAATCTAAAACAAATTCCTCAAAATTCTCCAAGTCTCCTCAAAACCACACAATTCCAGAAGAACCCCAAAAATTCCAGAGAAGTCCCACAAAACTCCCTAAATCATTTCAAAACCCTACCAATTCACAGGAATGTCCCACAAAATCTCCACCAATTCCCAGAACATCCCACAAAAATCCCACAAAAATCCCTAAATCTTCTGAAAACTCGACCAAATTCCAGAAACGCCCCATAAAATCAGCACAGTTTCCCACAAAATTCAAGAAAAAACACCACAAAATTCCCTAAATCTTTTCAAAATACCAAAAAATTCTTGAAAAGCCCCACCAAATTCCAGAAACATCCCACAAAATGTCCTCAATATCCAACAAAATCCCAGAAAAATCACACAAAATTCCCTAAATCTTCTCAAAATACGGCCAAAATCCACAAAAATCCCACCAAATCTCCAGAAATTCCCACAGAATACATGAAAAATCCCTGATAATTCGTCAGTTCTCTATAGAATCTCACCAAATTCCAGAGAAGTCCCTCAAAGTTCCACAAACATCCCACAAAATCTCCCCAGTATCCAACAAAATTCCAGGAAAAATCCCACAAAATTCCCTAAATCTTCTCAAAACACGGCCAAAATCCACAAAAATCCCACAAAATCTCCACAAATTCCCACAGAATACATGAAAAATCCCTGATAATTCGTCAGTTCTCTACAGAATCTCACCAAATTCCAGAAAAGTCCCTCAAAGTTCCACAAACATCCCACAAAATGTCCTCAATATCCAACAAAATCCCAGAAAAATCACACAAAATTCCCTAAATCTTCCCAAAACACGACCAAATTCTAGAAAAATATCCCACCAAATCTCCACAAAATCCCACAAAATACATGAAAAATCCCTCAAAATCCCGAAATCGCCTCAATATCCCACAAAATCCCACAAAAATCACACAAAACCTCCACAAGTTTCCACAAAATCTAAGAAAAATTCCTCAAAATTCTTCAAGTCTCCTCAAAACCACACAAAGTCCTTGAAAAGGCCCACCAAATTCCAGTAAAATCCCACAGATTCTCCACAAATTCCCACAAAATCTAAAACAAATTCCTCAAAATTCTCCAAGTCTCCTCAAAACCACACAATTCCAGAAAAACCCCACAAAATTCCAGAGAAGTCCCACAAAACTCCGTAAATCATTTCAAAACCCGACCAATTCACAGGAATGTCCCACAAAATCTCCACCAATTCCCAGAACATCCCACAAAAATCCCACAAAAATCCCTAAATCTTCTGAAAACTCGACCAAATTCCAGAAACGCCCCATAAAATCAGCACAGTTTCCCACAAAATTCAAGAAAAAACACCACAAAATTCCCTTAATCTTTTCAAAATACTACAAAATTCTTGAAAAGCCCCACCAAATTCCAGAAACATCCCACAAAATGTCCTCAATACCCAACAAAATCCCAGAAAAATCACACAAAATCAACTAAATCTTCTCAAAATACGGCCAAAATCCACAAAAATCCCACCAAATCTCCACAAATTCCCACAGAATACATGAAAAATCCCTGATAATTTGTCAGTTCTCTACAGAATCTCACCAAATTCCAGAAAAGTCCCTCAAAGTTCCACCAACATCCCACAAAATCTCCTCAATATCCCACAAAATTCAAGAAAAATCACACAAAATTCCCTAAATCTTCTGAACACTTGACCAAATTCCAGAAACGCCCCATAAAATCAGCACAGTTTCCCACAATATTCAAGAAAAAACAACACAAAATTCCCTAAATCTTCTCAAAACTCTACCAAATTCCAGAAAAATCCCACCAAATCTCCACAAATTCCCACAGAATACATGAAAAATCCCTGATAATTCATCAGTTCTCTACAGAATCTCACCAAATTCCAGAAAAGTCCCTCAAAGTTCCACAAACATCCCACAAAAATCTCACAAAAATCCCTAACACTTCTGAAAACTTGACCAAATTCCAGAAACGCCCCATAAAATCAGCACAGTTTCCCACAATATTCAAGAAAAAACACCACAAAATTCCCTAAATCTTTTCAAAATACCACAAAATTCTTGAAAAGCCCCACCAAATTCCAGAAACATCCCGCAAAATCTCCTCAATACCCAACAAAATCCCAGAAAAATCCCACAAAATTCCCTAAATTTTCTCAAAACACAACCAAAATTCCAGAAAAATCCCACCGAATCTCCACAAATTCCCACAGAATACATGAAAAATCCCTGATAATTCGTCAGTTCTCTACAGAATCTCACCAAATTCCAGAGAAGTCCCTCAAAGTTCCACAAACATCCCACAAAATCTCCTCAATATCCAACAAAATTCAAGAAAAATCCCACAAAATTCTCTAAATCTTCTCAAAACACGGCCAAAATCCTCAAAAATCCCACCGAATCTCCACAAATTCCCACAGAATACGTGAAAAATCCCTGATAATTCGTCAGTTCTCTACAGAATCTCACCAAATTCCAGAGAAGTCCCTCAAAGTTCCACAAACATCCCACAAAATGTCCTCAATATCCAACAAAATCCCAGAAAAATCACACAAAATTCCCTAAATCTTCTCAAAACACGGCCAAAATCCTCAAAAATCCCACCGAATCTCCACAAATTCCCACAGAATACATGAAAAATCCCTGATAATTTGTCAGTTCTCTACAGAATCTCACCAAATTCCAGAAAAGTCCCTCAAAGTTTCACAAACATCCCACAAAATCTCCCCAGTATCCAACAAAATTCCAGGAAAAATCCCACAAAATTCCCTAAATCTTCCCAAAACACGACCAAATTCTAGAAAAATATCCCACCAAATCTCCACAAATTCCCACAAAATACATGAGAAATCCCTCAAGATCCCTAAATCTCCTCAATATCCCACAAAATCACACAAAAATCACCCAAAACCTCCACAAGTTTCCACAAAATCTAAGAAAAATTCCTCAAAATTCTTCAAGTCTCCTCAGAATCCCACACAATTCCAGAAAAAACACACAAAATTCCAGACAAGTCCCACAAAACTCCCTAAATCATTTCAAAACCCTACCAATTCACAGGAATGTCCCACAAAATCTCCACCAATTCCCAGAACATCCCACAAAAATCTCACAAAAATCCCTAACACTTCTGAAAACTCGACCAAATTCCAGAAACGCCCCATAAAATCAGCAGAGTTTCCCACAAAATTCAAGAAAAAACACCACAAAATTCCCTAAACCTTTTCAAAATACCACAAAATCCTTGAAAAGCTCCACCAAATTCCAGAAACATCCCACAAAATGTCCTCAATACCCAACAAAATCCCAGAAAAATCCCACAAAATTCCCTAAATTTTCTCAAAACATAACCAAAATTCCAGAAAAATCCCACCGAATCTCCACAAATTCCCACAGAATACGTGAAAAATCCCTGAAAATTCGTCAGTTCTCTACAGAATCTCACCAAATTCCAGAAAAGTCCCTCAAAGTTCCACAAACATCCCACAAAATCTCCTCAATATCCAACAAAATTCAAGAAAAATCCCACAATATGCTCTAAATCTTCTCAAAACACGGCCAAAATCCTCAAAAATCCCACCGAATCTCCACAAATTCCCACAGAATACATGAAAAATCCCTGATAATTCGTCAGTTCTCTACAGAATCTCACCAAATTCCAGAAAAGTCCCTCAAAGTTCCACAAACATCCCACAAAATCTCCTCAATATCCAACAAAATCCCAGAAAAATCACACAAAATTCCCTAAATCTTCCCAAAACACGACCAAATTCTAGAAAAATATCCCACCAAATCTCCACAAAATCCCACAAAATACATGAAAAATCCCTCAAGATCCCGAAATCGCCTCAATATCCCACAAAATCCCACAAAAATCACACAAAACCTCCACAAGTTTCCACAAAATCTAAGAAAAATTCCTCAAAATTCTTCAAGTCTCCTCAAAACCACACAAAGTCCTTGAAAAGGCCCACCAAATTCCAGTAAAATCCCACAGATTCTCCACAAATTCCCACAAAATCTAAAACAAATTCCTCAAAATTCTCCAAGTCTCCTCAAAACCACACAATTCCAGAAGAACCCCAAAAATTCCAGAGAAGTCCCACAAAACTCCCTAAATCATTTCAAAACCCTACCAATTCACAGGAATGTCCCACAAAATCTCCACCAATTCCCAGAACATCCCACAAAAATCCCACAAAAATCCCTAAATCTTCTGAAAACTCGACCAAATTCCAGAAACGCCCCATAAAATCAGCACAGTTTCCCACAAAATTCAAGAAAAAACACCACAAAATTCCCTAAATCTTTTCAAAATACCAAAAAATTCTTGAAAAGCCCCACCAAATTCCAGAAACATCCCACAAAATGTCCTCAATATCCAACAAAATCCCAGAAAAATCACACAAAATTCCCTAAATCTTCTCAAAATACGGCCAAAATCCACAAAAATCCCACCAAATCTCCAGAAATTCCCACAGAATACATGAAAAATCCCTGATAATTCGTCAGTTCTCTACAGAATCTCACCAAATTCCAGAGAAGTCCCTCAAAGTTCCACAAACATCCCACAAAATCTCCCCAGTATCCAACAAAATTCCAGGAAAAATCCCACAAAATTCCCTAAATCTTCTCAAAACATGGCCAAAATCCACAAAAATCCCACAAAATCTCCACAAATTCCCACAGAATACATGAAAAATCCCTGATAATTCGTCAGTTCTCTACAGAATCTCACCAAATTCCAGAAAAGTCCCTCAAAGTTCCACAAACATCCCACAAAATGTCCTCAATATCCAACAAAATCCCAGAAAAATCACACAAAATTCCCTAAATCTTCTCAAAACACGACTAAATTCTAGAAAAATATCCCACCAAATCTCCACAAAATCCCACAAAATACATGAAAAATCCCTCAAGATCCCGAAATCGCCTCAATATCCCACAAAATCCCACAAAAATCACACAAAACCTCCACAAGTTTCCACAAAATCTAAGAAAAATTCCTCAAAATTCTTCAAGTCTCCTCAAAACCACACAAAGTCCTTGAAAAGGCCCACCAAATTCCAGTAAAATCCCACAGATTCTCCACAAATTCCCACAAAATCTAAAACAAATTCCTCAAAATTCTCCAAGTCTCCTCAAAACCACACAATTCCAGAAAAACCCCACAAAATTCCAGAGAAGTCCCACAAAACTCCGTAAATCATTTCAAAACCCGACCAATTCACAGGAATGTCCCACAAAATCTCCACCAATTCCCAGAACATCCCACAAAAATCCCACAAAAATCCCTAAATCTTCTGAAAACTCGACCAAATTCCAGAAACGCCCCATAAAATCAGCACAGTTTCCCACAAAATTCAAGAAAAAACACCACAAAATTCCCTTAATCTTTTCAAAATACTACAAAATTCTTGAAAAGCCGCACCAAATTCCAGAAACATCCCACAAAATGTCCTCAATACCCAACAAAATCCCAGAAAAATAACACAAAATCCCCTAAATCTTCTCAAAATACGGCCAAAATCCACAAAAATCCCACCAAATCTCCACAAATTCCCACAGAATACATGAAAAATCCCTGATAATTTGTCAGTTCTCTACAGAATCTCACCAAATTCCAGAAAAGTCCCTCAAAGTTCCACCAACATCCCACAAAATCTCCTCAATATCCCACAAAATTCAAGAAAAATCACACAAAATTCCCTAAATCTTCTGAACACTTGACCAAATTCCAGAAGCGCCCCATAAAATCAGCACAGTTTCCCACAAAATTCAAGAAAAAACAACACAAAATTCCCTAAATCTTCTCAAAACTCTACCAAATTCCAGAAAAATCCCACCAAATCTCCACAAATTCCCACAGAATACATGAAAAATCCCTGATAATTCATCAGTTCTCTACAGAATCTCACCAAATTCCAGAAAAGTCCCTCAAAGTTCCACAAACATCCCACAAAAATCTCACAAAAATCCCTAACACTTCTGAAAACTTGACCAAATTCCAGAAACGCCCCATAAAATCAGCACAGTTTCCCACAATATTCAAGAAAAAACACCACAAAATTCCCAAAATCTTTTCAAAATACCACAAAATTCTTGAAAAGCCCCACCAAATTCCAGAAACATCCCGCAAAATCTCCTCAATACCCAACAAAATCCCAGAAAAATCCCACAAAATTCCCTAAATTTTCTCAAAACACAACCAAAATTCCAGAAAAATCCCACCGAATCTCCACAAATTCCCACAGAATACATGAAAAATCCCTGATAATTCGTCAGTTCTCTACAGAATCTCACCAAATTCCAGAAAAGTCCCTCAAAGTTCCACAAACATCCCACAAAATCTCCTCAATATCCAACAAAATTCAAGAAAAATCCCACAAAATTCTCTAAATCTTCTCAAAACACGGCCAAAATCCTCAAAAATCCCACCGAATCTCCACAAATTCCCACAGAATACGTGAAAAATCCCTGATAATTCGTCAGTTCTCTACAGAATCTCACCAAATTCCAGAGAAGTCCCTCAAAGTTCCACAAACATCCCACAAAATGTCCTCAATATCCAACAAAATCCCAGAAAAATCACACAAAATTCCCTAAATCTTCTCAAAACACGGCCAAAATCCTCAAAAATCCCACCGAATCTCCACAAATTCCCACAGAATACATGAAAAATCCCTGATAATTTGTCAGTTCTCTACAGAATCTCACCAAATTCCAGAAAAGTCCCTCAAAGTTTCACAAACATCCCACAAAATCTCCCCAGTATCCAACAAAATTCCAGGAAAAATCCCACAAAATTCCCTAAATCTTCCCAAAACACGACCAAATTCTAGAAAAATATCCCACCAAATCTCCACAAATTCCCACAAAATACATGAGAAATCCCTCAAGATCCCTAAATCTCCTCAATATCCCACAAAATCACACAAAAATCACCCAAAACCTCCACAAGTTTCCACAAAATCTAAGAAAAATTCCTCAAAATTCTTCAAGTCTCCTCAGAATCCCACACAATTCCAGAAAAAACACACAAAATTCCAGACAAGTCCCACAAAACTCCCTAAATCATTTCAAAACCCTACCAATTCACAGGAATGTCCCACAAAATCTCCACCAATTCCCAGAACATCCCACAAAAATCTCACAAAAATCCCTAACACTTCTGAAAACTCGACCAAATTCCAGAAACGCCCCATAAAATCAGCAGAGTTTCCCACAAAATTCAAGAAAAAACACCACAAAATTCCCTAAACCTTTTCAAAATACCACAAAATCCTTGAAAAGCTCCACCAAATTCCAGAAACATCCCACAAAATGTCCTCAATACCCAACAAAATCCCAGAAAAATCCCACAAAATTCCCTAAATTTTCTCAAAACATAACCAAAATTCCAGAAAAATCCCACCGAATCTCCACAAATTCCCACAGAATACGTGAAAAATCCCTGAAAATTCGTCAGTTCTCTACAGAATCTCACCAAATTCCAGAAAAGTCCCTCAAAGTTCCACAAACATCCCACAAAATCTCCTCAATATCCAACAAAATTCAAGAAAAATCCCACAATATGCTCTAAATCTTCTCAAAACACGGCCAAAATCCTCAAAAATCCCACCGAATCTCCACAATTCCCACAGAATACATGAAAAATCCCTGATAATTCGTCAGTTCTCTACAGAATCTCACCAAATTCCAGAAAAGTCCCTCAAAGTTCCACAAACATCCCACAAAATCTCCTCAATATCCAACAAAATCCCAGAAAAATCACACAAAATTCCCTAAATCTTCCCAAAACACGACTAAATTCTAGAAAAATATCCCACCAAATCTCCACAAAATCCCACAAAATACATGAAAAATCCCTCAAGATCCCGAAATCGCCTCAATATCCCACAAAATCCCACAAAAATCACACAAAACCTCCACAAGTTTCCACAAAATCTAAGAAAAATTCCTCAAAATTCTTCAAGTCTCCTCAAAACCACACAAAGTCCTTGAAAAGGCCCACCAAATTCCAGTAAAATCCCACAGATTCTCCACAAATTCCCACAAAATCTAAAACAAATTCCTCAAAATTCTCCAAGTCTCCTCAAAACCACACAATTCCAGAAGAACCCCAAAAATTCCAGAGAAGTCCCACAAAACTCCCTAAATCATTTCAAAACCCTACCAATTCACAGGAATGTCCCACAAAATCTCCACCAATTCCCAGAACATCCCACAAAAATCTCACAAAAATCCCTAAATCTTCTGAAAACTCGACCAAATTCCAGAAACGCCCCATAAAATCAGCACAGTTTCCCACAAAATTCAAGAAAAAACACCACAAAATTCCCTAAATCTTTTCAAAATACCAAAAAATTCTTGAAAAGCCCCACCAAATTCCAGAAACATCCCACAAAATGTCCTCAATATCCAACAAAATCCCAGAAAAATCACACAAAATTCCCTAAATCTTCTCAAAATACGGCCAAAATCCACAAAAATCCCACCAAATCTCCAGAAATTCCCACAGAATACATGAAAAATCCCTGATAATTCGTCAGTTCTCTACAGAATCTCACCAAATTCCAGAGAAGTCCCTCAAAGTTCCACAAACATCCCACAAAATCTCCCCAGTATCCAACAAAATTCCAGGAAAAATCCCACAAAATTCCCTAAATCTTCTCAAAACACGGCCAAAATCCACAAAAATCCCACAAAATCTCCACAAATTCCCACAGAATACATGAAAAATCCCTGATAATTCATCAGTTCTCTACAGAATCTCACCAAATTCCAGAAGAGTCCCTCAAAGTTCCACAAACATCCCACAAAATCTCCCCAGTATCCAACAAAATTCAAGGAAAAATCTCACAAAATTCCCTAAATCTTCTCAAAACACGACCAAATTCTAGAAAAATATCCCACCAAATCTCCACAAAATCCCACAAAATACATGAAAAATCCCTCAAGATC
This sequence comes from Cyanistes caeruleus, assembly GCF_971803275.1. Classification (NCBI taxonomy): domain Eukaryota; kingdom Metazoa; phylum Chordata; class Aves; order Passeriformes; family Paridae; genus Cyanistes; species Cyanistes caeruleus. The sequence continues at coordinate 68,225,183 of NC_141705.1, forward strand.
CCTAAATCGCCACAATATCCCACAAAATCACACAAAAATCACACAAAACCTCCACAAATTTCCACAAAATCTACGAAAAATCCCTGAAAATTCTTCAAGTCTCCTCAAAACCACACAAAGTCCTTGAAAAGGCCCACCAAATTCCAGAAAAATCCCACAGAATCTCCACAAATTCCCACAAAATCTAAAACAAATTCCTCAAAATTCTTCAAGTCTCCTCAAAACCACACAATTCCAGAAAAACCCCACAAAATTCCAGAGAAGTCCCACAAAACTCCCTAAATCATTTCAAAACCCTACCAATTCACAGGAATGTCCCACAAAATCTCCACCAATTCCCAGAACATCCCACAAAAATCTCACAAAAATCCCTAAATCTTCTGAAAACTCGACCAAATTCCAGAAACGCCCCATAAAATCAGCAGTTTCCCACAAAATTCAAGAAAAAACACCACACAATTCCCTAAATCTTTTCAAAATACCACAAAATTCTTGAAAAGCCCCACCAAATTCCAGAAACATCCCACAAAATGTCCTCAATACCCAACAAAATCCCAGAAAAGTCACACAAAATTCCCTAAATCTTCTCAAAACTCTACCAAATTCCAGAAAAATCCCACCGAATCTCCACAAATTCCCACAGAATACATGACAAATCCCTGATAATTCGTCAGTTCTCTACAGAATCTCACCAAATTCCTAAAAAGTCCCTCAAAGTTCCACAAACATCCCACAAAATCTCCCCGGAATCCAATAAAATTCCAGGAAAAATCCCACAAAATTCCCTAAATCTTCTCAAAACATTGCCAAAATCCACAAAAATCCCACCGAATCTCCACAAATTCCCACAGAATGCATGAAAATACCCCTGATAATTCGTCAGTTCTCTACAGAATCTCACCAAATTCCAGAAAAGTCCCTCAAAGTTCCACAAACATCCCACAAAATCTCCCTAATATCCAACAAAATTCCAGGAAAAATCTCACACAATTCCCTAAATCTTCTGAAAACTTTACCAAATTCTAGAAACGCCCAATAAAATCAGCACAGTTTCCCACAAAATTCAAGAAAAAACAACACAAAATTCCCTAAATCTTCTCAAAACTCTACCAAATTCCAGAAAAATCCCACCAAATCTCCACAAATTCCCACAGAATACATGAAAAATCCCTGATAATTCGTCAGTTCTCTACAGAATCTCACCAAATTCCAGAAAAGTCCCTCAAAGTTCCACAAACATCCCACAAAATCTCCTCAATATCCAACAAAATCCCAGAAAAATCACACAAAATTCCCTAAATCTTCCCAAAACACGACCAAATTCTAGAAAAATATCCCACCAAATCTCCACAAAATCCCACAAAATACATGAAAAATCCCTCAAGATCCCGAAATCGCCTCAATATCCCACAAAATCCCACAAAAATCACACAAAACCTCCACAAGTTTCCACAAAATCTAAGAAAAATTCCTCAAAATTCTTCAAGTCTCCTCAAAACCACACAAAGTCCTTGAAAAGCCCCACCAAATTCCAGAAACATCCCACAAAATGTCCTCAATACCCAACAAAATCCCAGAAAAATCACACAAAATCCCCTAAATCTTCTCAAAATACGGCCAAAATCCACAAAAATCCCACCAAAACTCCACAAATTCCCACAGAATACATGAAAAATCCCTGATAATTTGTCAGTTCTCTACAGAATCTCACCAAATTCCAGAAAAGTCCCTCAAAGTTCCACCAACATCCCACAAAATCTCCTCAATATCCCACAAAATTCAAGAAAAATCACACAAAATTCCCTAAATCTTCTGAACACTTGACCAAATTCCAGAAGCGCCCCATAAAATCAGCACAGTTTCCCACAAAATTCAAGAAAAAACAACACAAAATTCCCTAAATCTTCTCAAAACTCTACCAAATTCCAGAAAAATCCCACCAAATATCCACAAATTCCCACAGAATACATGAAAAATCCCTGATAATTCATCAGTTCTCTACAGAATCTCACCAAATTCCAGGAAAGTCCCTCAAAGTTCCACAAACATCCCACAAAAATCTCACAAAAATCCCTAACACTTCTGAAAACTTGACCAAATTCCAGAAACGCCCCATAAAATCAGCACAGTTTCCCACAATATTCAAGAAAAAACACCACAAAATTCCCAAAATCTTTTCAAAATACCACAAAATTCTTGAAAAGCCCCACCAAATTCCAGAAACATCCCGCAAAATCTCCTCAATACCCAACAAAATCCCAGAAAAATCCCACAAAATTCCCTAAATTTTCTCAAAACACAACCAAAATTCCAGAAAAATCCCACCGAATCTCCACAAATTCCCACAGAATACATGAAAAATCCCAGATAATTCGTCAGTTCTCTACAGAATCTCACGAAATTCCAGAAAAGTCCCTCAAAGTTCCACAAACATCCCACAAAATCTCCTCAATATCCAACAAAATTCAAGAAAAATCCCACAAAATTCTCTAAATCTTCTCAAAACACGGCCAAAATCCTCAAAAATCCCACCGAATCTCCACAAATTCCCACAGAATACGTGAAAAATCCCTGATAATTCGTCAGTTCTCTACAGAATCTCACCAAATTCCAGAGAAGTCCCTCAAAGTTCCACAAACATCCCACAAAATGTCCTCAATATCCAACAAAATCCCAGAAAAATCACACAAAATTCCCTAAATCTTCTCAAAACACGGCCAAAATCCTCAAAAATCCCACCGAATCTCCACAAATTCCCACAGAATACATGAAAAATCCCTGATAATTTGTCAGTTCTCTACAGAATCTCACCAAATTCCAGAAAAGTCCCTCAAAGTTTCACAAACATCCCACAAAATCTCCCCAGTATCCAACAAAATTCCAGGAAAAATCCCACAAAATTCCCTAAATCTTCCCAAAACACGACCAAATTCTAGAAAAATATCCCACCAAATCTCCACAAATTCCCACAAAATACATGAGAAATCCCTCAAGATCCCTAAATCTCCTCAATATCCCACAAAATCACACAAAAATCACCCAAAACCTCCACAAGTTTCCACAAAATCTAAGAAAAATTCCTCAAAATTCTTCAAGTCTCCTCAGAATCCCACACAATTCCAGAAAAAACACACAAAATTCCAGACAATTCCCACAAAACTCCCTCAATCATTTCAAAACCCTACCAATTCACAGGAATGTCCCACAAAATCTCCACCAATTCCCAGAACATCCCACAAAAATCTCACAAAAATCCCTAACACTTCTGAAAACTCGACCAAATTCCAGAAACGCCCCATAAAATCAGCACAGTTTCCCACAAAATTCAAGAAAAAACACCACAAAATTCCCTAAACCTTTTCAAAATACCACAAAATCCTTGAAAAGCTCCACCAAATTCCAGAAACATCCCACAAAATGTCCTCAATACCCAACAAAATCCCAGAAAAATCCCACAAAATTCCCTAAATTTTCTCAAAACATAACCAAAATTCCAGAAAAATCCCACCGAATCTCCACAAATTCCCACAGAATACGTGAAAAATCCCTGAAAATTCGTCAGTTCTCTACAGAATCTCACCAAATTCCAGAAAAGTCCCTCAAAGTTCCACAAACATCCCACAAAATCTCCTCAATATCCAACAAAATTCAAGAAAAATCCCACAATATGCTCTAAATCTTCTCAAAACACGGCCAAAATCCTCAAAAATCCCACCGAATCTCCACAAATTCCCACAGAATACATGAAAAATCCCTGATAATTCGTCAGTTCTCTACAGAATCTCACCAAATTCCAGAAAAGTCCCTCAAAGTTCCACAAACATCCCACAAAATGTCCTCAATATCCAACAAAATCCCAGAAAAATCACACAAAATTCCCTAAATCTTCCCAAAACACGACCAAATTCTAGAAAAATATCCCACCAAATCTCCACAAAATCCCACAAAATACATGAAAAATCCCTCAAGATCCCGAAATCGCCTCAATATCCCACAAAATCCCACAAAAATCACACAAAACCTCCACAAGTTTCCACAAAATCTAAGAAAAATTCCTCGAAATTCTTCAAGTCTCCTCAAAACCACACAAAGTCCTTGAAAAGGCCCACCAAATTCCAGTAAAATCCCACAGATTCTCCACAAATTCCCACAAAATCTAAAACAAATCCCTCAAAATTCTCCAAGTCTCCTCAAAACCACACAATTCCAGAAAAACCCCACAAAATTCCAGAGAAGTCCCACAAAACTCCCTAAATCATTTCAAAACCCGACCAATTCACAGGAATGTCCCACAAAATCTCCATCAATTCCCAGAACATCCCACAAAAATCCCACAAAAATCCCTAAATCTTCTGAAAACTCGACCAAATTCCAGAAACGCCCCATAAAATCAGCACAGTTTCCCACAAAATTCAAGAAAAAACACCACAAAATTCCCAAAATCTTTTCAAAATACCACAAAATTCTTGAAAAGCCCCACCAAATTCCAGAAACATCCCACAAAATGTCCTCAATATCCAACAAAATCCCAGAAAAATCACACAAAATCCCCTAAATCTTCTCAAAACACGGCCAAAATCCACAAAAATCCCACAAAATCTCCACAAATTCCCACAGAACACATGAAAAATCCCTGATAATTCATCAGTTCTCTACAGAATCTCACCAAATTCCAGAAGAGTCCCTCAAAGTTCCACAAACATCCCACAAAATCTCCCCAGTATCCAACAAAATTCAAGGAAAAATCTCACAAAATTCCCTAAATCTTCTCAAAACACGACCAAATTCTAGAAAAATATCCCACCAAATCTCCACAAAATCCCACAAAATACATGAAAAATCCCTCAAGATCCCTAAATCGCCACAATATCCCACAAAATCACACAAAAATCACACAAAACCTCCACAAATTTCCACAAAATCTAAGAAAAATCCCTGAAAATTCTTCAAGTCTCCTCAAAACCACACAAAGTCCTTGAAAAGGCCCACCAAATTCCAGAAAAATCCAACAGAATCTCCACAAATTCCCACAAAATCTAAAACAAATTCCTCAAAATTCTTCAAGTCTCCTCAAAACCACACAATTCCAGAAAAACCCCACAAAATTCCAGAGAAGTCCCACAAAACTCCCTAAATCATTTCAAAACCCTTCCAATTCACAGGAATGTCCCACAAAATCTCCACCAATTCCCAGAACATCCCACAAAAATCTCACAAAAATCCCTAAATCTTCTGAAAACTCGACCAAATTCCAGAAACGCCCCATAAAATCAGCACAGTTTCCCACAAAATTCAAGAAAAAACACCACACAATTCCCTAAATCTTTTCAAAATACCACAAAATTCTTGAAAAGCCCCACCAAATTCCAGAAACATCCCACAAAATGTCCTCAATACCCAACAAAATCCCAGAAAAGTCACACAAAATTCCCTAAATCTTCTCAAAACTCTACCAAATTCCAGAAAAATCCCACCGAATCTCCACAAATTCCCACAGAATACATGACAAATCCCTGATAATTCGTCAGTTCTCTACAGAATCTCACCAAATTCCTAAAAAGTCCCTCAAAGTTCCACAAACATCCCACAAAATCTCCCTAATATCCAACAAAATTCCAGGAAAAATCTCACACAATTCCCTAAATCTTCTGAAAACTTGACCAAATTCCAGAAACGCCCAATAAAATCAGCACAGTTTCCCACAAAATTCAAGAAAAAACAACACAAAATTCCCTAAATCTTCTCAAAACTCTACCAAATTCCAGAAAAATCCCACCGAATCTCCACAAATTCCCACAGAATACATGAAAAATCCCTGATAATTCGTCAGTTCTCTACAGAATCTCACCAAATTCCTAAAAAGTCCCTCAAAGTTCCACAAACATCCCACAAAATCTCCCAATATCCAACAAAATTCCAGAAAAAATCCCACAAAATTCCCTAAATCTTATCAAAACACGGCCAAAATCCACAAAAATCCCACCAAATCTCCACAAATTCCCACAAAATGCATGAAAATACCCCTGATAATTCGTCAGTTCTCTACAGAATCTCACCAAATTCCAGAAAAGTCCCTCAAAGTTCCACAAGCATCCCACAAAATCTCCCTAATATCCAACAAAATTCCAGGAAAAATCTCACACAATTCCCTAAATCTTCTGAAAACTTTACCAAATTCCAGAAACGCCCCATAAAATCAGCACAGTTTCCCACAAAATTCAAGAAAAAACAACACAAAATTCCCTAAATCTTCTCAAAACTCTACCAAATTCCAGAAAAATCCCACCAAATCTCCACAAATTCCCACAGAATACATGAAAAATCCCTGATAATTCGTCAGTTCTCTACAGAATCTCACCAAATTCCAGAAAAGTCCCTCAAAGTTCCACAAACATCCCACAAAATCTCCTCAATATCCAACAAAATCCCAGAAAAATCACACAAAATTCCCTAAATCTTCTCAAAACACGACTAAATTCTAGAAAAATATCCCACCAAATCTCCACAAAATCCCACAAAATACATGAAAAATCCCTCAAGATCCCGAAATCGCCTCAATATCCCACAAAATCCCACAAAAATCACACAAAACCTCCACAAGTTTCCACAAAATCTAAGAAAAATTCCTCAAAATTCTTCAAGTCTCCTCAAAACCACACAAAGTCCTTGAAAAGGCCCACCAAATTCCAGTAAAATCCCACAGATTCTCCACAAATTCCCACAAAATCTAAAATAAATTCCTCAAAATTCTCCAAGTCTCCTCAAAACCACACAATTCCAGAAAAACCCCACAAAATTCCAGAGAAGTCCCACAAAACTCCCTAAATCATTTCAAAACCCGACCAATTCACAGGAATGTCCCACAAAATCTCCACCAATTCCCAGAACATCCCACAAAAATCCCACAAAAATCCCTAAATCTTCTGAAAACTCGACCAAATTCCAGAAACGCCCCATAAAATCAGCAGTTTCCCACAAAATTCAAGAAAAAACACCACAAAATTCCCTTAATCTTTTCAAAATACTACAAAATTCTTGAAAAGCCCCACCAAATTCCAGAAACATCCCACAAAATGTCCTCAATACCCAACAAAATCCCAGAAAAATCACACAAAATCCCCTAAATCTTCTCAAAACACGGCCAAAATCCACAAAAATCCCACCAAATCTCCACAAATTCCCACAAAATACATGAAAAATCCCTCAAGATCCCTAAATCGCCTCAATATCCCACAAAATCACACAAAAATCACACAAAACCTCCACAAGTTTCCACAAAATCTAAGAAAAATTCCTCAAAATTCTTCAAGTCTCCTCAGAAGACTGGATTTCTACCCTGGATGAGGGTAGAAATAATTAAAAAGCATCTTGAAAGTAACATCATATTTTTGTCAGCCATCTCTTCAGGGACTACTTTAAATCCCAGAATGTTCAAGAGCCATCATCACTGTACAAACAGAAGCTCCAACTGAACGAAACCAGAAGAAGTGGATATGGCAAATTCTCTGGTCCAAGTGGTGATATTAATCTGGTGAGGCTCTGGATTCCCATTTCAGACATACTATCACAGCTTAAATATAGGAAAAAATTGGGATTTTACTTTGCTGTGGTCTCTTTTTGTTTTGCAAAATATGTGATAGTTAATATATGAGTAAAATCTTGTATAAAAACAGGTTTGTTTTTTGGTTTTTTTTCTAACAAATAGCCAAATGCATATTACCTGCCTTGCTGGAAAATAATTGAGGTCTTCCTCTAAGAATTTTTTTCTCAGAGTGCCTTTCTTTGTGATTTGTGTTCTTATCTTAGGAAGATACAGGAGTTGCTCATTTTAATGCTGTCCAGCAGACTATTCCATGCTTTCTCAGCTGTTTGGATCTGCAGTTCAGGATTGGACCAAGAAAAATGGTGATGGGATCAAATTATTTTTATTCTTAAATGAGGACAATTCCATTTTTAAACATACACATGTGCTTCCAATGCTTTCAGTAGTCAAGGATGAAATTTTGAACAGACATGAATTCCTCAGTCTTTGTTTCTTTTTCCCTGAAGGATGGAATTTGGACTTTGCCCACCAGTGCAGTCCTTGCTATGGGCAGATGTTTCTTCTGTTCTTCTTACCAGCAGTAGGAGTGGTTGGACACTGAACCTCAAAGAAGAGGGAGCTAACATCCCTTACCTGGATAAGTCCCACAGGTAAGCACCTTGGAGAAGTTCTTCAACCAAAACCAGTTCCTGTAAGGCTTTCCAGCCCTTGACAGGAAATAAGCTGATTCCTGCAGGCTGCAACATGAAGACTTCCAGACTGAAGTGAGCATCCTGCTATAAGGAAGGATTTGGGAGTAGTGAGTCATCATTTGTATGGGAAATTAATCTGTGATTTTTATTTATTGTTTTTTTTCATTTGAAGTAACATCACATCATCATAGAGAGACATTGTCTGTCATTTCTGGTGTGGATACCTGAATAACTCAGCTAGACAGGTAGCATGATAAGGTAATACAATGCAGATATTGAAAGGAATTTTTTGGATGATTTTTTTGTTAGTTCAAGCTGCAGTCCCTGATTTATTCAGGCTTTGAAGTACCATGCAAGCCTTTCCCACAGAAGAAATTCTGTTTTATGTAAATAATGCACTGTGCAGTAAACTAGAAGAAAGCAGGGAGCATAGAGCATGAAGTTAGTGTTTCATGCAGGTGTTTGAAGGCAATGTGGGATTCCAGAGCTTAGTGTTTGAATTGCAACTTGAATTTCCTTCTTTGCTGTTATTTAGACTGCTCTGAAGTAGTCATGAGAAGCAAAAATGAAAGGCAATGTTGTTTGATGGGGACTGTGGTAGGGCTTTCTTGCCAGATTTGAAATGGCTTGAATTGATTAAAATCTCCAGGTGAGGGGAAGATTGTATCCATTCCTCTCTCTTATTAAAGCAAATTTTCCAAGAGGGATGTAAAATTGCATTTGAGGGTTGGGGTGGTTTTTTCTTTTTTCCCTTCTTTCATGTGCAACCTAACAACTCCAATTTCACAGGCCTATTTAACATTTGATCCCTAAAAGTCAGTCCTTTGCTTTGTATTTTGGGCACTTGTTCATCTTGGGGAATTTGTCATCTTCTCAGGGCATTGAAGGTCAACCAAATGCTGCAGGTTTCATTCTTCCTTTCATATGGTCTATGTCCTGGGGTTTGACTCTTAAGCAGAGCTATTTTTTTATTTTGCAGCCTAGCAGTTGTACGGTGGGGCTGTGTGCAGGTGAATTCACTTGAGAACGATGGGTAAATCAGCTCCTGGGAAGATGTGCACTGCTTGGCCCCGATGCTTCAGCATGCTTGAGGTCAGCTTGGCTGTCTCTGACTGTCTAATAATAATGCAGAATGATAGAATTAAGTATTCATTGTAATTGGTGATCAATAAGATTTGTTTTCAGCTAAATCTGCGTGCTAGTTTCTAAAGCACTCCAGTCTGTTTCATCAATGACCTTTGTGGTTTTAGCTTAAGCTAAAAATCTAGTTTCTGCTGTTGTTATTTTCTGCCCTGTCGCTGTGAGAGGAAGGGATGATGGCTGGAGGTTTGGCAGTCAGCGAGGGCCTGGCCACCACTGCAGTTCTGTACACTCAGCCTTGGAGATGTGATCAGGAATGTGCTGTTAGTTGCCAGTTTTGTATTGCAAAGACTGAGCATGCTGCCATCACTGTGTTTGATGAGTGAGTTTTCATTGGTTTGGTCCAACTCCAAAGCAGCCTTAATTTGAAGGTGGAATTCTTTGTGGATGAGGCTGTGAAGAATATGGTGTTTATACTCCCATCCTACGGGCAGTACGGTAGAACAACTCCTAACTGATTTGGTAATAAAGACCTAGTTTTTCTTCACTAAACCTGCCCTAGCCAAATTCATCAGCTGGTGATAGCTATCTCTGGAGTGGGAGTTCTTTATTGAGTTGATTGACAATTTGATATACTTTGTCAAGTATATCAAACTTATGTCAATATATGTCAAACTTCTGAAAACTCGACCAAATTCCAGAAACGCCCCATAAAATCAGCACAGTTTCCCACAAAATTCAAGAAAAAACACCACAAAATTCCCTAAATCTTCTCAAAACACAACCAAATTCTAGAAAAATATCCCACCAAATCTCCACAAATTCCCACAAAATACATGAGAAATCCCTCAAGATCCCTAAATCGCCTCAATATCCCACAAAATCCCACAAAAATCCCACAAAACCTCCACAAGTTTCCACAAAATCTAAGAAAAATTCCTCAAAATTCTTCAAGTCTCCTCAGAATCCCACACAATTCCAGAAAAAACACACAAAATTCCAGAGAAGTCCCACAAAACTCCCTAAATCATTTCAAAACCCTACCAATTCACAGGAATGTCCCACAAAATCTCCACCAATTCCCAGAACATCCCACAAAAATCTCACAAAAATCCCTAAATCTTCTGAAAACTCGACCAAATTCCAGAAACGCCCCATAAAATCAGCACAGTTTCCCACAAAATTCAAGAAAAAACACCACAAAATTCCCTAAATCTTCTCAAAACACGACCAAATTCTAGAAAAATATCCCACCAAATCTCCACAAATTCCCACAAAATACATGAGAAATCCCTCAAGATCCCTAAATCGCCTCAATATCCCACAAAATCACACAAAAATCCCACAAAACCTCCACAAGTTTCCACAAAATCTAAGAAAAATTCCTCAAAATTCTTCAAGTCTCCTCAGAATCCCACACAATTCCAGAAAAAACACACAAAATTCCAGAGAAGTCCCACAAAACTCCCTAAATCATTTCAAAACCCTACCAATTCACAGGAATGTCCCACAAAATCTCCACCAATTCCCAGAACATCCCACAAAAATCTCACAAAAATCCCTAAATCTTCTGAAAACTCGACCAAATTCCAGAAACGCCCCATAAAATCAGCACAGTTTCCCACAAAATTCAAGAAAAAACACCACAAAATTCCCTAAATCTTTTCAAAATACCACAAAATTCTTGAAAAGCCCCACCAAATTCCAGAAACATCCCACAAAATGTCCTCAATACCCAACAAAATCCAAGAAAAATCACACCAAATTCCCTAAATCTTCTCAAAACACGGCCAAAATCCACAAAAATCCCATCAAATCTCCACAAATTCCCACAGAATACATGAAAAATCCCTGATAATTTCTCAGTTCTCTACAGAATCTCACCAAATTCCAGAAAAGTCCCTCAAAGTTCCACAAACATCCCACAAAATCTCCTCAATATCCAACAAAATTCAAGAAAAATCACACAAAATTCCCTAAATCTTCTCAAAACACGACCAAATTCTAGAAAAATATCCCACCAAATCTCCACAAAATCCCACAAAATACACAAAAAATCCCTCAAGATCCCGAAATCGCCTCAATATCCCACAAAATCACACAAAAATCCCACAAAACCTCCACAAGTTTCCACAAAATCTAAGAAAAATTCCTCAAAATTCTTCAAGTCTCCTCAGAATCCCACACAATTCCAGAAAAAACACACAAAATTCCAGACAAGTCCCACAAAACTCCCTAAATCATTTCAAAACCCTACCAATTCACAGGAATGTCCCACAAAATCTCCACCAATTCCCAGAACATCCCACAAAAATCTCACAAAAATCCCTAAATCTTCTGAAAACTCGACCAAATTCCAGAAACGCCCCATAAAATCAGCACAGTTTCCCACAAAATTCAAGAAAAAACACCACAAAATTCCCTAAATCTTCTCAAAACACAACCAAATTCTAGAAAAATATCCCACCAAATCTCCACAAATTCCCACAAAATACATGAGAAATCCCTCAAGATCCCTAAATCGCCTCAATATCCCACAAAATCACACAAAAATCCCACAAAACCTCCACAAGTTTCCACAAAATCTAAGAAAAATTCCTCAAAATACTTCAAGTCTCCTCAGAATCCCACACAATTCCAGAAAAAACACACAAAATTCCAGAGAAGTCCCACAAAACTCCCTAAATCATTTCAAAACCCTACCAATTCACAGGAATGTCCCACAAAATCTCCACCAATTCCCAGAACATCCCACAAAAATCTCACAAAAATCCCTAAATCTTCTGAAAACTCGACCAAATTCCAGAAACGCCCCATAAAATCAGCACAGTTTCCCACAAAATTCAAGAAAAAACACCACAAAATTCCCTAAATCTTTTCAAAATACCACAAAATTCTTGAAAAGCCCCACCAAATTCCAGAAACATCCCACAAAATGTCCTCAATACCCAACAAAATCCAAGAAAAATCACACCAAATTCCCTAAATCTTCTCAAAACATGGCCAAAATCCACAAAAATCCCACCGAATCTCCACAAATTCCCACAGAATACATGAAAATACCCCTGATAATTCATCAGTTCTCTACAGAATCTCACCAAATTCCAGAAAAGTCCCTCAAAGTTCCACAAACATCCCACAAAATCTCCTCAATATCCAACAAAATCCCAGAAAAATCACACAAAATTCCCTAAATCTTCTCAAAACACGACCAAATTCTAGAAAAATGTCCCACCAAATCTCCACAAAATCCCACAAAATACACAAAAAATCCCTCAAGATCCCGAAATCGCCTCAATATCCCACAAAATCCCACAAAAATCACACAAAACCTCCACAAGTTTCCACAAAATCTAAGAAAAATTCCTCAAAATTCTTCAAGTCTCCTCAAAACCACACAAAGTCCTTGAAAAGGCCCACCAAATTCCAGTAAAATCCCACAGATTCTCCACAAATTCCCACAAAATCTAAAACAAATTCCTCAAAATTCTTCAAGTCTCCTCAGAATCCCACACAATTCCAGAAAAAACACACAAAATTCCAGACAAGTCCCACAAAACTCCCTAAATCATTTCAAAACCCTACCAATTCACAGAAATCTCCCACAAAATCTCCACCAATTCCCAGAACATCCCACAAAAATCTCACAAAAATCCCTAAATCTTCTGAAAACTCGACCAAATTCCAGAAACGCCCCATAAAATCAGCACAGTTTCCCACAAAATTCAAGAAAAAACACCACAAAATTCCCTAAATCTTCTCAAAACACAACCAAATTCTAGAAAAATATCCCACCAAATCTCCACAAATTCCCACAAAATACATGAAAAATCCCTCAAGATCCCTAAATTGCCTCAATATCCCCCAAAATCCCACAAAAATCCCACAAAACCTCCACAAGTTTCCACAAAATCTAAGAAAAATTCCTCAAAATTCTTCAAGTCTCCTCAGAATCCCACACAATTCCAGAAAAAACACACAAAATTCCAGAGAAGTCCCACAAAACTCCCTAAATCATTTCAAAACCCTACCAATTCACAGGAATGTCCCACAAAATCTCCACCAATTCCCAGAACATCCCACAAAAATCTCACAAAAATCCCTAAATCTTCTGAAAACTCGACCAAATTCCAGAAACGCCCCATAAAATCAGCACAGTTTCCCACAAAATTCAAGAAAAAACACCACAAAATTCCCTAAATCTTTTCAAAATACCACAAAATTCTTGAAAAGCCCCACCAAATTCCAGAAACATCCCACAAAATCTCCTCAATACCCAACAAAATCCAAGAAAAATCACACAAAATTCCCTAAATCTTCTCAAAACACGGCCAAAATCCACAAAAATCCCATCAAATCTCCACAAATTCCCACAGAATACATGAAAAATCCCTGATAATTTCTCAGTTCTCTACAGAATCTCACCAAATTCCAGAAAAGTCCCTCAAAGTTCCACAAACATCCCACAAAATCTCCTCAATATCCCACAAAATTCAAGAAAAATCACACAAAATTCCCTAAATCTTCTCAAAACACGACCAAATTCTAGAAAAATATCCCACCAAATCTCCACAAATTCCCACAAAATACACAAAAAATCCCTCAAGATCCCGAAATCGCCTCAATATCCCACAAAATCCCACAAAAATCCCACAAAACCTCCACAAGTTTCCACAAAATCTAAGAAAAATTCCTCAAAATTCTTCAAGTCTCCTCAAAACCACACAAAGTCCTTGAAAAGGCCCACCAAATTCCAGTAAAATCCCACAGATTCTCCACAAATTCCCACAAAATCTAAAACAAATTCCTCAAAATTCTTCAAGTCTCCTCAGAATCCCACACAATTCCAGAAAAAACACACAAAATTCCAGAGAAGTCCCACAAAACTCCCTAAATCATTTCAAAACCCTACCAATTCACAGGAATGTCCCACAAAATCTCCACCAATTCCCAGAACATCCCACAAAAATCTCACAAAAATCCCTAAATCTTCTGAAAACTCGACCAAATTCCAGAAACGCCCCATAAAATCAGCACAGTTTCCCACAAAATTCAAGAAAAAACACCACAAAATTCCCTAAATCTTTTCAAAATACCACAAAATTCTTGAAAAGCCCCACCAAATTCCAGAAACATCCCACAAAATGTCCTCAATACCCAACAAAATCCAAGAAAAATCACACCAAATTCCCTAAATCTTCTCAAAACATGGCCAAAATCCACAAAAATCCCACCGAATCTCCACAAATTCCCACAGAATACATGAAAATACCCCTGATAATTCGTCAGTTCTCTACAGAATCTCACCAAATTCCAGAAAAGTCCCTCAAAGTTCCACAAACATCCCACAAAATCTCCTCAATATCCAACAAAATCCCAGAAAAATCACACAAAATTCCCTAAATCTTCTCAAAACACGACTAAATTCTAGAAAAATGTCCCACCAAATCTCCACAAAATCCCACAAAATACACAAAAAATCCCTCAAGATCCCGAAATCGCCTCAATATCACACAAAATCCCACAAAAATCACACAAAACCTCCACAAGTTTCCACAAAATCTAAGAAAAATTCCTCAAAATTCTTCAAGTCTCCTCAAAACCACACAAAGTCCTTGAAAAGGCCCACCAAATTCCAGTAAAATCCCACAGATTCTCCACAAATTCCCACAAAATCTAAAACAAATTCCTCAAAATTCTTCAAGTCTCCTCAGAATCCCACACAATTCCAGAAAAAACACACAAAATTCCAGACAAGTCCCACAAAACTCCCTAAATCATTTCAAAACCCTACCAATTCACAGGAATGTCCCACAAAATCTCCGCCAATTCCCAGAACATCCCACAAAAATCTCACAAAAATCCCTAAATCTTCTGAAAACTCGACCAAATTCCAGAAACGCCCCATAAAATCAGCACAGTTTCCCACAAAATTCAAGAAAAAACACCACAAAATTCCCTAAATCTTCTCAAAACACAACCAAATTCTAGAAAAATATCCCACCAAATCTCCACAAATTCCCACAAAATACATGAAAAATCCCTCAAGATCCCTAAATTGCCTCAATATCCCCCAAAATCCCACAAAAATCCCACAAAACCTCCACAAGTTTCCACAAAATCTAAGAAAAATTCCTCAAAATTCTTCAAGTCTCCTCAGAATCCCACACAATTCCAGAAAAAACACACAAAATTCCAGAGAAGTCCCACAAAACTCCCTAAATCATTTCAAAACCCTACCAATTCACAGGAATGTCCCACAAAATCTCCACCAATTCCCAGAACATCCCACAAAAATCTCACAAAAATCCCTAAATCTTCTGAAAACTCGACCAAATTCCAGAAACGCCCCATAAAATCAGCACAGTTTCCCACAAAATTCATGAAAAAACACCACAAAATTCCCTAAATCTTCTCAAAACACAACCAAATTCTAGAAAAATATCCCACCAAATCTCCACAAATTCCCACAAAATACATGAGAAATCCCTCAAGATCCCTAAATCGCCTCAATATCCCACAAAATCACACAAAAATCCCACAAAACCTCCACAAGTTTCCACAAAATCTAAGAAAAATTCCTCAAAATACTTCAAGTCTCCTCAGAATCCCACACAATTCCAGAAAAAACACACAAAATTCCAGAGAAGTCCCACAAAACTCCCTAAATCATTTCAAAACCCTACCAATTCACAGGAATGTCCCACAAAATCTCCACCAATTCCCAGAACATCCCACAAAAATCTCACAAAAATCCCTAAATCTTCTGAAAACTCGACCAAATTCCAGAAACGCCCCATAAAATCAGCACAGTTTCCCACAAAATTCAAGAAAAAACACCACAAAATTCCCTAAATCTTTTCAAAATACCACAAAATTCTTGAAAAGCCCCACCAAATTCCCGAAACATCCCACAAAATGTCCTCAATACCCAACAAAATCCCAGAAAAGTCACACAAAATTCCCTAAATCTTCTCAAAACACGGCCAAAATCCAAAAAAATCCCACAGAATCTCCACAAATTCCCACAGAATACATGACAAATCCCTGATAATTCGTCAGTTCTCTACAGAATCTCACCAAATTCCTAAAAAGTCCCACAAAGTTCCAAAAACATCCCACAAAATCTCCCCGGTATCCAATAAAATTCCAGGAAAAATCCCACAAAATTCCCTAAATCTTCTCAAAACATGGCCAAAATCCACAAAAATCCCACCGAATCTCCACAAATTCCCACAGAATACATGAAAATACCCCTGATAATTCGTCAGTTCTCTACAGAATCTCACCAAATTCCAGAAAAGTCCCTCAAAGTTCCACAAACATCCCACAAAATCTCCTCAATATCCAACAAAATCCCA
This sequence comes from Cyanistes caeruleus, assembly GCF_971803275.1. Lineage (NCBI taxonomy): Eukaryota > Metazoa > Chordata > Aves > Passeriformes > Paridae > Cyanistes > Cyanistes caeruleus. The sequence goes on from NC_141705.1 coordinate 68,241,859, forward strand.
GAAAAATCACACAAAATTCCCTAAATCTTCTCAAAACACGACTAAATTCTAGAAAAATGTCCCACCAAATCTCCACAAAATCCCACAAAATACACAAAAAATCCCTCAAGATCCCGAAATCGCCTCAATATCCCACAAAATCCCACAAAAATCCCACAAAACCTCCACAAGTTTCCACAAAATCTAAGAAAAATTCCTCAAAATTCTTCAAGTCTCCTCAGAATCCCACACAATTCCAGAAAAAACACACAAAATTCCAGAGAAGTCCCACAAAACTCCCTAAATCATTTCAAAACCCTACCAATTCACAGGAATGTCCCACAAAATCTCCACCAATTCCCAGAACATCCCACAAAAATCTCACAAAAATCCCTTAATCTTCTGAAAACTCGACCAAATTCCAGAAACGCCCCATAAAATCAGCACAGTTTCCCACAAAATTCAAGAAAAAACACCACAAAATTCCCTAAATCTTCTCAAAACACAACCAAATTCTAGAAAAATATCCCACCAAATCTCCACAAATTCCCACAAAATACATGAGAAATCCCTCAAGATCCCTAAATCGCCTCAATATCCCACAAAATCCCACAAAAATCCCACAAAACCTCCACAAGTTTCCACAAAATCTAAGAAAAATTCCTCAAAATTCTTCAAGTCTCCTCAGAATCCCACACAATTCCAGAAAAAACACACAAAATTCCAGAGAAGTCCCACAAAACTCCCTAAATCATTTCAAAACCCTACCAATTCACAGGAATGTCCCACAAAATCTCCACCAATTCCCAGAACATCCCACAAAAATCCCACAAAAATCCCTAAATCTTCTGAAAACTCAACCAAATTCCAGAAATGCCCCATAAAATCAGCACAGTTTCCCACAAAATTCAAGAAAAAACAACACAAAATTCCCTAAATCTTTTCAAAATACCACAAAATTCTTGAAAAGCCCCACCAAATTCCAGAAACATCCCACAAAATTTCCTCAATACCCAACAAAATCCCAGAAAAATCACACAAAATTCCCTAAATCTTCTCAAAATACGGCCAAAATCCACAAAAATCCCATCAAATCTCCACAAATTCCCACAGAATACATGAAAAATCCCTGATAATTTCTCAGTTCTCTACAGAATCTCACCAAATTCCAGAAAAGTCCCTCAAAGTTCCACAAACATCCCACAAAATCTCCTCAATATCCAACAAAATCCCAGAAAAATCACACAAAATTCCCTAAATCTTCTCAAAACACGACTAAATTCTAGAAAAATGTCCCACCAAATCTCCACAAAATCCCACAAAATACACGAAAAATCCCTCAAGATCCCGAAATCGCCTCAATATCCCACAAAATCCCACAAAAATCACACAAAACCTCCACAAGTTTCCACAAAATCTAAGAAAAATTCCTCAAAATTCTTCAAGTCTCCTCAAAACCACACAAAGTCCTTGAAAAGGCCCACCAAATTCCAGTAAAATCCCACAGATTCTCCACAAATTCCCACAAAATCTAAAACAAATTCCTCAAAATTCTTCAAGTCTCCTCAGAATCCCACACAATTCCAGAAAAAACACACAAAATTCCAGACAAGTCCCACAAAACTCCCTAAATCATTTCAAAACCCTACCAATTCACAGAAATGTCCCACAAAATCTCCACCAATTCCCAGAACATCCCACAAAAATCTCACAAAAATCCCTAAATCTTCTGAAAACTCGACCAAATTCCAGAAACGCCCCATAAAATCAGCACAGTTTCCCACAAAATTCAAGAAAAAACACCACAAAATTCCCTAAATCTTCTCAAAACACAACCAAATTCTAGAAAAATATCCCACCAAATCTCCAAAAAATCCCACAAAATACATGAGAAATCCCTCAAGATCCCTAAATCGCCTCAATATCCCACAAAATCACACAAAAATCCCACAAAACCTCCACAAGTTTCCACAAAATCTAAGAAAAATTCCTCAAAATACTTCAAGTCTCCTCAGAATCCCACACAATTCCAGAAAAAACACACAAAATTCCAGAGAAGTCCCACAAAACTCCCTAAATCATTTCAAAACCCTACCAATTCACAGGAATGTCCCACAAAATCTCCACCAATTCCCAGAACATCCCACAAAAATCTCACAAAAATCCCTAAATCTTCTGAAAACTCGACCAAATTCCAGAAACGCCCCATAAAATCAGCACAGTTTCCCACAAAATTCAAGAAAAAACACCACAAAATTCCCTAAATCTTTTCAAAATACCACAAAATTCTTGAAAAGCCCCACCAAATTCCCGAAACATCCCACAAAATGTCCTCAATACCCAACAAAATCCCAGAAAAGTCACAAAAAATTCCCTAAATCTTCTCAAAACACGGCCAAAATCCACAAAAATCCCATCAAATCTCCACAAATTCCCACAGAATACATGAAAAATCCCTGATAATTTCTCAGTTCTCTACAGAATCTCACCAAATTCCAGAAAAGTCCCTCAAAGTTCCACAAACATCCCACAAAATCTCCTCAATATCCCACAAAATTCAAGAAAAATCACACAAAATTCCCTAAATCTTCTCAAAACACGACCAAATTCTAGAAAAATATCCCACCAAATCTCCACAAAATCCCACAAAATACACAAAAAATCCCTCAAGATCCCGAAATCGCCTCAATATCCCACAAAATCACACAAAAATCCCACAAAACCTCCACAAGTTTCCACAAAATCTAAGAAAAATTCCTCAAAATTCTTCAAGTCTCCTCAGAATCCCACACAATTCCAGAAAAAACACACAAAATTCCAGAGAAGTCCCACAAAACTCCCTAAATCATTTCAAAACCCTACCAATTCACAGGAATGTCCCACAAAATCTCCACCAATTCCCAGAACATCCCACAAAAATCTCACAAAAATCCCTAACACTTCTGAAAACTCGACCAAATTCCAGAAACGCCCCATAAAATCAGCACAGTTTCCCACAAAATTCAAGAAAAAACACCACAAAATTCCCTAAATCTTCTCAAAACACAACCAAATTCTAGAAAAATATCCCACCAAATCTCCACAAAATCCCACAAAATACACAAAAAATCCCTCAAGATCCCGAAATCGCCTCAATATCCCACAAAATCACACAAAAATCCCACAAAACCTCCACAAGTTTCCACAAAATCTAAGAAAAATTCCTCAAAATTCTTCAAGTCTCCTCAGAATCCCACACAATTCCAGAAAAAACACACAAAATTCCAGAGAAGTCCCACAAAACTCCCTAAATCATTTCAAAACCCTACCAATTCACAGGAATGTCCCACAAAATCTCCACCAATTCCCAGAACATCCCACAAAAATCCCACAAAAATCCCTAAATCTTCTGAAAACTCAACCAAATTCCAGAAATGCCCCATAAAATCAGCACAGTTTCCCACAAAATTCAAGAAAAAACAACACAAAATTCCCTAAATCTTTTCAAAATACCACAAAATTCTTGAAAAGCCCCACCAAATTCCAGAAACATCCCACAAAATTTCCTCAATACCCAACAAAATCCCAGAAAAATCACACAAAATTCCCTAAATCTTCTCAAAATACGGCCAAAATCCACAAAAATCCCATCAAATCTCCACAAATTCCCACAGAATACATGAAAAATCCCTGATAATTTCTCAGTTCTCTACAGAATCTCACCAAATTCCAGAAAAGTCCCTCAAAGTTCCACAAACATCCCACAAAATCTCCTCAATATCCAAAAAAATCCCAGAAAAATCACACAAAATTCCCTAAATCTTCTCAAAACACGACTAAATTCTAGAAAAATGTCCCACCAAATCTCCACAAAATCCCACAAAATACACGAAAAATCCCTCAAGATCCCGAAATCGCCTCAATATCCCACAAAATCCCACAAAAATCACACAAAACCTCCACAAGTTTCCACAAAATCTAAGAAAAATTCCTCAAAATTCTTCAAGTCTCCTCAAAACCACACAAAGTCCTTGAAAAGGCCCACCAAATTCCAGTAAAAACCCACAGATTCTCCACAAATTCCCACAAAATCTAAAACAAATTCCTCAAAATTCTTCAAGTCTCCTCAGAATCCCACACAATTCCAGAAAAAACACACAAAATTCCAGACAAGTCCCACAAAACTCCCTAAATCATTTCAAAACCCTACCAATTCACAGAAATGTCCCACAAAATCTCCACCAATTCCCAGAACATCCCACAAAAATCTCACAAAAATCCCTAAATCTTCTGAAAACTCGACCAAATTCCAGAAACGCCCCATAAAATCAGCACAGTTTCCCACAAAATTCAAGAAAAAACACCACAAAATTCCCTAAATCTTCTCAAAACACAACCAAATTCTAGAAAAATATCCCACCAAATCTCCACAAATTCCCACAAAATACATGAAAAATCCCTCAAGATCCCTAAATTGCCTCAATATCCCCCAAAATCCCACAAAAATCCCACAAAACCTCCACAAGTTTCCACAAAATCTAAGAAAAATTCCTCAAAATTCTTCAAGTCTCCTCAGAATCCCACACAATTCCAGAAAAAACACACAAAATTCCAGAGAAGTCCCACAAAACTCCCTAAATCATTTCAAAACCCTACCAATTCACAGGAATGTCCCACAAAATCTCCACCAATTCCCAGAACATCCCACAAAAATCTCACAAAAATCCCTAAATCTTCTGAAAACTCGACCAAATTCCAGAAACGCCCCATAAAATCAGCACAGTTTCCCACAAAATTCAAGAAAAAACACCACAAAATTCCCTAAATCTTTTCAAAATACCACAAAATTCTTGAAAAGCCCCACCAAATTCCCGAAACATCCCACAAAATGTCCTCAATACCCAACAAAATCCCAGAAAAGTCACAAAAAATTCCCTAAATCTTCTCAAAACACGGCCAAAATCCACAAAAATCCCATCAAATCTCCACAAATTCCCACAGAATACATGAAAAATCCCTGATAATTTCTCAGTTCTCTACAGAATCTCACCAAATTCCAGAAAAGTCCCTCAAAGTTCCACAAACATCCCACAAAATCTCCTCAATATCCCACAAAATTCAAGAAAAATCACACAAAATTCCCTAAATCTTCTCAAAACACGACCAAATTCTAGAAAAATATCCCACCAAATCTCCACAAAATCCCACAAAATACACAAAAAATCCCTCAAGATCCCGAAATCGCCTCAATATCCCACAAAATCACACAAAAATCACACAAAACCTCCACAAGTTTCCACAAAATCTAAGAAAAATTCCTCAAAATTCTTCAAGTCTCCTCAGAATCCCACACAATTCCAGAAAAAACACACAAAATTCCAGAGAAGTCCCACAAAACTCCCTAAATCATTTCAAAACCCTACCAATTCACAGGAATGTCCCACAAAATCTCCACCAATTCCCAGAACATCCCACAAAAATCTCACAAAAATCCCTAAATCTTCTGAAAACTCGACCAAATTCCAGAAACGCCCCATAAAATCAGCACAGTTTCCCACAAAATTCAAGAAAAAACACCACAAAATTCCCTAAATCTTCTCAAAACACAACCAAATTCTAGAAAAATATCCCACCAAATCTCCACAAATTCCCACAAAATACATGAAAAATCCCTCAAGATCCCTAAATTGCCTCAATATCCCCCAAAATCCCACAAAAATCCCACAAAACCTCCACAAGTTTCCACAAAATCTAAGAAAAATTCCTCAAAATTCTTCAAGTCTCCTCAGAATCCCACACAATTCCAGAAAAAACACACAAAATTCCAGAGAAGTCCCACAAAACTCCCTTAATCATTTCAAAACCCTACCAATTCACAGGAATGTCCCACAAAATCTCCACCAATTTCCAGAACATCCCACAAAAATCCCACAAAAATCCCTAAATCTTCTGAAAACTCAACCAAATTCCAGAAATGCCCCATAAAATCAGCACAGTTTCCCACAAAATTCAAGAAAAAACACCACACAATTCCCTAAATCTTTTCAAAATACCACAAAATTCTTGAAAAGCCCCACCAAATTCCAGAAACATCCCACAAAATTTCCTCAATACCCAACAAAATCCAAGAAAAATCACACCAAATTCCCTAAATCTTCTCAAAATACGGCCAAAATCCACAAAAATCCCACCAAATCTCCAGAAATTCCCACAGAATACATGAAAAATCCCTGATAATTTCTCAGTTCTCTACAGAATCTCACCAAATTCCAGAAAAGTCCCTCAAAGTTCCACAAACATCCCACAAAATCTCCTCAATATCCAACAAAATCCCAGAAAAATCACACAAAATTCCCTAAATCTTCTCAAAACACGACTAAATTCTAGAAAAATGTCCCACCAAATCTCCACAAAATCCCACAAAATACACGAAAAATCCCTCAAGATCCCGAAATCGCCTCAATATCCCACAAAATCCCACAAAAATCACACAAAACCTCCACAAGTTTCCACAAAATCTAAGAAAAATTCCTCAAAATTCTTCAAGTCTCCTCAAAACCACACAAAGTCCTTGAAAAGGCCCACCAAATTCCAGTAAAATCCCACAGATTCTCCACAAATTCCCACAAAATCTAAAACAAATTCCTCAAAATTCTTCAAGTCTCCTCAGAATCCCACACAATTCCAGAAAAAACACACAAAATTCCAGACAAGTCCCACAAAACTCCCTAAATCATTTCAAAACCCTACCAATTCACAGGAATGTCCCACAAAATCTCCACCAATTCCCAGAACATCCCACAAAAATCTCACAAAAATCCCTAAATCTTCTGAAAACTCGACCAAATTCCAGAAACGCCCCATAAAATCAGCACAGTTTCCCACAAAATTCAAGAAAAAACACCACAAAATTCCCTAAATCTTCTCAAAACACAACCAAATTCTAGAAAAATATCCCACCAAATCTCCACAAATTCCCACAAAATACATGAGAAATCCCTCAAGATCCCTAAATCGCCTCAATATCCCACAAAATCACACAAAAATCCCACAAAACCTCCACAAGTTTCCACAAAATCTAAGAAAAATTCCTCAAAATTCTTCAAGTCTCCTCAGAATCCCACACAATTCCAGAAAAAACACACAAAATTCCAGAGAAGTCCCACAAAACTCCCTAAATCATTTCAAAACCCTACCAATTCACAGGAATGTCCCACAAAATCTCCACCAATTCCCAGAACATCCCACAAAAATCCCACAAAAATCCCTAAATCTTCTGAAAACTCAACCAAATTCCAGAAATGCCCCATAAAATCAGCACAGTTTCCCACAAAATTCAAGAAAAAACACCACAAAATTCCCTAAATCTTTTCAAAATGCCACAAAATTCTTGAAAAGCCCCACCAAATTCCAGAAACATCCCACAAAATGTCCTCAATACCCAACAAAATCCAAGAAAAATCACACCAAATTCCCTAAATCTTCTCAAAACACGGCCAAAATCCACAAAAATCCCATCAAATCTCCACAAATTCCCACAGAATACATGAAAAATCCCTGATAATTTCTCAGTTCTCTACAGAATCTCACCAAATTCCAGAAGAGTCCCTCAAAGTTCCACAAACATCCCACAAAATCTCCTCAATATCCCACAAAATTCAAGAAAAATCACACAAAATTCCCTAAATCTTCTCAAAACACGACCAAATTCTAGAAAAATATCCCACCAAATCTCCACAAATTCCCACAAAATACATGAAAAATCCCTCAAGATCCCGAAATCGCCTCAATATCCCACAAAATCCCACAAAAATCACACAAAACCTCCACAAGTTTCCACAAAATCTAAGAAAAATTCCTCAAAATTCTTCAAGTCTCCTCAAAACCACACAAAGTCCTTGAAAAGGCCCACCAAATTCCAGTAAAATCCCACAGATTCTCCACAAATTCCCACAAAATCTAAAACAAATTCCTCAAAATTCTTCAAGTCTCCTCAGAATCCCACACAATTCCAGAAAAAACACACAAAATTCCAGACAAGTCCCACAAAACTCCCTAAATCATTTCAAAACCCTACCAATTCACACACAAAATTCCCTAAATCTTCTCAAAACACGGCCGAAATCCAAAAATATCCCACAGAATCTCCACAAATTCCCACAGAATACATGACAAATCCCTGATAATTCGTCAGTTCTCTACAGAATCTCACCAAATTCCTAAAAAGTCCCTCAAAGTTCCAAAAACATCCCACAAAATGTCCTCAATATCCAACAAAATCCCAGAAAAATCACACAAAATTCCCTAAATCTTCTCAAAACACGGCCAAAATCCACAAAAATCCCATCAAATCTCCACAAATTCCCACAGAATACATGAAAAATCCCTGATAATTTGTCAGTTCTCTACAGAATCTCACCAAATTCCAGAAGAGTCCCTCAAAGTTCCACAAACATCCCACAAAATCTCCTCAATATCCCACAAAATTCAAGAAAAATCACACAAAATTCCCTAAATCTTCTCAAAACACGACCAAATTCTAGAAAAATATCCCACCAAATCTCCACAAATTCCCACAAAATACATGATAAATCCCTCAAGATCCCTAAATCGCCTCAATATCCCACAAAATCGCACAAAAAATACACAAAACCTCCACAAGTTTCCACAAAATCTAAGAAAAATTCCTCAAAATTCTTCAAGTCTCCTCAAAACCACACAAAGTTCCTGAAAAGGCCCACCAAATTCCAGAAAAATCCCACAGAATCTCCACAAATTCCCAAAAAAATCTAAATCAAATTCCTCAAAATTCTTCAAGTCTCCTCAGAATCCCACACAATTCCAGAAAAAACACACCAAATTCCAGAGAAGTCCCACAAAACTCCCTAAATCATTTCAAAACCCTACCAATTCACAGGAATGTCCCACAAAATCTCTACCAATTCCCAGAACATCCCACAAAAATCTCACAAAAATCCCTAACACTTCTGAAAACTTGACCAAATTCCAGAAACGCCCCATAAAATCAGCACAGTTTCCCACAAAATTCAAGAAAAAACACCACACAATTCCCAAAATCTTTTCAAAATACCACAAAATTCTTGAAAAGCCCCACCAAATTCCAGAAACATCCCACAAAATGTCCTCAATACCCAACAAAATCCCAGAAAAATCCCACAATATTCCCTAAATTTTCTCAAAACACAACCAAAATTCCAGAAAAATCCCACCGAATCTCCACAAATTCCCACAGAATACATGAAAAATCCCTGATAATTCGTCAGTTCTCTACAGAATCTCACCAAATTCCAGAAAAGTCCCTCAAAGTTCCACAAACATCCCACAAAATCTCCTCAATATCAAACAAAATTCAAGAAAAATCCCACAATATTCTCCAAATCTTCTCAAAACACCGCCAAAATCCTCAAAAATCCCACCGAATCTCCACAAATTCCCAGAGAATACATGAAAAATCCCTGATAATTCGTCAGTTCTCTACAGAATCTCACCAAATTCCAGAAAAGTCCCTCAAAGTTCCACAAACATCCCACAAAATCTCCCCAATATCCAACAAAATTCCAGGAAAAATCCCACAAAATTCCCTAAATCTTCTCAAAACTCTACCAAATTCCAGAAAAATATCCCACCAAATCTCCACAAATTCCCACAAAATACATGAGAAATCCCTCAAGATCCCTAAATCGCCTCAATATCCCAGAAAATCACACAAAAATCACACAAAACCTCCACAAGTTTCCACAAAATCTAAGAAAAATTCCTCAAAATACTTCAAGTCTCCTCCGAATCCCACACAATTCCATAAAAACCCCACAAAATTCCAGAGAAGTCCCACAAAACTCCCTAAATCATTTCAAAACCCTACCAATTCACAGGAATGTCCCACAAAATCTCCACCAATTCCCAGAACATCCCACAAAAATCCCACAAAAATCCCTAACACTTCTGAAAACTCGACCAAATTCTAGAAACGCCCCATAAAATCAGCAGTTTCCCACAAAATTCAAGAAAAAACACCACAAAATTCCCTAAACCTTTCCAAAATACCACAAAATTCTTGAAAAGCCCCACCAAATTCCAGAAACATCCCACAAAATGTCCTCAATACCCAACAAAATCCAAGAAAAATCACACCAAATTCCCTAAATCTTCTCAAAACATAACCAAAATTCCAGAAAAATCCCACCGAATCTCCACAAATTCCCACAGAATACGTGAAAAATCCCTGATAATTCGTCAGTTCTCTACAGAATCTCACCAAATTCCAGAAAAGTCCCTCAAAGTTCCACAAACATCCCACAAAATCTCCTCAATATCCAACAAAATTCAAGAAAAATCCCACAAAATTCTCTAAATCTTCTCAAAACACGACCAAATTCTAGAAAATTATCCCACCAAATCTCCACAAATTTCCACAAAATGCATGAAAAATCCCTCAAGATCCCTAAATCGCCTCAATATCCCACAAAATCACACAAAAATCACCCAAAACCACCACAAGTTTCCACAAAAAGCTAAGAAAAATACCTCAAAATTCTTCAAGTCTCCTCAAAACCACACAAAGTTCGTGAAAAGGCCCACCAAATTCCAAAAAAATCCCACAGAATCTCCACAAATTCCCACAAAAATCTAAATCAAATTCCTCAAAATTCTTCAAGTCTCCTCAGAATCCCACACAATTCCAGAAAAACCCCACCAAATTCCAGAGAAGTCTCACAAAACTCCCTAAATCATTTCAAAACCCTACCAATTCACAGGAATGTCCCACAAAATCTCTACCAATTCCCAGAACATCCCACAAAAATCTCACAAAAATCCCTAAATCTTCTGAAAACTCGACCAAATTCCAGAAACGCCCCATAAAATCAGCACAGTTTCCCACAAAATTCAAGAAAAAACACCACAAAATTCCCTAAACCTTTTCAAAATACCACAAAATTCTTGAAAAGCCCCACCAATTTCCAGAAACATCCCACAAAATGTCCTCAATATCCAACAAAATCCCAGAAAAATCACACAAAATTCTCTAAATCTTCTCAAAACACGGCCAAAATCCACAAAAATCCCACCGAATCTCCACAAATTCCCACAGAATACATGAAAAATCCCTGATAATTCGTCAGTTCTCTACAGAATCTCACCAAATTCCAGAAGAGTCCCTCAAAGTTCCACAAACATCCCACAAAATCTCCCCAGTATCCAACAAAATTCCAGGAAAAATCCCACAAAATTCCCTAAATCTTCTCAAAACACGACCAAATTCTAGAAAAATATCCCACCGAATCTCCAGAAATTCCCACAGAATACATGAAAAATCCCTGATAATTCGTCAGTTCTCTACAGAATCTCACCAAATACCAGAAAAGTCCCCCAAAGTTCCACAAGCCTCCCACAAAATCTCCCTAATATCCAACAAAATTCCAGGAAAAATCTCACACAATTCCCTAAATCTTCTGAGAACTTGACCAAATTCCAGAAATGCCCCATAAAATCAGCACAGTTTCCCACAAAATTCAAGAAAAAACACCACAAAATTCCCAAAATCTTTTCAAAATACCACAAAATTCTTGAAAAGCCCCACCAAATTCCAGAAACATCCCACAAAATGTCCTCAATACCCAACAAAATCCCAGAAAAATCCCACAAAATTCCCTAAATTTTCTCAAACATAACGAAAATTCCAGAAAAATCCCACCGAATCTCCACAAATTCCCACAGAATACGTGAAAAATCCCTGATAATTCGTCAGTTCTCTACAGAATCTCACCAAATTCCAGAAAAGTCCCTCAAAGTTCCACAAGCATCCCAAAAAATCTCCCTAATATCCAACAAAATTCCAGGAAAAATCTCACAGAATTACCTAAATCTTCTGAAAACTTGACAAAATTCCAGAAATGCCCAATAAAATCAGCACAGTTTCCCACAAAATTCAAGAAAAAACACCACAAAATTCCCTAAATCTTCTCAAAACACAACCAAATTCTAGAAAAATATCCCACCAAATCTCCACAAATTCCCACAAAATACATGAAAAATCCCTCAAGATCCCTAAATCGCCTCAATATCCCACAAAATCACACAAAAATCACACAAAACCTCCACAAGTTTACACAAAATCTAAGAAAAATTCCTCAAAATTCTTCAAGTCTCCTCAAAACCACACAAAGTTCGTGAAAAGGCCCACCAAATTCCAAAAAAATCCCACAGAATCTCCACAAATTCCCACAAAAATCTAAATCAAATTCCTCAAAATTCTTCAAGTCTCCTCAGAATCCCACACAATTCCAGAAAAACCCCACCAAATTCCAGAGAAGTCTCACAAAACTCCCTAAATCATTTCAAAACCCTACCAATTCACAGGAATGTCCCACAAAATCTCTACCAATTCCCAGAACATCCCACAAAAATCTCACAGAAATCCCTAAATCTTCTGAAAACTCGACCAAATTCCAGAAACGCCCCATAAAATCAGCACAGTTTCCCACAAAATTCAAGAAAAAACACCACAAAATTCCCTAAACCTTTTCAAAATACCACAAAATTCTTGAAAAGCCCCACCAAATTCCAGAAACATCCCACAAAATGTCCTCAATATCCAACAAAATCCCAGAAAAATCACACAAAATTCCCTAAATCTTATCAAAACACGGCCAAAATCCACAAAAATCCCACCGAATCTCCACAAATTCCCACAGAATACATGAAAAATCCCTGATAATTCGGCATTTCTCTACAGAATCTCACCAAATTCCAGAAGAGTCCCTCAAAGTTCCACAAACATCCCACAAAATCTCCCCAGTATCCAACAAAATTCAAGGAAAAATCTCACAAAATTCCCTAAATCTTCTCAAAACACGGCCAAAATCCTCAAAAATCCCACCGAATCTCCACAAATTCCCACAGAATACATGAAAAATCCCTGATAATTCATCAGTTCTCTACAGAATCTCACCAAATTCCAGAAAAGTCCCTCAAAGTTCCACACACATGCCACAAAATCTCCCTAATATCCAACAAAATTCAAGAAAAATCCCACAAAATTCCCTAAATCTTCTCAAAACACGACCAAATTCTAGAAAAATATCCCACCAAATCTCCACAAATTCCCACAAAATACATGATAAATCCCTCAAGATCCCTAAATCGCCTCAATATCCCACAAAATCGCACAAAAAATACACAAAACCTCCACAAGTTTCCACAAAATCTAAGAAAAATTCCTCAAAATTCTTCAAGTCTCCTCAAAACCACACAAAGTTCCTGAAAAGGCCCACCAAATTCCAGAAAAATCCCACAGAACCTCCACAAATTCCCACAAAAATCTAAATCAAATTCCTCAAAATTCTTCAAGTCTCCTCAGAATCCCACACAATTCCAGAAAAAACACACAAAATTACAGAGAAGTCCCACAAAACTTCCTAAATCATTTCAAAACCCTACCAATTCACAGGAATGTCCCACAAAATCTCTACCAATTCCCAGAACATCCCACAAAAATCTCACAAAAATCCCTAAATCTTCTGAAAACTCGACCAAATTCCAGAAACGCCCCATAAAATCAGCACAGTTTCCCACAAAATTCAAGAAAAAACACCACACAATTCCCTAAATCTTTTCAAAATACCACAAAATTCTTGAAAAGCCCCACCAAATTCCAGAAACATCCCACAAAATGTCCTCAATATCCAACAAAATTCCAGGAAAAATCCCACAAAATTCCCTAAATCTTCTCAAAACACGGCCAAAATCCACAAAAATCCCACCGAATCTCCACAAATTCCCACAGAATACATGAAAAATCCCTGATAATTCGTCAGTTCTCTACAGAATCTCACCAAATTCCAGAAGAGTCCCTCAAAGTTCCACAAACATCCCACAAAATCTCCCCAGTATCCAACAAAATTCCAGGAAAAATCCCACAAAATTCCCTAAATCTTCTCAAAACACGACCAAATTCTAGAAAAATATCCCACCGAATCTCCACAAATTCCCACAGAATACATGAAAAATCCCTGATAATTCGTCAGTTCTCTACAGAATCTCACCAAATACCAGAAAAGACCCCCAAAGTTCCACAAGCCTCCCACAAAATCTCCCTAATATCCAACAAAATTCCAGGAAAAATCTCACACAATTCCCTAAATCTTCTGAGAACTTAACCAAATTCCAGAAACGCCCCATAAAATCAGCACAGTTTCCCACAAAATTCAAGAAAAAACACCACAAAATTCCCAAAATCTTTTCAAAATACCACAAAATTCTTGAAAAGCCCCACCAAATTCCAGAAACATCCCACAAAATGTCCTCAATACCCAACAAAATCCCAGAAAAATCCCACAAAATTCCCTAAATTTTCTCAAAACATAACCAAAATTCCAGAAAAATCCCACCGAATCTCCACAAATTCCCATAGAATACGTGAAAAATCCCTGATAATTCGTCAGTTCTCTACAGAATCTCACCAAATTCCAGAAAAGTCCCTCAAAGTTCCACAAGCATCCCAAAAAATCTCCCTAATATCCAACAAAATTCCAGGAAAAATCTCACAAAATTACCTAAATCTTCTGAAAACTTGACAAAATTCCAGAAACGCCCAATAAAATCAGCACAGTTTCCCACAAAATTCAAGAAAAAACACCACAAAATTCCCTAAATCTTCTCAAAAGACAACCAAATTCTAGAAAAATATCCCACCAAATCTCCACAAATTCCCACAAAATACATGAAAAATCCCTCAAGATCCCTAAATCGCCTCAATATCCCACAAAATCACACAAAAATCACACAAAACCTCCACAAGTTTCCACAAAATCTAAGAAAAATTCCTCAAAATTCTTCAAGTCTCCTCAAAACCACACAAAGTTCGTGAAAAGGCCCACCAAATTCCAAAAAAATCCCACAGAATCTCCACAAATTCCCACAAAAATCTAAATCAAATTCCTCAAAATTTTTCAAGTCTCCTCAGAATCCCACACAATTCCAGAAAAACCCCACCAAATTCCAGAGAAGTCTCACAAAACTCCCTAAATCATTTCAAAACCCTACCAATTCACAGGAATGTCCCACAAAATCTCTACCAATTCCCAGAACATCCCACAAAAATCTCACAAAAATCCCTAAATCTTCTGAAAACTCGACCAAATTCCGGAAACGCCCCATAAAATCAGCACAGTTTCCCACAAAATTCAAGAAAAAACACCACAAAATTCCCTAAACCTTTTCAAAATACCACAAAATTCTTGAAAAGCCCCACCAAATTCCAGAAACATCCCACAAAATGTCCTCAATATCCAACAAAATCCCAGAAAAATCACACAAAATTCCCTAAATCTTATCAAAACACGGCCAAAATCCACAAAAATCCCACAAAATCTCCACAAATTCCCACAGAATACATGAAAAATCCCTGATAATTCATCAGTTCTCTACAGAATCTCACCAAATTCCAGAAGAGTCCCTCAAAGTTCCACACACATCCCACAAAATCTCCCTAATATCCAACAAAATTCAAGAAAAATCCCACAAAATTCCCTAAATCTTCTCAAAACACGACCAAATTCTAGAAAAATATCCCACCAAATCTCCACAAATTCCCACAAAATACATGATAAATCCCTCAAGATCCCTAAATCTCCTCAATATCCCACAAAATCGCACAAAAAATACACAAAACCTCCACAAGTTTCCACAAAATCTAAGAAAAATTCCTCAAAATTCTTCAAGTCTCCTCAAAACCACACAAAGTTCGTGAAATGGCCCACCAAATTCCAGAAAAATCCCACAGAATCTCCACAAATTCCCAAAAAAATCTAAATCAAATTCCTCAAAATCCTTCAAGTCTCCTCAGAATCCCACACAATTCCAGAAAAAACACACCAAATTCCAGAGAAGTCCCACAAAACTCCCTAAATCATTTCAAAACCCTACCAATTCACAGGAATGTCCCACAAAATCTCTACCAATTCCCAGAACATCCCACAAAAATCTCACAAAAATCCCTAACACTTCTGAAAACTTGACCAAATTCCAGAAACGCCCCATAAAATCAGCACAGTTTCCCACAAAATTCAAGAAAAAACACCACAAAATTCCCAAAATCTTTTCAAAATACCACAAAATTCTTGAAAAGCCCCACCAAATTCCAGAAACATCCCACAAAATGTCCTCAATACCCAACAAAATCCCAGAAAAATCCCACAATATTCCCTAAATTTTCTCAAAACACAACCAAAATTCCAGAAAAATCCCACCGAATCTCCACAAATTCCCACAGAATACATGAAAAATCCCTGATAATTCGTCAGTTCTCTACAGAATCTCACCAAATTCCAGAAAAGTCCCTCAAAGTTCCACAAACATCCCACAAAATCTCCTCAATATCCAAAAAAATTCAAGAAAAATCCCACAATATTCTCTAAATCTTCTCAAAACACGGCCGAAATCCTCAAAAATCCCACCGAATCTCCACAAATTCCCACAGAATACATGAAAAATCCCTGATAATTCGTCAGTTCTCTACAGAATCTCACCAAATTCCAGAAAAGTCCCTCAAAGTTCCACAAACATCCCACAAAATCTCCCCAATGTCCAACAAAATTCAAGGAAAAATCCCACAAAATTCCCTAAATCTTCTCAAAACTCTACCAAATTCCAGAAAAATATCCCACCAAATCTCCACAAATTCCCACAAAATACATGAGAAATCCCTCAAGATCCCTAAATCGCCTCAATATCCCAGAAAATCACACAAAAATCACACAAAACCTCCACAAGTTTCCACAAAATCTAAGAAAAATTCCTCAAAATACTTCAAGTCTCCTCCGAATCCCACACAATTCCATAAAAACCCCACAAAATTCCAGAGAAGTCCCACAAAACTCCCTAAATCATTTCAAAACCCTACCAATTCACAGGAATGTCCCACAAAATCTCCACCAATTCCCAGAACATCCCACAAAAATCTCACAAAAATCCCTAACACTTCTGAAAACTCGACCAAATTCTAGAAACGCCCCATAAAATCAGCAGTTTCCCACAAAATTCAAGAAAAAACACCACAAAATTCCCTAAACCTTTTCAAAATACCACAAAATTCTTGAAAAGCCCCACCAAATTCCAGAAACATCCCACAAAATGTCCTCAATACCCAACAAAATCCCAGAAAAATCACACAAAATTCCCTAAATTTTCTCAAAACATAACCAAAATTCCAGAAAAATCCCACCGAATCTCCACAAATTCCCACAGAATACGTGAAAAATCCCTGATAATTCGTCAGTTCTCTACAGAATCTCACCAAATTCCAGAAGAGTCCCTCAAAGTTCCACAAACATCCCACAAAATCTCCCCAGTATCCAACAAAATTCCAGGAAAAATCCCACAAAATTCCCTAAATCTTCTGAAAACACGGCCAAAATCCACAAAAATCCCACAAAATCTCCACTAATTCCCACAGAATACATGAAAAATCCCTGATAATTCATCAGTTCTCTACAGAATCTCACCAAATTCCAGAAGAGTCCCTCAAAGTTCCACAAACATCCCACAAAATCTCCCCAGTATCCAACAAAATTCAAGGAAAAATCTCACAAAATTCCATAAATCTTCTCAAAACACGGCCAAAATCCTCAAAAATCCCACCGAATCTCCACAAATTCCCACAGAATACATGAAAAATCCCTGATAATTTGTCAGTTCTCTACAGAATCTCACCAAATTCCAGAAAAGTCCCTCAAAGTTCCACACACATCCCACAAAATCTCCCTAATATCCAACAAAATTCAAGAAAAATCCCACAAAATTCCCTAAATCTTCTCAAAACACGACCAAATTCTAGAAAAATATCCCACCAAATCTCCACAAATTCCCACAAAATACATGATAAATCCCTCAAGATCCCTAAATCTCCTCAATATCCCACAAAATCGCACAAAAAATACACAAAACCTCCACAAGTTTCCACAAAATCTAAGAAAAATTCCTCAAAATTCTTCAAGTCTCCTCAAAACCACACAAAGTTCGTGAAAAGGCCCACCAAATTCCAGAAAAATCCCACAGAATCTCCACAAATTCCCAAAAAAATCTAAATCAAATTCCTCAAAATCCTTCAAGTCTCCTCAGAATCCCACACAATTCCAGAAAAAACACACCAAATTCCAGAGAAGTCCCACAAAACTCCCTAAATCATTTCAAAACCCTACCAATTCACAGGAATGTCCCACAAAATCTCTACCAATTCCCAGAACATCCCACAAAAATCTCACAAAAATCCCTAACACTTCTGAAAACTTGACCAAATTCCAGAAACGCCCCATAAAATCAGCACAGTTTCCCACAAAATTCAAGAAAAAACACCACAAAATTCCCAAAATCTTTTCAAAATACCACAAAATTCTTGAAAAGCCCCACCAAATTCCAGAAACATCCCACAAAATGTCCTCAATACCCAACAAAATCCCAGAAAAATCCCACAATATTCCCTAAATTTTCTCAAAACACAACCAAAATTCCAGAAAAATCCCACCGAATCTCCACAAATTCCCACAGAATACATGAAAAATCCCTGATAATTCGTCAGTTCTCTACAGAATCTCACCAAATTCCAGAAAAGTCCCTCAAAGTTCCACAAACATCCCACAAAATCTCCTCAATATCCAAAAAAATTCAAGAAAAATCCCACAATATTCTCTAAATCTTCTCAAAACACGGCCGAAATCCTCAAAAATCCCACCGAATCTCCACAAATTCCCACAGAATACATGAAAAATCCCTGATAATTCGTCAGTTCTCTACAGAATCTCACCAAATTCCAGAAAAGTCCCTCAAAGTTCCACAAACATCCCACGAAATCTCCTCAATATCCAACAAAATTCAAGAAAAATCCCACAAAATTCTCTAAATCTTCTCAAAACACGACCAAATTCTAGAAAAATATCCCACCAAATCTCCACAAATTTCCACAAAATGCATGATAAATCCCTCAAGATCCCTAAATCGCCTCAATATCCCACAAAATCACACAAAAATCACCCAAAACCACCACAAGTTTCCACAAAAATCTAAGAAAAATTCCTCAAAATTCTTCAACTCTCCTCAAAACCACACAAAGTTCGTGAAAAGGCCCACCAAATTCCAAAAAAATCCCACAGAATCTCCACAAATTCCCACAAAAATCTAAATCAAATTCCTCAGAATTCTTCAAGTCTCCTCAGAATCCCACACAATTCCAGAAAAACCCCACCAAATTCCAGAGAAGTCTCACAAAACTCCCTAAATCATTTCAAAACCCTACCAATTCACAGGAATGTCCCACAAAATCTCTACCAATTCCCAGAACATCCCACAAAAATCTCACAAAAATCCCTAAATCTTCTGAAAACTCGACCAAATTCCAGAAACGCCCCATAAAATCAGCACAGTTTCCCACAAAATTCAAGAAAAAACACCACAAAATTCCCTAAACCTTTTCAAAATACCACAAAATTCTTGAAAAGCCCCACCAAATTCCAGAAACATCCCACAAAATGTCCTCAATATCCAACAAAATCCCAGAAAAATCACACAAAATTCCCTAAATCTTATCAAAACACGGCCAAAATCCACAAAAATCCCACCGAATCTCCACAAATTCCCACAGAATACATGAAAAATCCCTGATAATTCGGCATTTCTCTACAGAATCTCACCAAATTCCAGAAGAGTCCCTCAAAGTTCCACAAACATCCCACAAAATCTCCCCAGTATCCAACAAAATTCCAGGAAAAATCACACAAAATTCCCTAAATCTTCTCAAAACACGGCCAAAATCCACAAAAATCCCACAAAATCTCCACAAATTCCCACAGAATACATGAAAAATCCCTGATAATTCATCAGTTCTCTACAGAATCTCACCAAATTCCAGAAGAGTCCCTCAAAGTTCCACAAACATCCCACAAAATCTCCCCAGTATCCAACAAAATTCAAGGAAAAATCTCACAAAATTCCATAAATCTTCTCAAAACACGGCCAAAATCCTCAAAAATCCCACCGAATCTCCACAAATTCCCACAGAATACATGAAAAATCCCTGATAATTCGTCAGTTCTCTACAGAATCTCACCAAATTCCAGAAAAGTCCCTCAAAGTTCCACAAGCATCCCACAAAATCTCCCAAATGTCCAACAAAATTCCAGGAAAAATCCCACAAAATTCCCTAAATCTTCTCAAAACTCTACCAAATTCCAGAAAAATATCCCACCAAATCTCCACAAATTCCCACAAAATACATGAGAAATCCCTCACGATCCCTAAATCGCCTCAATATCCCACAAAATCACACAAAAATCACACAAAACCTCCACAAGTTTCCACAAAATCTAAGAAAAATTCCTCAAAATTCTTCAAGTCTCCTCAGAATCCCACACAATTCCATAAAAACCCCACAAAATTCCAGAGAAGTCCCACAAAACTCCCTAAATCATTTCAAAACCCTACCAATTCACAGGAATGTCCCACAAAATCTCCACCAATTCCCAGAACATCCCACAAAAATCTCACAAAAATCCCTAAATCTTCTGAAAACTCGACCAAATTCTAGAAACGCCCCATAAAATCAGCAGTTTCCCACAAAATTCAAGAAAAAACACCACAAAATTCCCTAAACCTTTTCAAAATACCACAAAATTCTTGAAAAGCCCCACCAAATTCCAGAAACATCCCACAAAATGTCCTCAATACCCAACAAAATCCCAGAAAAATCACACAAAATTCCCTAAATTTTCTCAAAACATAACCAAAATTCCAGAAAAATCCCACCGAATCTCCACAAATTCCCACAGAATACGTGAAAAATCCCTGATAATTCGTCAGTTCTCTACAGAATCTCACCAAATTCCAGAAAAGTCCCTCAAAGTTCCACAAACATCCCACAAAATCTCCTCAATATCCAACAAAATTCAAGAAAAATCCCACAAAATTCTCTAAATCTTCTCAAAACACGACCAAATTCTAGAAAAATATCCCACCAAATCTCCACAAATTTCCACAAAATGTATGAAAAATCCCTCAAGATCCCTAAATCGCCTCAATATCCCACAAAATCACACAAAAATCACCCAAAACCACCACAAGTTTCCACAAAAATCTAAGAAAAATTCCTCAAAATTCTTCAAGTCTCCTAAAAACCACACAAAGTTCGTGAAAAGGCCCACCAAATTCCAAAAAATCCCACAGAATCTCCACAAATTCCCACAGAATACATGAAAAATCCCTGATAATTCGTCAGTTCTCTACAGAATCTCACCAAATTCCAGAAAAGTCCCTCAAAGTTCCACAAA
Source organism: Cyanistes caeruleus (assembly GCF_971803275.1). Lineage (NCBI taxonomy): Eukaryota > Metazoa > Chordata > Aves > Passeriformes > Paridae > Cyanistes > Cyanistes caeruleus. Next base: position 68,263,152 of record NC_141705.1, read on the forward strand.
CATCCCACAAAAATCTCACAAAAATCCCTAAATCTTCTGAAAACTCGACCAAATTCCAGAAACGCCCCATAAAATCAGCACAGTTTCCCACAAAATTCAAGAAAAAACACCACAAAATTCCCTAAACCTTTTAAAAATACCACAAAATTCTTGAAAATCCCCACCAAATTCCAGAAACATCCCACAAAATGTCCTCAATATCCAACAAAATCCCAGAAAAATCACACAAAATTCTCTAAATCTTCTCAAAACACGGCCAAAATCCACAAAAATCCCACCGAATCTCCACAAATTCCCACAGAATACATGAAAAATCCCTGATAATTCGTCAGTTCTCTACAGAATCTCACCAAATTCCAGAAAAGTCCCTCAAAGTTCCACAAACAACCCACAAAAATCTCACAAAAATCCCTAACACTTCTGAAAACTCGACCAAATTCCAGAAACGCCCCATAAAATCAGCACAGTTTCCCACAAAATTCAAGAAAAAACACCACAAAATTCCTAAAATCTTTTCAAAATACCACAAAATTCTTGAAAAGCCCCACCAAATTCCAGAAACATCCCACAAAATCTCCTCAATACCCAACAAAATCCCAGAAAAATCCCACAAAATTCCCTAAATTTTCTCAAAACATAACCAAAATTCCAGAAAAATCCCACCGAATCTCCACAAATTCCCACAGAATACATGAAAAATCCCTGATAATTCGTCAGTTCTCTACAGAATCTCACCAAATTCCAGAAAAGTCCCTCAAAGTTCCACAAACATCCCACAAAATCTCCTCAATATCCAACAAAATTCAAGAAAAATCCCACAAAATTCTCTAAATCTTCTCAAAACACGGCCAAAATCCTCAAAAATCCCACAAAATCTCCACTAATTCCCACAAAATACATGAGAAATGCCTCAAGATCCCTAAATCGCCTCAATATCCCACAAAATCACACAAAAATCACCCAAAACCTCCACAAGTTTCCACAAAATCTAAGAAAAATTCCTCAAAATTCTTCAAGTCTCCTCAGAATCCCACACAATTCCAGAAAAAACACACAAAATTCCAGACAAGTCCCACAAAACTCCCTAAATCATTTCAAAACCCTACCAATTCACAGGAATGTCCCACAAAATCTCCACCAATTCCCAGAACATCCCACAGAAATCCCACAAAAATCCCTAAATCTTCTGAAAACTCGACCAAATTCCAGAAACGCCCCATAAAATCAGCACAGTTTCTCACAAAATTCAAGAAAAAACACCACAAAATTCCCTAAATCTTTTCAAAATACCACAAAATTCTTGAAAAGCCCCACCAAATTCCAGAAACATCCCACAAAATGTCCTCAATATCCAACAAAATCCCAGAAAAATCACACAAAATTCCCTAAATTTTCTCAAAACATAACCAAAATTCCAGAAAAATCCCACCAAATCTCCACAAATTCCCACAGAATACATGAAAAATCCCTGATAATTCGTCAGTTCTCTACAGAATCTCACCAAATTCCAGAAAAGTCCCTCAAAGTTCCACAAACATCCCACAAAATCTCCTCAATATCCAACAAAATTCAAGAAAAATCCCACAAAATTCTCTAAATCTTCTCAAAACACGGCCAAAATCCACAAAAATCCCACCAAATCTCCACAAATTCCCACAGAATACATGAAAAATCCCTGATAATTCGTCAGTTCTCTACAGAATCTCACCAAATACCAGAAAAGTCCCCCAAAGTTCCACAAGCATCCCACAAAATCTCCCTAATATCCAACAAAATTCCAGGAAAAATCTCACACAATTCCCTAAATCATCTGAACACTTGACCAAATTCCAGAAGCGCCCCATAAAATCAGCACAGTTTCCCACAAAATTCAAGAAAAAACAACACAAAATTCCCTAAATCTTCTCAAAACTCTACCAAATTCCAGAAAAATCCCACCAAATCTCCACAAATTCCCACAGAATACATGAAAAATCCCTGATGATTCATCAGTTCTCTACAGAATCTCACCAAATTCCAGAAAAGTCCCTCAAAGTTCCACAAACATCCCACAAAAATCTCACAAAAATCCCTAACACTTCTGAAAACTTGACCAAATTCCAGAAACGCCCCATAAAATCAGCACAGTTTCCCACAAAATTCAAGAAAAAACACCACAAAATTCCCAAAATCTTTTCAAAATACCACAAAATTCTTGAAAAGCCCCACCAAATTCCAGAAACATCCCACAAAATCTCCTCAATACCCAACAAAATCCCAGAAAAATCCCACAAAATTCCCTAAATTTTCTCAAAACATAACCAAAATTCCAGAAAAATCCCACCGAAACTCCACAAATTCCCACAGAATACATGAAAAATCCCTGATAATTCGTCAGTTCTCTACAGAATCTCACCAAATTCCAGAAAAGTCCCTCAAAGTTCCACAAACAATCCACAAAAATCTCACAAAAATCCCTAATACTTCTGAAAACTCGACCAAATTCCAGAAACGCCCCATAAAATCAGCAGTTTCCCACAAAATTCAAGAAAAAACACCACAAATTTCCCTAAATCTTCTCAAAACTCGACCAAATTCCAGAAACGCCCCATAAAATCAGCAGTTTCCCACAAAATTTAAGAAAAAACACCACAAAATTCCCAAAATCTTTTCAAAATACCACAAAATTCTTGAAAAGCCCCACCAAATTCCAGAAACATCCCACAAAATCTCCTCAATACCCAACAAAATCCCAGAAAAATCCCACAAAATTCCCTAAATTTTCTCAAAACATAACCAAAATTCCAGAAAAATCCCACCGAATCTCCACAAATTCCCACAGAATACATGAAAAATCCCTGATAATTCGTCAGTTCTCTACAGAATCTCACCAAATTCCAGAAAAGTCCCTCAAAGTTCCACAAACATCCCACAAAATCTCCTCAATATCCAACAAAATTCAAGAAAAATCCCAAAATATGCTCTAAATCTTCTCAAAACACGGCCAAAATCCTCAAAAATCCCACCAAATCTCCACAAATTCCCACAAAATACATGAGAAATGCCTCAAGATCCCTAAATCGCCTCAATATCCCACAAAATCACACAAAAATCACCCAAAACCTCCACAAGTTTCCACAAAATCTAAGAAAAATTCCTCAAAATTCTTCAAGTCTCCTCAGAATCCCACACAATTCCAGAAAAAACACACAAAATTCCAGACAAGTCCCACAAAACTCCCTAAATCATTTCAAAACCCTACCAATTCACAGGAATGTCCCACAAAATCTCCACCAATTCCCAGAACATCCCACAGAAATCCCACAAAAATCCCTAAATCTTCTGAAAACTCGACCAAATTCCAGAAACGCCCCATAAAATCAGCACAGTTTCTCACAAAATTCAAGAAAAAACACCACAAAATTCCCTAAATCTTTTCAAAATACCACAAAATTCTTGAAAAGCCCCACCAAATTCCAGAAACATCCCACAAAATGTCCTCAATATCCAACAAAATCCCAGAAAAATCACACAAAATTCCCTAAATCTTCTCAAAACTCTACCAAATTCCAGAAAAATCCCACCAAATCTCCACAAATTCCCACAGAATACGTGAAAAATCCCTGATAATTCGTCAGTTCTCTACAGAATCTCACCAAATTCCAGAAAAGTCCCTCAAAGTTCCACAAACATCCCACAAAATCTCCTCAATATCCAACAAAATTCAAGAAAAATCCCACAAAATTCTCTAAATCTTCTCAAAACACGGCCAAAATCCACAAAAATCCCACCAAATCTCCACAAATTCCCACAGAATACATGAAAAATCCCTGATAATTCGTCAGTTCTCTACAGAATCTCACCAAATACCAGAAAAGTCCCCCAAAGTTCCACAAGCATCCCACAAAATCTCCCTAATATCCAACAAAATTCCAGGAAAAATCTCACACAATTCCCTAAATCATCTGAACACTTGACCAAATTCCAGAAGCGCCCCATAAAATCAGCACAGTTTCCCACAAAATTCAAGAAAAAACAACACAAAATTCCCTAAATCTTCTCAAAACTCTACCAAATTCCAGAAAAATCCCACCAAATCTCCACAAATTCCCACAGAATACATGAAAAATCCCTGATGATTCATCAGTTCTCTACAGAATCTCACCAAATTCCAGAAAAGTCCCTCAAAGTTCCACAAACATCCCACAAAAATCTCACAAAAATCCCTAACACTTCTGAAAACTTGACCAAATTCCAGAAACGCCCCATAAAATCAGCACAGTTTCCCACAAAATTCAAGAAAAAACACCACAAAATTCCCAAAATCTTTTCAAAATACCACAAAATTCTTGAAAAGCCCCACCAAATTCCAGAAACATCCCACAAAATCTCCTCAATACCCAACAAAATCCCAGAAAAATCCCACAAAATTCCCTAAATTTTCTCAAAACATAACCAAAATTCCAGAAAAATCCCACCGAATCTCCACAAATTCCCACAGAATACATGAAAAATCCCTGATAATTCGTCAGTTCTCTACAGAATCTCACCAAATTCCAGAAAAGTCCCTCAAAGTTCCACAAACAACCCACAAAAATCTCACAAAAATCCCTAACACTTCTGAAAACTCGACCAAATTCCAGAAACGCCCCATAAAATCAGCACAGTTTCCCACAAAATTCAAGAAAAAACACCACAAAATTCCTAAAATCTTTTCAAAATACCACAAAATTCTTGAAAAGCCCCACCAAATTCCAGAAACATCCCACAAAATCTCCTCAATACCCAACAAAATCCCAGAAAAATCCCACAAAATTCCCTAAATTTTCTCAAAACATAACCAAAATTCCAGAAAAATCCCACCGAATCTCCACAAATTCCCACAGAATACATGAAAAATCCCTGATAATTCGTCAGTTCTCTACAGAATCTCACCAAATTCCAGAAAAGTCCCTCAAAGTTCCACAAACATCCCACAAAATCTCCTCAATATCCAACAAAATTCAAGAAAAATCCCACAAAATTCTCTAAATCTTCTCAAAACACGGCCAAAATCCTCAAAAATCCCACAAAATCTCCACTAATTCCCACAAAATACATGAGAAATGCCTCAAGATCCCTAAATCGCCTCAATATCCCACAAAATCACACAAAAATCACCCAAAACCTCCACAAGTTTCCACAAAATCTAAGAAAAATTCCTCAAAATTCTTCAAGTCTCCTCAGAATCCCACACAATTCCAGAAAAAACACACAAAATTCCAGACAAGTCCCACAAAACTCCCTAAATCATTTCAAAACCCTACCAATTCACAGGAATGTCCCACAAAATCTCCACCAATTCCCAGAACATCCCACAGAAATCCCACAAAAATCCCTAAATCTTCTGAAAACTCGACCAAATTCCAGAAACGCCCCATAAAATCAGCACAGTTTCTCACAAAATTCAAGAAAAAACACCACAAAATTCCCTAAATCTTTTCAAAATACCACAAAATTCTTGAAAAGCCCCACCAAATTCCAGAAACATCCCACAAAATGTCCTCAATATCCAACAAAATCCCAGAAAAATCACACAAAATTCCCTAAATTTTCTCAAAACATAACCAAAATTCCAGAAAAATCCCACCAAATCTCCACAAATTCCCACAGAATACATGAAAAATCCCTGATAATTCGTCAGTTCTCTACAGAATCTCACCAAATTCCAGAAAAGTCCCTCAAAGTTCCACAAACATCCCACAAAATCTCCTCAATATCCAACAAAATACAAGAAAAATCCCACAAAATTCTCTAAATCTTCTCAAAACACGGCCAAAATCCACAAAAATCCCACCAAATCTCCACAAATTCCCACAGAATACATGAAAAATCCCTGATAATTCGTCAGTTCTCTACAGAATCTCACCAAATACCAGAAAAGTCCCCCAAAGTTCCACAAGCATCCCACAAAATCTCCCTAATATCCAACAAAATTCCAGGAAAAATCTCACACAATTCCCTAAATCATCTGAACACTTGACCAAATTCCAGAAGCGCCCCATAAAATCAGCACAGTTTCCCACAAAATTCAAGAAAAAACAACACAAAATTCCCTAAATCTTCTCAAAACTCTACCAAATTCCAGAAAAATCCCACCAAATCTCCACAAATTCCCACAGAATACATGAAAAATCCCTGATGATTCATCAGTTCTCTACAGAATCTCACCAAATTCCAGAAAAGTCCCTCAAAGTTCCACAAACATCCCACAAAAATCTCACAAAAATCCCTAACACTTCTGAAAACTTGACCAAATTCCAGAAACGCCCCATAAAATCAGCACAGTTTCCCACAAAATTCAAGAAAAAACACCACAAAATTCCCAAAATCTTTTCAAAATACCACAAAATTCTTGAAAAGCCCCACCAAATTCCAGAAACATCCCACAAAATCTCCTCAATACCCAACAAAATCCCAGAAAAATCCCACAAAATTCCCTAAATTTTCTCAAAACATAACCAAAATTCCAGAAAAATCCCACCGAAACTCCACAAATTCCCACAGAATACATGAAAAATCCCTGATAATTCGTCAGTTCTCTACAGAATCTCACCAAATTCCAGAAAAGTCCCTCAAAGTTCCACAAACAATCCACAAAAATCTCACAAAAATCCCTAATACTTCTGAAAACTCGACCAAATTCCAGAAACGCCCCATAAAATCAGCAGTTTCCCACAAAATTCAAGAAAAAACACCACAAATTTCCCTAAATCTTCTCAAAACTCGACCAAATTCCAGAAACGCCCCATAAAATCAGCAGTTTCCCACAAAATTTAAGAAAAAACACCACAAAATTCCCAAAATCTTTTCAAAATACCACAAAATTCTTGAAAAGCCCCACCAAATTCCAGAAACATCCCACAAAATCTCCTCAATACCCAACAAAATCCCAGAAAAATCCCACAAAATTCCCTAAATTTTCTCAAAACATAACCAAAATTCCAGAAAAATCCCACCGAATCTCCACAAATTCCCACAGAATACATGAAAAATCCCTGATAATTCGTCAGTTCTCTACAGAATCTCACCAAATTCCAGAAAAGTCCCTCAAAGTTCCACAAACATCCCACAAAATCTCCTCAATATCCAACAAAATTCAAGAAAAATCCCAAAATATGCTCTAAATCTTCTCAAAACACGGCCAAAATCCTCAAAAATCCCACCAAATCTCCACAAATTCCCACAAAATACATGAGAAATGCCTCAAGATCCCTAAATCGCCTCAATATCCCACAAAATCACACAAAAATCACCCAAAACCTCCACAAGTTTCCACAAAATCTAAGAAAAATTCCTCAAAATTCTTCAAGTCTCCTCAGAATCCCACACAATTCCAGAAAAAACACACAAAATTCCAGACAAGTCCCACAAAACTCCCTAAATCATTTCAAAACCCTACCAATTCACAGGAATGTCCCACAAAATCTCCACCAATTCCCAGAACATCCCACAGAAATCCCACAAAAATCCCTAAATCTTCTGAAAACTCGACCAAATTCCAGAAACGCCCCATAAAATCAGCACAGTTTCTCACAAAATTCAAGAAAAAACACCACAAAATTCCCTAAATCTTTTCAAAATACCACAAAATTCTTGAAAAGCCCCACCAAATTCCAGAAACATCCCACAAAATGTCCTCAATATCCAACAAAATCCCAGAAAAATCACACAAAATTCCCTAAATTTTCTCAAAACATAACCAAAATTCCAGAAAAATCCCACCAAATCTCCACAAATTCCCACAGAATACGTGAAAAATCCCTGATAATTCGTCAGTTCTCTACAGAATCTCACCAAATTCCAGAAAAGTCCCTCAAAGTTCCACAAACATCCCACAAAATCTCCTCAATATCCAACAAAATTCAAGAAAAATCCCACAAAATTCTCTAAATCTTCTCAAAACACGGCCAAAATCCACAAAAATCCCACCAAATCTCCACAAATTCCCACAGAATACATGAAAAATCCCTGATAATTCGTCAGTTCTCTACAGAATCTCACCAAATACCAGAAAAGTCCCCCAAAGTTCCACAAGCATCCCACAAAATCTCCCTAATATCCAACAAAATTCCAGGAAAAATCTCACACAATTCCCTAAATCATCTGAACACTTGACCAAATTCCAGAAGCGCCCCATAAAATCAGCACAGTTTCCCACAAAATTCAAGAAAAAACAACACAAAATTCCCTAAATCTTCTCAAAACTCTACCAAATTCCAGAAAAATCCCACCAAATCTCCACAAATTCCCACAGAATACATGAAAAATCCCTGATGATTCATCAGTTCTCTACAGAATCTCACCAAATTCCAGAAAAGTCCCTCAAAGTTCCACAAACATCCCACAAAAATCTCACAAAAATCCCTAACACTTCTGAAAACTTGACCAAATTCCAGAAACGCCCCATAAAATCAGCACAGTTTCCCACAAAATTCAAGAAAAAACACCACAAAATTCCCAAAATCTTTTCAAAATACCACAAAATTCTTGAAAAGCCCCACCAAATTCCAGAAACATCCCACAAAATCTCCTCAATACCCAACAAAATCCCAGAAAAATCCCACAAAATTCCCTAAATTTTCTCAAAACATAACCAAAATTCCAGAAAAATCCCACCGAATCTCCACAAATTCCCACAGAATACATGAAAAATCCCTGATAATTCGTCAGTTCTCTACAGAATCTCACCAAATTCCAGAAAAGTCCCTCAAAGTTCCACAAACAATCCACAAAAATCTCACAAAAATCCCTAATACTTCTGAAAACTCGACCAAATTCCAGAAACGCCCCATAAAATCAGCAGTTTCCCACAAAATTCAAGAAAAAACACCACAAAATTCCCTAAATCTTCTCAAAACACGACCAAATTCCAGAAAAATCCCACCAAATCTCCACAAATTCCCACAGAATACATGAAAAATCCCTGATAATTCGTCAGTTCTCTACAGAATCTCACCAAATTCCAGAAAAGTCCCTCAAAGTTCCACAAACAATCCACAAAAATCTCACAAAAATCCCTAACACTTCTGAAAACTCGACCAAATTCCAGAAACGCCCCATAAAATCAGCAGTTTCCCACAAAATTTAAGAAAAAACACCACAAAATTCCCAAAATCTTTTCAAAATACCACAAAATTCTTGAAAAGCCCCACCAAATTCCAGAAACATCCCACAAAATCTCCTCAATACCCAACAAAATCCCAGAAAAATCCCACAAAATTCCCTAAATTTTCTCAAAACATAACCAAAATTCCAGAAAAATCCCACCGAATCTCCACAAATTCCCACAGAATACATGAAAAATCCCTGATAATTCGTCAGTTCTCTACAGAATCTCACCAAATTCCAGAAAAGTCCCTCAAAGTTCCACAAACATCCCACAAAATCTCCTCAATATCCAACAAAATTCAAGAAAAATCCCAAAATATGCTCTAAATCTTCTCAAAACACGGCCAAAATCCTCAAAAATCCCACCAAATCTCCACAAATTCCCACAAAATACATGAGAAATGCCTCAAGATCCCTAAATCGCCTCAATATCCCACAAAATCACACAAAAATCACCCAAAACCTCCACAAGTTTCCACAAAATCTAAGAAAAATTCCTCAAAATTCTTCAAGTCTCCTCAGAATCCCACACAATTCCAGAAAAAACACACAAAATTCCAGACAAGTCCCACAAAACTCCCTAAATCATTTCAAAACCCTACCAATTGACAGGAATGTCCCACAAAATCTCCACCAATTCCCAGAACATCCCACAGAAATCCCACAAAAATCCCTAAATCTTCTGAAAACTCGACCAAATTCCAGAAACGCCCCATAAAATCAGCACAGTTTCTCACAAAATTCAAGAAAAAACACCACAAAATTCCCTAAATCTTTTCAAAATACCACAAAATTCTTGAAAAGCCCCACCAAATTCTTGAAACATCCCACAAAATATCCTCAATATCCAACAAAATCCCAGAAAAATCACACAAAATTCCCTAAATTTTCTCAAAACATAACCAAAATTCCAGAAAAATCCCACCAAATCTCCACAAATTCCCACAGAATACGTGAAAAATCCCTGATAATTCGTCAGTTCTCTACAGAATCTCACCAAATTCCAGAAAAGTCCCTCAAAGTTCCACAAACATCCCACAAAATCTCCTCAATATCCAACAAAATTCATGAAAAATCCCACAAAATTCTCTAAATCTTCTCAAAACACGACCAAATTCTAGAAAAATATCCCACCAAATCTCCACAAATTTCCACAAAATGCATGAAAAATCCCTCAAGATCCCTAAATCGCCTCAATATCCAACAAAATCACACAAAAATCACCCAAAACCACCACAAGTTTCCACAAAAATCTAAGAAAAATTCCTCAAAATTCTTCAAGTCTCCTCAAAACCACACAAAGTTCGTGAAAAGGCCCACCAAATTCCAAAAAATCCCACAGAATCTCCACAAATTCCCACAAAAATCTAAATCAAATTCCTCAAAATTCTTCAAGTCTCCTCAGAATCCCACACAATTCCAGAAAAACCCCACCAAATTCCAGAGAAGTCTCACAAAACTCCCTAAATCATTTCAAAACCCTACCAATTCACAGGAATGTCCCACAAAATCTCTACCAATTCCCAGAACATCCCACAAAAATCTCACAAAAATCCCTAAATCTTCTGAAAACTCGACCAAATTCCAGAAACGCCCCATAAAATCAGCACAGTTTCCCACAAAATTCAAGAAAAAACACCACAAAATTCCCTAAACCTTTTCAAAATACCACAAAATTCTTGAAAAGCCTCACCAAATTCCAGAAACATCCCACAAAATGTCCTCAATATCCAACAAAATCTCAGAAAAATCACACAAAATTCTCTAAATCTTCTCAAAACACGGCCAAAATCCACAAAAATCCCACCGAATCTCCACAAATTCCCACAGAATACATGAAAAATCCCTGATAATTCGTCAGTTCTCTACAGAATCTCACCAAATTCCAGAAGAGTCCCTCAAAGTTCCACAAACATCCCACAAAATCTCCCCAGTATCCAACAAAATTCCAGGAAAAATCCCACAAAATTCCCTAAATCTTCTCAAAACACGACCAAATTCTAGAAAAATATCCCACCGAATCTCCAGAAATTCCCACAGAATACATGAAAAATCCCTGATAATTCGTCAGTTCTCTACAGAATCTCACCAAATACCAGAAAAGTCCCCCAAAGTTCCACAAGCCTCCCACAAAATCTCCCTAATATCCAACAAAATTCCAGGAAAAATCTCACACAATTCCCTAAATCTTCTGAGAACTTGACCAAATTCCAGAAACGCCCCATAAAATCAGCACAGTTTCCCACAAAATTCAAGAAAAAACACCACAAAATTCCCTAAATCTTCTCAAAACACGACCAAATTCCAGAAAAATCCCACCAAATCTCCACAAATTCCCACAGAATACATGAAAAATCCCTGATAATTCGTCAGTTCTCTACAGAATCTCACCAAATTCCAGAAAAGTCCCACAAAGTTCCACAAACAATCCACAAAAATCTCACAAAAATCCCTAACACTTCTGAAAACTCGACCAAATTCCAGAAACGCCCCATAAAATCAGCAGTTTCCCACAAACTTCAAGAAAAAACACCACAAAATTCCCTAAATCTTTTCAAAATACCACAAAATTCTTGAAAAGCCCCACCAAATTCCAGAAACATCCCACAAAATGTCCTCAATACCCATCAAAATCCCAGAAAAATCACACAAAATTCCCTAAATCTGCTCAAAACACGGCCAAAATCCACAAAAATCCCACCAAATCTCCACAAATTCCCACAGAATACATGAAAAATCCCTGATAATTCGTCAGTTCTCTACAGAATCTCACCAAATTCCAGAAGAGTCCCTCAAAGTTCCACAAACATCCCACAAAATCTCCCCAGTATCCAACAAAATTCCAGGAAAAATCTCACAAAATTCCCTAAATCTTCTCAAAACACGACCAAATTCTAGAAAAATATCCCACCAAATCTCCACAAATTCCCACAAAATACATGAAAAATCCCTCAAGATCCCTAAATCGCCTCAATATCCCACAAAATCCCACAAAAATCACACAAAACCTCCACAAGTTTCCACAAAATCTAAGAAAAATCCCTGAAAATTCTTCAAGTCTCCTCCAAACCACACAAAGTCCTTGAAAAGGCCCACCAAATTCCAGTAAAATCCCACAGAATCTCCACAAGTTTCCACAAAATCTAAGAAAAATTCCTCAAAATTCTTCAAGTCTCCTCAGAATCCCACACAATTCCAGAAAAAACACACAAAATTCCAGACAAGTCCCACAAAACTCCCTAAATCATTTCAAAACCCTACCAATTCACAGGAATGTCCCACAAAATCTCCACCAATTCCCAGAACATCCCATAAAAATCCCTAACACTTCTGAAAACTCGACCAAATTCCAGAAACGCCCCATAAAATCAGCACAGTTTCCCACAAAATTCAAGAAAAAACACCACAAAATTCCCTAAATCTTTTCAAAATACCACAAAATTCTAGAAAAATATCCCACCAAATCTCCACAAATTCCCACAAAATACATGAGAAATCCCTCAAGATCCCTAAATCGCCTCAATATCCCACAAAATCACACAAAAATCCCACAAAACCTCCACAAGTTTCCACAAAATCTAAGAAAAATTCCTCAAAATTCTTCAAGTCTCCTCAGAAGGTTCTGGATGAGGGTAGAAATAATTAAAAAGCATCTTAAAAGTAACATCATATTTTTGTCAGCCATCTCTGCAGGGACTACTTTAAATCCCAGAATGTTCAAGAGCCATCATCACTGTACAAACAGAAGCTCCAACTGAACGAAACCAGAAGAAGTGGATATGGCAAATTCTCTGGTCCAAGTGGTGATATTAATCTGGTGAGGCTCTGGATTCCCATTTCAGACATACTATCACAGCTTAAATATAGGAAAAAATTGGGATTTTACTTTGCTGTGGTCTCTTTTTGTTTTGCAAAATATGTGATAGTTAATATATGAGTAAAATCTTGTATAAAAACAGGTTTGTTTTTTGGTTTTTTTTCTAACAAATAGCCAAATGCATATTACCTGCCTTGCTGGAAAATAATTGAGGTCTTCCTCTAAGAAATTTTTTCTCAGAGTGCCTTTCTTTGTGATTTGTGTTCTTATCTTAGGAAGATACAGGAGTTGCTCATTTTAATGCTGTCCAGCGGACTATTCCATGCTTTCTCAGCTGTTTGGATCTGCAGTTCAGGATTGGACCAAGAAAAATGGTGATGGGATGAAATTATTTTTATTCTTAAATGAGGACAATTCCATTTTTAAACATACACATGTGCTTCCAATGCTTTCAGTAGTCAAGGATGAAATTTTGAACAGACATGAATTCCTCAGTCTTTGTTTCTTTTTCCCTGAAGGATGGAATTTGGACTTTGCCCACCAGTGCAGTCCTTGCTATGGGCAGATGTTTCTTCTGTTCTTCTTACCAGCAGTAGGAGTGGTTGGACACTGAACCTCAAAGAAGAGGGAGCTAACATCCCTTACCTGGATAAGTCCCACAGGTAAGCACCTTGGAGAAGTTCTTCAACCAAAACCAGTTCCTGTAAGGCTTTCCAGCCCTTGACAGGAAATAAGCTGATTCCTGCAGGCTGCAACATGAAGACTTCCAGACTGAAGTGAGCATCCTGCTATAAGGAAGGATTTGGGAGTAGTGAGTCATCATTTGTATGGGAAATTAATCTGTGATTTTTATTTATTGTTTTTTTTCATTTGAAGTAACATCACATCATCATAGAGAGACATTGTCTGTCATTTCTGGTGTGGATACCTGAATAACTCAGCTAGACAGGTAGCATGATAAGGTAATACAATGCAGATATTGAAAGGAATTTTTTGGATGATTTTTTTGTTAGTTCAAGCTGCAGTCCCTGATTTATTCAGGCTTTGAAGTACCATGCAAGCCTTTCCCACAGAAGAAATTCTGTTTTATGTAAATAATGCACTGTGCAGTAAACTAGAAGAAAGCAGGGAGCATAGAGCATGAAGTTAGTGTTTCATGCAGGTGTTTGAAGGCAATGTGGGATTCCAGAGCTTAGTGTTTGAATTGCAACTTGAATTTCCTTCTTTGCTGTTATTTAGACTGCTCTGAAGTAGTCATGAGAAGCAAAAATGAAAGGCAATGTTGTTTGATGGGGACTGTGGTAGGGCTTTCTTGCCAGATTTGAAATGGCTTGAATTGATTAAAATCTCCAGGTGAGGGGAAGATTGTATCCATTCCTCTCTCTTATTAAAGCAAATTTTCCAAGAGGGATGTAAAATTGCATTTGAGGGTTGGGGTGGTTTTTTCTTTTTTCCCTTCTTTCATGTGCAACCTAACAACTCCAATTTCACAGGCCTATTTAACATTTGATCCCTAAAAGTCAGTCCTTTGCTTTGTATTTTGGGCACTTGTTCATCTTGGGGAATTTGTCATCTTCTCAGGGCATTGAAGGTCAACCAAATGCTGCAGGTTTCATTCTTCCTTTCATATGGTCTATGTCCTGGGGTTTGACTCTTAAGCAGAGCTATTTTTTTATTTTGCAGCCTAGCAGTTGTACGGTGGGGCTGTGTGCAGGTGAATTCACTTGAGAACGATGGGTAAATCAGCTCCTGGGAAGATGTGCACTGCTTGGCCCCGATGCTTCAGCATGCTTGAGGTCAGCTTGGCTGTCTCTGACTGTCTAATAATAATGCAGAATGATAGAATTAAGTATTCATTGTAATTGGTGATCAATAAGATTTGTTTTCAGCTAAATCTGCGTGCTAGTTTCTAAAGCACTCCAGTCTGTTTCATCAATGACCTTTGTGGTTTTAGCTTAAGCTAAAAATCTAGTTTCTGCTGTTGTTATTTTCTGCCCTGTCGCTGTGAGAGGAAGGGATGATGGCTGGAGGTTTGGCAGTCAGCGAGGGCCTGGCCACCACTGCAGTTCTGTACACTCAGCCTTGGAGATGTGATCAGGAATGTGCTGTTAGTTGCCAGTTTTGTATTGCAAAGACTGAGCATGCTGCCATCACTGTGTTTGATGAGTGAGTTTTCATTGGTTTGGTCCAACTCCAAAGCAGCCTTAATTTGAAGGTGGAATTCTTTGTGGATGAGGCTGTGAAGAATATGGTGTTTATACTCCCATCCTACGGGCAGTACGGTAGAACAACTCCTAACTGATTTGGTAATAAAGACCTAGTTTTTCTTCACTAAACCTGCCCTAGCCAAATTCATCAGCTGGTGATAGCTATCTCTGGAGTGGGAGTTCTTTATTGAGTTGATTGACAATTTGATATACTTTGTCAAGCTGTGTTGTTTAGTTTCTGTTGATCCAGAGACACCTGAGGCTCCTTTTGCTTCCTAAGGGACTAAAGTAGCAAGCACTTAGAATGAGATATTGGGAAGATGGGTGCAGGAGACTTTGTAATTTACTATGGAAAAACATAATAATGATGATGAATATTTCAGGTGGAAACGATAGTATTTCACTATATACTATGAGAAATGCTTTTATGTGATTTTTTTTCATTTCTCTTTTATTTTTTAATCCTGGATAAATTAAATGAGGCTTTTGGGGAAAGCATGAGCTGGAATTTCTATTGAGGTTGATAACCTCTGATTCTGCTCTTGTTTGTCTGTCTGCTGGAACTTGTAGCAAACTAGCTATGTCCAAGTTTAATTGTGTAATAATTATCTTTCAAATCGAGCCTTTCTCACTTGGTGCTGATGTATTTGGGGGAGGGAGGGGAATGGAGAGTAAAGAGCTCTTTTCATGAATACAATTTTAATTTCATCTTGCTGATTTGAGCCTTTCCAAGATTCAAGTGAGCATTGGATCAGGTTGGAACTGAGGGGATGACTCATGACTCTGGCATAAAAACTACATTGCATTCCACATATTAGGAGTTTTCTGTTGCCCACAAGAAAGTTCAGGAAAAAAAGACAAAAAGAGAAATGGGTTTCAAATTTCCTGTGCTATTTTCAGTTGACTCCTCTTTCTGGAGATGCCTTAGCAAGTGTAGGACATCTGAAAAACTTGGAACTGCAACTTTTTTGTTGAGGCTCTGATGAACATTGCTTCTGTCATCAAGTTCTTGTGTTCATACTTTGAACTTAGCTGAGTAATGTTGGTATCAGCAGACTCTACTAAAGCCATGCCTTCCTAATTAATAATGCATTCTTAATAAAAAAAAAAAAATCTATTTCTTCATGTATTTAATTACCTAGTGAGTGTAAGACTGAATGAAGTTAATACCGTGCAGATTTCAAGCAAAACGCTGCTTTTTAATGTGCTTCAGTATAGGCTATGCACAAGTCAATAGACATGATTTTTAAGCTTCAGTTACCTTTCATTACCCTGTGCATATTCAAATTCAGATTGATGAATGCTGAACCAAAAGCAGACATCATAGAGTTAATTGAAGTTCTTTAAATTCAGAGGCAAACTATTTTCATAGCTTTGTTTTGAGGGTGGGTTGCTTTTGATGTCTGGGGTTTTTTTGGCTAAGGCAATGGCAAACATTTATTTATCCTGCTCCCTCCCCATTTTCCACCATCGTTGTTGCCAGTGATGCCTGCAGTGCTCAGTGGTCAATGACCCTCAGCCAGGGTGAGCTGCAGGAGCCTTACAGACGGGCCTGTTCTTTCTCCCAGTGCTAGAACAAGTGCAACAGCACAGTGCCATTTTGCTAAAAGCTAATATTTTTCCCAGCAGCTTCTTCTCCAGGCAGAATGAAATGCTTTCTTCAAGAGCAACCACATCTTTTCTCTGCCTGAAAGGTTGTGTTTGTTTGGGGTTTTTTCTCTTGCTTTAGGTGAGAGATAAAAAAAAAATGAAGAGGAAATCCCAAGGAAATGCCAAAAGTACCACCTGGTAGTAATTTTGTGTGAGTGTCTCCATTTACACTTCAAACTTGCTCTTGGAGAACTTGGAGCTGCATTTAAAATGTATTTTGGTAGGTGGTCAGCTGTTGACTATCTGCATTTCTTCTTCCATTTCTTTTCTGTGCTTGTTTGGTATTGCTGCTGAATGTCCCCAAAGAGTAAAGTGGTGTGGAAGAGTTGAGGAAGCAGCTTTTGAAATTCTAAAGCTGATGTGTAGGTTTTGTTCCTCTTGGATTTTTAAAAGCAGGTATGTCATCCAAGTTAACTTTCTTCAGCAAGTAACAAGATTGTCGTCCTTCCACTGATGCTCTGTATTTTAACAGAGGTATTTGATGGTGCTGGAAAGGAGCAAGATGCAGAATGAGTTTGAGAGAAGTGATTTAAAGTGGGAGCACAGATGGTTGATTCCTAAAAATCAAAAAATGGATGTTTTGTTTCGTAGGAAAATGAAATCTAATCCTATTTGAGGGTCAACAGGATAAATACAAAGAACTAAATACAGATGTAGATACATATATACATATATGCGTATATATATATATATATATATGTATAACCCCGCCCCCCGAAATCTATGAAGCAGGACTGATTGGTGCCATAGCCCAGGCAGCCTGTGGATCTAATTGCCTGCCTGTATTCAGCCCTTGCCTGGATGCCAGGGGAGACGTCTCTGGATTTGTCTCCAGACAGCTTTCCAGGGATGATCCTGCTCCTTTCCTGGTGCCCCAGAGTGCTGCAAGCCCCCCGTCCTGGGGCCATGGTGATGCCTGCCGGGGCCTTTAGGGTCCCCCCTAAAGGGCAGACAGGGTTTGACTGCAAGCTTCCTTGGAAGGTGGAGGCAGGTGAATATTGGCCACCTTCTTCTTTCCCGCTGCCCTCCGTGCTCTTGCAAAGCCTGCTGGGGCACTGGGGCTCTCCATTGCAGGCAGTCTGGAGCTGCCATGCAAAGCCATCTCTCAAGGAGTCCCCAGGTCTCAGGTGCAACCTCAAGAAAATGACACAGCAACGTGTAGAAAACGTGAACTTTATTCACTTGACTACTTCTAAAATCTACAATCCAACGTTACTAGAAGACTATGGGGTAAGAATCTTAAGGCTAAGAAACTTCAATGCTTCAACTGTTTAGAACTGAACACTAAGGGAAAGGTCAACTTCTTGGGGGAAACGTGGTGGGGAATCGAACAACAACAGGGGTGTGGCTAACTTGTAAGGTGGGGAACGTCGCAGTGCCTGGGCTGGGCACTGGTCACCCGTTCCCCGTAAGGTTCTGTAGCTGGAGCGCGACGCTGGAGGTCAGAGCTGTGGGGAGGTGCGGAGTCTCCTGTCACTGCCCTCTTTTGCCGCCGTCTTGGTGGTTGGCCTCCTCGGCTGAGAGCTGTAGCGAAGGTGCAGCCGCATCAGGTCACGGTTTTGCCTGAGCAGCTGCATCAACTTGGTGGGACAGCCGAGTCTTCGATGGCGGCGGGGCCCCGCACGGCCCGAAGGGCTCTGGAGATTCCGCTGCAAGGCAAAGCACAGGGATCCCCATGGAAGAGGCAGAGAGGCAGAGCGGGGCCGGCACCTGTGGGACTGCCTTTGGCCTGGGAGACAGAGACTCGGGCCCAGTTGGGCTGGGCTGGCCCGGGGAAGAGGCTGCAGCAGGCAGAGCTCTGCCGCCTCTGCTTGGTGCTGTCCATGGAGCTCAGCCCCTGGGCCACATTCCCCAGCCAGGAGCTCAGGCCCCTTCTGCCGCAGGGCATTGGCCAAAGGGTGCCCAAGAGGCCCTCAAGGTCTGCCCCATCCCACCTGCCCCTGACCCCCCACCCCCTGCCTCACCTCTCCCCAGCGTCTCTGAAATCTTCTTCCAAGGGCCCATCCCATGGCCATTCCTATGAGGAGCACGTCAATGAGCAGGAGTGTCCTGGACGCCCACCAGAGGAGCGCAGAGTCCTTCTCCTCCAGGTCGAAATCCTCCGGAACCAGAGGAGAGGCACCCGTGCTCCTCTCGGGTTTGCTCACAGGGTCGAGGGGATGGGCCAAGAGCAGCAGCACGTAAAGCTGCAGCAGCGCGGAGGAGCCGTGAGCAGCCATAGTGCTCTGCCAGCAGCACCGAGGCTCTGGGCGTCTCTCTGCGAGCAGCTGTGCCTGGGCACTGGGGCGCAGCAACAGCTGGGGACAGTTGCCAGCCAGCGTGCCGTCCCCAGAGGCTGTGATGTCACAGAAGCACAGAACGCCCTGGCTGCAGAGAGCCCTGAGAGAATGTTGAGTCCAAGCTGGGAGCCATGGCGGCAAGTATGGCCAGCAGAGCGGGGCCCGAGCGCTGCGGCCTGGCTTGCCTTGCACCCGTGCCACAATGATGACTCCAGCAGCCCCTGTCAGGCCATTGCAGTATCTGATGGCCCACGCTGGGCACAAGTTCTTCCCAATGGCCAGCGTAAACCTCCCTTGGCCCAGCTTCCAAGCCTTGTTGGCATCTGCTCTCTCTTGTCCTTGCCCACCTGGCTGGCGCTGCCGTGTTGCTCGCTGGCCTGTCTGTGGGAGAAGAGGCTGTGCCAATGAGTGCTGCTCAACTTGGAGGCCATTCAAAGGAGGATTTGATTGTGCCTGCTGTGGGAAGAAGGAATATGCGTGCACATGGCCACTTCCCATAGGTTTTACCCCAGATTTTCATGAGCAGCTGTCCTAGTGAAAGTCAAGTCTGTTTTAGTGAGTATTTGAGGGCTTCCAGAGCACAGTGCCATCTCAGGGGAATTCTGCTGGTTGAGTTCTACTGAGGCTTTGAGATGAGTTGCAAATCCTGAAAATGTTCTCCTTGCCCAGGTAGTAATTTCACAGTTTAGACTCTGGGGATATTGATTGCTCAGTGTTGAGGACCTCATGTAACTTTCAGCACCAGAAACTTTCAACCTCCAGTGATTGTCCTTGAGACAAAACCATTTGAAATCTTTTTTTCTGTGGACAGGAATTGCTTCGGTGTTACTTCACATCATCCATTAAAAATTTGATGCCTGGAACAAGTCCCGAGTGCTGTGTGATTTCCTTGGTCGTGTTCCTTGGAATGGCTTCCCCCCCATTTTCTGAAGCTGGCCCCAGAAAGGTCATAGATGGGTGAGAAGTTCTGAAAGGCCAAGTGGTGCAGATCTTTGCCTCCTGTTTCGAGGTCTGCGGTGAGCTGTGAGTCAAAGAGCTGATTTGAAGTGATGGTGAAAACACAATTGAACCTTTTTGCAGCAGGGTGGATGGATAGAAGCAAAGCACAGCACGGCTGGCAGCAGCAAATGAATTAAAATGCATCCCTGGAATATGTTTCTTGGATTGTTCTTCTAGTATTGTGGTAGTAATTCTGATGTCTGAGTAGTGAACAAGCAACAAGTAGTGAACACGTGATTTGTAGTCAATTTTCTATTTCTTATGTAGTGGAGAGTATGGATGCTAGCTTTGGAGCAGGCTGCAGAGAGCTGCAGAAACTGCAGGCCCCATGGCCTATCAGTCCTGCCCGAAAAGCTAGCCTGGGAATTCATAGGAGGATTTCAAAACAATCCTCACAGACAGAAAACAACTGCCAGGTGCTGTTTGTCTGTCCTCTTGTTTTCCTTGCAGGAGAAAGTCAGGGGGGTGGTGAGCCCCACTGACCAATGATGGTGATGTAGCACTTTACTAAGCAATAAGAGTTTCCTTTCTGTACTTTCCACGTATCTGTCTATTAGACAAGCCTAGAGTAATAAAGTAGAGAAGATTCTCCTGTTGTGACTCCCTTGAGAGTCCGTGTCGTTCTTTCCCACCGTTCCCAATCAGAACGACAGAGGAGATTTTTAAGAATTGTGTTTTTCTCTCCTGGTTGAGGAATGTGTTCTTCACGGGCTGAATCTTCATATCACTTTGTTTTTGTAGAAGAGCAGTTTCAGCAGCAGATGATTCTCCTTGCCCTCCTTTTCATTTTTCTTGTCTGTATTATTGCCTGGCAGGTTAACCTTTTCAAATTGCGTGCTGCAAAACGTTGCTACTAAGGATAGTTGGTGTCCAAACAGGTTCTTTTCTCGCTTGGATTTCAACTATTGCAGGATGAAAGGTTTCTAATGAAGCTACAGAATTGCATATCACTGGGACCTTGACTTCTTCCCTGCTTGGATCTAGATAAAGAGATTCTTGCCAATTGAACTGCTGACATATTATGTAGAGATCAGGAGTGGCCACCACAAGTGGTACTGAATTCTTGGAAATGTGGTGATTTTTGTTAGAAATGATTTTAGCTTCGACAGTGCAAGCTTATCATATCCATCTGCATTTGTGTTCTATTAATCATGGGCTTTTGTATTAAGCATGGGCTTCAGTTTGCTGTCTTTTTGTCACTTCTTCAAATACCAGTTTTCTACACCTACTGGCTTGTTCCTTCTGACTTCAAATGGTATCTCTTGGGCACATAACTTCATCTTATTGTGAACAGCGCAAAGAACATGTTTTGGTCTGTCTTGATTTGATGGAGTGATTGCTGTGGAAGGACTGGGAGGTTTTGTGGTTTAAGGTGAAAGAAGTTCAGCAGCCTTGGCAAGTAAGTGTGCCAGTTTACAAGGTGAATCTACAGAAACCCCCGTGCTTCAGCTGCAATGTACAATCTCTGAGGCTGCTGCTGTCGGGGTGCCTTTGTTCTGTTGGTTTGGGAACCCATATTCTACACAGCATCATTTGTCAGAACTCCATTTCACTTGTACAGTCCCTCTGTTTTCCCACTTCTGAATGATGGTTTTCTCTGTGCCTTTAACATGGGGAATTCTGGGTGATAAAAATAATACATATTCCATAATGTTTTACGTTTCCTCTTGGAGTTTTTTCTAGTTTTCAAATAATTACCTTTTGTTTCTAGCTGGGGGCAAAATGCATTTGCAGTTTCAGTGGTTTTTTTCCCAATTTCTAATCTTACTTGGGCACTAGATAAGGGAGAAAAATGCCCTAGTTTCATGGAAAAGATTCTGTGTTATTCCATGCCTTGAAATGAATTAAAATACGGTTCTATTGCTCTCTGTTTCATTTCTTCACTTCATTTGGTAGAGTTTAGAAATCTCTTGCCATGAACTAGGTAGTGCAGAGTGCCTGCCTTGCTGTGTTGAACTCCTGGGTGAGCATGCCAGGCTTAGTTTAGAGATTTGCTTTTAAACATCCCTTATTCCTTGTAAAATCTATCATTTGGTTTGTTTGTAGTTGTGTTAGAAGATAAAGAGGAGGGGGTGCACCCTGGAAAATTTGTCATCTGAACTGAATTTGTACCCTTTAGGCCATCAGTGACTGCTCCTTAGCTTTCTCAAGGCATGAAGGACACTGGGAGTTCCTCCCAGACTCTTCTTTTGGGACAGCAGTCCTTTCTCTTTGGCTCCATGAGATGCTCTGCACAGGAGTGCTTGAGCTCTGAAGGGCAGGGGCATTCCATGAGGGTGAATAATAAAGAACTCCTGTAGCCTGAACTGTTTCCAACTTAACCCAGCAGAAGGAATTGTTTCCCAATTCTGAGTCTAATGGTGCTGCTGACAAATTGTGCAGTTTCAGAGCAGCAGTGCAAGATGTGCAAGGGGCTTGTGTGGAGGGAGAGCAGCAGCTTGTAACACTGGACCTTTGTCCCGTGGGCAGCTGTGCGGTTTTAAGCAGGAATGTTCCGGAGGGGTGTGGAATTGAAGAAATGTTTGGAAGATTTGTAGGTTTGTTGCTGTAGGTGTGAAGGGTGGGGACAAGTCTTGTCCAGTGACGGAGCAATGATTAGGTAAGGTACTGGGAGAGCATCTGAGGATGGTGTTGCTGTTGCATGTGATTTTTCTGGAGGCCATCTGATGCACACAAGATTTGTTATGACTACCAGGATTGCAACTAAACAGAATGCAGTCATTTTTCTTGTAATTTAGTGCAGCATCTTTTGATCCGTGATGAGCTGAAGGCTCAGTGCACAAGGCTGAAAGGAAATGGCACGCTCTCAAGAGATTTTGGTCTTTGCGGCTTCATGAAGGTGGATAGGACATAATTCCTTCGCTCATTGGAGCTGCAGAGTTTAGTTTGATCTCCTCTGTTTCTAAGCAGTGCTAAAAGGTGTTCCTTCCCTCAATTTTGATGGCAGCAGAGAGTCAGCTAATGAATGTGGATCTAGGTAAGGTTTGTGGAACAAAATCAAACACAATTGTCTGAAAAGCTGTTAGACATGCCTACAGTCAGTGTCAACAGAGAAGGAAGAGGTTAAAATTCCATCTTAATTTTAGAGCTCTTCCTCTCTTCTGCCTGCTTTTCCCATAGTGCATATGGAACCAGCATAGTTCATTTGATCCCTACCCCTGAGTGCAGCAGCTCACCTGCTTTCTGCTGCCCGCCTTTGCTTTCTTGTCAGATGGAAACACTGAAATAGAAAAGGTGATGTGACTTAATTGACTTCATTCAAATGCCTTGGCAATTGAATTTCTGTCTCTTGGCTGGATACTCAGCATCTCTAAGTGCAGAATCCTCCCTGGCACTGTATATCCTCGCCTTGTCCCTGCCACCAGCACTCAAATATTTTCCTTTCATTGTAAAGTGAGTGAGATTTTACTTGGCTGGAATTCTGCAGTGCTGGGAATGAAGGCTTTTTCCTTCCTCATTTTTTTATAATGAATTTCTTTTTTATTCTATTCACACCTTCTGAGTGAGCCTTTCATAAGGGCTTCTGTATTTCACAGCGGCTACACCTATTTGGGCCTGAAGACTTTGATACAATTGTAATCACTTGGAAATGGAACCTGTTTGATTTGTATGGAAGGCAGCCATTCTCCCTGTTCCAAACTTCCTAAAATAGTTTATCCACGTTGAAAAAAAAAATACCTCTTGGAGATAGTGAAGACAGTGCATGATGGTGATTCCAGGGATGGATAAGAAGGACCATCACCTTCCTCACACCAGCAAACTTGAGACTAATAGTCAGGTCTGCAGTTCTAATTTTAATCCACAGTAATCTACAGACAATCCTTTATTATCTAAAAAAGCTGATACCGTTCAAGTTGGAAGCAAGCTGAAGTTGGAAGAGTTAGGTTTCTTCAAAGCTCTTGTTTCCAGCAGGATTGGAGAGCCTTTACCTTTTGTAACAGGAAGGTTTTAAATTTGTAATGCTGACCTTGCAACTGGAACTTGGTGGCTCCATTGTTGCACTTGGAGCAGCCAGATGACCTCAAAGGAGAAGTGCATTGTTCTAACTTGTGTGGAAGCAGTGGCTTCAAATACCATCAGGAAGTGCTGGACTGGCACTGGATGGATGGATGGATGGATGCTCTTAGGCCACAGAGCTGGAAATATCAGTTGTAGCCACATGGTAAGTCCATTTATGTAATTCCAAATCTGTTCCTCACACGATCTGTGCTCCTCTATTCCGTATCAGCTTGGTGAGGAGGTAGATGAGACTGTTGGGGGAAAGAAACACTTAAATTTAAAGCAGAGTAACTGTTCCATTATAAATGCTGAAGATAAACCTGTGAGGCTACCAAAGAAATCTTTCTTTGGCTTCCAGTTAATAACTTCAAATGGATAACAAATCTATGCTGTATAATCTGCTTTGAATGGATTTCCTTTGGAATGTGTGCTTCTTCCTGAATGACAGAACTGCAATATTTTCACACTTGCAGTTTCACCCTCAAATGGCCACAGGAAATGCAGCAGCTTCTGTTTTCTGTTGCTTCTGTTTGTTAATGCTTCAAGGTGTTGCTCTGTATTTGTCCCCAGCTGTCATGACCTTAGAAAGAGAATGTTCTAAAGATAGGAGTAAAAAAGCCAGAGAGCTCCTCCTTGCAGCAGACACGGGCAGCATTGGATCCTAATAGTTTTTGCAAGGCATCCTGATGGGGAGAGGCAGATGTCAAGAATGGCAACTTCAGCAGGTGTGTGGCTGCTTCGTAGCTTGGGCTGGATTCAGGAAGGGCAGTGTTCCAGAGAGCAAAGTCAAGAGTTTGAATCAAGTAAGTGTGAGGTGCCCAGAAAGGCAGGGCCCACACTGCTCATGTGTGTCGGGGGAAGGTGAGAATCAGGCCCATCTGCTCCTAGAAATGCAGGTTCCATCTTTAGCAGCCAAAGGCTATGCAAATAAATGGCTTCTATGTATTGGAGAGCATAGAGCATGAAGTTAGTGTTTCATGCAGTTGTTTGAAGGCAATATGGGATTCCAGAGCTTAGTGTTTGAATTGCAACTTGAATTTCCTTCTTTGCTGTTATTTAGACTGCTCTGAAGTAGTCATGAGAAGCAAAAATGAAAGGCAATGTTGTTTGATGGGGACTGTGGTAGGGCTTTCTTGCCAGATTTGAAATGGCTTGAATTGATTAAAATCTCCAGGTGAGGGGAAGGTTGTATCCATTCCTCTCTCTTATTAAAGCAAATTTTCCAAGAGGGATGTAAAATTGCAGTTGAGGGTTGGGGTGGTTTTTTCTTTTTTCCCTTCTTTCATGTGCAACCTAACAACTCCAATTTCGCAGGCCTATTTAACATTTGATCCCTAAAAGTCAGTCCTTTGCTTTGTATTTTGGGCACTTGTTCATCTTGGGGAATTTGTCATCTTCTCAGGGCATTGAAGGTCAACCAAATGCTGCAGGTTTCATTCTTCCTTTCATATGGTCTATGTCCTGGGGTTTGACTCTTAAGCAGAGCTATTTTTTTATTTTGCAGCCTAGCAGTTGTACGGTGGGGCTGTGTGCAGGTGAATTCACTTGAGAACGATGGGTAAATCAGCTCCTGGGAAGATGTGCACTGCCTGGCCCCGATGCTTCAGCATGCTTGAGGTCAGCTTGGCTGTCTCTGACTGTCTAATAATAATGCAGAATAACAGAATTAAGTATTCATTGTAATTGGTGATCAATAAGATTTGTTTTCAGCTAAGTCTGCGTGCTAGTTTCTAAAGCACTCCAGTCTGTTTCATCAATGACCTTTGTGGTTTTAGCTTAAGCTAAAAATCTAGTTTCTGCTGTTGTTATTTTCTGCCCTGTCGCTGTGAGAGGAAGGGATGATGGCTGGAGGTTTGGCAGTCAGCGAGGGCCTGGCCACCACTGCAGTTCTGTACACTCAGCCTTGGAGATGTGATCAGGAATGTGCTGTTAGTTGCCAGTTTTGTATTGCAAAGACTGAGCATGCTGCCATCACTGTGTTTGATGAGTGAGTTTTCATTGGTTTGGTCCAACTCCAAAGCAGCCTTAATTTGAAGGTGGAATTCTTTGTGGATGAGGCTGTGAAGAATATGGTGTTTATACTCTCATCCTACGGGCAGTACGGTAGAACAACTCCTAACTGATTTGGTAATAAAGACCTAGTTTTTCTTCACTAAACCTGCCCTAGCCAAATTCATCAGCTGGTGATAGCTATCTCTGGAGTGGGAGTTCTTTATTGAGTTGATTGACAATTTAATATACTTTGTCAAGCTGTGTTGTTTAGTTTCTGTCGATCCAGAGACACCTGGGGCTCCTTTTGCTTCCTAAGGGATTAAAGTAGCAAGCACTTAGAATGAGATATTGGGAAGATGGGTGCAGGAGACTTTGTAATTTACTATGGAAAAACATAATAATGATGATGAATATTTCAGGTGGAAACGATAGCATTTCACTATATACTATGTGAAATGCTTTTATGTGGTTTTTTTCATTTCTCTTTTATTTTTTAATCCTGGATAAATTAAATGAGGTTTTTGGGGAAAGCATGAGCTGGAATTTCTATTGAGGTTGATAACCTCTGATTCTGCTCTCATTTGTCTGTCTGCTGGAACTTGTAGCAAACTAGCTATGTCCAAGTTTAATTGTGTAATAATTATTTTTCAGATTGAGCCTTTCTCACTTGGTGCTGATGTATTTGGGGGAGGAAGGGGAATGGAGAGTAAAGAGCTCCTTTCATGAATACAATTGAAATTTCATCTTGCTGATTTGAGCCTTTCCAAGATTCAAGTGAGCATTGGATCAGGTTGGAACTGAGGGGATGACTCATGACTCTGGCATAAAAACTACATTGCATTCCACATATTAGGAGTTTTCTGTTGCCCACAAGAAAGTTCAGGAAAAAAAGACAAAAAGAGAAATGGGTTTCAAATTTCCTGTGCTATTTTCAGTTGACTCCTCTTTCTGGAGATGCCTTAGCAAGTGTAGGACATCTGAAAAACTTGAAACTGCAACTTTCTTGTTGAGGCTCTGATGAACATTGCTTCTGTCATCAAGTTCTTGTGTTCATACTTTGAACTTAGCTGAGTAATGTTGGTATCAGCAGACTCTACTAAAGCCATGCCTTCCTAATTAATAATGCATTCTTAATAAAAAAAAAAAAAATCTATTTCTTCATGTATTTAATTACCTAGTGAGTGTAAGACTGAATGAAGTTAATACCGTGCAGATTTCAAGCAAAACGCTGCTTTTTAATGTGCTTCAGTATAGGCTATGCACAAGTCAATAGACATGATTTTTAAGCTTCAGTTACCTTTCATTACCCTGTGCATATTCAAATTCAGATTGATGAATGCTGAACCAAAAGCAGACATCATAGAGTTAATTGAAGTTCTTTAAATTCAGAGGCAAACTATTTTCATAGCTTTGTTTTGAGGGTGGGTTGCTTTTGATGTCTGGGGTTTTTTTGGCTAAGGCAATGGCAAACATTTATTTATCCTGCTCCCTCCCCATTTTCCACCATCGTTGTTGCCAGTGATGCCTGCAGTGCTCAGTGGTCAATGACCCTCAGCCAGGGTGAGCTGCAGGAGCCTTACAGACGGGCCTGTTCTTTCTCCCAGTGCTAGAACAAGTGCAACAGCACAGTGCCATTTTGCTAAAAGCTAATATTTTTCCCAGCAGCTTCTTCTCCAGGCAGAATGAAATGCTTTCTTCAAGAGCAACCACATCTTTTCTCTGCCTGAAAGGTTGTGTTTGTTTGGGGTTTTTTCTCTTGCCTTAGGTGAGAGATAAAAAAAAAATGAAGAGGAAAGCCCAAGGAAATGCCAAAAGTACCAAGTGGTAGTAATTTTGTGTGAGTGTCTCCATTTACACTTCAAACTTGCTCTTGGAGAACTTGGAGCTGCATTTAAAATGTATTTTGGTAGGTGGTCTGCTGCTGACTATCTGCATTTCTTCTTCCATTTCTTTTCTGTGCTTGTTTGGTATTGCTGCTGAATGTCCCCAAAGAGTAAAGTGGTGTGGAAGAGTTGAGGAAGCAGCTTTTGAAATTCTAAAGCTGATGTGTAGGTTTTGTTCCTCTTGGATTTTTAAAAGCAGGTATGTCATCCAAGTTAACTTTCTTCAGCAAGTAACAAGATTGTCGTCCTTCCACTGATGCTCTGTATTTTAACAGAGGTATTTGATGGTGCTGGAAAGGAGCAAGATGCAGAATGAGTTTGAGAGAAGTGATTTAAAGTGGGAGCACAGATGGTTGATTCCTAAAAATCAAAAAACGGATGTTTTGTTTTGTAGGAAAATGAAATCTAATCCTATTTGAGGGTCAACAGGATAAATACAAAGAACTAAATACAGATGTAGATACATATATA
Organism: Cyanistes caeruleus; assembly: GCF_971803275.1. Taxonomy (NCBI): domain Eukaryota; kingdom Metazoa; phylum Chordata; class Aves; order Passeriformes; family Paridae; genus Cyanistes; species Cyanistes caeruleus. The sequence continues at coordinate 68,291,578 of NC_141705.1, forward strand.
CATATATGCGTATATATATATATATATATATATATGTATAACCCCGCCCCCCGAAATCTATGAAGCAGGACTGATTGGTGCCATAGCCCAGGCAGCCTGTGGATCTAATTGCCTGCCTGTATTCAGCCCTTGCCTGGATGCCAGGGGAGACGTCTCTGGATTTGTCTCCAGACAGCTTTCCAGGGATGATCCTGCTCCTTTCCTGGTGCCCCAGAGTGCTGCAAGCCCCCCGTCCTGGGGCCATGGTGATGCCTGCCGGGGCCTTTAGGGTCCCCCCTAAAGGGCAGACAGGGTTTGACTGCAAGCTTCCTTGGAAGGTGGAGGCAGGTGAATATTGGCCACCTTCTTCTTTCCCGCTGCCCTCCGTGCTCTTGCAAAGCCTGCTGGGGCACTGGGGCTCTCCATTGCAGGCAGTCTGGAGCTGCCATGCAAAGCCATCTCTCAAGGAGTCCCCAGGTCTCAGGTGCAACCTCAAGAAAATGACACAGCAACGTGTAGAAAACGTGAACTTTATTCACTTGACTACTTCTAAAATCTACAATCCAACGTTACTAGAAGACTATGGGGTAAGAATCTTAAGGCTAAGAAACTTCAATGCTTCAACTGTTTAGAACTGAACACTAAGGGAAAGGTCAACTTCTTGGGGGAAACGTGGTGGGGAATCGAACAACAACAGGGGTGTGGCTAACTTGTAAGGTGGGGAACGTCGCAGTGCCTGGGCTGGGCACTGGTCACCCGTTCCCCGTAAGGTTCTGTAGCTGGAGCGCGACGCTGGAGGTCAGAGCTGTGGGGAGGTGCGGAGTCTCCTGTCACTGCCCTCTTTTGCCGCCGTCTTGGTGGTTGGCCTCCTCGGCTGAGAGCTGTAGCGAAGGTGCAGCCGCATCAGGTCACGGTTTTGCCTGAGCAGCTGCATCAACTTGGTGGGACAGCCGAGTCTTCGATGGCGGCGGGGCCCCGCACGGCCCGAAGGGCTCTGGAGATTCCGCTGCAAGGCAAAGCACAGGGATCCCCATGGAAGAGGCAGAGAGGCAGAGCGGGGCCGGCACCTGTGGGACTGCCTTTGGCCTGGGAGACAGAGACTCGGGCCCAGTTGGGCTGGGCTGGCCCGGGGAAGAGGCTGCAGCAGGCAGAGCTCTGCTGCCTCTGCTTGGTGCTGTCCATGGAGCTCAGCCCCTGGGCCACATTCCCCAGCCAGGAGCTCAGGCCCCTTCTGCCGCAGGGCATTGGCCAAAGGGTGCCCAAGAGGCCCTCAAGGTCTGCCCCATCCCACCTGCCCCTGACCCCCCACCCCCTGCCTCACCTCTCCCCGGCGTCTCTGAAATCTTCTTCCAAGGGCCCATCCCATGGCCATTCCTATGAGGAGCACGTCAATGAGCAGGAGTGTCCTGGACGCCCACCAGAGGAGCGCAGAGTCCTTCTCCTCCAGGTCGAAATCCTCCGGAACCAGAGGAGAGGCACCCGTGCTCCTCTCGGGTTTGCTCACAGGGTCGAGGGGATGGGCCAAGAGCAGCAGCACGTAAAGATGCAGCAGCGCGGAGGAGCCGTGAGCAGCCATAGTGCTCCGCCAGCAGCACCGAGGCTCTGGGCGTCTCTCTGTGAGCAGCTGTGCCTGGGCTCTGGGGCGCAGCAACAGCTGGGGACAGTTGCCAGCCAGCGTGCCGTCCCCAGAGGCTGTGATGTCACAGAAGCACAGAACGCCCTGGCTGCAGAGAGCCCTGAGAGAATGTTGAGTCCAAGCTGGGAGCCATGGCGGCAAGTATGGCCAGCAGAGCGGGGCCCGAGCGCTGCGGCCTGGCTTGCCTTGCACCCGTGCCACAATGATGACTCCAGCAGCCCCTGTCAGGCCATTGCAGTATCTGATGGCCCACGCTGGGCACAAGTTCTTCCCAATGGCCAGCGTAAACCTCCCTTGGCCCAGCTTCCAAGCCTTGTTGGCATCTGCTCTCTCTTGTCCTTGCCCACTTGGCTGGCGCTGCCGTGTTGCTCGCTGGCCTGTCTGTGGGAGAAGAGGCTGTGCCAATGAGTGCTGCTCAACTTGGAGGCCATTCAAAGGAGGATTTGATTGTGCCTGCTGTGGGAAGAAGGAATATGCGTGCACATGGCCACTTCCCATAGGTTTTACCCCAGATTTTCATGAGCAGCTGTCCTAGTGAAAGTCAAGTCTGTTTTAGTGAGTATTTGAGGGCTTCCAGAGCACAGTGCCATCTCAGGGGAATTCTGCTGGTTGAGTTCTACTGAGGCTTTGAGATGAGTTGCAAATCCTGAAAATGTTCTCCTTGCCCAGGTAGTAATTTCACAGTTTAGACTGTGGGGATATTGACTGCTCAGTGTTGAGGACCTCATGTAACTTTCAGCCCCAGAAACTTTCAACCTCCAGTGATTGTCCTTGAGACAAAACCATTTGAAATCTTTTTTTCTGTGGACACGAATTGCTTCGGTGTTACTTCACATCATCCATTAAAAATTTGATGCCTGGAACAAGTCCCGAGTGCTGTGTGATTTCCTTGGTCGTGTTCCTTGGAATGGCTTCCCCCTCATTTTGTGAAGCTGGCCCCAGAAAGGTCATAGATGGGTGAGAAGTTCTGAAAGGCCAAGTGGTGCAGATCTTTGCCTCCTGTTTCGAGGTCTGCGGTGAGCTGTGAGTCCAAGAGCTGATCTGACGTGATGGTGAAAACACAATTGAACCTTTTTGCAGCAGGGTGGATGGATAGAAGCAAAGCACAGCACGGCTGGCAGCAGCAAATGAATTAAAATGCATCCCTGGAATATGTTTCTTGGATTGTTCTTCTAGTATTGTGGTAGTAATTCTGATGTCTGAGTAGTGAACAAGCAACAAGTAGTGAACACGTGATTTGTAGTCAATTTTCTATTTCTTATGTAGTGGAGAGTATGGATGCTAGCTTTGGAGCAGGCTGCAGAGAGCTGCAGAAACTGCAGGCCCCATGGCCTATCAGTCCTGCCCGAAAAGCTAGCCTGGGAATTCATAGGAGGATTTCAAAACAATCCTCACAGACAGAAAACAACTGCCAGGTGCTGTTTGTCTGTCCTCTTGTTTTCCTTGCAGGAGAAAGTCAGGGGGGTGGTGAGCCCCGCTGACCAATGATGGTGATGTAGCACTTTACTAAGCAATAAGAGTTTCCTTTCTGTACTTTCCACGTATCTGTCTATTAGACAAGCCTAGAGTAATAAAGTAGAGAAGATTCTCCTGTTGTGACTCCCTTGAGAGTCCGTGTCGTTCTTTCCCACCGTTCCCAATCAGAACGACAGAGGAGATTTTTAAGAATTGTGTTTTTCTCTCCTGGTTGAGGAATGTGTTCTTCACGGGCTGAATCTTCATATCACTTTGTTTTTGTAGAAGAGCAGTTTCAGCAGCAGATGATTCTCCTTGCCCTCCTTTTCATTTTTCTTGTCTGTATTATTGCCTGGCAGGTTAACCTTTTCAAATTGCGTGCTGCAAAACGTTGCTACTAAGGATAGTTGGTGTCCAAACAGGTTCTTTTCTCGCTTGGATTTCAACTATTGCAGGATGAAAGGTTTCTAATGAAGCTACAGAATTGCATATCACTGGGACCTTGACTTCTTCCCTGCTTGGATCTAGATAAAGAGATTCTTGCCAATTGAACTGCTGACATATTATGTAGAGATCAGGAGTGGCCACCACAAGTGGTACTGAATTCTTGGAAATGTGGTGATTTTTGTTAGAAATGATTTTAGCTTCGACAGTGCAAGCTTATCATATCCATCTGCATTTGTGTTCTATTAATCATGGGCTTTTGTATTAAGCATGGGCTTCAGTTTGCTGTCTTTTTGTCACTTCTTCAAATACCAGTTTTCTACACCTGCTGGCTTGTTCCTTCTGACTTCAAATGGTATCTCTTGGGCACATAACTTCATCTTATTGTGAACAGCGCAAAGAACATGTTTTGGTCTGTCTTGATTTGATGGAGTTATTGCTGTGGAAGGACTGGGAGGTTTTGTGGTTTAAGGTGAAAGAAGTTCAGCAGCCTTGGCAAGTAAGTGTGCCAGTTTACAAGGTGAATCTACAGAAACCCCCGTGCTTCAGCTGCAATGTACAATCTCTGAGGCTGCTGCTGTCGGGGTGCCTTTGTTCTGTTGGTTTGGGAACCCATATTCTACACAGCATCATTTGTCAGAACTCCATTTCACTTGTACAGTCCCTCTGTTTTCCCACTTCTGAATGATGGTTTTCTCTGTGCCTTTAACATGGGGAATTCTGGGTGATAAAAATAATACATATTCCATAATGTTTTACGTTTCCTCTTGGAGTTTTTTCTAGTTTTCAAATAATTACCTTTTGTTTCTAGCTGGGGGCAAAATGCATTTGCAGTTTCAGTGGTTTTTTTTCCCAATTTCTAATCTTACTTGGGCACTAGATAAGGGAGAAAAATGCCCTAGTTTCATGGAAAAGATTCTGTGTTATTCCATGCCTTGAAATGAATTAAAATACGGTTCTATTGCTCTCTGTTTCATTTCTTCACTTCATTTGGTAGAGTTTAGAAATCTCTTGCCATGAACTAGGTAGTGCAGAGTGCCTGCCTTGCTGTGTTGAACTCCTGGGTGAGCATGCCAGGCTTAGTTTAGAGATTTGCTTTTAAACATCCCTTATTCCTTGTAAAATCTATCATTTGGTTTGTTTGTAGTTGTGTTAGAAGATAAAGAGGAGGGGGTGCACCCTGGAAAATTTGTCATCTGAACTGAATTTGTACCCTTTAGGCCATCAGTGACTGCTCCTTAGCTTTCTCAAGGCATGAAGGACACTGGGAGTTCCTCCCAGACTCTTCTTTTGGGACAGCAGTCCTTTCTCTTTGGCTCCATGAGATGCTCTGCACAGGAGTGCTTGAGCTCTGAAGGGCAGGGGCATTCCATGAGGGTGAATAATAAAGAACTCCTGTAGCCTGAACTGTTTCCAACTTAACCCAGCAGAAGGAATTGTTTCCCAATTCTGAGTCTAATGGTGCTGCTGACAAATTGTGCAGTTTCAGAGCAGCAGTGCAAGATGTGCAAGGGGCTTGTGTGGAGGGAGAGCAGCAGCTTGTAACACTGGACCTTTGTCCCGTGGGCAGCTGTGCGGTTTTAAGCGGGAATGTTCCGGAGGGGTGTGGAATTGAAGAAATGTTTGGAAGATTTGTAGGTTTGTTGCTGTAGGTGTGAAGGGTGGGGACAAGTCTTGTCCAGTGACGGAGCAATGATTAGGTAAGGTACTGGGAGAGCATCTGAGGATGGTGTTGCTGTTGCATGTGATTTTTCTGGAGGCCATCTGATGCACACAAGATTTGTTATGACTACCAGGATTGCAACTAAACAGAATGCAGTCATTTTTCTTGTAATTTAGTGCAGCATCTTTTGATCCGTGATGAGCTGAAGGCTCAGTGCACAAGGCTGAAAGGAAATGGCACGCTCTCAAGAGATTTTGGTCTTTGCGGCTTCATGAAGGTGGATAGGACATAATTCCTTCGCTCATTGGAGCTGCAGAGTTTAGTTTGATCTCCTCTGTTTCTAAGCAGTGCTAAAAGGTGTTCCTTCCCTCAATTTTGATGGCAGCAGAGAGTCAGCTAATGAATGTGGATCTAGGTAAGGTTTGTGGAACAAAATCAAACACAATTGTCTGAAAAGCTGTTAGACATGCCTACAGTCAGTGTCAACAGAGAAGGAAGAGGTTAAAATTCCATCTTAATTTTAGAGCTCTTCCTCTCTTCTGCCTGCTTTTCCCATAGTGCATATGGAACCAGCATAGTTCATTTGATCCCTACCCCTGAGTGCAGCAGCTCACCTGCTTTCTGCTGCCCGCCTTTGCTTTCTTGTCAGATGGAAACACTGAAATAGAAAAGGTGATGTGACTTAATTGACTTCATTCAAATGCCTTGGCAATTGAATTTCTGTCTCTTGGCTGGATACTCAGCATCTCTAAGTGCAGAATCCTCCCTGGCACTGTATATCCTCGCCTTGTCCCTGCCACCAGCACTCAAATATTTTCCTTTCATTGTAAAGTGAGTGAGATTTTACTTGGCTGGAATTCTGCAGTGCTGGGAATGAAGGCTTTTTCCTTCCTCATTTTTTTATAATGAATTTCTTTTTTATTCTATTCACACCTTCTGAGTGAGCCTTTCATAAGGGCTTCTGTATTTCACAGCGGCTACACCTATTTGGGCCTGAAGACTTTGATACAATTGTAATCACTTGGAAATGGAACCTGTTTGATTTGTATGGAAGGCAGCCATTCTCCCTGTTCCAAACTTCCTAAAACTGTTTATCCACGTTGAAAAAAAAAATACCTCTTGGAGATAGTGAAGACAGTGCATGATGGTGATTCCAGGGATGGATAAGAAGGACCATCACCTTCCTCACACCAGCAAACTTGAGACTAATAGTCAGGTCTGCAGTTCTAATTTTAATCCACAGTAATCTACAGACAATCCTTTATTATCTAAAAAAGCTGATACCGTTCAAGTTGGAAGCAAGCTGAAGTTGGAAGAGTTAGGTTTCTTCAAAGCTCTTGTTTCCAGCAGGATTGGAGAGCCTTTACCTTTTGTAACAGGAAGGTTTTAAATTTGTAATGCTGACCTTGCAACTGGAACTTGGTGGCTCCATTGTTGCACTTGCAGCAGCCAGATGACCTCAAAGGAGAAGTGCATTGTTCTAACTTGTGTGGAAGCAGTGGCTTCAAATACCATCAGGAAGTGCTGGACTGGCAGGACATTGGATGGATGCTCTTAGGCCACAGAGCTGGAAATATCAGTTGTAGCCACATGGTAAGTCCATTTATGTAATTCCAAATCTGTTCCTCACACGATCTGTGCTCCTCTATTCCGTATCAGCTTGGTGAGGAGGTAGATGAGACTGTTGGGGGAAAGAAACACTTAAATTTAAAGCAGAGTAACTGTTCCATTATAAATGCTGAAGATAAACCTGTGAGGCTACCAAAGAAATCTTTCTTTGGCTTCCAGTTAATAACTTCAAATGGATAACAAATCTATGCTGTATAATCTGCTTTGAATGGATTTCCTTTGGAACGTGTGCTTCTTCCTGAATGACAGAACTGCAATATTTTCACACTTGCAGTTTCACCCTCAAATGGCCACAGGAAATGCAGCAGCTTCTGTTTTCTGTTGCTTCTGTTTGTTAATGCTTCAAGGTGTTGCTCTGTATTTGTCCCCAGCTGTCATGACCTTAGAAAGAGAATGTTCTAAAGATAGGAGTAAAAAAGCCAGAGAGCTCCTCCTTGCAGCAGACACGGGCAGCATTGGATCCTAATAGTTTTTGCAAGGCATCCTGATGGGGAGAGGCAGATGTCAAGAATGGCAACTTCAGCAGGTGTGTGGCTGCTTCGTAGCTTGGGCTGGATTCAGGAAGGGCAGTGTTCCAGAGAGCAAAGTCAAGAGTTTGAATCAAGTAAGTGTGAGGTGCCCAGAAAGGCAGGGCCCACACTGCTCATGTGTGTCGGGGGAAGGTGAGAATCAGGCCCATCTGCTCCTAGAAATGCAGGTTCCATCTTTAGCAGCCAAAGGCTATGCAAATAAATGGCTTCTATGTATTGGAGAGCATAGAGCATGAAGTTAGTGTTTCATGCAGTTGTTTGAAGGCAATGTGGGATTCCAGAGCTTAGTGTTTGAATTGCAACTTGAATTTCCTTCTTTGCTGTTATTTAGACTGCTCTGAAGTAGTCATGAGAAGCAAAAATGAAAGGCAATGTTGTTTGATGGGGACTGTGGTAGGGCTTTCTTGCCAGATTTGAAATGGCTTGAATTGATTAAAATCTCCAGGTGAGGGGAAGGTTGTATCCATTCCTCTCTCTTATTAAAGCAAATTTTCCAAGAGGGATGTAAAATTGCAGTTGAGGGTTGGGGTGGTTTTTTCTTTTTTCCCTTCTTTCATGTGCAACCTAACAACTCCAATTTCGCAGGCCTATTTAACATTTGATCCCTAAAAGTCAGTCCTTTGCTTTGTATTTTGGGCACTTGTTCATCTTGGGGAATTTGTCATCTTCTCAGGGCATTGAAGGTCAACCAAATGCTGCAGGTTTCATTCTTCCTTTCATATGGTCTATGTCCTGGGGTTTGACTCTTAAGCAGAGCTATTTTTTTATTTTGCAGCCTAGCAGTTGTACGGTGGGGCTGTGTGCAGGTGAATTCACTTGAGAACGATGGGTAAATCAGCTCCTGGGAAGATGTGCACTGCCTGGCCCCGATGCTTCAGCATGCTTGAGGTCAGCTTGGCTGTCTCTGACTGTCTAATAATAATGCAGAATAACAGAATTAAGTATTCATTGTAATTGGTGATCAATAAGATTTGTTTTCAGCTAAGTCTGCGTGCTAGTTTCTAAAGCACTCCAGTCTGTTTCATCAATGACCTTTGTGGTTTTAGCTTAAGCTAAAAATCTAGTTTCTGCTGTTGTTATTTTCTGCCCTGTCGCTGTGAGAGGAAGGGATGATGGCTGGAGGTTTGGCAGTCAGCGAGGGCCTGGCCACCACTGCAGTTCTGTACACTCAGCCTTGGAGATGTGATCAGGAATGTGCTGTTAGTTGCCAGTTTTGTATTGCAAAGACTGAGCATGCTGCCATCACTGTGTTTGATGAGTGAGTTTTCATTGGTTTGGTCCAACTCCAAAGCAGCCTTAATTTGAAGGTGGAATTCTTTGTGGATGAGGCTGTGAAGAATATGGTGTTTATACTCTCATCCTACGGGCAGTACGGTAGAACAACTCCTAACTGATTTGGTAATAAAGACCTAGTTTTTCTTCACTAAACCTGCCCTAGCCAAATTCATCAGCTGGTGATAGCTATCTCTGGAGTGGGAGTTCTTTATTGAGTTGATTGACAATTTAATATACTTTGTCAAGCTGTGTTGTTTAGTTTCTGTTGATCCAGAGACACCTGGGGCTCCTTTTGCTTCCTAAGGGATTAAAGTAGCAAGCACTTAGAATGAGATATTGGGAAGATGGGTGCAGGAGACTTTGTAATTTACTATGGAAAAACATAATAATGATGATGAATATTTCAGGTGGAAACGATAGCATTTCACTATATACTATGTGAAATGCTTTTATGTGTTTTTTTTCATTTCTCTTTTATTTTTTAATCCTGGATAAATTAAATGAGGCTTTTGGGGAAAGCATGAGCTGGAATTTCTATTGAGGTTGATAACCTCTGATTCTGCTCTCATTTGTCTGTCTGCTGGAACTTGTAGCAAACTAGCTATGTCCAAGTTTAATTGTGTAATAATTATTTTTCAGATTGAGCCTTTCTCACTTGGTGCTGATGTATTTGGGGGAGGGAGGGGAATGGAGAGTAAAGAGCTCCTTTCATGAATACAATTTTAATTTCATCTTGCTGATTTGAGCCTTTCCAAGATTCAAGTGAGCATTGGATCAGGTTGGAACTGAGGGGATGACTCATGACTCTGGCATAAAAACTACATTGCATTCCACATATTAGGAGTTTTCTGTTGCCCACAAGAAAGTTCAGGAAAAAAAGACAAAAAGAGAAATGGGTTTCAAATTTCCTGTGCTATTTTCAGTTGACTCCTCTTTCTGGAGATGCCTTAGCAAGTGTAGGACATCTGAAAAACTTGGAACTGCAACTTTCTTGTTGAGGCTCTGATGAACATTGCTTCTGTCATCAAGTTCTTGTGTTCATACTTTGAACTTAGCTGAGTAATGTTGGTATCAGCAGACTCTACTAAAGCCATGCCTTCCTAATTAATAATGCATTCTTAATAAAAAAAAAAAAAATCTATTTCTTCATGTATTTAATTACCTAGTGAGTGTAAGACTGAATGAAGTTAATACCGTGCAGATTTCAAGCAAAACGCTGCTTTTTAATGTGCTTCAGTATAGGCTATGCACAAGTCAATAGACATGATTTTTAAGCTTCAGTTACCTTTCATTACCCTGTGCATATTCAAATTCAGATTGATGAATGCTGAACCAAAAGCAGACATCATAGAGTTAATTGAAGTTCTTTAAATTCAGAGGCAAACTATTTTCATAGCTTTGTTTTGAGGGTGGGTTGCTTTTGATGTCTGGGGTTTTTTTGGCTAAGGCAATGGCAAACATTTATTTATCCTGCTCCCTCCCCATTTTCCACCATCGTTGTTGCCAGTGATGCCTGCAGTGCTCAGTGGTCAATGACCCTCAGCCAGGGTGAGCTGCAGGAGCCTTACAGACGGGCCTGTTCTTTCTCCCAGTGCTAGAACAAGTGCAACAGCACAGTGCCATTTTGCTAAAAGCTAATATTTTTCCCAGCAGCTTCTTCTCCAGGCAGAATGAAATGCTTTCTTCAAGAGCAACCACATCTTTTCTCTGCCTGAAAGGTTGTGTTTGTTTGGGGTTTTTTCTCTTGCCTTAGGTGAGAGATAAAAAAAAAATGAAGAGGAAAGCCCAAGGAAATGCCAAAAGTACCACCTGGTAGTAATTTTGTGTGAGTGTCTCCATTTACACTTCAAACTTGCTCTTGGAGAACTTGGAGCTGCATTTAAAATGTATTTTGGTAGGTGGTCTGCTGCTGACTATCTGCATTTCTTCTTCCATTTCTTTTCTGTGCTTGTTTGGTATTGCTGCTGAATGTCCCCAAAGAGTAAAGTGGTGTGGAAGAGTTGAGGAAGCAGCTTTTGAAATTCTAAAGCTGATGTGTAGGTTTTGTTCCTCTTGGATTTTTAAAAGCAGGTATGTCATCCAAGTTAACTTTCTTCAGCAAGTAACAAGATTGTCGTCCTTCCACTGATGCTCTGTATTTTAACAGAGGTATTTGATGGTGCTGGAAAGGAGCAAGATGCAGAATGAGTTTGAGAGAAGTGATTTAAAGTGGGAGCACAGATGGTTGATTCCTAAAAATCAAAAAACGGATGTTTTGTTTTGTAGGAAAATGAAATCTAATCCTATTTGAGGGTCAACAGGATAAATACAAAGAACTAAATACAGATGTAGATACATATATACATATATGCGTATATATATATATATGTATAACCCCGCCCCCCGAAATCTATGAAGCAGGACTGATTGGTGCCATAGCCCAGGCAGCCTGTGGATCTAATTGCCTGCCTGTATTCAGCCCTTGCCTGGATGCCAGGGGAGACGTCTCTGGATTTGTCTCCAGACAGCTTTCCAGGGATGATCCTGCTCCTTTCCTGGTGCCCCAGAGTGCTGCAAGCCCCCCGTCCTTTGGCCATGGTGATGCCTGCCGGGGCCTTTAGGGTCCCCCCTAAAGGGCAGACAGGGTTTGACTGCAAGCTTCCTTGGAAGGTGGAGGCAGGTGAATATTGGCCACCTTCTTCTTTCCCGCTGCCCTCCGTGCTCTTGCAAAGCCTGCTGGGGCACTGGGGCTCTCCATTGCAGGCAGTCTGGAGCTGCCATGCAAAGCCATCTCTCAAGGAGTCCCCAGGTCTCAGGTGCAACCTCAAGAAAATGACACAGCAACGTGTAGAAAACGTGAACTTTATTCACTTGACTACTTCTAAAATCTACAATCCAACGTTACTAGAAGACTATGGGGTAAGAATCTTAAGGCTAAGAAACTTCAATGCTTCAACTGTTTAGAACTGAACACTAAGGGAAAGGTCAACTTCTTGGGGGAAACGTGGTGGGGAATCGAACAACAACAGGGGTGTGGCTAACTTGTAAGGTGGGGAACGTCGCAGTGCCTGGGCTGGGCACTGGTCACCCGTTCCCCGTAAGGTTCTGTAGCTGGAGCGCGACGCTGGAGGTCAGAGCTGTGGGGAGGTGCGGAGTCTCCTGTCACTGCCCTCTTTTGCCGCCGTCTTGGTGGTTGGCCTCCTCGGCTGAGAGCTGTAGCGAAGGTGCAGCCGCATCAGGTCACGGTTTTGCCTGAGCAGCTGCATCAACTTGGTGGGACAGCCGAGTCTTCGATGGCGGCGGGGCCCCGCACGGCCCGAAGGGCTCTGGAGATTCCGCTGCAAGGCAAAGCACAGGGATCCCCATGGAAGAGGCAGAGAGGCAGAGCGGGGCCGGCACCTGTGGGGCTGCCTTTGGCCTGGGAGACAGAGACTCGGGCCCAGTTGGGCTGGGCTGGCCCGGGGAAGAGGCTGCAGCAGGCAGAGCTCTGCCGCCTCTGCTTGGTGCTGTCCATGGAGCTCAGCCCCTGGGCCACATTCCCCAGCCAGGAGCTCAGGCCCCTTCTGCCGCAGGGCATTGGCCAAAGGGTGCCCAAGAGGCCCTCAAGGTCTGCCCCATCCCACCTGCCCCTGACCCCCCACCCCCTGCCTCACCTCTCCCCAGCGTCTCTGAAATCTTCTTCCAAGGGCCCATCCCATGGCCATTCCTATGAGGAGCACGTCAATGAGCAGGAGTGTCCTGGACGCCCACCAGAGGAGCGCAGAGTCCTTCTCCTCCAGGTCGAAATCCTCCGGAACCAGAGGAGAGGCACCCGTGCTCCTCTCGGGTTTGCTCACAGGGTCGAGGGGATGGGCCAAGAGCAGCAGCACGTAAAGCTGCAGCAGCGCGGAGGAGCCGTGAGCAGCCATAGTGCTCTGCCAGCAGCACCGAGGCTCTGGGCGTCTCTCTGCGAGCAGCTGTGCCTGGGCTCTGGGGCGCAGCAACAGCTGGGGACAGTTGCCAGCCAGCGTGCCGTCCCCAGAGGCTGTGATGTCACAGAAGCACAGAACGCCCTGGCTGCAGAGAGCCCTGAGAGAATGTTGAGTCCAAGCTGGGAGCCATGGCGGCAAGTATGGCCAGCAGAGCGGGGCCCGAGCGCTGCGGCCTGGCTTGCCTTGCACCCGTGCCACAATGATGACTCCAGCAGCCCCTGTCAGGCCATTGCAGTATCTGATGGCCCACGCTGGGCACAAGTTCTTCCCAATGGCCAGCGTAAACCTCCCTTGGCCCAGCTTCCAAGCCTTGTTGGCATCTGCTCTCTCTTGTCCTTGCCCACTTGGCTGGCGCTGCCGTGTTGCTCGCTGGCCTGTCTGTGGGAGAAGAGGCTGTGCCAATGAGTGCTGCTCAACTTGGAGGCCATTCAAAGGAGGATTTGATTGTGCCTGCTGTGGGAAGAAGGAATATGCGTGCACATGGCCACTTCCCATAGGTTTTACCCCAGATTTTCATGAGCAGCTGTCCTAGTGAAAGTCAAGTCTGTTTTAGTGAGTATTTGAGGGCTTCCAGAGCACAGTGCCATCTCAGGGGAATTCTGCTGGTTGAGTTCTACTGAGGCTTTGAGATGAGTTGCAAATCCTGAAAATGTTCTCCTTGCCCAGGTAGTAATTTCACAGTTTAGACTGTGGGGATATTGACTGCTCAGTGTTGAGGACCTCATGTAACTTTCAGCCCCAGAAACTTTCAACCTCCAGTGATTGTCCTTGAGACAAAACCATTTGAAATCTTTTTTTCTGTGGACACGAATTGCTTCGGTGTTACTTCACATCATCCATTAAAAATTTGATGCCTGGAACAAGTCCCGAGTGCTGTGTGATTTCCTTGGTCGTGTTCCTTGGAATGGCTTCCCCCTCATTTTGTGAAGCTGGCCCCAGAAAGGTCATAGATGGGTGAGAAGTTCTGAAAGGCCAAGTGGTGCAGATCTTTGCCTCCTGTTTCGAGGTCTGTGGTGAGCTGTGAGTCAAAGAGCTGATTTGAAGTGATGGTGAAAACACAATTGAACCTTTTTGCAGCAGGGTGGATGGATAGAAGCAAAGCACAGCACGGCTGGCAGCAGCAAATGAATTAAAATGCATCCCTGGAATATGTTTCTTGGATTGTTCTTCTAGTATTGTGGTAGTAATTCTGATGTCTGAGTAGTGAACAAGCAACAAGTAGTGAACACGTGATTTGTAGTCAATTTTCTATTTCTTATGTAGTGGAGAGTATGGATGCTAGCTTTGGAGCAGGCTGCAGAGAGCTGCAGAAACTGCAGGCCCCATGGCCTATCAGTCCTGCCCGAGAAGCTAGCCTGGGAATTCATAGGAGGATTTCAAAACAATCCTCACAGACAGAAAACAACTGCCAGGTGCTGTTTGTCTGTCCTCTTGTTTTCCTTGCAGGAGAAAGTCAGGGGGGTGGTGAGCCCCACTGACCAATGATGGTGATGTAGCACTTTACTAAGCAATAAGAGTTTCCTTTCTGTACTTTCCACGTATCTGTCTATTAGACAAGCCTAGAGTAATAAAGTAGAGAAGATTCTCCTGTTGTGACTCCCTTGAGAGTCCGTGTCGTTCTTTCCCACCGTTCCCAATCAGAACGACAGAGGAGATTTTTAAGAATTGTGTTTTTCTCTCCTGGTTGAGGAATGTGTTCTTCACGGGCTGAATCTTCATATCACTTTGTTTTTGTAGAAGAGCAGTTTCAGCAGCAGATGATTCTCCTTGCCCTCCTTTTCATTTTTCTTGTCTGTATTATTGCCTGGCAGGTTAACCTTTTCAAATTGCGTGCTGCAAAACGTTGCTACTAAGGATAGTTGGTGTCCAAACAGGTTCTTTTCTCGCTTGGATTTCAACTATTGCAGGATGAAAGGTTTCTAATGAAGCTACAGAATTGCATATCACTGGGACCTTGACTTCTTCCCTGCTTGGATCTAGATAAAGAGATTCTTGCCAATTGAACTGCTGACATATTATGTAGAGATCAGGAGTGGCCACCACAAGTGGTACTGAATTCTTGGAAATGTGGTGATTTTTGTTAGAAATGATTTTAGCTTCGACAGTGCAAGCTTATCATATCCATCTGCATTTGTGTTCTATTAATCATGGGCTTTTGTATTAAGCATGGGCTTCAGTTTGCTGTCTTTTTGTCACTTCTTCAAATACCAGTTTTCTACACCTGCTGGCTTGTTCCTTCTGACTTCAAATGGTATCTCTTGGGCACATAACTTCATCTTATTGTGAACAGCGCAAAGAACATGTTTTGGTCTGTCTTGATTTGATGGAGTTATTGCTGTGGAAGGACTGGGAGGTTTTGTGGTTTAAGGTGAAAGAAGTTCAGCAGCCTTGGCAAGTAAGTGTGCCAGTTTACAAGGTGAATCTACAGAAACCCCCGTGCTTCAGCTGCAATGTACAATCTCTGAGGCTGCTGCTGTCGGGGTGCCTTTGTTCTGTTGGTTTGGGAACCCATATTCTACACAGCATCATTTGTCAGAACTCCATTTCACTTGTACAGTCCCTCTGTTTTCCCACTTCTGAATGATGGTTTTCTCTGTGCCTTTAACATGGGGAATTCTGGGTGATAAAAATAATACATATTCCATAATGTTTTACGTTTCCTCTTGGAGTTTTTTCTAGTTTTCAAATAATTACCTTTTGTTTCTAGCTGGGGGCAAAATGCATTTGCAGTTTCAGTGGTTTTTTTTCCCAATTTCTAATCTTACTTGGGCACTAGATAAGGGAGAAAAATGCCCTAGTTTCATGGAAAAGATTCTGTGTTATTCCATGCCTTGAAATGAATTAAAATACGGTTCTATTGCTCTCTGTTTCATTTCTTCACTTCATTTGGTAGAGTTTAGAAATCTCTTGCCATGAACTAGGTAGTGCAGAGTGCCTGCCTTGCTGTGTTGAACTCCTGGGTGAGCATGCCAGGCTTAGTTTAGAGATTTGCTTTTAAACATCCCTTATTCCTTGTAAAATCTATCATTTGGTTTGTTTGTAGTTGTGTTAGAAGATAAAGAGGAGGGGGTGCACCCTGGAAAATTTGTCATCTGAACTGAATTTGTACCCTTTAGGCCATCAGTGACTGCTCCTTAGCTTTCTCAAGGCATGAAGGACACTGGGAGTTCCTCCCAGACTCTTCTTTTGGGACAGCAGTCCTTTCTCTTTGGCTCCATGAGATGCTCTGCACAGGAGTGCTTGAGCTCTGAAGGGCAGGGGCATTCCATGAGGGTGAATAATAAAGAACTCCTGTAGCCTGAACTGTTTCCAACTTAACCCAGCAGAAGGAATTGTTTCCCAATTCTGAGTCTAATGGTGCTGCTGACAAATTGTGCAGTTTCAGAGCAGCAGTGCAAGATGTGCAAGGGGCTTGTGTGGAGGGAGAGCAGCAGCTTGTAACACTGGACCTTTGTCCCGTGGGCAGCTGTGCGGTTTTAAGCGGGAATGTTCCGGAGGGGTGTGGAATTGAAGAAATGTTTGGAAGATTTGTAGGTTTGTTGCTGTAGGTGTGAAGGGTGGGGACAAGTCTTGTCCAGTGACGGAGCAATGATTAGGTAAGGTACTGGGAGAGCATCTGAGGATGGTGTTGCTGTTGCATGTGATTTTTCTGGAGGCCATCTGATGCACACAAGATTTGTTATGACTACCAGGATTGCAACTAAACAGAATGCAGTCATTTTTCTTGTAATTTAGTGCAGCATCTTTTGATCCGTGATGAGCTGAAGGCTCAGTGCACAAGGCTGAAAGGAAATGGCACGCTCTCAAGAGATTTTGGTCTTTGCGGCTTCATGAAGGTGGATAGGACATAATTCCTTCGCTCATTGGAGCTGCAGAGTTTAGTTTGATCTCCTCTGTTTCTAAGCAGTGCTAAAAGGTGTTCCTTCCCTCAATTTTGATGGCAGCAGAGAGTCAGCTAATGAATGTGGATCTAGGTAAGGTTTGTGGAACAAAATCAAACACAATTGTCTGAAAAGCTGTTAGACATGCCTACAGTCAGTGTCAACAGAGAAGGAAGAGGTTAAAATTCCATCTTAATTTTAGAGCTCTTCCTCTCTTCTGCCTGCTTTTCCCATAGTGCATATGGAACCAGCATAGTTCATTTGATCCCTACCCCTGAGTGCAGCAGCTCACCTGCTTTCTGCTGCCCGCCTTTGCTTTCTTGTCAGATGGAAACACTGAAATAGAAAAGGTGATGTGACTTAATTGACTTCATTCAAATGCCTTGGCAATTGAATTTCTGTCTCTTGGCTGGATACTCAGCATCTCTAAGTGCAGAATCCTCCCTGGCACTGTATATCCTCGCCTTGTCCCTGCCACCAGCACTCAAATATTTTCCTTTCATTGTAAAGTGAGTGAGATTTTACTTGGCTGGAATTCTGCAGTGCTGGGAATGAAGGCTTTTTCCTTCCTCATTTTTTTATAATGAATTTCTTTTTTATTCTATTCACACCTTCTGAGTGAGCCTTTCATAAGGGCTTCTGTATTTCACAGCGGCTACACCTATTTGGGCCTGAAGACTTTGATACAATTGTAATCACTTGGAAATGGAACCTGTTTGATTTGTATGGAAGGCAGCCATTCTCCCTGTTCCAAACTTCCTAAAACTGTTTATCCACGTTGAAAAAAAAAATACCTCTTGGAGATAGTGAAGACAGTGCATGATGGTGATTCCAGGGATGGATAAGAAGGACCATCACCTTCCTCACACCAGCAAACTTGAGACTAATAGTCAGGTCTGCAGTTCTAATTTTAATCCACAGTAATCTACAGACAATCCTTTATTATCTAAAAAAGCTGATACCGTTCAAGTTGGAAGCAAGCTGAAGTTGGAAGAGTTAGGTTTCTTCAAAGCTCTTGTTTCCAGCAGGATTGGAGAGCCTTTACCTTTTGTAACAGGAAGGTTTTAAATTTGTAATGCTGACCTTGCAACTGGAACTTGGTGGCTCCATTGTTGCACTTGCAGCAGCCAGATGACCTCAAAGGAGAAGTGCATTGTTCTAACTTGTGTGGAAGCAGTGGCTTCAAATACCATCAGGAAGTGCTGGACTGGCAGGACATTGGATGGATGCTCTTAGGCCACAGAGCTGGAAATATCAGTTGTAGCCACATGGTAAGTCCATTTATGTAATTCCAAATCTGTTCCTCACACGATCTGTGCTCCTCTATTCCGTATCAGCTTGGTGAGGAGGTAGATGAGACTGTTGGGGGAAAGAAACACTTAAATTTAAAGCAGAGTAACTGTTCCATTATAAATGCTGAAGATAAACCTGTGAGGCTACCAAAGAAATCTTTCTTTGGCTTCCAGTTAATAACTTCAAATGGATAACAAATCTATGCTGTATAATCTGCTTTGAATGGATTTCCTTTGGAACGTGTGCTTCTTCCTGAATGACAGAACTGCAATATTTTCACACTTGCAGTTTCACCCTCAAATGGCCACAGGAAATGCAGCAGCTTCTGTTTTCTGTTGCTTCTGATTGTTAATGCTTCAAGGTGTTGCTCTGTATTTGTCCCCAGCTGTCATGACCTTAGAAAGAGAATGTTCTAAAGATAGGAGTAAAAAAGCCAGAGAGCTCCTCCTTGCAGCAGACACGGGCAGCATTGGATCCTAATAGTTTTTGCAAGGCATCCTGATGGGGAGAGGCAGATGTCAAGAATGGCAACTTCAGCAGGTGTGTGGCTGCTTCGTAGCTTGGGCTGGATTCAGGAAGGGCAGTGTTCCAGAGAGCAAAGTCAAGAGTTTGAATCAAGTAAGTGTGAGGTGCCCAGAAAGGCAGGGCCCACACTGCTCATGTGTGTCGGGGGAAGGTGAGAATCAGGCCCATCTGCTCCTAGAAATGCAGGTTCCATCTTTAGCAGCCAAAGGCTATGCAAATAAATGGCTTCTATGTATTGGAGAGCATAGAGCATGAAGTTAGTGTTTCATGCAGGTGTTTGAAGGCAATGTGGGATTCCAGAGCTTAGTGTTTGAATTGCAACTTGAATTTCCTTCTTTGCTGTTATTTAGACTGCTCTGAAGTAGTCATGAGAAGCAAAAATGAAAGGCAATGTTGTTTGATGGGGACTGTGGTAGGGCTTTCTTGCCAGATTTGAAATGGCTTGAATTGATTAAAATCTCCAGGTGAGGGGAAGATTGTATCCATTCCTCTCTCTTATTAAAGCAAATTTTCCAAGAGGGATGTAAAATTGCAGTTGAGGGTTGGGGTGGTTTTTTCTTTTTTCCCTTCTTTCATGTGCAACCTAACAACTCCAATTTCACAGGCCTATTTAACATTTGATCCCTAAAAGTCAGTCCTTTGCTTTGTATTTTGGGCACTTGTTCATCTTGGGGAATTTGTCATCTTCTCAGGGCATTGAAGGTCAACCAAATGCTGCAGGTTTCATTCTTCCTTTCATATGGTCTATGTCCTGGGGTTTGACTCTTAAGCAGAGCTATTTTTTTATTTTGCAGCCTAGCAGTTGTACGGTGGGGCTGTGTGCAGGTGAATTCACTTGAGAACGATGGGTAAATCAGCTCCTGGGAAGATGTGCACTGCTTGGCCCCGATGCTTCAGCATGCTTGAGGTCAGCTTGGCTGTCTCTGACTGTCTAATAATAATGCAGAATGATAGAATTAAGTATTCATTGTAATTGGTGATCAATAAGATTTGTTTTCAGCTAAATCTGCGTGCTAGTTTCTAAAGCACTCCAGTCTGTTTCATCAATGACCTTTGTGGTTTTAGCTTAAGCTAAAAATCTAGTTTCTGCTGTTGTTATTTTCTGCCCTGTCGCTGTGAGAGGAAGGGATGATGGCTGGAGGTTTGGCAGTCAGCGAGGGCCTGGCCACCACTGCAGTTCTGTACACTCAGCCTTGGAGATGTGATCAGGAATGTGCTGTTAGTTGCCAGTTTTGTATTGCAAAGACTGAGCATGCTGCCATCACTGTGTTTGATGAGTGAGTTTTCATTGGTTTGGTCCAACTCCAAAGCAGCCTTAATTTGAAGGTGGAATTCTTTGTGGATGAGGCTGTGAAGAATATGGTGTTTATACTCCCATCCTACGGGCAGTACGGTAGAACAACTCCTAACTGATTTGGTAATAAAGACCTAGTTTTTCTTCACTAAACCTGCCCTAGCCAAATTCATCAGCTGGTGATAGCTATCTCTGGAGTGGGAGTTCTTTATTGAGTTGATTGACAATTTGATATACTTTGTCAAGCTGTGTTGTTTAGTTTCTGTTGATCCAGAGACACCTGAGGCTCCTTTTGCTTCCTAAGGGATTAAAGTAGCAAGCACTTAGAATGAGATATTGGGAAGATGGGTGCAGGAGACTTTGTAATTTACTATGGAAAAACATAATAATGATGATGAATATTTCAGGTGGAAATGATAGTATTTCACTATATACTATGTGAAATGCTTTTATGTGATTTTTTTTCATTTCTCTTTTATTTTTTAATCCTGGATAAATTAAATGAGGCTTTTGGGGAAAGCATGAGCTGGAATTTCTATTGAGGTTGATAACCTCTGATTCTGCTCTCGTTTGTCTGTCTGCTGGAACTTGTAGCAAACTAGCTATGTCCAAGTTTAATTGTGTAATAATTATTTTTCAGATTGAGCCTTTCTCACTTGGTGCTGATGTATTTGGGGGAGGGAGGGGAATGGAGAGTAAAGAGCTCCTTTCATGAATACAATTTTAATTTCATCTTGCTGATTTGAGCCTTTCCAAGATTCAAGTGAGCATTGGATCAGGTTGGAACTGAGGGGATGACTCATGACTCTGGCATAAAAACTACATTGCATTCCACATATTAGGAGTTTTCTGTTGCCCACAAGAAAGTTCAGGAAAAAAAGACAAAAAGAGAAATGGGTTTCAAATTTCCTGTGCTATTTTCAGTTGACTCCTCTTTCTGGAGATGCCTTAGCAAGTGTAGGACATCTGAAAAACTTGAAACTGCAACTTTCTTGTTGAGGCTCTGATGAACATTGCTTCTGTCATCAAGTTCTTGTGTTCATACTTTGAACTTAGCTGAGTAATGTTGGTATCAGCAGACTCTACTAAAGCCATGCCTTCCTAATTAATAATGCATTCTTAATAAAAAAAAAAAAAATCTATTTCTTCATGTATTTAATTACCTAGTGAGTGTAAGACTGAATGAAGTTAATACCGTGCAGATTTCAAGCAAAACGCTGCTTTTTAATGTGCTTCAGTATAGGCTATGCACAAGTCAATAGACATGATTTTTAAGCTTCAGTTACCTTTCATTACCCTGTGCATATTCAAATTCAGATTGATGAATGCTGAACCAAAAGCAGACATCATAGAGTTAATTGAAGTTCTTTAAATTCAGAGGCAAACTATTTTCATAGCTTTGTTTTGAGGGTGGGTTGCTTTTGATGTCTGGGGTTTTTTTGGCTAAGGCAATGGCAAACATTTATTTATCCTGCTCCCTCCCCATTTTCCACCATCGTTGTTGCCAGTGATGCCTGCAGTGCTCAGTGGTCAATGACCCTCAGCCAGGGTGAGCTGCAGGAGCCTTACAGACGGGCCTGTTCTTTCTCCCAGTGCTAGAACAAGTGCAACAGCACAGTGCCATTTTGCTAAAAGCTAATATTTTTCCCAGCAGCTTCTTCTCCAGGCAGAATGAAATGCTTTCTTCAAGAGCAACCACATCTTTTCTCTGCCTGAAAGGTTGTGTTTGTTTGGGGTTTTTTCTCTTGCCTTAGGTGAGAGATAAAAAAAAAATGAAGAGGAAAGCCCAAGGAAATGCCAAAAGTACCACCTGGTAGTAATTTTGTGTGAGTGTCTCCATTTACACTTCAAACTTGCTCTTGGAGAACTTGGAGCTGCATTTAAAATGTATTTTGGTAGGTGGTCTGCTGCTGACTATCTGCATTTCTTCTTCCATTTCTTTTCTGTGCTTGTTTGGTATTGCTGCTGAATGTCCCCAAAGAGTAAAGTGGTGTGGAAGAGTTGAGGAAGCAGCTTTTGAAATTCTAAAGCTGATGTGTAGGTTTTGTTCCTCTTGGATTTTTAAAAGCAGGTATGTCATCCAAGTTAACTTTCTTCAGCAAGTAACAAGATTGTCGTCCTTCCACTGATGCTCTGTATTTTAACAGAGGTATTTGATGGTGCTGGAAAGGAGCAAGATGCAGAATGAGTTTGAGAGAAGTGATTTAAAGTGGGAGCACAGATGGTTGATTCCTAAAAATCAAAAAACGGATGTTTTGTTTTGTAGGAAAATGAAATCTAATCCTATTTGAGGGTCAACAGGATAAATACAAAGAACTAAATACAGATGTAGATACATATATACATATATGCGTATATATATATATATGTATAACCCCGCCCCCCGAAATCTATGAAGCAGGACTGATTGGTGCCATAGCCCAGGCAGCCTGTGGATCTAATTGCCTGCCTGTATTCAGCCCTTGCCTGGATGCCAGGGGAGACGTCTCTGGATTTGTCTCCAGACAGCTTTCCAGGGATGA
Source organism: Cyanistes caeruleus (assembly GCF_971803275.1). NCBI lineage: Eukaryota > Metazoa > Chordata > Aves > Passeriformes > Paridae > Cyanistes > Cyanistes caeruleus. The sequence goes on from NC_141705.1 coordinate 68,313,654, forward strand.
TCCTGCTCCTTTCCTGGTGCCCCAGAGTGCTGCAAGCCCCCCGTCCTGGGGCCATGGTGATGCCTGCCGGGGCCTTTAGGGTCCCCCCTAAAGGGCAGACAGGGTTTGACTGCAAGCTTCCTTGGAAGGTGGAGGCAGGTGAATATTGGCCACCTTCTTCTTTCCCGCTGCCCTCCGTGCTCTTGCAAAGCCTGCTGGGGCACTGGGGCTCTCCATTGCAGGCAGTCTGGAGCTGCCATGCAAAGCCATCTCTCAAGGAGTCCCCAGGTCTCAGGTGCAACCTCAAGAAAATGACACAGCAACGTGTAGAAAACGTGAACTTTATTCACTTGACTACTTCTAAAATCTACAATCCAACGTTACTAGAAGACTATGGGGTAAGAATCTTAAGGCTAAGAAACTTCAATGCTTCAACTGTTTAGAACTGAACACTAAGGGAAAGGTCAACTTCTTGGGGGAAACGTGGTGGGGAATCGAACAACAACAGGGGTGTGGCTAACTTGTAAGGTGGGGAACGTCGCAGTGCCTGGGCTGGGCACTGGTCACCCGTTCCCCGTAAGGTTCTGTAGCTGGAGCGCGACGCTGGAGGTCAGAGCTGTGGGGAGGTGCGGAGTCTCCTGTCACTGCCCTCTTTTGCCGCCATCTTGGTGGTTGGTTGAGGGCTGTCGCGAAGGAGCAGCCGCATCAGGTCGCGGTTGTCCATCAGCAGCTGCATCAGCTCCGTGGGACAGCCCTGTCTTCGATGGCGGCGGGGCCCCGCACGGCCCGAAGGGCTCTGGAGATTCCGCTGCAAGGCAAAGCACAGGGATCCCCATGGAAGAGGCAGAGGGGCAGAGCGGGGCCGGCACCTGTGGGGCTGCCTTTGGCCTGGGAGACAGAGACTCGGGCCCAGTTGGGCTGGGCTGGCCCGGGGAAGAGGCTGCAGCAGGCAGAGCTCTGCCGCCTCTGCTTGGTGCTGTCCATGGAGCTCAGCCCCTGGGCCGCATTCCCCAGCCAGGAGCTCAGGCCCCTTCTGCCGCAGGGCATTGGCCAAAGGGTGCCCAAGAGGCCCTCAAGGTCTGCCCCATCCCGCCTGCCTGACCCCCCACCCCCCTCCTCACCTCTCGCCAGCGTCTCTGAATTCTTTTTCCGAGCGACCATCCCATGGCCATTCCTATGATGAGCAGGTCGATGAGCAGGAATGTCCTGGCCGCCCACCGGATGCGCTCAGGGTCCGACTCGTCCAGATGACAATCCTCCAGAAGCAGAGGAGAGGCATCCGTGCTGCGCTCAGGTTTGCTCACAGGGTCGAGGGGATGAGCCAAGAGCAGCAGCACGTAAAGCTGCAGCAGCGCGGAGGAGCCGTGAGCAGCCATAGTGCTCTGCCAGCAGCACCGAGGCTCTGGGCGTCTCTCTGCGAGCAGCTGTGCCTGGGCACTGGGGCGCAGCAACAGCTGGGGACAGTTGCCAGCCAGCGTGCCGTCCCCAGAGGCTGTGATGTCACAGAAGCACAGAACGCCCTGGCTGCAGAGAGCCCTGAGAGAATGTTGAGTCCAAGCTGGGAGCCATGGCGGCAAGCATGGCCAGCAGAGCGGGGCCCGAGCGCTGCGGCCTGGCTTGCCTTGCACCCGTGCCACAATGATGACTCCAGCAGCCCCTGTCAGGCCATTGCAGTATCTGATGGCCCACGCTGGGCACAAGTTCTTCCCAATGGCCAGCGTAAACCTCCCTTGGCCCAGCTTCCAAGCCTTGTTGGCATCTGCTCTCTCTTGTCCTTGCCCACTTGGCTGGCGCTGCCGTGTTGCTCGCTGGCCTGTCTGTGGGAGAAGAGGCTGTGCCAATGAGTGCTGCTCAACTTGGAGGCCATTCAAAGGAGGGTTTGATTGTGCCTGCTGTGGGAAGAAGGAATATGCGTGCACATGGCCACTTCCCATAGGTTTTACCCCAGATTTTCATGAGCAGCTGTCCTAGTGAAAGTCAAGTCTGTTTTAGTGAGTATTTGAGGGCTTCCAGAGCACAGTGCCATCTCAGGGGAATTCTGCTGGTTGAGTTCTACTGAGGCTTTTGAGATGAGTTGCAAATCCTGAAAATGTTCTCCTTGCCCAGGTAGTAATTTCACAGTTTAGACTCTGGGGATATTGATTGCTCAGTGTTGAGGACCTCATGTAACTTTCAGCCCCAGAAACTTTCAACCTCCAGTGATTGTCCTTGAGACAAAACCATTTGAAATCTTTTTTTCTGTGGACAGGAATTGCTTCGGTGTTACTTCACATCATCCATTAAAAATTTGATGCCTGGAACAAATCCCGAGTGCTGTGTGATTTCCTTGGTCGTGTTCCTTGGAATGGCTTCCCCCTCATTTTGTGAAGCTGGCCCCAGAAAGGTCATAGATGGGTGAGAAGTTCTGAAAGGCCAAGTGGTGCAGATCTTTGCCTCCTGTTTCGAGGTCTGCGGTGAGCTGTGAGTCCAAGAGCTGATCTGACGTGATGGTGAAAACACAGTTGTCGTGGTTTTAAAGCAGTAACTGAAAAAATACTAGAAAACTTACTTATTTCTTGCTGTGAGATATGGATTAGAGCAAGAGCAAAACAGGCTTAAAACTTAAAAGGAATAAAGAAAGTTTATTCACAAAACTACAAGAATAAGAACACCAGAATAAACTTTCAGAAAACCCTTTTATCCTGCACTACCCAGCATTCCCTTGTTCACATGACAAGATAGAAACAAAAGACTTTGGAACTTTGGTGTTTAAAACAGTCCCAATTCTTGCTAGAGTCTCTTTATCAGTGTTTGTATAGAAACAGAAATCTTCTTCTGCTAATCTATGGAGTTTCTCACAAGAAAAATATTTCTGTTATAGTTTTCTATTTGTTTGATGCCAGCTGCCCGGAAATCTGCCATGAGTTCACTCCTCCCATTTCACATCACTCTGAGGTGTGTATGGGCCATGAGTCCTCTTCATCTGTCTCTGTGAGCTTCGCAGGAAAACAGTTTTCTCATTGCCCTCAAGGCCTCAAATCTTCACTCCACTCTGTTCCAGCGCCTCACTGTATCACAATTACTCTACTTTTTACTCAAAATCCACACTTTGAACACTCCATGCTTCCCAATATACTCTGTCATGAATTAAAGGAGTTTTTTTCAGAACATGGTTGTCCATCTCCATAGCTTTAAGAGAAAAATATTTCAGCTTATAAAGCATCTCCTTATTCTCTCTTCCCTATCTAAAACTTAAGCCTTGTTTTTGTCCTATATTTTTCTAATACTAAAAAAAAAAAAATCTGTGTTTTTCTAAAAGTGAAAAAAAAAAATAAAAAAAATAAAGTAAAGAGTAGAAACAGAATAATATTTCTGAGAGGCAGGACATTTTTTAGTTTGTGTTGTCCGATGGAACAACAGTCACTTGAAGAAATTCCATATAGTAGAACATGCCACATTTGTCAATTTTAACCTGAAATTTATTAACAGGAATGTCTGTACTACGAACATGTGTTAAGTATAGGAATATATTGCATGTTTTCCTACTTGTAAGAAGTAAATTTCTGTCTTTACAAGCTAACACCATTAATTTCAGCTCTTAGTTATTCCCATTGCATATTCTTTTAAACAGACTTAATCAGACAAATTTTGTGTTATTTAGCAAGTAATGCTTGGTTATTACTACAAGTTCTTGAAGTCATAACACTTAAAATTGCAGTACATATATATTATTCTTACTATGATGATGTGAGTTGGCTGCTAGTCATTTAACTATATATAAGGTCTTACTATTTCTTAGTGCAATTACTTAAAATAAGTGTCTTGGAAATTGTTTTTATTTTTAGATTTAAAACTGTTCTTACTAAAGTTGATTTGTTAAAGATTGGACAATGTATATTTAATAATTAATGTTCCCCAGTGATATTTATTGTCAGTCAGGATTCACTTTACAGTCAATAAATAACCTAAAAAATCTGAATTTTGTAGCCAGTTTTGTCTAATTCTTAGAGCAATGCTTTGGGAAATTGGAGATATATATATATGAATATAAATATGTATATCTGCTATATACCTTTTTTATGATGGTTTTGTCCTACTACTGCAAATGTTTCTTTTTGTTTGTTTTTTCCTAACATACATAAAATTTTCTTAACCATATTTAAAGCTACCAGCTTGTTATTCTGACAAAACCCTGTGAGAATAAATTATTTTTATTAATACTCTACATGTCAAAACCTTGCAGTCAGTCAAATAACAGAAGGAGTGTTCATTGTCTCTCTCCCCCACTGATGCTGTTCTAGGAGTTGGAGTTAGAAGATTCAGACATCAAGTGAAACAGTGAAAGATGATAAGAAAACACTTGATTCTCACAAGGTATTTCCTACTAAAAGAGATTGTTTTGCAGTTTTGTTTGCTCTTGACACTATTTTGAGTAAATGTGAATTCCTAAGACATGCTCAAGGCAATTAAATATTTATGCTCCCCAAACTCAATTTTTAAGCAACATTTTCTGTTTACAAGAATCAGGTTTGCTTTGGTTTTATCTCTTTTCTTTCAGGTTACAAGACAGATTTTTTTATTATTATTTTCATTGGGGGAAAAAGATATGTATTTATAGTGTTTGTGAAGACTTTGCTCAGCTGAAAAAAGTAATAGGTAACATGAGTATAACATTGTGTTCTTCCATATTTCTATTTTTAAGTCCTATTACATGTGATATTTTCCATTTTGCCTTCTATTAGGCCTGAAATTGGAAACTATTTAAAACCTAACAAACCCCGGAGTTTATCCCTGTTCTTTGAATAGCAACAGAAGTATGGCTGTCATGGTTTGACACATCAATGAAGAACAGCCTCTGCTCTGCAGCAGGTACTCAAGTGGAACTTTTGCAAGTGGGCTCTCATCAGGAGTGAAACACTGGCTGCTGACTCTGCTGCTTTTGGTCACAGACTGCTGCCTTTATGAACCAGGTTTGTCCTTCTGCCTCTTTTGTGTTTTATATAGACTTGATTACAAATGAGGCACTTGTCCTCTTACCTGGGAGTTGCAGCAGGTCAGCAGCAGCAGGAGTTACTGGCTGCTTCCCATCAGCTGACTCCTTTTAGCCAACCCTTCCCATTTCCTGCGCCAATCCGATTTTTCCAAGCAATTAGGAAGAAAACTAAACCATAACTTTTACAAAATCACTTTAGGGAAGATGTTGCTTAATTGTTTGCTTCATTCAAATGAACACTTCTAACATTCACTTCTCTGAGTAAGAATGCCTTTTATGAGAAGCTGCTAAAAATAGGAATTTGAGAGCAGGGATGTTAAAAGTAGGGCCAGAGAGGAGCAAATTTGTCGCAGGGCAAGTTCTGTTTGCACTGAGGGAGTACTATCAATTTTGTCTCTGTCCTGTCTTTCACTGGTCCTGAAACAACAGTGCCTGCTTGAACAAACCTGCTCCTCAGGAGTGATTGGATCTGGTGCTCTGGGTGTTAGCAGCTGCAGTGCTGAACCACAGGCAGACATGAGATCTGACTGGATCACCCTTGCTAACATTTTCATGTAGAACCCATAACTCACTTGATCAGCAACACTTGCTTGAATGCTGCCTTTTGCCTTGGCTCTTCCCACTAAATAGTTCTTGAGCTGGGAAGTGGTCCTGATCTAAGAATCTGCAGTAATCTTTAATTCTGCCTTTATAACTCAGGAAACCACAGTAACCTTCATTTTAGAATGTGAACATTTTTTGGACAAACACTGAATTGTAGCTTCATTGACATGAGCTAAAGTAAGCTCTTTCAGTGGTCCTAGAGTGGTAGCTGTAAAAGGCAATCAGAGTGAAGATCCTGAATAATTTTCTTTTCCAGCCAGGTTTTAATGTATTTCCCCTGCAAATCAATTCATGTATCATAGAGCTCAATTACCTGCCCATAAAATGAGAGTTGTTGCTCAGAACTGTGGAATTAGGGTAACAAGAACTGTAATGATACACTAGATAAACACTGTTGCAATACTCTCTCAGCCCTGTTAGGGTATTTTAAATTTGCAGCAGATCTCAGTAAGGATGAGAAAATGCTGAGCTACATAAAAATGATGGAGACTGGAGGAGAAATTAGCCTTGCAGTGTTCTACAGTCCCAACATTTCCAACCACCACACCTGGTAGTGAAAATGCTGGTTTGTATTTGAAAAAAAGGAACTGCAATCAATCAAATGCACTGCCAAGTATAAATTAATTTCTGTAAGTCAAGTCCCTTAGGAACAATTCCTTAATAAAAGATCTGTTTCAAATCTCCTAAGTCTTCTAAAACCAACCCCAACAAAACACAGAAAACATAGTGTCTTTATTTGACCTGTCCTAGACTTCATTTATTTATTTACAGTCTGAAGGATGAGTCAAGTACCTGCAGTGGTGCCTTTAGCAATGCAAAACAAAATATTTTGAATATTCTTATTTAGCGTTCCAGTTTTAATGAGCTTGGAGCATAGTGAAGGAGATCAGATGTTTGCAGGTTCTGGATGAGGGTAGAAATAATTAAAAAGCATCTTAAAAGTAACATCATATTTTTGTCAGCCATCTCTTCAGGGACTACTTTAAATCCCAGAATGTTCAAGAGCCATCATCACTGTACAAACAGAAGCTCCAACTGAACGAAACCAGAAGAAGTGGATATGGCAAATTCTCTGGTCCAAGTGGTGATATTAATCTGGTGAGGCTCTGGATTCCCATTTCAGACATACTATCACAGCTTAAATATAGGAAAAAATTGGGATTTTACTTTGCTGTGGTCTCTTTTTGTTTTGCAAAATATGTGATAGTTAATATATGAGTAAAATCTTGTATAAAAACAGGTTTGTTTTTTGGTTTTTTTTCTAACAAATAGCCAAATGCATATTACCTGCCTTGCTGGAAAATAATTGAGGTCTTCCTCTAAGAAATTTTTTCTCAGAGTGCCTTTCTTTGTGATTTGTGTTCTTATCTTAGGAAGATACAGGAGTTGCTCATTTTAATGCTGTCCAGCGGACTATTCCATGCTTTCTCAGCTGTTTGGATCTGCAGTTCAGGATTGGACCAAGAAAAATGGTGATGGGATGAAATTATTTTTATTCTTAAATGAGGACAATTCCATTTTTAAACATACACATGTGCTTCCAATGCTTTCAGTAGTCAAGGATGAAATTTTGAACAGACATGAATTCCTCAGTCTTTGTTTCTTTTTCCCTGAAGGATGGAATTTGGACTTTGCCCACCAGTGCAGTCCTTGCTATGGGCAGATGTTTCTTCTGTTCTTCTTACCAGCAGTAGGAGTGGTTGGACACTGAACCTCAAAGAAGAGGGAGCTAACATCCCTTACCTGGATAAGTCCCACAGGTAAGCACCTTGGAGAAGTTCTTCAACCAAAACCAGTTCCTGTAAGGCTTTCCAGCCCTTGACAGGAAATAAGCTGATTCCTGCAGGCTGCAACATGAAGACTTCCAGACTGAAGTGAGCATCCTGCTATAAGGAAGGATTTGGGAGTAGTGAGTCATCATTTGTATGGGAAATTAATCTGTGATTTTTATTTATTGTTTTTTTTCATTTGAAGTAACATCACATCATCATAGAGAGACATTGTCTGTCATTTCTGGTGTGGATACCTGAATAACTCAGCTAGACAGGTAGCATGATAAGGTAATACAATGCAGATATTGAAAGGAATTTTTTGGATGATTTTTTTGTTAGTTCAAGCTGCAGTCCCTGATTTATTCAGGCTTTGAAGTACCATGCAAGCCTTTCCCACAGAAGAAATTCTGTTTTATGTAAATAATGCACTGTGCAGTAAACTAGAAGAAAGCAGGGAGCATAGAGCATGAAGTTAGTGTTTCATGCAGGTGTTTGAAGGCAATGTGGGATTCCAGAGCTTAGTGTTTGAATTGCAACTTGAATTTCCTTCTTTGCTGTTATTTAGACTGCTCTGAAGTAGTCATGAGAAGCAAAAATGAAAGGCAATGTTGTTTGATGGGGACTGTGGTAGGGCTTTCTCGCCAGATTTGAAATGGCTTGAATTGATTAAAATCTCCAGGTGAGGGGAAGATTGTATCCATTCCTCTCTCTTATTAAAGCAAATTTTCCAAGAGGGATGTAAAATTGCAGTTGAGGGTTGGGGTGGTTTTTTCTTTTTTCCCTTCTTTCATGTGCAACCTAACAACTCCAATTTCACAGGCCTATTTAACATTTGATCCCTAAAAGTCAGTCCTTTGCTTTGTATTTTGGGCACTTGTTCATCTTGGGGAATTTGTCATCTTCTCAGGGCATTGAAGGTCAACCAAATGCTGCAGGTTTCATTCTTCCTTTCATATGGTCTATGTCCTGGGGTTTGACTCTTAAGCAGAGCTATTTTTTTATTTTGCAGCCTAGCAGTTGTACGGTGGGGCTGTGTGCAGGTGAATTCACTTGAGAACGATGGGTAAATCAGCTCCTGGGAAGATGTGCACTGCTTGGCCCCGATGCTTCAGCATGCTTGAGGTCAGCTTGGCTGTCTCTGACTGTCTAATAATAATGCAGAATGATAGAATTAAGTATTCATTGTAATTGGTGATCAATAAGATTTGTTTTCAGCTAAATCTGCGTGCTAGTCTCTAAAGCACTCCAGTCTGTTTCATCAATGACCTTTGTGGTTTTAGCTTAAGCTAAAAATCTAGTTTCTGCTGTTGTTATTTTCTGCCCTGTCGCTGTGAGAGGAAGGGATGATGGCTGGAGGTTTGGCAGTCAGCGAGGGCCTGGCCACCACTGCAGTTCTGTACACTCAGCCTTGGAGATGTGATCAGGAATGTGCTGTTAGTTGCCAGTTTTGTATTGCAAAGACTGAGCATGCTGCCATCACTGTGTTTGATGAGTGAGTTTTCATTGGTTTGGTCCAACTCCAAAGCAGCCTTAATTTGAAGGTGGAATTCTTTGTGGATGAGGCTGTGAAGAATATGGTGTTTATACTCCCATCCTACGGGCAGTACGGTAGAACAACTCCTAACTGATTTGGTAATAAAGACCTAGTTTTTCTTCACTAAACCTGCCCTAGCCAAATTCATCAGCTGGTGATAGCTATCTCTGGAGTGGGAGTTCTTTATTGAGTTGATTGACAATTTGATATACTTTGTCAAGTATATCAAACTTATGTCAATATATGTCAAACTTCTGAAAACTCGACCAAATTCCAGAAACGCCCCATAAAATCAGCACAGTTTCCCACAAAATTCAAGAAAAAACACCACAAAATTCCCTAAATCTTCAAAAACACAACCAAATTCTAGAAAAATATCCCACCAAATCTCCACAAATTCCCACAAAATACATGAGAAATCCCTCAAGATCCCTAAATCGCCTCAATATCCCACAAAATCCCACAAAAATCCCACAAAACCTCCACAAGTTTCCACAAAATCTAAGAAAAATTCCTCAAAATTCTTCAAGTCTCCTCAGAATCCCACACAATTCCAGAAAAAACACACAAAATTCCAGAGAAGTCCCACAAAACTCCCTAAATCATTTCAAAACCCTACCAATTCACAGGAATGTCCCACAAAATCTCCACCAATTCCCAGAACATCCCACAAAAATCTCACAAAAATCCCTAAATCTTCTGAAAACTCGACCAAATTCCAGAAACGCCCCATAAAATCAGCACAGTTTCCCACAAAATTCAAGAAAAAACACCACAAAATTCCCTAAATCTTCTCAAAACACAACCAAATTCTAGAAAAATATCCCACCAAATCTCCACAAATTCCCACAAAATACATGAGAAATCCCTCAAGATCCCTAAATCGCCTCAATATCCCACAAAATCCCACAAAAATCACCCAAAACCTCCACAAGTTTCCACAAAATCTAAGAAAAATTCCTCAAAATTCTTCAAGTCTCCTCAGAATCCCACACAATTCCAGAAAAAACACACAAAATTCCAGAGAAGTCCCACAAAACTCCCTAAATCATTTCAAAACCCTACCAATTCACAGGAATGTCCCACAAAATCTCCACCAATTCCCAGAACATCCCACAAAAATCTCACAAAAATCCCTAAATCTTCTGAAAACTCGACCAAATTCCAGAAACGCCCCATAAAATCAGCACAGTTTCCCACAAAATTCAAGAAAAAACACCACAAAATTTCCTAAATCTTCTCAAAACACAACCAAATTCTAGAAAAATATCCCACCAAATCTCCACAAATTCCCACAAAATACATGAAAAATCCCTCAAGATCCCTAAATCGCCTCAATATCCCACAAAATCACACAAAAATCCCACAAAACCTCCACAAGTTTCCACAAAATCTAAGAAAAATTCCTCAAAATTCTTCAAGTCTCCTCAGAATCCCACACAATTCCAGAAAAAACACACAAAATTCCAGAGAAGTCCCACAAAACTCCCTAAATCATTTCAAAACCCTACCAATTCACAGGAATGTCCCACAAAATCTCCACCAATTCCCAGAACATCCCACAAAAATCTCACAAAAATCCCTAAATCTTCTGAAAACTCGACCAAATTCCAGAAACGCCCCATAAAATCAGCACAGTTTCCCACAAAATTCAAGAAAAAACACCACAAAATTCCCTAAATCTTTTCAAAATACCACAAAATTCTTGAAAAGCCCCACCAAATTCCAGAAACATCCCACAAAATGTCCTCAATACCCAACAAAATCCAAGAAAAATCACACCAAATTCCCTAAATCTTCTCAAAACACGGCCAAAATCCACAAAAATCCCATCAAATCTCCACAAATTCCCACAGAATACATGAAAAATCCCTGATAATTTCTCAGTTCTCTACAGAATCTCACCAAATTCCAGAAAAGTCCCTCAAAGTTCCACAAACATCCCACAAAATCTCCTCAATATCCAACAAAATTCAAGAAAAATCACACAAAATTCCCTAAATCTTCTCAAAACACGACCAAATTCTAGAAAAATATCCCACCAAATCTCCACAAAATCCCACAAAATACACAAAAAATCCCTCAAGATCCCGAAATCGCCTCAATATCCCACAAAATCACACAAAAATCCCACAAAACCTCCACAAGTTTCCACAAAATCTAAGAAAAATTCCTCAAAATTCTTCAAGTCTCCTCAGAATCCCACACAATTCCAGAAAAAACACACAAAATTCCAGAGAAGTCCCACAAAACTCCCTAAATCATTTCAAAACCCTACCAATTCACAGGAATGTCCCACAAAATCTCCACCAATTCCCAGAACATCCCACAAAAATCTCACAAAAATCCCTAAATCTTCTGAAAACTCGACCAAATTCCAGAAACGCCCCATAAAATCAGCACAGTTTCCCACAAAATTCAAGAAAAAACACCACAAAATTCCCTAAATCTTCTCAAAACACAACCAAATTCTAGAAAAATATCCCACCAAATCTCCACAAAATCCCACAAAATACATGAGAAATCCCTCAAGATCCCTAAATCGCCTCAATATCCCACAAAATCACACAAAAATCCCACAAAACCTCCACAAGTTTCCACAAAATCTAAGAAAAATTCCTCAAAATTCTTCAAGTCTCCTCAGAATCCCACACAATTCCAGAAAAAACACACAAAATTCCAGAGAAGTCCCACAAAACTCCCTAAATCATTTCAAAACCCTACCAATTCACAGGAATGTCCCACAAAATCTCCACCAATTCCCAGAACATCCCACAAAAATCCCACAAAAATCCCTAAATCTTCTGAAAACTCAACCAAATTCCAGAAATGCCCCATAAAATCAGCACAGTTTCCCACAAAATTCAAGAAAAAACACCACACAATTCCCTAAATCTTTTCAAAATACCACAAAATTCTTGAAAAGCCCCACCAAATTCCAGAAACATCCCACAAAATTTCCTCAATACCCAACAAAATCCCAGAAAAATCACACAAAATTCCCTAAATCTTCTCAAAACACGGCCAAAATCCACAAAAATCCCACCGAATCTCCACAAATTCCCACAGAATACATGAAAAATCCCTGATAATTTCTCAGTTCTCTACAGAATCTCACCAAATTCCAGAAAAGTCCCTCAAAGTTCCACAAACATCCCACAAAATCTCCTCAATATCCAACAAAATCCCAGAAAAATCACACAAAATTCCCTAAATCTTCTCAAAACACGACTAAATTCTAGAAAAATGTCCCACCAAATCTCCACAAAATCCCACAAAATACACGAAAAATCCCTCAAGATCCCGAAATCGCCTCAATATCCCACAAAATCCCACAAAAATCACACAAAACCTCCACAAGTTTCCACAAAATCTAAGAAAAATTCCTCAAAATTCTTCAAGTCTCCTCAAAACCACACAAAGTCCTTGAAAAGGCCCACCAAATTCCAGTAAAATCCCACAGATTCTCCACAAATTCCCACAAAATCTAAGAAAAATTCCTCAAAATTCTTCAAGTCTCCTCAGAATCCCACACAATTCCAGAAAAAACACACAAAATTCCAGACAAGTCCCACAAAACTCCCTAAATCATTTCAAAACCCTACCAATTCACAGGAATGTCCCACAAAATCTCCACCAATTCCCAGAACATCCCACAAAAATCTCACAAAAATCCCTAAATCTTCTGAAAACTCGACCAAATTCCAGAAACGCCCCATAAAATCAGCACAGTTTCCCACAAAATTCAAGAAAAAACACCACAAAATTCCCTAAATCTTCTCAAAACACAACCAAATTCTTGAAAAGCCCCACCAAATTCCAGAAACATCCCACAAAATGTCCTCAATACCCAACAAAATCCAAGAAAAATCACACCAAATTCCCTAAATCTTCTCAAAACACGGCCAAAATCCACAAAAATCCCATCAAATCTCCACAAATTCCCACAGAATACATGAAAAATCCCTGATAATTTCTCAGTTCTCTACAGAATCTCACCAAATTCCAGAAAAGTCCCTCAAAGTTCCACAAACATCCCACAAAATCTCCTCAATATCCAACAAAATTCAAGAAAAATCACACAAAATTCCCTAAATCTTCTCAAAACACGACCAAATTCTAGAAAAATATCCCACCAAATCTCCACAAAATCCCACAAAATACATGAGAAATCCCTCAAGATCCCGAAATCGCCTCAATATCCCACAAAATCACACAAAAATCCCACAAAACCTCCACAAGTTTCCACAAAATCTAAGAAAAATTCCTCAAAATTCTTCAAGTCTCCTCAGAATCCCACACAATTCCAGAAAAAACACACAAAATTCCAGAGAAGTCCCACAAAACTCCCTAAATCATTTCAAAACCCTACCAATTCACAGGAATGTCCCACAAAATCTCCACCAATTCCCAGAACATCCCACAAAAATCTCACAAAAATCCCTAAATCTTCTGAAAACTCGACCAAATTCCAGAAACGCCCCATAAAATCAGCACAGTTTCCCACAAAATTCAAGAAAAAACACCACAAAATTCCCTAAATCTTCTCAAAACACAACCAAATTCTAGAAAAATATCCCACCAAATCTCCACAAATTCCCACAAAATACATGAGAAATCCCTCAAGATCCCTAAATCGCCTCAATATCCCACAAAATCACACAAAAATCCCACAAAACCTCCACAAGTTTCCACAAAATCTAAGAAAAATTCCTCAAAATTCTTCAAGTCTCCTCAGAATCCCACACAATTCCAGAAAAAACACACAAAATTCCAGAGAAGTCCCACAAAACTCCCTAAATCATTTCAAAACCCTACCAATTCACAGGAATGTCCCACAAAATCTCCACCAATTCCCAGAACATCCCACAAAAATCCCACAAAAATCCCTAAATCTTCTGAAAACTCAACCAAATTCCAGAAATGCCCCATAAAATCAGCACAGTTTCCCACAAAATTCAAGAAAAAACACCACACAATTCCCTAAATCTTTTCAAAATACCACAAAATTCTTGAAAAGCCCCACCAAATTCCAGAAACATCCCACAAAATTTCCTCAATACCCAACAAAATCCCAGAAAAATCACACAAAATTCCCTAAATCTTCTCAAAACACGGCCAAAATCCACAAAAATCCCACCGAATCTCCACAAATTCCCACAGAATACATGAAAAATCCCTGATAATTTCTCAGTTCTCTACAGAATCTCACCAAATTCCAGAAAAGTCCCTCAAAGTTCCACAAACATCCCACAAAATCTCCTCAATATCCAACAAAATCCCAGAAAAATCACACAAAATTCCCTAAATCTTCTCAAAACACAACCAAATTCTAGAAAAATGTCCCACCAAATCTCCACAAAATCCCACAAAATACACGAAAAATCCCTCAAGATCCCGAAATCGCCTCAATATCCCACAAAATCCCACAAAAATCACACAAAACCTCCACAAGTTTCCACAAAATCTAAGAAAAATTCCTCAAAATTCTTCAAGTCTCCTCAAAACCACACAAAGTCCTTGAAAAGGCCCACCAAATTCCAGTAAAATCCCACAGATTCTCCACAAATTCCCACAAAATCTAAGAAAAATTCCTCAAAATTCTTCAAGTCTCCTCAGAATCCCACACAATTCCAGAAAAAACACACAAAATTCCAGACAAGTCCCACAAAACTCCCTAAATCATTTCAAAACCCTACCAATTCACAGGAATGTCACACAAAATCTCCACCAATTCCCAGAACATCCCACAAAAATCTCACAAAAATCCCTAAATCTTCTGAAAACTCGACCAAATTCCAGAAACGCCCCATAAAATCAGCACAGTTTCCCACAAAATTCAAGAAAAAACACCACAAAATTCCCTAAATCTTCTCAAAACACAACCAAATTCTAGAAAAATATCCCACCAAATCTCCACAAATTCCCACAAAATACATGAGAAATCCCTCAAGATCCCTAAATCGCCTCAATATCCCACAAAATCACACAAAAATCCCACAAAACCTCCACAAGTTTCCACAAAATCTAAGAAAAATTCCTCAAAATTCTTCAAGTCTCCTCAGAATCCCACACAATTCCAGAAAAAACACACAAAATTCCAGAGAAGTCCCACAAAACTCCCTAAATCATTTCAAAACCCTACCAATTCACAGGAATGTCCCACAAAATCTCCACCAATTCCCAGAACATCCCACAAAAATCCCACAAAAATCCCTAAATCTTCTGAAAACTCAACCAAATTCCAGAAATGCCCCATAAAATCAGCACAGTTTCCCACAAAATTCAAGAAAAAACACCACACAATTCCCTAAATCTTTTCAAAATACCACAAAATTCTTGAAAAGCCCCACCAAATTCCAGAAACATCCCACAAAATTTCCTCAATACCCAACAAAATCCCAGAAAAATCACACAAAATTCCCTAAATCTTCTCAAAACACGGCCAAAATCCACAAAAATCCCACCGAATCTCCACAAATTCCCACAGAATACATGAAAAATCCCTGATAATTTCTCAGTTCTCTACAGAATCTCACCAAATTCCAGAAAAGTCCCTCAAAGTTCCACAAACATCCCACAAAATCTCCTCAATATCCAACAAAATCCCAGAAAAATCACACAAAATTCCCTAAATCTTCTCAAAACACAACCAAATTCTAGAAAAATGTCCCACCAAATCTCCACAAAATCCCACAAAATACACAAAAAATCCCTCAAGATCCCGAAATCGCCTCAATATCCCACAAAATCCCACAAAAATCACACAAAACCTCCACAAGTTTCCACAAAATCTAAGAAAAATTCCTCAAAATTCTTCAAGTCTCCTCAAAACCACACAAAGTCCTTGAAAAGGCCCACCAAATTCCAGTAAAATCCCACAGATTCTCCACAAATTCCCACAAAATCTAAGAAAAATTCCTCAAAATTCTTCAAGTCTCCTCAGAATCCCACACAATTCCAGAAAAAACACACAAAATTCCAGACAAGTCCCACAAAACTCCCTAAATCATTTCAAAACCCTACCAATTCACAGGAATGTCACACAAAATCTCCACCAATTCCCAGAACATCCCACAAAAATCTCACAAAAATCCCTAAATCTTCTGAAAACTCGACCAAATTCCAGAAACGCCCCATAAAATCAGCACAGTTTCCCACAAAATTCAAGAAAAAACACCACAAAATTCCCTAAATCTTCTCAAAACACAACCAAATTCTGGAAAAATATCCCACCAAATCTCCACAAATTCCCACAAAATACATGAAAAATCCCTCAAGATCCCTAAATCGCCTCAATATCCCACAAAATCCCACAAAAATCCCACAAAACCTCCACAAGTTTCCACAAAATCTAAGAAAAATTCCTCAAAATTCTTCAAGTCTCCTCAGAATCCCACACAATTCCAGAAAAAACACACAAAATTCCAGAGAAGTCCCACAAAACTCCCTAAATCATTTCAAAACCCTACCAATTCACAGGAATGTCCCACAAAATCTCCACCAATTCCCAGAACATCCCACAAAAATCCCACAAAAATCCCTAAATCTTCTGAAAACTCAACCAAATTCCAGAAATGCCCCATAAAATCAGCACAGTTTCCCACAAAATTCAAGAAAAAACACCACACAATTCCCTAAATCTTTTCAAAATACCACAAAATTCTTGAAAAGCCCCACCAAATTCCAGAAACATCCCACAAAATGTCCTCAATACCCAACAAAATCCAAGAAAAATCACACCAAATTCCCTAAATCTTCTCAAAACACGGCCAAAATCCACAAAAATCCCACCGAATCTCCACAAATTCCCACAGAATACATGAAAAATCCCTGATAATTTCTCAGTTCTCTACAGAATCTCACCAAATTCCAGAAAAGTCCCTCAAAGTTCCACAAACATCCCACAAAATCTCCTCAATATCCAACAAAATCCCAGAAAAATCACACAAAATTCCCTAAATCTTCTCAAAACACAACCAAATTCTAGAAAAATGTCCCACCAAATCTCCACAAAATCCCACAAAATACACAAAAAATCCCTCAAGATCCCGAAATCGCCTCAATATCCCACAAAATCCCACAAAAATCACACAAAACCTCCACAAGTTTCCACAAAATCTAAGAAAAATTCCTCAAAATTCTTCAAGTCTCCTCAAAACCACACAAAGTCCTTGAAAAGGCCCACCAAATTCCAGTAAAATCCCACAGATTCTCCACAAATTCCCACAAAATCTAAGAAAAATTCCTCAAAATTCTTCAAGTCTCCTCAGAATCCCACACAATTCCAGAAAAAACACACAAAATTCCAGACAAGTCCCACAAAACTCCCTAAATCATTTCAAAACCCTACCAATTCACAGGAATGTCCCACAAAATCTCCACCAATTCCCAGAACATCCCACAAAAATCTCACAAAAATCCCTAAATCTTCTGAAAACTCGACCAAATTCCAGAAACGCCCCATAAAATCAGCACAGTTTCCCACAAAATTCAAGAAAAAACACCACAAAATTCCCTAAATCTTCTCAAAACACAACCAAATTCTAGAAAAATATCCCACCAAATCTCCACAAATTCCCACAAAATACATGAAAAATCCCTCAAGATCCCTAAATTGCCTCAATATCCCACAAAATCACACAAAAATCCCACAAAACCTCCACAAGTTTCCACAAAATCTAAGAAAAATTCCTCAAAATTCTTCAAGTCTCCTCAGAATCCCACACAATTCCAGAAAAAACACACAAAATTCCAGAGAAGTCCCACAAAACTCCCTAAATCATTTCAAAACCCTACCAATTCACAGGAATGTCCCACAAAATCTCCACCAATTCCCAGAACATCCCACAAAAATCCCACAAAAATCCCTAAATCTTCTGAAAACTCGACCAAATTCCAGAAATGCCCCATAAAATCAGCATAGTTTCCCACAAAATTCAAGAAAAAACACCACAAAATGGGAAAGAACGACACGGACTCTCAAGGGAGTCACAACAGGAGAATCTTCTCTACTTTATTACTCTAGGCTTGTCTAATAGACAGATACGTGGAAAGTACAGAAAGGAAACTCTTATTGCTTAGTAAAGTGCTACATCACCATCATTGGTCAGCGGGGCTCACCACCCCCCTGACTTTCTCCTGCAAGGAAAACAAGAGGACAGACAAACAGCACCTGGCAGTTGTTTTCTGTCTGTGAGGATTGTTTTGAAATCCTCCTATGAATTCCCAGGCTAGCTTCTCGGGCAGGACTGATAGGCCATGGGGCCTGCAGTTTCTGCAGCTCTCTGCAGCCTGCTCCAAAGCTAGCATCCATACTCTCCACTACATAAGAAATAGAAAATTGACTACAAATCACGTGTTCACTACTTGTTGCTTGTTCACTACTCAGACATCAGAATTACTACCACAATACTAGAAGAACAATCCAAGAAACATATTCCAGGGATGCATTTTAATTCATTTGCTGCTGCCAGCCGTGCTGTGCTTTGCTTCTATCCATCCACCCTGCTGCAAAAAGGTTCAATTGTGTTTTCACCATCACTTCAAATCAGCTCTTTGACTCACAGCTCACCACAGACCTCGAAACAGGAGGCAAAGATCTGCACCACTTGGCCTTTCAGAACTTCTCACCCATCTATGACCTTTCTGGGGCCAGCTTCAGAAAATGGGGGGGAAGCCATTCCAAGGAACACGACCAAGGAAATCACACAGCACTCGGGACTTGTTCCAGGCATCAAATTTTTAATGGATGATGTGAAGTAACACCGAAGCAATTCCTGTCCACAGAAAAAAAGATTTCAAATGGTTTTGTCTCAAGGACAATCACTGGAGGTTGAAAATTTCTGGGGCTGAAAGTTACATGAGGTCCTCAACACTGAGCAGTCAATATCCCCACAGTCTAAACTGTGAAATTACTACCTGGGCAAGGAGAACATTTTCAGGATTTGCAACTCCTCTCAAAGCCTCAGTAGAACTCAACCAGCAGAATTCCCCTGAGATGGCACTGTGCTCTGGAAGCCCTCAAATACTCACTAAAACAGACTTGACTTTCACTAGGACAGCTGCTCATGAAAATCTGGGGTAAAACCTATGGGAAGTGGCCATGTGCACGCATATTCCTTCTTCCCACAGCAGGCACAATCAAATCCTCCTTTGAATGGCCTCCAAGTTGAGCAGCACTCATTGGCACAGCCTCTTCTCCCACAGACAGGCCAGCGAGCAACACGGCAGCGCCAGCCAGGTGGGCAAGGACAAGAGAGAGCAGATGCCAACAAGGCTTGGAAGCTGGGCCAAGGGAGGTTTACGCTGGCCATTGGGAAGAACTTGTGCCCAGCGTGGGCCATCAGATACTGCAATGGCCTGACAGGGGCTGCTGGAGTCATCATTGTGGCACGGGTGCAAGGCAAGCCAGGCCGCAGCGCTCGGGCCCCGCTCTGCTGGCCATGCTTGCCGCCATGGCTCCCAGCTTGGACTCAACATTCTCTCAGGGCTCTCTGCAGCCAGGGCGTTCTGTGCTTCTGTGACATCACAGCCTCTGGGGACGGCACGCTGGCTGGCAACTGTCCCCAGCTGTTGCTGCGCCCCAGTGCCCAGGCACAGCTGCTCGCAGAGAGACGCCCAGAGCCTCGGTGCTGCTGGCAGAGCGCTATGGCTGCTCACGGCTCCTCCGCGCTGCTGCAGCTTTACGTGCTGCTGCTCTTGGCCCATCCCCTCGACCCTGTGAGCAAACCCGAGAGGAGCACGGGTGCCTCTCCTCTGGTTCCGGAGGATTTCGACCTGGAGGAGAAGGACTCTGCGCTCCTCTGGTGGGCGTCCAGGACACTCCTGCTCATTGACGTGCTCCTCATAGGAATGGCCATGGGATGGGCCCTTGGAAGAAGATTTCAGAGACGCTGGGGAGAGGTGAGGCAGGGGGTGGGGGGTCAGGGGCAGGTGGGATGGGGCAGACCTTGAGGGCCTCTTGGGCACCCTTTGGCCAATGCCCTGCGGCAGAAGGGGCCTGAGCTCCTGGCTGGGGAATGTGGCCCAGGGGCTGAGCTCCATGGACAGCACCAAGCAGAGGCGGCAGAGCTCTGCCTGCTGCAGCCTCTTCCCCGGGCCAGCCCAGCCCAACTGGGCCCGAGTCTCTGTCTCCCAGGCCAAAGGCAGCCCCACAGGTGCCGGCCCCGCTCTGCCTCTCTGCCTCTTCCATGGGGATCCCTGTGCTTTGCCTTGCAGCGGAATCTCCAGAGCCCTTCGGGCCGTGCGGGGCCCCGCCGCCATCGAAGACTCGGCTGTCCCACCAAGTTGATGCAGCTGCTCAGGCAAAACTGTGACCTGATGCGGCTGCACCTTCGCTACAGCTCTCAGCCGAGGAGGCCAACCACCAAGACGGCGGCAAAAGAGGGCAGTGACAGGAGACTCCGCACCTCCCCACAGCTCTGACCTCCAGCGTCGCGCTCCAGCTACAGAACCTTACGGGGAACGGGTGACCAGTGCCCAGCCCAGGCACTGCGACATTCCCCACCTTACAAGTTAGCCACACCCCTGTTGTTGTTCGATTCCCCACCACGTTTCCCCCAAGAAGTTGACCTTTCCCTTAGTGTTCAGTTCTAAACAGTTGAAGCATTGAAGTTTCTTAGCCTTAAGATTCTTACCCCATAGTCTTCTAGTAACGTTGGATTGTAGATTTTAGAAGTAGTCAAGTGAATAAAGTTCACGTTTTCTACACGTTGCTGTGTCATTTTCTTGAGGTTGCACCTGAGACCTGGGGACTCCTTGAGAGATGGCTTTGCATGGCAGCTCCAGACTGCCTGCAATGGAGAGCCCCAGTGCCCCAGCAGGCTTTGCAAGAGCACGGAGGGCAGCGGGAAAGAAGAAGGTGGCCAATATTCACCTGCCTCCACCTTCCAAGGAAGCTTGCAGTCAAACCCTGTCTGCCCTTTAGGGGGGACCCTAAAGGCCCCGGCAGGCATCACCATGGCCCCAGGACGGGGGGCTTGCAGCACTCTGGGGCACCAGGAAAGGAGCAGGATCATCCCTGGAAAGCTGTCTGGAGACAAATCCAGAGACGTCTCCCCTGGCATCCAGGCAAGGGCTGAATACAGGCAGGCAATTAGATCCACAGGCTGCCTGGGCTATGGCACCAATCAGTCCTGCTTCATAGATTTCGGGGGGCGGGGTTATACATATATATATATATATATATATATATATATATACACGCATATATGTATATATGTATCTACATCTGTATTTAGTTCTTTGTATTTATCCTGTTGACCCTCAAATAGGATTAGATTTCATTTTCCTACAAAACAAAACATCCGTTTTTTGATTTTTAGGAATCAACCATCTGTGCTCCCACTTTAAATCACTTCTCTCAAACTCATTCTGCATCTTGCTCCTTTCCAGCACCATCAAATACCTCTGTTAAAATACAGAGCATCAGTGGAAGGACGACAATCTTGTTACTTGCTGAAGAAAGTTAACTTGGATGACATACCTGCTTTTAAAAATCCAAGAGGAACAAAACCTACACATCAGCTTTAGAATTTCAAAAGCTGCTTCCTCAACTCTTCCACACCACTTTACTCTTTGGGGACATTCAGCAGCAATACCAAACAAGCACAGAAAAGAAATGGAAGAAGAAATGCAGATAGTCAACAGCTGACCACCTACCAAAATACATTTTAAATGCAGCTCCAAGTTCTCCAAGAGCAAGTTTGAAGTGTAAATGGAGACACTCACACAAAATTACTACCAGGTGGTACTTTTGGCATTTCCTTGGGCTTTCCTCTTCATTTTTTTTTTATCTCTCACCTAAAGCAAGAAAAAAAAACCCAAACAAACACAACCTTTCAGGCAGAGAAAAGATGTGGTTGCTCTTGAAGAAAGCATTTCATTCTGCCTGGAGAAGAAGCTGCTGGGAAAAATATTAGCTTTTAGCAAAATGGCACTGTGCTGTTGCACTTGTTCTAGCACTGGGAGAAAGAACAGGCCCGTCTGTAAGGCTCCTGCAGCTCACCCTGGCTGAGGGTCATTGACCACTGAGCACTGCAGGCATCACTGGCAACAACGATGGTGGAAAATGGGGAGGGAGCAGGATAAATAAATGTTTGCCATTGCCTTAGCCAAAAAAACCCCAGACATCAAAAGCAACCCACCCTCAAAACAAAGCTATGAAAATAGTTTGCCTCTGAATTTAAAGAACTTCAATTAACTCTATGATGTCTGCTTTTGGTTCAGCATTCATCAATCTGAATTTGAATATGCACAGGGTAATGAAAGGTAACTGAAGCTTAAAAATCATGTCTATTGACTTGTGCATAGCCTGTACTGAAGCACATTAAAAAGCAGCGTTTTGCTTGAAATCTGCACGGTATTAACTTCATTCAGTCTTACACTCACTAGGTAATTAAATACATGAAGAAATAGATTTTTTTTTTTTATTAAGAATGCATTATTAATTAGGAAGGCATGGCTTTAGCAGAGTCTGCTGATACCAACATTACTCAGCTAAGTTCAAAGTATGAACACAAGAACTTGATGACAGAAGCAATGTTCATCAGAGCCTCAACAAGAAAGTTGCAGTTCCAAGTTTTTCAGATGTCCTACACTTGCTAAGGCACCTCCAGAAAGAGGAGTCAACTGAAAATAGCACAGGAAATTTGAAACCCATTTCTATATTTTTCTTTTTTTTCCTGAACTTTCTTGTGGGCAACAGAAAACTCCCAATATGTGGAATGCAATGTAGTTTTTATGCCAGAGTCATGAGTCATCCCCTCAGTTCCAACCTGATCCAATGCTCACTTGAATCTTGGAAAGGCTCAAATCAGCAAGATGAAATTAAAATTGTATTCATGAAAGGAGCTCTTTACTCTCCATTCCCCTCCCTCCCCCAGATACATCAGCACCAAGTGAGAAAGGCTCAATTTGAAAGATAATTATTACACAATTAAACTTGGACATAGCTAGTTTGCTACAAGTTCCAGCAGACAGACAAATGAGAGCAGAATCAGAGGTTATCAACCTCAATAGAAATTCCAGCTCATGCTTTCCCCAAAAGCCTCATTTAATTTATCCAGGATTAAAAAATAAAAGAGAAATGAAAAAAAATCACATAAAAGCATTTCACATAGTATATAGTGAAATACTATCATTTCCACCTGAAATATTCATCATCATTATTATGTTTTTCCATAGTAAATTACAAAGTCTCCTGCACCCATCTTCCCAATATCTCATTCTAAGTGCTTGCTACTTTAATCCCTTAGGAAGCAAAAGGAGCCCCAGGTGTCTCTGGATCAACAGAAACTAAACAACACAGCTTGACAAAGTATATTAAATTGTCAATCAACTCAATAAAGAACTCCCACTCCAGAGATAGCTATCACCAGCTGATGAATTTGGCTAGGGCAGGTTTAGTGAAGAAAAACTAGGTCTTTATTACCAAATCAGTTAGGAGTTGTTCTACCGTACTGCCCGTAGGATGGGAGTATAAACACCATATTCTTCACAGCCTCATCCACAAAGAATTCCACCTTCAAATTAAGGCTGCTTTGGAGTTGGACCAAACCAATGAAAACTCACTCATCAAACACAGTGATGGCAGCATGCTCAGTCTTTGCAATACAAAACTGGCAACTAACAGCACATTCCTGATCACATCTCCAAGGCTGAGTGTACAGAACTGCAGTGGTGGCCAGGCCCTCGCTGACTGCCAAACCTCCAGCCATCATCCCTTCCTCTCACAGCGACAGGGCAGAAAATAACAACAGCAGAAACTAGATTTTTAGCTTAAGCTAAAACCACAAAGGTCATTGATGAAACAGACTGGAGTGCTTTAGAAACTAGCACGCAGACTTAGCTGAAAACAAATCTTATTGATCACCAATTACAATGAATACTTAATTCTGTTATTCTGCATTATTATTAGACAGTCAGAGACAGCCAAGCTGACCTCAAGCATGCTGAAGCATCGGGGCCAGGCAGTGCACATCTTCCCAGGAGCTGATTTACCCATCGTTCTCAAGTGAATTCACCTGCACACAGCCCCACCGTACAACTGCTAGGCTGCAAAATAAAAAAATAGCTCTGCTTAAGAGTCAAACCCCAGGACATAGACCATATGAAAGGAAGAATGAAACCTGCAGCATTTGGTTGACCTTCAATGCCCTGAGAAGATGACAAATTCCCCAAGATGAACAAGTGCCCAAAATACAAAGCAAAGGACTGACTTTTAGGGATCAAATGTTAAATAGGCCTGCGAAATTGGAGTTGTTAGGTTGCACATGAAAGAAGGGAAAAAAGAAAAAACCACCCCAACCCTCAACTGCAATTTTACATCCCTCTTGGAAAATTTGCTTTAATAAGAGAGAGGAATGGATACAACCTTCCCCTCACCTGGAGATTTTAATCAATTCAAGCCATTTCAAATCTGGCAAGAAAGCCCTACCACAGTCCCCATCAAACAACATTGCCTTTCATTTTTGCTTCTCATGACTACTTCAGAGCAGTCTAAATAACAGCAAAGAAGGAAATTCAAGTTGCAATTCAAACACTAAGCTCTGGAATCCCACATTGCCTTCAAACAACTGCATGAAACACTAACTTCATGCTCTATGCTCTCCAATACATAGAAGCCATTTATTTGCATAGCCTTTGGCTGCTAAAGATGGAACCTGCATTTCTAGGAGCAGATGGGCCTGATTCTCACCTTCCCCCGACACACATGAGCAGTGTGGGCCCTGCCTTTCTGGGCACCTCACACTTACTTGATTCAAACTCTTGACTTTGCTCTCTGGAACACTGCCCTTCCTGAATCCAGCCCAAGCTACGAAGCAGCCACACACCTGCTGAAGTTGCCATTCTTGACATCTGCCTCTCCCCATCAGGATGCCTTGCAAAAACTATTAGGATCCAATGCTGCCCGTGTCTGCTGCAAGGAGGAGCTCTCTGGCTTTTTTACTCCTATCTTT
Organism: Cyanistes caeruleus; assembly: GCF_971803275.1. Lineage (NCBI taxonomy): Eukaryota > Metazoa > Chordata > Aves > Passeriformes > Paridae > Cyanistes > Cyanistes caeruleus. The sequence continues at coordinate 68,338,476 of NC_141705.1, forward strand.
AGAACATTCTCTTTCTAAGGTCATGACAGCTGGGGACAAATACAGAGCAACACCTTGAAGCATTAACAAACAGAAGCAACAGAAAACAGAAGCTGCTGCATTTCCTGTGGCCATTTGAGGGTGAAACTGCAAGTGTGAAAATATTGCAGTTCTGTCATTCAGGAAGAAGCACACGTTCCAAAGGAAATCCATTCAAAGCAGATTATACAGCATAGATTTGTTATCCATTTGAAGTTATTAACTGGAAGCCAAAGAAAGATTTCTTTGGTAGCCTCACAGGTTTATCTTCAGCATTTATAATGGAACAGTTACTCTGCTTTAAATTTAAGTGTTTCTTTCCCCCAACAGTCTCATCTACCTCCTCACCAAGCTGATACGGAATAGAGGAGCACAGATCGTGTGAGGAACAGATTTGGAATTACATAAATGGACTTACCATGTGGCTACAACTGATATTTCCAGCTCTGTGGCCTAAGAGCATCCATCCATCCATCCATCCATCCATCCATCCATCCATCCATCCATCCATCCATCCAGTGCCAGTCCAGCACTTCCTGATGGTATTTGAAGCCACTGCTTCCACACAAGTTAGAACAATGCACTTCTCCTTTGAGGTCATCTGGCTGCTCCAAGTGCAACAATGGAGCCACCAAGTTCCAGTTGCAAGGTCAGCATTACAAATTTAAAACCTTCCTGTTACAAAAGGTAAAGGCTCTCCAATCCTGCTGGAAACAAGAGCTTTGAAGAAACCTAACTCTTCCAACTTCAGCTTGCTTCCAACTTGAACGGTATCAGCTTTTTTAGATAATAAAGGATTGTCTGTAGATTACTGTGGATTAAAATTAGAACTGCAGACCTGACTATTAGTCTCAAGTTTGCTGGTGTGAGGAAGGTGATGGTCCTTCTTATCCATCCCTGGAATCAGCATCATGCACTGTCTTCACTATCTCCAAGAGGTATTTTTTTTTCAACGTGGATAAACAGTTTTAGGAAGTTTGGAACAGGGAGAATGGCTGCCTTCCATACAAATCAAACAGGTTCCATTTCCAAGTGATTACAATTGTATCAAAGTCTTCAGGCCCAAATAGGTGTAGCCGCTGTGAAATACAGAAGCCCTTATGAAAGGCTCACTCAGAAGGTGTGAATAGAATAAAAAAGAAATTCATTATAAAAAAATGAGGAAGGAAAAAGCCTTCATTCCCAGCACTGCAGAATTCCAGCCAAGTAAAATCTCACTCACTTTACAATGAAAGGAAAATATTTGAGTGGTGGTGGCAGGGACAAGGCGAGGATATACAGTGCCAGGGAGGATTCTGCACTTAGAGATGCTGAGTATCCAGCCAAGAGACAGAAATTCAATTGCCAAGGCATTTGAATGAAGTCAATTAAGTCACATCACCTTTTCTATTTCAGTGTTTCCATCTGACAAGAAAGCAAAGGCGGGCAGCAGAAAGCAGGTGAGCTGCTGCACTCAGGGGTAGGGATCAAATGAACTATGCTGGTTCCATATGCACTATGGGAAAAGCAGGCAGAAGAGAGGAAGAGCTCTAAAATTAAGATGGAATTTTAACCTCTTCCTTCTCTGTTGACACTGACTGTAGGCATGTCTAACAGCTTTTCAGACAATTGTGTTTGATTTTGTTCCACAAACCTTACCTAGATCCACATTCATTAGCTGACTCTCTGCTGCCATCAAAATTGAGGGAAGGAACACCTTTTAGCACTGCTTAGAAACAGAGGAGATCAAACTAAACTCTGCAGCTCCAATGAGCGAAGGAATTATGTCCTATCCACCTTCATGAAGCCGCAAAGACCAAAATCTCTTGAGAGCGTGCCATTTCCTTTCAGCCTTGTGCACTGAGCCTTCAGCTCATCACGGATCAAAAGATGCTGCACTAAATTACAAGAAAAATGACTGCATTCTGTTTAGTTGCAATCCTGGTAGTCATAACAAATCTTGTGTGCATCAGATGGCCTCCAGAAAAATCACATGCAACAGCAACACCATCCTCAGATGCTCTCCCAGTACCTTACCTAATCATTGCTCCGTCACTGGACAAGACTTGTCCCCACCCTTCACACCTACAGCAACAAACCTACAAATCTTCCAAACATTTCTTCAATTCCACACCCCTCCGGAACATTCCCGCTTAAAACCGCACAGCTGCCCACGGGACAAAGGTCCAGTGTTACAAGCTGCTGCTCTCCCTCCACACAAGCCCCTTGCACATCTTGCACTGCTGCTCTGAAACTGCACAATTTGTCAGCAGCACCATTAGACTCAGAATTGGGAAACAATTCCTTCTGCTGGGTTAAGTTGGAAACAGTTCAGGCTACAGGAGTTCTTTATTATTCACCCTCATGGAATGCCCCTGCCCTTCAGAGCTCAAGCACTCCTGTGCAGAGCATCTCATGGAGCCAAAGAGAAAGGACTGCTGTCCCAAAAGAAGAGTCTGGGAGGAACTCCCAGTGTCCTTCATGCCTTGAGAAAGCTAAGGAGCAGTCACTGATGGCCTAAAGGGTACAAATTCAGTTCAGATGACAAATTTTCCAGGGTGATCCCCCTCCTCTTTATCTTCTAACACAACTACAAACAAACCAAATGATAGATTTCACAAGGAATAAGGGATGTTTAAAAGCAAATCTCTAAACTAAGCCTGGCATGCTCACCCAGGAGTTCAACACAGCAAGGCAGGCACTCTGCACGACCTAGTTCATGGCAAGAGATTTCTAAACTCTACCAAATGAAGTGAAGAAATGAAACAGAGAGCAATAGAACCGTATTTTAATTCATTTCAAGGCATGGAATAACACAGAATCTTTTCCATGAAACTAGGGCATTTTTCTCCCTTATCTAGTGCCCAAGTAAGATTAGAAATTGGGAAAAAAACCACTGAAACTGCAAATGCATTTTGCCCCCAGCTAGAAACAAAAGGTAATTATTTGAAAACTAGAAAAAACTCCAAGAGGAAACGTAAAACATTATGGAATATGTATTATTTTTATCACCCAGAATTCCCCATGTTAAAGGCACAGAGAAAACCATCATTCAGAAGTGGGAAAACAGAGGGACTGTACAAGTGAAATGGAGTTCTGACAAATGATGCTGTGTAGAATATGGGTTCCCAAACCAACAGAACAAAGGCACCCCGACAGCAGCAGCCTCAGAGATTGTACATTGCAGCTGAAGCACGGGGGTTTCTGTAGATTCACCTTGTAAACTGGCACACTTACTTGCCAAGGCTGCTGAACTTCTTTCACCTTAAACCACAAAACCTCCCAGTCCTTCCACAGCAATCACTCCATCAAATCAAGACAGACCAAAACATGTTCTTTGCGCTGTTCACAATAAGATGAAGTTATGTGCCCAAGAGATACCATTTGAAGTCAGAACAAGCCAGCAGGTGTAGAAAACTGGTATTTGAAGAAGTGACAAAAAGACAGCAAACTGAAGCCCATGCTTAATACAAAAGCCCATGATTAATAGAACACAAATGCAGATGGATATGATAAGCTTGCACTGTCGAAGCTAAAATCATTTCTAACAAAAATCACCACATTTCCAAGAATTCAGTACCACTTGTGGTGGCCACTCCTGATCTCTACATAATATGTCAGCAGTTCAATTGGCAAGAATCTCTTTATCTAGATCCAAGCAGGGAAGAAGTCAAGGTCCCAGTGATATGCAATTCTGTAGCTTCATTAGAAACCTTTCATCCTGCAATAGTTGAAATCCAAGCGAGAAAAGAACCTGTTTGGACACCAACTATCCTTAGTAGCAACGTTTTGCAGCACGCAATTTGAAAAGGTTAACCTGCCAGGCAATAATACAGACAAGAAAAATGAAAAGGAGGGCAAGGAGAATCATCTGCTGCTGAAACTGCTCTTCTACAAAAACAAAGTGATATGAAGATTCAGCCCGTGAAGAACACATTCCTCAACCAGGAGAGAAAAACACAATTCTTAAAAATCTCCTCTGTCGTTCTGATTGGGAACGGTGGGAAAGAACGACACGGACTCTCAAGGGAGTCACAACAGGAGAATCTTCTCTACTTTATTACTCTAGGCTTGTCTAATAGACAGATACGTGGAAAGTACAGAAAGGAAACTCTTATTGCTTAGTAAAGTGCTACATCACCATCATTGGTCAGCGGGGCTCACCACCCCCCTGACTTTCTCCTGCAAGGAAAACAAGAGGACAGACAAACAGCACCTGGCAGTTGTTTTCTGTCTGTGAGGATTGTTTTGAAATCCTCCTATGAATTCCCAGGCTAGCTTCTCGGGCAGGACTGATAGGCCATGGGGCCTGCAGTTTCTGCAGCTCTCTGCAGCCTGCTCCAAAGCTAGCATCCATACTCTCCACTACATAAGAAATAGAAAATTGACTACAAATCACGTGTTCACTACTTGTTGCTTGTTCACTACTCAGACATCAGAATTACTACCACAATACTAGAAGAACAATCCAAGAAACATATTCCAGGGATGCATTTTAATTCATTTGCTGCTGCCAGCCGTGCTGTGCTTTGCTTCTATCCATCCACCCTGCTGCAAAAAGGTTCAATTGTGTTTTCACCATCACGTCAGATCAGCTCTTGGACTCACAGCTCACCGCAGACCTCCAAACAGGAGGCAAAGATCTGCACCACTTGGCCTTTCAGAACTTCTCACCCATCTATGACCTTTCTGGGGCCAGCTTCACAAAATGAGGGGGAAGCCATTCCAAGGAACACGACCAAGGAAATCACACAGCACTCGGGACTTGTTCCAGGCATCAAATTTTTAATGGATGATGTGAAGTAACACCGAAGCAATTCCTGTCCACAGAAAAAAAGATTTCAAATGGTTTTGTCTCAAGGACAATCACTGGAGGTTGAAAGTTTCTGGGGCTGAAAGTTACATGAGGTCCTCAACACTGAGCAGTCAATATCCCCACAGTCTAAACTGTGAAATTACTACCTGGGCAAGGAGAACATTTTCAGGATTTGCAACTCATCTCAAAGCCTCAGTAGAACTCAACCAGCAGAATTCCCCTGAGATGGCACTGTGCTCTGGAAGCCCTCAAATACTCACTAAAATAGACTTGACTTTCACTAGGACAGCTGCTCATGAAAATCTGGGGTAAAACCTATGGGAAGTGGCCATGTGCACGCATATTCCTTCTTCCCACAGCAGGCACAATCAAATCCTCCTTTGAATGGCCTCCAAGTTGAGCAGCACTCATTGGCACAGCCTCTTCTCCCACAGACAGGCCAGCGAGCAACACGGCAGCGCCAGCCAGGTGGGCAAGGACAAGAGAGAGCAGATGCCAACAAGGCTTGGAAGCTGGGCCAAGGGAGGTTTACGCTGGCCATTGGGAAGAACTTGTGCCCAGCGTGGGCCATCAGATACTGCAATGGCCTGACAGGGGCTGCTGGAGTCATCATTGTGGCACGGGTGCAAGGCAAGCCAGGCCGCAGCGCTCGGGCCCCGCTCTGCTGGCCATGCTTGCCGCCATGGCTCCCAGCTTGGACTCAACATTCTCTCAGGGCTCTCTGCAGCCAGGGCGTTCTGTGCTTCTGTGACATCACAGCCTCTGGGGACGGCACGCTGGCTGGCAACTGTCCCCAGCTGTTGCTGCGCCCCAGTGCCCAGGCACAGCTGCTCACAGAGAGACGCCCAGAGCCTCGGTGCTGCTGGCAGAGCACTATGGCTGCTCACGGCTCCTCCGCGCTGCTGCAGCTTTACGTGCTGCTGCTCTTGGCCCATCCCCTCGACCCTGTGAGCAAACCCGAGAGGAGCACGGGTGCCTCTCCTCTGGTTCCGGAGGATTTCGACCTGGAGGAGAAGGACTCTGCGCTCCTCTGGTGGGCGTCCAGGACACTCCTGCTCATTGACGTGCTCCTCATAGGAATGGCCATGGGATGGGCCCTTGGAAGAAGATTTCAGAGACGCTGGGGAGAGGTGAGGCAGGGGGTGGGGGGTCAGGGGCAGGTGGGATGGGGCAGACCTTGAGGGCCTCTTGGGCACCCTTTGGCCAATGCCCTGCGGCAGAAGGGGCCTGAGCTCCTGGCTGGGGAATGTGGCCCAGGGGCTGAGCTCCATGGACAGCACCAAGCAGAGGCGGCAGAGCTCTGCCTGCTGCAGCCTCTTCCCCGGGCCAGCCCAGCCCAACTGGGCCCGAGTCTCTGTCTCCCAGGCCAAAGGCAGCCCCACAGGTGCCGGCCCCGCTCTGCCTCTCTGCCTCTTCCATGGGGATCCCTGTGCTTTGCCTTGCAGCGGAATCTCCAGAGCCCTTCGGGCCGTGCGGGGCCCCGCCGCCATCGAAGACTCGGCTGTCCCACCAAGTTGATGCAGCTGCTCAGGCAAAACCGTGACCTGATGCGGCTGCACCTTCGCTACAGCTCTCAGCCGAGGAGGCCAACCACCAAGACGGTGGCAAAAGAGGGCAGTGACAGGAGACTCCGCACCTCCCCACAGCTCTGACCTCCAGCGTCGCGCTCCAGCTACAGAACCTTACGGGGAACGGGTGACCAGTGCCCAGCCCAGGCACTGCGACGTTCCCCACCTTACAAGTTAGCCACACCCCTGTTGTTGTTCGATTCCCCACCACGTTTCCCCCAAGAAGTTGACCTTTCCCTTAGTGTTCAGTTCTAAACAGTTGAAGCATTGAAGTTTCTTAGCCTTAAGATTCTTACCCCATAGTCTTCTAGTAACGTTGGATTGTAGATTTTAGAAGTAGTCAAGTGAATAAAGTTCACGTTTTCTACACGTTGCTGTGTCATTTTCTTGAGGTTGCACCTGAGACCTGGGGACTCCTTGAGAGATGGCTTTGCATGGCAGCTCCAGACTGCCTGCAATGGAGAGCCCCAGTGCCCCAGCAGGCTTTGCAAGAGCACGGAGGGCAGCGGGAAAGAAGAAGGTGGCCAATATTCACCTGCCTCCACCTTCCAAGGAAGCTTGCAGTCAAACCCTGTCTGCCCTTTAGGGGGGACCCTAAAGGCCCCGGCAGGCATCACCATGGCCCCAGGACGGGGGGCTTGCAGCACTCTGGGGCACCAGGAAAGGAGCAGGATCATCCCTGGAAAGCTGTCTGGAGACAAATCCAGAGACGTCTCCCCTGGCATCCAGGCAAGGGCTGAATACAGGCAGGCAATTAGATCCACAGGCTGCCTGGGCTATGGCACCAATCAGTCCTGCTTCATAGATTTCGGGGGGCGGGGTTATACATATATATATATATATATATATATATATACGCATATATGTATATATGTATCTACATCTGTATTTAGTTCTTTGTATTTATCCTGTTGACCCTCAAATAGGATTAGATTTCATTTTCCTACAAAACAAAACATCCGTTTTTTGATTTTTAGGAATCAACCATCTGTGCTCCCACTTTAAATCACTTCTCTCAAACTCATTCTGCATCTTGCTCCTTTCCAGCACCATCAAATACCTCTGTTAAAATACAGAGCATCAGTGGAAGGACGACAATCTTGTTACTTGCTGAAGAAAGTTAACTTGGATGACATACCTGCTTTTAAAAATCCAAGAGGAACAAAACCTACACATCAGCTTTAGAATTTCAAAAGCTGCTTCCTCAACTCTTCCACACCACTTTACTCTTTGGGGACATTCAGCAGCAATACCAAACAAGCACAGAAAAGAAATGGAAGAAGAAATGCAGATAGTCAACAGCTGACCACCTACCAAAATACATTTTAAATGCAGCTCCAAGTTCTCCAAGAGCAAGTTTGAAGTGTAAATGGAGACACTCACACAAAATTACTACCAGGTGGTACTTTTGGCATTTCCTTGGGCTTTCCTCTTCATTTTTTTTTTATCTCTCACCTAAAGCAAGAGAAAAAACCCCAAACAAACACAACCTTTCAGGCAGAGAAAAGATGTGGTTGCTCTTGAAGAAAGCATTTCATTCTGCCTGGAGAAGAAGCTGCTGGGAAAAATATTAGCTTTTAGCAAAATGGCACTGTGCTGTTGCACTTGTTCTAGCACTGGGAGAAAGAACAGGCCCGTCTGTAAGGCTCCTGCAGCTCACCCTGGCTGAGGGTCATTGACCACTGAGCACTGCAGGCATCACTGGCAACAACGATGGTGGAAAATGGGGAGGGAGCAGGATAAATAAATGTTTGCCATTGCCTTAGCCAAAAAAACCCCAGACATCAAAAGCAACCCACCCTCAAAACAAAGCTATGAAAATAGTTTGCCTCTGAATTTAAAGAACTTCAATTAACTCTATGATGTCTGCTTTTGGTTCAGCATTCATCAATCTGAATTTGAATATGCACAGGGTAATGAAAGGTAACTGAAGCTTAAAAATCATGTCTATTGACTTGTGCATAGCCTGTACTGAAGCACATTAAAAAGCAGCGTTTTGCTTGAAATCTTGCAGTCTTACACTCACTAGGTAATTAAATACATGAAGAAATAGATTTTTTTTTTTTTATTAAGAATGCATTATTAATTAGGAAGGCATGGCTTTAGCAGAGTCTGCTGATACCAACATTACTCAGCTAAGTTCAAAGTATGAACACAAGAACTTGATGACAGAAGCAATGTTCATCAGAGCCTCAACAAGAAAGTTGCAGTTCCAAGTTTTTCAGATGTCCTACACTTGCTAAGGCACCTCCAGAAAGAGGAGTCAACTGAAAATAGCACAGGAAATTTGAAACCCATTTCTATATTTTTCTTTTTTTTCCTGAACTTTCTTGTGGGCAACAGAAAACTCCCAATATGTGGAATGCAATGTAGTTTTTATGCCAGAGTCATGAGTCATCCCCTCAGTTCCAACCTGATCCAATGCTCACTTGAATCTTGGAAAGGCTCAAATCAGCAAGATGAAATTAAAATTGTATTCATGAAAGGAGCTCTTTACTCTCCATTCCCCTCCCTCCCCCAGATACATCAGCACCAAGTGAGAAAGGCTCAATTTGAAAGATAATTATTACACAATTAAACTTGGACATAGCTAGTTTGCTACAAGTTCCAGCAGACAGACAAACAAGAGCAGAATCAGAGGTTATCAACCTCAATAGAAATTCCAGCTCATGCTTTCCCCAAAAGCCTCATTTAATTTATCCAGGATTAAAAAATAAAAGAGAAATGAAAAAAAAATCACATAAAAGCATTTCACATAGTATATAGTGAAATGCTATCGTTTCCACCTGAAATATTCATCATCATTATTATGTTTTTCCATAGTAAATTACAAAGTCTCCTGCACCCATCTTCCCAATATCTCATTCTAAGTGCTTGCTACTTTAATCCCTTAGGAAGCAAAAGGAGCCCCAGGTGTCTCTGGATCAACAGAAACTAAACAACACAGCTTGACAAAGTATATTAAATTGTCAATCAACTCAATAAAGAACTCCCACTCCAGAGATAGCTATCACCAGCTGATGAATTTGGCTAGGGCAGGTTTAGTGAAGAAAAACTAGGTCTTTATTACCAAATCAGTTAGGAGTTGTTCTACCGTACTGCCCGTAGGATGGGAGTATAAACACCATATTCTTCACAGCCTCATCCACAAAGAATTCCACCTTCAAATTAAGGCTGCTTTGGAGTTGGACCAAACCAATGAAAACTCACTCATCAAACACAGTGATGGCAGCATGCTCAGTCTTTGCAATACAAAACTGGCAACTAACAGCACATTCCTGATCACATCTCCAAGGCTGAGTGTACAGAACTGCAGTGGTGGCCAGGCCCTCGCTGACTGCCAAACCTCCAGCCATCATCCCTTCCTCTCACAGCGACAGGGCAGAAAATAACAACAGCAGAAACTAGATTTTTAGCTTAAGCTAAAACCACAAAGGTCATTGATGAAACAGACTGGAGTGCTTTAGAAACTAGCACGCAGACTTAGCTGAAAACAAATCTTATTGATCACCAATTACAATGAATACTTAATTCTGTTATTCTGCATTATTATTAGACAGTCAGAGACAGCCAAGCTGACCTCAAGCATGCTGAAGCATCGGGGCCAGGCAGTGCACATCTTCCCAGGAGCTGATTTACCCATCGTTCTCAAGTGAATTCACCTGCACACAGCCCCACCGTACAACTGCTAGGCTGCAAAATAAAAAAATAGCTCTGCTTAAGAGTCAAACCCCAGGACATAGACCATATGAAAGGAAGAATGAAACCTGCAGCATTTGGTTGACCTTCAATGCCCTGAGAAGATGACAAATTCCCCAAGATGAACAAGTGCCCAAAATACAAAGCAAAGGACTGACTTTTAGGGATCAAATGTTAAATAGGCCTGCGAAATTGGAGTTGTTAGGTTGCACATGAAAGAAGGGAAAAAAGAAAAAACCACCCCAACCCTCAACTGCAATTTTACATCCCTCTTGGAAAATTTGCTTTAATAAGAGAGAGGAATGGATACAACCTTCCCCTCACCTGGAGATTTTAATCAATTCAAGCCATTTCAAATCTGGCAAGAAAGCCCTACCACAGTCCCCATCAAACAACATTGCCTTTCATTTTTGCTTCTCATGACTACTTCAGAGCAGTCTAAATAACAGCAAAGAAGGAAATTCAAGTTGCAATTCAAACACTAAGCTCTGGAATCCCATATTGCCTTCAAACAACTGCATGAAACACTAACTTCATGCTCTATGCTCTCCAATACATAGAAGCCATTTATTTGCATAGCCTTTGGCTGCTAAAGATGGAACCTGCATTTCTAGGAGCAGATGGGCCTGATTCTCACCTTCCCCTGACACACATGAGCAGTGTGGGCCCTGCCTTTCTGGGCACCTCACACTTACTTGATTCAAACTCTTGACTTTGCTCTCTGGAACACTGCCCTTCCTGAATCCAGCCCAAGCTACGAAGCAGCCACACACCTGCTGAAGTTGCCATTCTTGACATCTGCCTCTCCCCATCAGGATGCCTTGCAAAAACTATTAGGATCCAATGCTGCCCGTGTCTGCTGCAAGGAGGAGCTCTCTGGCTTTTTTACTCCTATCTTTAGAACATTCTCTTTCTAAGGTCATGACAGCTGGGGACAAATACAGAGCAACACCTTGAAGCATTAACAAACAGAAGCAACAGAAAACAGAAGCTGCTGCATTTCCTGTGGCCATTTGAGGGTGAAACTGCAAGTGTGAAAATATTGCAGTTCTGTCATTCAGGAAGAAGCACACGTTCCAAAGGAAATCCATTCAAAGCAGATTATACAGCATAGATTTGTTATCCATTTGAAGTTATTAACTGGAAGCCAAAGAAAGATTTCTTTGGTAGCCTCACAGGTTTATCTTCAGCATTTATAATGGAACAGTTACTCTGCTTTAAATTTAAGTGTTTCTTTCCCCCAACAGTCTCATCTACCTCCTCACCAAGCTGATACGGAATAGAGGAGCACAGATCGTGTGAGGAACAGATTTGGAATTACATAAATGGACTTACCATGTGGCTACAACTGATATTTCCAGCTCTGTGGCCTAAGAGCATCCATCCAATGTCCCGCCAGTCCAGCACTTCCTGATGGTATTTGAAGCCACTGCTTCCACACAAGTTAGAACAATGCACTTCTCCTTTGAGGTCATCTGGCTGCTCCAAGTGCAACAATGGAGCCACCAAGTTCCAGTTGCAAGGTCAGCATTACAAATTTAAAACCTTCCTGTTACAAAAGGTAAAGGCTCTCCAATCCTGCTGGAAACAAGAGCTTTGAAGAAACCTAACTCTTCCAACTTCAGCTTGCTTCCAACTTGAACGGTATCAGCTTTTTTAGATAATAAAGGATTGTCTGTAGATTACTGTGGATTAAAATTAGAACTGCAGACCTGACTATTAGTCTCAAGTTTGCTGGTGTGAGGAAGGTGATGGTCCTTCTTATCCATCCCTGGAATCAGCATCATGCACTGTCTTCACTATCTCCAAGAGGTATTTTTTTTTCAACGTGGATAAACAGTTTTAGGAAGTTTGGAACAGGGAGAATGGCTGCCTTCCATACAAATCAAACAGGTTCCATTTCCAAGTGATTACAATTGTATCAAAGTCTTCAGGCCCAAATAGGTGTAGCCGCTGTGAAATACAGAAGCCCTTATGAAAGGCTCACTCAGAAGGTGTGAATAGAATAAAAAAGAAATTCATTATAAAAAAATGAGGAAGGAAAAAGCCTTCATTCCCAGCACTGCAGAATTCCAGCCAAGTAAAATCTCACTCACTTTACAATGAAAGGAAAATATTTGAGTGCTGGTGGCAGGGACAAGGCGAGGATATACAGTGCCAGGGAGGATTCTGCACTTAGAGATGCTGAGTATCCAGCCAAGAGACAGAAATTCAATTGCCAAGGCATTTGAATGAAGTCAATTAAGTCACATCACCTTTTCTATTTCAGTGTTTCCATCTGACAAGAAAGCAAAGGCGGGCAGCAGAAAGCAGGTGAGCTGCTGCACTCAGGGGTAGGGATCAAATGAACTATGCTGGTTCCATATGCACTATGGGAAAAGCAGGCAGAAGAGAGGAAGAGCTCTAAAATTAAGATGGAATTTTAACCTCTTCCTTCTCTGTTGACACTGACTGTAGGCATGTCTAACAGCTTTTCAGACAATTGTGTTTGATTTTGTTCCACAAACCTTACCTAGATCCACATTCATTAGCTGACTCTCTGCTGCCATCAAAATTGAGGGAAGGAACACCTTTTAGCACTGCTTAGAAACAGAGGAGATCAAACTAAACTCTGCAGCTCCAATGAGCGAAGGAATTATGTCCTATCCACCTTCATGAAGCCGCAAAGACCAAAATCTCTTGAGAGCGTGCCATTTCCTTTCAGCCTTGTGCACTGAGCCTTCAGCTCATCACGGATCAAAAGATGCTGCACTAAATTACAAGAAAAATGACTGCATTCTGTTTAGTTGCAATCCTGGTAGTCATAACAAATCTTGTGTGCATCAGATGGCCTCCAGAAAAATCACATGCAACAGCAACACCATCCTCAGATGCTCTCCCAGTACCTTACCTAATCATTGCTCCGTCACTGGACAAGACTTGTCCCCACCCTTCACACCTACAGCAACAAACCTACAAATCTTCCAAACATTTCTTCAATTCCACACCCCTCCGGAACATTCCCGCTTAAAACCGCACAGCTGCCCACGGGACAAAGGTCCAGTGTTACAAGCTGCTGCTCTCCCTCCACACAAGCCCCTTGCACATCTTGCACTGCTGCTCTGAAACTGCACAATTTGTCAGCAGCACCATTAGACTCAGAATTGGGAAACAATTCCTTCTGCTGGGTTAAGTTGGAAACAGTTCAGGCTACAGGAGTTCTTTATTATTCACCCTCATGGAATGCCCCTGCCCTTCAGAGCTCAAGCACTCCTGTGCAGAGCATCTCATGGAGCCAAAGAGAAAGGACTGCTGTCCCAAAAGAAGAGTCTGGGAGGAACTCCCAGTGTCCTTCATGCCTTGAGAAAGCTAAGGAGCAGTCACTGATGGCCTAAAGGGTACAAATTCAGTTCAGATGACAAATTTTCCAGGGTGATCCCCCTCCTCTTTATCTTCTAACACAACTACAAACAAACCAAATGATAGATTTCACAAGGAATAAGGGATGTTTAAAAGCAAATCTCTAAACTAAGCCTGGCATGCTCACCCAGGAGTTCAACACAGCAAGGCAGGCACTCTGCACGACCTAGTTCATGGCAAGAGATTTCTAAACTCTACCAAATGAAGTGAAGAAATGAAACAGAGAGCAATAGAACCGTATTTTAATTCATTTCAAGGCATGGAATAACACAGAATCTTTTCCATGAAACTAGGGCATTTTTCTCCCTTATCTAGTGCCCAAGTAAGATTAGAAATTGGGAAAAAAACCACTGAAACTGCAAATGCATTTTGCCCCCAGCTAGAAACAAAAGGTAATTATTTGAAAACTAGAAAAAACTCCAAGAGGAAACGTAAAACATTATGGAATATGTATTATTTTTATCACCCAGAATTCCCCATGTTAAAGGCACAGAGAAAACCATCATTCAGAAGTGGGAAAACAGAGGGACTGTACAAGTGAAATGGAGTTCTGACAAATGATGCTGTGTAGAATATGGGTTCCCAAACCAACAGAACAAAGGCACCCCGACAGCAGCAGCCTCAGAGATTGTACATTGCAGCTGAAGCACGGGGGTTTCTGTAGATTCACCTTGTAAACTGGCACACTTACTTGCCAAGGCTGCTGAACTTCTTTCACCTTAAACCACAAAACCTCCCAGTCCTTCCACAGCAATCACTCCATCAAATCAAGACAGACCAAAACATGTTCTTTGCGCTGTTCACAATAAGATGAAGTTATGTGCCCAAGAGATACCATTTGAAGTCAGAAGGAACAAGCCAGCAGGTGTAGAAAACTGGTATTTGAAGAAGTGACAAAAAGACAGCAAACTGAAGCCCATGCTTAATACAAAAGCCCATGATTAATAGAACACAAATGCAGATGGATATGATAAGCTTGCACTGTCGAAGCTAAAATCATTTCTAACAAAAATCACCACATTTCCAAGAATTCAGTACCACTTGTGGTGGCCACTCCTGATCTCTACATAATATGTCAGCAGTTCAATTGGCAAGAATCTCTTTATCTAGATCCAAGCAGGGAAGAAGTCAAGGTCCCAGTGATATGCAATTCTGTAGCTTCATTAGAAACCTTTCATCCTGCAATAGTTGAAATCCAAGCGAGAAAAGAACCTGTTTGGACACCAACTATCCTTAGTAGCAACGTTTTGCAGCACGCAATTTGAAAAGGTTAACCTGCCAGGCAATAATACAGACAAGAAAAATGAAAAGGAGGGCAAGGAGAATCATCTGCTGCTGAAACTGCTCTTCTACAAAAACAAAGTGATATGAAGATTCAGCCCGTGAAGAACACATTCCTCAACCAGGAGAGAAAAACACAATTCTTAAAAATCTCCTCTGTCGTTCTGATTGGGAACGGTGGGAAAGAACGACACGGACTCTCAAGGGAGTCACAACAGGAGAATCTTCTCTACTTTATTACTCTAGGCTTGTCTAATAGACAGATACGTGGAAAGTACAGAAAGGAAACTCTTATTGCTTAGTAAAGTGCTACATCACCATCATTGGTCAGCGGGGCTCACCACCCCCCTGACTTTCTCCTGCAAGGAAAACAAGAGGACAGACAAACAGCACCTGGCAGTTGTTTTCTGTCTGTGAGGATTGTTTTGAAATCCTCCTATGAATTCCCAGGCTAGCTTCTCGGGCAGGACTGATAGGCCATGGGGCCTGCAGTTTCTGCAGCTCTCTGCAGCCTGCTCCAAAGCTAGCATCCATACTCTCCACTACATAAGAAATAGAAAATTGACTACAAATCACGTGTTCACTACTTGTTGCTTGTTCACTACTCAGACATCAGAATTACTACCACAATACTAGAAGAACAATCCAAGAAACATATTCCAGGGATGCATTTTAATTCATTTGCTGCTGCCAGCCGTGCTGTGCTTTGCTTCTATCCATCCACCCTGCTGCAAAAAGGTTCAATTGTGTTTTCACCATCACGTCAGATCAGCTCTTGGACTCACAGCTCACCGCAGACCTCCAAACAGGAGGCAAAGATCTGCACCACTTGGCCTTTCAGAACTTCTCACCCATCTATGACCTTTCTGGGGCCAGCTTCACAAAATGAGGGGGAAGCCATTCCAAGGAACACGACCAAGGAAATCACACAGCACTCGGGACTTGTTCCAGGCATCAAATTTTTAATGGATGATGTGAAGTAACACCGAAGCAATTCCTGTCCACAGAAAAAAAGATTTCAAATGGTTTTGTCTCAAGGACAATCACTGGAGGTTGAAAGTTTCTGGGGCTGAAAGTTACATGAGGTCCTCAACACTGAGCAGTCAATATCCCCACAGTCTAAACTGTGAAATTACTACCTGGGCAAGGAGAACATTTTCAGGATTTGCAACTCATCTCAAAGCCTCAGTAGAACTCAACCAGCAGAATTCCCCTGAGATGGCACTGTGCTCTGGAAGCCCTCAAATACTCACTAAAACAGACTTGACTTTCACTAGGACAGCTGCTCATGAAAATCTGGGGTAAAACCTATGGGAAGTGGCCATGTGCACGCATATTCCTTCTTCCCACAGCAGGCACAATCAAATCCTCCTTTGAATGGCCTCCAAGTTGAGCAGCACTCATTGGCACAGCCTCTTCTCCCACAGACAGGCCAGCGAGCAACACGGCAGCGCCAGCCAGGTGGGCAAGGACAAGAGAGAGCAGATGCCAACAAGGCTTGGAAGCTGGGCCAAGGGAGGTTTACGCTGGCCATTGGGAAGAACTTGTGCCCAGCGTGGGCCATCAGATACTGCAATGGCCTGACAGGGGCTGCTGGAGTCATCATTGTGGCACGGGTGCAAGGCAAGCCAGGCCGCAGCGCTCGGGCCCCGCTCTGCTGGCCATGCTTGCCGCCATGGCTCCCAGCTTGGACTCAACATTCTCTCAGGGCTCTCTGCAGCCAGGGCGTTCTGTGCTTCTGTGACATCACAGCCTCTGGGGACGGCACGCTGGCTGGCAACTGTCCCCAGCTGTTGCTGCGCCCCAGTGCCCAGGCACAGCTGCTCACAGAGAGACGCCCAGAGCCTCGGTGCTGCTGGCAGAGCACTATGGCTGCTCACGGCTCCTCCGCGCTGCTGCAGCTTTACGTGCTGCTGCTCTTGGCCCATCCCCTCGACCCTGTGAGCAAACCCGAGAGGAGCACGGGTGCCTCTCCTCTGGTTCCGGAGGATTTCGACCTGGAGGAGAAGGACTCTGCGCTCCTCTGGTGGGCGTCCAGGACACTCCTGCTCATTGACGTGCTCCTCATAGGAATGGCCATGGGATGGGCCCTTGGAAGAAGATTTCAGAGACGCTGGGGAGAGGTGAGGCAGGGGGTGGGGGGTCAGGGGCAGGTGGGATGGGGCAGACCTTGAGGGCCTCTTGGGCACCCTTTGGCCAATGCCCTGTGGCAGAAGGGGCCTGAGCTCCTGGCTGGGGAATGTGGCCCAGGGGCTGAGCTCCATGGACAGCACCAAGCAGAGGCGGCAGAGCTCTGCCTGCTGCAGCCTCTTCCCCGGGCCAGCCCAGCCCAACTGGGCCCGAGTCTCTGTCTCCCAGGCCAAAGGCAGCCCCACAGGTGCCGGCCCCGCTCTGCCTCTCTGCCTCTTCCATGGGGATCCCTGTGCTTTGCCTTGCAGCGGAATCTCCAGAGCCCTTCGGGCCGTGCGGGGCCCCGCCGCCATCGAAGACTCGGCTGTCCCACCAAGTTGATGCAGCTGCTCAGGCAAAACCGTGACCTGATGCGGCTGCACCTTCGCTACAGCTCTCAGCCGAGGAGGCCAACCACCAAGACGGCGGCAAAAGAGGGCAGTGACAGGAGACTCCGCACCTCCCCACAGCTCTGACCTCCAGCGTCGCGCTCCAGCTACAGAACCTTACGGGGAACGGGTGACCAGTGCCCAGCCCAGGCACTGCGACGTTCCCCACCTTACAAGTTAGCCACACCCCTGTTGTTGTTCGATTCCCCACCACGTTTCCCCCAAGAAGTTGACCTTTCCCTTAGTGTTCAGTTCTAAACAGTTGAAGCATTGAAGTTTCTTAGCCTTAAGATTCTTACCCCATAGTCTTCTAGTAACGTTGGATTGTAGATTTTAGAAGTAGTCAAGTGAATAAAGTTCACGTTTTCTACACGTTGCTGTGTCATTTTCTTGAGGTTGCACCTGAGACCTGGGGACTCCTTGAGAGATGGCTTTGCATGGCAGCTCCAGACTGCCTGCAATGGAGAGCCCCAGTGCCCCAGCAGGCTTTGCAAGAGCACGGAGGGCAGCGGGAAAGAAGAAGGTGGCCAATATTCACCTGCCTCCACCTTCCAAGGAAGCTTGCAGTCAAACCCTGTCTGCCCTTTAGGGGGGACCCTAAAGGCCCCGGCAGGCATCACCATGGCCCCAGGACGGGGGGCTTGCAGCACTCTGGGGCACCAGGAAAGGAGCAGGATCATCCCTGGAAAGCTGTCTGGAGACAAATCCAGAGACGTCTCCCCTGGCATCCAGGCAAGGGCTGAATACAGGCAGGCAATTAGATCCACAGGCTGCCTGGGCTATGGCACCAATCAGTCCTGCTTCATAGATTTCGGGGGGCGGGGTTATACATATATATATATATATATATATATATATACGCATATATGTATATATGTATCTACATCTGTATTTAGTTCTTTGTATTTATCCTGTTGACCCTCAAATAGGATTAGATTTCATTTTCCTACAAAACAAAACATCCGTTTTTTGATTTTTAGGAATCAACCATCTGTGCTCCCACTTTAAATCACTTCTCTCAAACTCATTCTGCATCTTGCTCCTTTCCAGCACCATCAAATACCTCTGTTAAAATACAGAGCATCAGTGGAAGGACGACAATCTTGTTACTTGCTGAAGAAAGTTAACTTGGATGACATACCTGCTTTTAAAAATCCAAGAGGAACAAAACCTACACATCAGCTTTAGAATTTCAAAAGCTGCTTCCTCAACTCTTCCACACCACTTTACTCTTTGGGGACATTCAGCAGCAATACCAAACAAGCACAGAAAAGAAATGGAAGAAGAAATGCAGATAGTCAACAGCTGACCACCTACCAAAATACATTTTAAATGCAGCTCCAAGTTCTCCAAGAGCAAGTTTGAAGTGTAAATGGAGACACTCACACAAAATTACTACCAGGTGGTACTTTTGGCATTTCCTTGGGCTTTCCTCTTCATTTTTTTTTTATCTCTCACCTAAAGCAAGAGAAAAAACCCCAAACAAACACAACCTTTCAGGCAGAGAAAAGATGTGGTTGCTCTTGAAGAAAGCATTTCATTCTGCCTGGAGAAGAAGCTGCTGGGAAAAATATTAGCTTTTAGCAAAATGGCACTGTGCTGTTGCACTTGTTCTAGCACTGGGAGAAAGAACAGGCCCGTCTGTAAGGCTCCTGCAGCTCACCCTGGCTGAGGGTCATTGACCACTGAGCACTGCAGGCATCACTGGCAACAACGATGGTGGAAAATGGGGAGGGAGCAGGATAAATAAATGTTTGCCATTGCCTTAGCCAAAAAAACCCCAGACATCAAAAGCAACCCACCCTCAAAACAAAGCTATGAAAATAGTTTGCCTCTGAATTTAAAGAACTTCAATTAACTCTATGATGTCTGCTTTTGGTTCAGCATTCATCAATCTGAATTTGAATATGCACAGGGTAATGAAAGGTAACTGAAGCTTAAAAATCATGTCTATTGACTTGTGCATAGCCTGTACTGAAGCACATTAAAAAGCAGCGTTTTGCTTGAAATCTGCACGGTATTAACTTCATTCAGTCTTACACTCACTAGGTAATTAAATACATGAAGAAATAGATTTTTTTTTTTTTATTAAGAATGCATTATTAATTAGGAAGGCATGGCTTTAGCAGAGTCTGCTGATACCAACATTACTCAGCTAAGTTCAAAGTATGAACACAAGAACTTGATGACAGAAGCAATGTTCATCAGAGCCTCAACAAGAAAGTTGCAGTTCCAAGTTTTTCAGATGTCCTACACTTGCTAAGGCACCTCCAGAAAGAGGAGTCAACTGAAAATAGCACAGGAAATTTGAAACCCATTTCTATATTTTTCTTTTTTTTCCTGAACTTTCTTGTGGGCAACAGAAAACTCCCAATATGTGGAATGCAATGTAGTTTTTATGCCAGAGTCATGAGTCATCCCCTCAGTTCCAACCTGATCCAATGCTCACTTGAATCTTGGAAAGGCTCAAATCAGCAAGATGAAATTAAAATTGTATTCATGAAAGGAGCTCTTTACTCTCCATTCCCCTCCCTCCCCCAGATACATCAGCACCAAGTGAGAAAGGCTCAATTTGAAAGATAATTATTACACAATTAAACTTGGACATAGCTAGTTTGCTACAAGTTCCAGCAGACAGACAAACAAGAGCAGAATCAGAGGTTATCAACCTCAATAGAAATTCCAGCTCATGCTTTCCCCAAAAGCCTCATTTAATTTATCCAGGATTAAAAAATAAAAGAGAAATGAAAAAAAAATCACATAAAAGCATTTCACATAGTATATAGTGAAATGCTATCGTTTCCACCTGAAATATTCATCATCATTATTATGTTTTTCCATAGTAAATTACAAAGTCTCCTGCACCCATCTTCCCAATATCTCATTCTAAGTGCTTGCTACTTTAATCCCTTAGGAAGCAAAAGGAGCCCCAGGTGTCTCTGGATCAACAGAAACTAAACAACACAGCTTGACAAAGTATATTAAATTGTCAATCAACTCAATAAAGGTTTTCCACTCCAGAGATAGCTATCACCAGCTGATGAATTTGGCTAGGGCAGGTTTAGTGAAGAAAAACTAGGTCTTTATTACCAAATCAGTTAGGAGTTGTTCTACCGTACTGCCCGTAGGATGGGAGTATAAACACCATATTCTTCACAGCCTCATCCACAAAGAATTCCACCTTCAAATTAAGGCTGCTTTGGAGTTGGACCAAACCAATGAAAACTCACTCATCAAACACAGTGATGGCAGCATGCTCAGTCTTTGCAATACAAAACTGGCAACTAACAGCACATTCCTGATCACATCTCCAAGGCTGAGTGTACAGAACTGCAGTGGTGGCCAGGCCCTCGCTGACTGCCAAACCTCCAGCCATCATCCCTTCCTCTCACAGCGACAGGGCAGAAAATAACAACAGCAGAAACTAGATTTTTAGCTTAAGCTAAAACCACAAAGGTCATTGATGAAACAGACTGGAGTGCTTTAGAAACTAGCACGCAGACTTAGCTGAAAACAAATCTTATTGATCACCAATTACAATGAATACTTAATTCTGTTATTCTGCATTATTATTAGACAGTCAGAGACAGCCAAGCTGACCTCAAGCATGCTGAAGCATCGGGGCCAGGCAGTGCACATCTTCCCAGGAGCTGATTTACCCATCGTTCTCAAGTGAATTCACCTGCACACAGCCCCACCGTACAACTGCTAGGCTGCAAAATAAAAAAATAGCTCTGCTTAAGAGTCAAACCCCAGGACATAGACCATATGAAAGGAAGAATGAAACCTGCAGCATTTGGTTGACCTTCAATGCCCTGAGAAGATGACAAATTCCCCAAGATGAACAAGTGCCCAAAATACAAAGCAAAGGACTGACTTTTAGGGATCAAATGTTAAATAGGCCTGCGAAATTGGAGTTGTTAGGTTGCACATGAAAGAAGGGAAAAAAGAAAAAACCACCCCAACCCTCAACTGCAATTTTACATCCCTCTTGGAAAATTTGCTTTAATAAGAGAGAGGAATGGATACAACCTTCCCCTCACCTGGAGATTTTAATCAATTCAAGCCATTTCAAATCTGGCAAGAAAGCCCTACCACAGTCCCCATCAAACAACATTGCCTTTCATTTTTGCTTCTCATGACTACTTCAGAGCAGTCTAAATAACAGCAAAGAAGGAAATTCAAGTTGCAATTCAAACACTAAGCTCTGGAATCCCACATTGCCTTCAAACAACTGCATGAAACACTAACTTCATGCTCTATGCTCTCCAATACATAGAAGCCATTTATTTGCATAGCCTTTGGCTGCTAAAGATGGAACCTGCATTTCTAGGAGCAGATGGGCCTGATTCTCACCTTCCCCCGACACACATGAGCAGTGTGGGCCCTGCCTTTCTGGGCACCTCACACTTACTTGATTCAAACTCTTGACTTTGCTCTCTGGAACACTGCCCTTCCTGAATCCAGCCCAAGCTACGAAGCAGCCACACACCTGCTGAAGTTGCCATTCTTGACATCTGCCTCTCCCCATCAGGATGCCTTGCAAAAACTATTAGGATCCAATGCTGCCCGTGTCTGCTGCAAGGAGGAGCTCTCTGGCTTTTTTACTCCTATCTTTAGAACATTCTCTTTCTAAGGTCATGACAGCTGGGGACAAATACAGAGCAACACCTTGAAGCATTAACAAACAGAAGCAACAGAAAACAGAAGCTGCTGCATTTCCTGTGGCCATTTGAGGGTGAAACTGCAAGTGTGAAAATATTGCAGTTCTGTCATTCAGGAAGAAGCACACGTTCCAAAGGAAATCCATTCAAAGCAGATTATACAGCATAGATTTGTTATCCATTTGAAGTTATTAACTGGAAGCCAAAGAAAGATTTCTTTGGTAGCCTCACAGGTTTATCTTCAGCATTTATAATGGAACAGTTACTCTGCTTTAAATTTAAGTGTTTCTTTCCCCCAACAGTCTCATCTACCTCCTCACCAAGCTGATACGGAATAGAGGAGCACAGATCGTGTGAGGAACAGATTTGGAATTACATAAATGGACTTACCATGTGGCTACAACTGATATTTCCAGCTCTGTGGCCTAAGAGCATCCATCCAATGTCCTGCCAGTCCAGCACTTCCTGATGGTATTTGAAGCCACTGCTTCCACACAAGTTAGAACAATGCACTTCTCCTTTGAGGTCATCTGGCTGCTCCAAGTGCAACAATGGAGCCACCAAGTTCCAGTTGCAAGGTCAGCATTACAAATTTAAAACCTTCCTGTTACAAAAGGTAAAGGCTCTCCAATCCTGCTGGAAACAAGAGCTTTGAAGAAACCTAACTCTTCCAACTTCAGCTTGCTTCCAACTTGAACGGTATCAGCTTTTTTAGATAATAAAGGATTGTCTGTAGATTACTGTGGATTAAAATTAGAACTGCAGACCTGACTATTAGTCTCAAGTTTGCTGGTGTGAGGAAGGTGATGGTCCTTCTTATCCATCCCTGGAATCAGCATCATGCACTGTCTTCACTATCTCCAAGAGGTATTTTTTTTTCAACGTGGATAAACAGTTTTAGGAAGTTTGGAACAGGGAGAATGGCTGCCTTCCATACAAATCAAACAGGTTCCATTTCCAAGTGATTACAATTGTATCAAAGTCTTCAGGCCCAAATAGGTGTAGCCGCTGTGAAATACAGAAGCCCTTATGAAAGGCTCACTCAGAAGGTGTGAATAGAATAAAAAAGAAATTCATTATAAAAAAATGAGGAAGGAAAAAGCCTTCATTCCCAGCACTGCAGAATTCCAGCCAAGTAAAATCTCACTCACTTTACAATGAAAGGAAAATATTTGAGTGCTGGTGGCAGGGACAAGGCGAGGATATACAGTGCCAGGGAGGATTCTGCACTTAGAGATGCTGAGTATCCAGCCAAGAGACAGAAATTCAATTGCCAAGGCATTTGAATGAAGTCAATTAAGTCACATCACCTTTTCTATTTCAGTGTTTCCATCTGACAAGAAAGCAAAGGCGGGCAGCAGAAAGCAGGTGAGCTGCTGCACTCAGGGGTAGGGATCAAATGAACTATGCTGGTTCCATATGCACTATGGGAAAAGCAGGCAGAAGAGAGGAAGAGCTCTAAAATTAAGATGGAATTTTAACCTCTTCCTTCTCTGTTGACACTGACTGTAGGCATGTCTAACAGCTTTTCAGACAATTGTGTTTGATTTTGTTCCACAAACCTTACCTAGATCCACATTCATTAGCTGACTCTCTGCTGCCATCAAAATTGAGGGAAGGAACACCTTTTAGCACTGCTTAGAAACAGAGGAGATCAAACTAAACTCTGCAGCTCCAATGAGCGAAGGAATTATGTCCTATCCACCTTCATGAAGCCGCAAAGACCAAAATCTCTTGAGAGCGTGCCATTTCCTTTCAGCCTTGTGCACTGAGCCTTCAGCTCATCACGGATCAAAAGATGCTGCACTAAATTACAAGAAAAATGACTGCATTCTGTTTAGTTGCAATCCTGGTAGTCATAACAAATCTTGTGTGCATCAGATGGCCTCCAGAAAAATCACATGCAACAGCAACACCATCCTCAGATGCTCTCCCAGTACCTTACCTAATCATTGCTCCGTCACTGGACAAGACTTGTCCCCACCCTTCACACCTACAGCAACAAACCTACAAATCTTCCAAACATTTCTTCAATTCCACACCCCTCCGGAACATTCCCGCTTAAAACCGCACAGCTGCCCACGGGACAAAGGTCCAGTGTTACAAGCTGCTGCTCTCCCTCCACACAAGCCCCTTGCACATCTTGCACTGCTGCTCTGAAACTGCACAATTTGTCAGCAGCACCATTAGACTCAGAATTGGGAAACAATTCCTTCTGCTGGGTTAAGTTGGAAACAGTTCAGGCTACAGGAGTTCTTTATTATTCACCCTCATGGAATGCCCCTGCCCTTCAGAGCTCAAGCACTCCTGTGCAGAGCATCTCATGGAGCCAAAGAGAAAGGACTGCTGTCCCAAAAGAAGAGTCTGGGAGGAACTCCCAGTGTCCTTCATGCCTTGAGAAAGCTAAGGAGCAGTCACTGATGGCCTAAAGGGTACAAATTCAGTTCAGATGACAAATTTTCCAGGGTGATCCCCCTCCTCTTTATCTTCTAACACAACTACAAACAAACCAAATGATAGATTTCACAAGGAATAAGGGATGTTTAAAAGCAAATCTCTAAACTAAGCCTGGCATGCTCACCCAGGAGTTCAACACAGCAAGGCAGGCACTCTGCACGACCTAGTTCATGGCAAGAGATTTCTAAACTCTACCAAATGAAGTGAAGAAATGAAACAGAGAGCAATAGAACCGTATTTTAATTCATTTCAAGGCATGGAATAACACAGAATCTTTTCCATGAAACTAGGGCATTTTTCTCCCTTATCTAGTGCCCAAGTAAGATTAGAAATTGGGAAAAAAACCACTGAAACTGCAAATGCATTTTGCCCCCAGCTAGAAACAAAAGGTAATTATTTGAAAACTAGAAAAAACTCCAAGAGGAAACGTAAAACATTATGGAATATGTATTATTTTTATCACCCAGAATTCCCCATGTTAAAGGCACAGAGAAAACCATCATTCAGAAGTGGGAAAACAGAGGGACTGTACAAGTGAAATGGAGTTCTGACAAATGATGCTGTGTAGAATATGGGTTCCCAAACCAACAGAACAAAGGCACCCCGACAGCAGCAGCCTCAGAGATTGTACATTGCAGCTGAAGCACGGGGGTTTCTGTAGATTCACCTTGTAAACTGGCACACTTACTTGCCAAGGCTGCTGAACTTCTTTCACCTTAAACCACAAAACCTCCCAGTCCTTCCACAGCAATCACTCCATCAAATCAAGACAGACCAAAACATGTTCTTTGCGCTGTTCACAATAAGATGAAGTTATGTGCCCAAGAGATACCATTTGAAGTCAGAAGGAACAAGCCAGCAGGTGTAGAAAACTGGTATTTGAAGAAGTGACAAAAAGACAGCAAACTGAAGCCCATGCTTAATACAAAAGCCCATGATTAATAGAACACAAATGCAGATGGATATGATAAGCTTGCACTGTCGAAGCTAAAATCATTTCTAACAAAAATCACCACATTTCCAAGAATTCAGTACCACTTGTGGTGGCCACTCCTGATCTCTACATAATATGTCAGCAGTTCAATTGGCAAGAATCTCTTTATCTAGATCCAAGCAGGGAAGAAGTCAAGGTCCCAGTGATATGCAATTCTGTAGCTTCATTAGAAACCTTTCATCCTGCAATAGTTGAAATCCAAGCGAGAAAAGAACCTGTTTGGACACCAACTATCCTTAGTAGCAACGTTTTGCAGCACGCAATTTGAAAAGGTTAACCTGCCAGGCAATAATACAGACAAGAAAAATGAAAAGGAGGGCAAGGAGAATCATCTGCTGCTGAAACTGCTCTTCTACAAAAACAAAGTGATATGAAGATTCAGCCCGTGAAGAACACATTCCTCAACCAGGAGAGAAAAACACAATTCTTAAAAATCTCCTCTGTCGTTCTGATTGGGAACGGTGGGAAAGAACGACACGGACTCTCAAGGGAGTCACAACAGGAGAATCTTCTCTACTTTATTACTCTAGGCTTGTCTAATAGACAGATACGTGGAAAGTACAGAAAGGAAACTCTTATTGCTTAGTAAAGTGCTACATCACCATCATTGGTCAGCGGGGCTCACCACCCCCCTGACTTTCTCCTGCAAGGAAAACAAGAGGACAGACAAACAGCACCTGGCAGTTGTTTTCTGTCTGTGAGGATTGTTTTGAAATCCTCCTATGAATTCCCAGGCTAGCTTCTCGGGCAGGACTGATAGGCCATGGGGCCTGCAGTTTCTGCAGCTCTCTGCAGCCTGCTCCAAAGCTAGCATCCATACTCTCCACTACATAAGAAATAGAAAATTGACTACAAATCACGTGTTCACTACTTGTTGCTTGTTCACTACTCAGACATCAGAATTACTACCACAATACTAGAAGAACAATCCAAGAAACATATTCCAGGGATGCATTTTAATTCATTTGCTGCTGCCAGCCGTGCTGTGCTTTGCTTCTATCCATCCACCCTGCTGCAAAAAGGTTCAATTGTGTTTTCACCATCACGTCAGATCAGCTCTTGGACTCACAGCTCACCGCAGACCTCCAAACAGGAGGCAAAGATCTGCACCACTTGGCCTTTCAGAACTTCTCACCCATCTATGACCTTTCTGGGGCCAGCTTCACAAAATGAGGGGGAAGCCATTCCAAGGAACACGACCAAGGAAATCACACAGCACTCGGGACTTGTTCCAGGCATCAAATTTTTAATGGATGATGTGAAGTAACACCGAAGCAATTCCTGTCCACAGAAAAAAAGATTTCAAATGGTTTTGTCTCAAGGACAATCACTGGAGGTTGAAAGTTTCTGGGGCTGAAAGTTACATGAGGTCCTCAACACTGAGCAGTCAATATCCCCACAGTCTAAACTGTGAAATTACTACCTGGGCAAGGAGAACATTTTCAGGATTTGCAACTCATCTCAAAGCCTCAGTAGAACTCAACCAGCAGAATTCCCCTGAGATGGCACTGTGCTCTGGAAGCCCTCAAATACTCACTAAAATAGACTTGACTTTCACTAGGACAGCTGCTCATGAAAATCTGGGGTAAAACCTATGGGAAGTGGCCATGTGCACGCATATTCCTTCTTCCCACAGCAGGCACAATCAAATCCTCCTTTGAATGGCCTCCAAGTTGAGCAGCACTCATTGGCACAGCCTCTTCTCCCACAGACAGGCCAGCGAGCAACACGGCAGCGCCAGCCAGGTGGGCAAGGACAAGAGAGAGCAGATGCCAACAAGGCTTGGAAGCTGGGCCAAGGGAGGTTTACGCTGGCCATTGGGAAGAACTTGTGCCCAGCGTGGGCCATCAGATACTGCAATGGCCTGACAGGGGCTGCTGGAGTCATCATTGTGGCACGGGTGCAAGGCAAGCCAGGCCGCAGCGCTCGGGCCCCGCTCTGCTGGCCATGCTTGCCGCCATGGCTCCCAGCTTGGACTCAACATTCTCTCAGGGCTCTCTGCAGCCAGGGCGTTCTGTGCTTCTGTGACATCACAGCCTCTGGGGACGGCACGCTGGCTGGCAACTGTCCCCAGCTGTTGCTGCGCCCCAGTGCCCAGGCACAGCTGCTCACAGAGAGACGCCCAGAGCCTCGGTGCTGCTGGCAGAGCACTATGGCTGCTCACGGCTCCTCCGCGCTGCTGCAGCTTTACGTGCTGCTGCTCTTGGCCCATCCCCTCGACCCTGTGAGCAAACCCGAGAGGAGCACGGGTGCCTCTCCTCTGGTTCCGGAGGATTTCGACCTGGAGGAGAAGGACTCTGCGCTCCTCTGGTGGGCGTCCAGGACACTCCTGCTCATTGACGTGCTCCTCATAGGAATGGCCATGGGATGGGCCCTTGGAAGAAGATTTCAGAGACGCTGGGGAGAGGTGAGGCAGGGGGTGGGGGGTCAGGGGCAGGTGGGATGGGGCAGACCTTGAGGGCCTCTTGGGCACCCTTTGGCCAATGCCCTGCGGCAGAAGGGGCCTGAGCTCCTGGCTGGGGAATGTGGCCCAGGGGCTGAGCTCCATGGACAGCACCAAGCAGAGGCGGCAGAGCTCTGCCTGCTGCAGCCTCTTCCCCGGGCCAGCCCAGCCCAACTGGGCCCGAGTCTCTGTCTCCCAGGCCAAAGGCAGCCCCACAGGTGCCGGCCCCGCTCTGCCTCTCTGCCTCTTCCATGGGGATCCCTGTGCTTTGCCTTGCAGCGGAATCTCCAGAGCCCTTCGGGCCGTGCGGGGCCCCGCCGCCATCGAAGACTCGGCTGTCCCACCAAGTTGATGCAGCTGCTCAGGCAAAACCGTGACCTGATGCGGCTGCACCTTCGCTACAGCTCTCAGCCGAGGAGGCCAACCACCAAGACGGCGGCAAAAGAGGGCAGTGACAGGAGACTCCGCACCTCCCCACAGCTCTGACCTCCAGCGTCGCGCTCCAGCTACAGAACCTTACGGGGAACGGGTGACCAGTGCCCAGCCCAGGCACTGCGACGTTCCCCACCTTACAAGTTAGCCACACCCCTGTTGTTGTTCGATTCCCCACCACGTTTCCCCCAAGAAGTTGACCTTTCCCTTAGTGTTCAGTTCTAAACAGTTGAAGCATTGAAGTTTCTTAGCCTTAAGATTCTTACCCCATAGTCTTCTAGTAACGTTGGATTGTAGATTTTAGAAGTAGTCAAGTGAATAAAGTTCACGTTTTCTACACGTTGCTGTGTCATTTTCTTGAGGTTGCACCTGAGACCTGGGGACTCCTTGAGAGATGGCTTTGCATGGCAGCTCCAGACTGCCTGCAATGGAGAGCCCCAGTGCCCCAGCAGGCTTTGCAAGAGCACGGAGGGCAGCGGGAAAGAAGAAGGTGGCCAATATTCACCTGCCTCCACCTTCCAAGGAAGCTTGCAGTCAAACCCTGTCTGCCCTTTAGGGGGGACCCTAAAGGCCCCGGCAGGCATCACCATGGCCCCAGGACGGGGGGCTTGCAGCACTCTGGGGCACCAGGAAAGGAGCAGGATCATCCCTGGAAAGCTGTCTGGAGACAAATCCAGAGACGTCTCCCCTGGCATCCAGGCAAGGGCTGAATACAGGCAGGCAATTAGATCCACAGGCTGCCTGGGCTATGGCACCAATCAGTCCTGCTTCATAGATTTCGGGGGGCGGGGTTATACATATATATATATACGCATATATGTATATATGTATCTACATCTGTATTTAGTTCTTTGTATTTATCCTGTTGACCCTCAAATAGGATTAGATTTCATTTTCCTACGAAACAAAACATCCGTTTTTTGATTTTTAGGAATCAACCATCTGTGCTCCCACTTTAAATCACTTCTCTCAAACTCATTCTGCATCTTGCTCCTTTCCAGCACCATCAAATACCTCTGTTAAAATACAGAGCATCAGTGGAAGGACGACAATCTTGTTACTTGCTGAAGAAAGTTAACTTGGATGACATACCTGCTTTTAAAAATCCAAGAGGAACAAAACCTACACATCAGCTTTAGAATTTCAAAAGCTGCTTCCTCAACTCTTCCACACCACTTTACTCTTTGGGGACATTCAGCAGCAATACCAAACAAGCACAGAAAAGAAATGGAAGAAGAAATGCAGATAGTCAGCAGCTGACCACCTACCAAAATACATTTTAAATGCAGCTCCAAGTTCTCCAAGAGCAAGTTTGAAGTGTAAATGGAGACACTCACACAAAATTACTACCAGGTGGTACTTTTGGCATTTCCTTGGGCTTTCCTCTTCATTTTTTTTTTATCTCTCACCTAAGGCAAGAGAAAAAAACCCAAACAAACACAACCTTTCAGGCAGAGAAAAGATGTGGTTGCTCTTGAAGAAAGCATTTCATTCTGCCTGGAGAAGAAGCTGCTGGGAAAAATATTAGCTTTTAGCAAAATGGCACTGTGCTGTTGCACTTGTTCTAGCACTGGGAGAAAGAACAGGCCCGTCTGTAAGGCTCCTGCAGCTCACCCTGGCTGAGGGTCATTGACCACTGAGCACTGCAGGCATCACTGGCAACAACGATGGTGGAAAATGGGGAGGGAGCAGGATAAATAAATGTTTGCCATTGCCTTAGCCAAAAAAACCCCAGACATCAAAAGCAACCCACCCTCAAAACAAAGCTATGAAAATAGTTTGCCTCTGAATTTAAAGAACTTCAATTAACTCTATGATGTCTGCTTTTGGTTCAGCATTCATCAATCTGAATTTGAATAGGCACAGGGTAATGAAAGGTAACTGAAGCTTAAAAATCATGTCTATTGACTTGTGCATAGCCTATACTGAAGCACATTAAAAAGCAGCGTTTTGCTTGAAATCTGCACGGTATTAACTTCATTCAGTCTTACACTCACTAGGTAATTAAATACATGAAGAAATAGATTTTTTTTTTTTATTAAGAATGCATTATTAATTAGGAAGGCATGGCTTTAGTAGAGTCTGCTGATACCAACATTACTCAGCTAAGTTCAAAGTATGAACACAAGAACTTGATGACAGAAGCAATGTTCATCAGAGCCTCAACAAGAAAGTTGCAGTTCCAAGTTTTTCAGATGTCCTACACTTGCTAAGGCATCTCCAGAAAGAGGAGTCAACTGAAAATAGCACAGGAAATTTGAAACCCATTTCTCTTTTTGTCTTTTTTTCCTGAACTTTCTTGTGGGCAACAGAAAACTCCTAATATGTGGAATGCAATGTAGTTTTTATGCCAGAGTCATGAGTCATCCCCTCAGTTCCAACCTGATCCAATGCTCACTTGAATCTTGGAAAGGCTCAAATCAGCAAGATGAAATTTCAATTGTATTCATGAAAGGAGCTCTTTACTCTCCATTCCCCTCCCTCCCCCAAATACATCAGCACCAAGTGAGAAAGGCTCAATTTGAAAAATAATTATTACACAATTAAACTTGGACATAGCTAGTTTGCTACAAGTTCCAGCAGACAGACAAACAAGAGCAGAATCAGAGGTTATCAACCTCAATAGAAATTCCAGCTCATGCTTTCCCCAAAAGCCTCATTTAATTTATCCAGGATTAAAAAATAAAAGAGAAATGAAAAAAACCACATAAAAGCATTTCACATAGTATATAGTGAAATGCTATCGTTTCCACCTGAAATATTCATCATCATTATTATGTTTTTCCATAGTAAATTACAAAGTCTCCTGCACCCATCTTCCCAATATCTCATTCTAAGTGCTTGCTACTTTAATCCCTTAGGAAGCAAAAGGAGCCTCAGGTGTCTCTGGATCAACAGAAACTAAACAACACAGCTTGACAAAGTATATTAAATTGTCAATCAACTCAATAAAGGTTTTCCACTCCAGAGATAGCTATCACCAGCTGATGAATTTGGCTAGGGCAGGTTTAGTGAAGAAAAACTAGGTCTTTATTACCAAATCAGTTAGGAGTTGTTCTACCGTACTGCCCGTAGGATGGGAGTATAAACACCATATTCTTCACAGCCTCATCCACAAAGAATTCCACCTTCAAATTAAGGCTGCTTTGGAGTTGGACCAAACCAATGAAAACTCACTCATCAAACACAGTGATGGCAGCATGCTCAGTCTTTGCAATACAAAACTGGCAACTAACAGCACATTCCTGATCACATCTCCAAGGCTGAGTGTACAGAACTGCAGTGGTGGCCAGGCCCTCGCTGACTGCCAAACCTCCAGCCATCATCCCTTCCTCTCACAGCGACAGGGCAGAAAATAACAACAGCAGAAACTAGATTTTTAGCTTAAGCTAAAACCACAAAGGTCATTGATGAAACAGACTGGAGTGCTTTAGAAACTAGCACGCAGACTTAGCTGAAAACAAATCTTATTGATCACCAATTACAATGAATACTTAATTCTGTTATTCTGCATTATTATTAGACAGTCAGAGACAGCCAAGCTGACCTCAAGCATGCTGAAGCATCGGGGCCAGGCAGTGCACATCTTCCCAGGAGCTGATTTACCCATCGTTCTCAAGTGAATTCACCTGCACACAGCCCCACCGTACAACTGCTAGGCTGCAAAATAAAAAAATAGCTCTGCTTAAGAGTCAAACCCCAGGACATAGACCATATGAAAGGAAGAATGAAACCTGCAGCATTTGGTTGACCTTCAATGCCCTGAGAAGATGACAAATTCCCCAAGATGAACAAGTGCCCAAAATACAAAGCAAAGGACTGACTTTTAGGGATCAAATGTTAAATAGGCCTGCGAAATTGGAGTTGTTAGGTTGCACATGAAAGAAGGGAAAAAAGAAAAAACCACCCCAACCCTCAACTGCAATTTTACATCCCTCTTGGAAAATTTGCTTTAATAAGAGAGAGGAATGGATACAATCTTCCCCTCACCTGGAGATTTTAATCAATTCAAGCCATTTCAAATCTGGCAAGAAAGCCCTACCACAGTCCCCATCAAACAACATTGCCTTTCATTTTTGCTTCTCATGACTACTTCAGAGCAGTCTAAATAACAGCAAAGAAGGAAATTCAAGTTGCAATTCAAACACTAAGCTCTGGAATCCCACATTGCCTTCAAACACCTGCATGAAACACTAACTTCATGCTCTATGCTCCCTGCTTTCTTCTAGTTTACTGCACAGTGCATTATTTACATAAAACAGAATTTCTTCTGTGGGAAAGGCTTGCATGGTACTTCAAAGCCTGAATAAATCAGGGACTGCAGCTTGAACTAACAAAAAAATCATCCAAAAAATTCCTTTCAATATCTGCATTGTATTACCTTATCATGCTACCTGTCTAGCTGAGTTATTCAGGTATCCACACCAGAAATGACAGACAATGTCTCTCTATGATGATGTGATGTTACTTCAAATGAAAAAAAACAATAAATAAAAATCACAGATTAATTTCCCATACAAATGATGACTCACTACTCCCAAATCCTTCCTTATAGCAGGATGCTCACTTCAGTCTGGAAGTCTTCATGTTGCAGCCTGCAGGAATCAGCTTATTTCCTGTCAAGGGCTGGAAAGCCTTACAGGAACTGGTTTTGGTTGAAGAACTTCTCCAAGGTGCTTACCTGTGGGACTTATCCAGGTAAGGGATGTTAGCTCCCTCTTCTTTGAGGTTCAGTGTCCAACCACTCCTACTGCTGGTAAGAAGAACAGAAGAAACATCTGCCCATAGCAAGGACTGCACTGGTGGGCAAAGTCCAAATTCCATCCTTCAGGGAAAAAGAAACAAAGACTGAGGAATTCATGTCTGTTCAAAATTTCATCCTTGACTACTGAAAGCATTGGAAGCACATGTGTATGTTTAAAAATGGAATTGTCCTCATTTAAGAATAAAAATAATTTCATCCCATCACCATTTTTCTTGGTCCAATCCTGAACTGCAGATCCAAACAGCTGAGAAAGCATGGAATAGTCTGCTGGACAGCAGACTATTATTAAAATGAGCAACTCCTGTATCTTCCTAAGATAAGAACACAAATCACAAAGAAAGGCACTCTGAGAAAAAATTTCTTAGAGGAAGACCTCAATTATTTTCCAGCAAGGCAGGTAATATGCATTTGGCTATTTGTTAGAAAAAAAACCAAAAAACAAACCTGTTTTTATACAAGATTTTACTCATATATTAACTATCACATATTTTGCAAAACAAAAAGAGACCACAGCAAAGTAAAATCCCAATTTTTTCCTATATTTAAGCTGTGATAGTATGTCTGAAATAGGAATCCAGAGCCTCACCAGATTAATATCACCATTTGGACCAGAGAATTTGCCATATCCACTTCTTCTGGTTTCGTTCAGTTGGAGCTTCTTTTTGCACAGTGATGATGGCTCTTGAACATTGTGGGATTTAAAGTAGTCCCTGAAGAGATGGCTGACAAAAATATGATGTTACTTTCAAGATGCTTTTTAATTATTTCTACCCTCATCCAGAACCTTCTGAGGAGACTTGAAGAATTTTGAGGAATTTTTCTTAGATTTTGTGGAAACTTGTGGAGGTTTTGTGGGATTTTTGTGTGATTTTGTGGGATATTGAGGCGATTTAGGGATCTTGAGGGATTTTTCATGTATTTTGTGGGAATTTGTGGAGATTTGGTGGGATATTTTTCTAGAATTTGGTCGTGTTTTGAGAAGATTTAGGGAATTTTGTGGTGTTTTTTCTTGAATTTTGTGGGAAACTGTGCTGATTTTATGGGGCGTTTCTGGAATTTGGTCGAGTTTTCAGAAGATTTAGGGATTTTCATGGGATGTTCTGGGAATTGGTGGAGATTTTGTGGGACATTCCTGTGAATTGGTAGGGTTTTGAAATGATTTAGGGAGTTTTGTGGGACTTCTCTGGAATTTGGTGGGGTTTTTCTGGAATTGTGTGGGATTCTGAGGAGACTTGAAGAATTTTGAGGAATTTGTTTTAGATTTTGTGGGAATTTGTGAAGATTCTGTGGGATTTTTCTGGAATTTGGTGGGCCTTTTCCAGGACGTTGTGTGATTTTGAGGAGACTTGAAGAATTTTGAGGAATTTTTCTTAGATTTTGTGGAAACTTGTGGAGGTTTTGTGGGATTTTTGTGTGATTTTGTGGGATATTGAGGCGATTTAGGGATCTTGAGGGATTTTTCATGTATTTTGTGGGAATTTGTGGTGATTTGGTGGGATATTTTTCTATAATTTGGTCGTGTTTTGAGAAGATTTAGGGAATTATGTGGGATTTTTCTTGGAATTTTGTTGGATATTGAGGAGATTTTGTGGGTGGTTTGTGGAACTTTGAGGGACTTTTCTGGAATTTGGTGAGATTCTGTAGAGAACTGACAAATTATCAGGGATTTTTCATGTATTCTGTGGGAATTTGTGGAGATTTGGTGGGATTTTTGTGGATTTTGGCCATGTTTTGAGAAGATTTAGGGAATTTTGTGGGACTTTTCTGGGATTTTGTTGGGTATTGAGGACATTTTGTGGGATGTTTCGGGAATTTGGTGGGGCTTTTCAAGAATTTTGTGGTATTTTGAAAAGATTTAGGGAATTTTGTGGTGTTTTTTCTTGAATTTTGTGGGAAACTGTGCTGATTTTATGGGGCGTTTCTGGAATTTGGTCAAGTTTTCAGAAGTGTTAGGGATTTTTGTGAGATTTTTGTAGGATGTTCTGGGAATTGGTGGAGATTTTGTGGGACATTCCTGTGAATTGGTAGGGTTTTGAAATGATTTAGGGAGTTTTGTGGGACTTCGCTGGAATTTTGTGGGGTTTTTAATGGAATTGTGTGGGATTCTGAGGAAACTTGAAGAATTTTGAGGAACTTGTTTTAGATTTTGTGGGAATTTGTGAGATTCTGTGGTATTTTACTGGAATTTGGTGGTTTTTTTCACGGACTTTGTGTAGTTTTGCAGAGACTTGAAGAATTTTGAGGAATTTTTCTTAGATTTTGTGGAAACTTGTGGAGGTTTTGTGTGATTTTATGGGATATTGAGGCGATTTAGGGATCTTGAGGGATTTTTCATGTATTTTGTGGGAATTTGTGGAGATTTGGTGGGATATTTTTCTATAATTTGGTCGTGTTTTGAGAAGATTTAGGGAATTTTGTGGTGTTTTCTCTTGAATTTTGTGGGAAACTGTGCTGATTTTATGGGGCGTTTCTGGAATTTGGTCGAGTTTTCAGAAGATTTAGGGATTTTCATGGGATGTTCTGGGAATTGGTGGAGATTTTGTGGGACATTCCTGTGAATTGGTAGGGTTTTGAAATGATTTAGGGAGTTTTGTGGGACTTCTCTGGAATTTGGTGGGGTTTTTCTGGAATTGTGTGGGATTCTGAGGAGACTTGAAGAATTTTGAGGAATTTGTTTTAGATTTTGTGGGAATTTGTGAAGATTCTGTGGGATTTTTCTGGAATTTGGTGGGCCTTTTCCAGGACGTTGTGTGATTTTGAGGAGACTTGAAGAATTTTGAGGAATTTTTCTTAGATTTTGTGGAAACTTGTGGAGGTTTTGTGGGATTTTTGTGTGATTTTGTGGGATATTGAGGCGATTTAGGGATCTTGAGGGATTTTTCATGTATTTTGTGGGAATTTGTGGTGATTTGGTGAGATATTTTTCTAGAATTTGGTCGTGTTTATGAGAAGATTTATCTATGTATCTATCTATCTATCTATCTATCTATCTATCTATCTATCTATCAATCTATCTATCTATCTCCCTATCTATATATCTCCCTATCTATCACCCTATATGCATTTCTTTATTATAGATTTGTATATTTTAATTTCTATATTATTCATTTAAATGCCAAGCTTTTAAATAAATAGGGGAACCAAGTGAGAGGAGTGGCAGCATGGTACGGGTCGTCGCGAGTGCCAGAAGCCCGAAAAAGCGGCCGCGTCAAGGACCCCGGCAGAGTGCGGCGTCGTCACCGCTGCCTGTCGGCGCCCGACTGGCTCGCGCTCGGCCCCGGTGCCGCCGAGCGCACAGCCCGTGTCCGCACGGCTGGAGCAGCCGCGGAAAATTGCGACGGGGCGGCTTCGACGCCGGGGTGTTTGTCAGGCAGTCGAATTCACGCACCCACTGCCCGGGGTCCTTCCATTTTCCCGCCTTTTTGGCCGCCATCCTTGGAAGGACAAGCCGGCCACGACCTGGCAGCCATCTTCTGCGTGGCGTGACGTAACTTCTGCCCTTCCTCGCCGCCATCTTTGCTGTGGCTGAAGCCACTTCCGGCAGAGCGGCCATCTTTGTTATGGCACAATTAAGGCCCCCGCTGCTCTCAGCGCGTCTGTCTAACTTACATGCCTGAACGAAAAACAGGCCGACGCCGACCGACTCCGAGCATTCCGCCCGATTTTCCGCCGCCTTTCCCGGGGCGAGGACGATGGCGGCGAGACTCAGCGGCTCCGTAGCTGGGTGGCGGCCGCGCCTGCGGCGGCAGGCATTGGAGTTAACGCCTCTGCCGCGGTCCTCCCGGCCGGCTCCGGCGGGGGGCGGGGGGGAGGCCCGACGCGGCTCGGTTCGGTTCGACTCTTTCCGGCCCGCTTCGGCTCGGCTCTTTCTGGCCCGCTTCGGCTCGGCTCGCCCCTGCTCGGCCCCGCTCGGCCAGGCCCCGCCCGGCTCGGAGCACAGCTGCAGTACCGCTCTCTGCCCACAATGCGGCAGCACTGCCGCAGAGCTCAGCCCGGGGTGGGCGGGGGGAGCCCCTGCAAGTGCAGAGAAGCGAGGCAAGAAACCACGTGTACAACCCCCTTCCATATGCTGCTACCTGTTTCCAGGCGACGACAAAGACCCATGAAGCAAATGCTTTTTCTTGGCCCATTTTGCTAAGCAAAGCTCTTCTGCAGCTCTTTAGTGCTTGCCAAACTCCAATGCGCGTGCTGCTGCTTCGATCGGATAAGAAGCACAGCCTTCTGACAGCAGCTTTCAGGTTGCTTCAGAATGAGCTTGGCCATTTGAACGTGCAGCATGTCTGTGTGTGCATAAGCTGCAGGTGCAAGCTCCTGACAAATGTGTTCTGCAGGTACAGTTTCTCCCTGCCGGATGCAGTGGAAATGCTTTCTGCTGGTATTCTCGCCAAGAGTCACAGAGTGCTTAACTCAGGAGCTCTGAGAATGGAAGCGCAAGAAGCGTTCCGCATTTGGTGGGATATTTTTCTAGAATTTGGTCGTGTTTTGAGAAGATTTAGGGAATTTGGTGGGATTTTTCCTGAAATTTTGTGGGATATTGAGGAGATTTTGTGAGATGTTTGTGGAACTTTGAGGGACTTTTCTGGAATTTGGTGAGATTTTGTAGAGAACTGATGAATTATCAGGGATTTTTCATGTATTCTGTGGGAATTTGTGGAGATTCTGTGGGATTTTTGTGGATTTTGGCCGTGTTTTGAGTCCCCTCAAAACCACACAAATCCTTGAAAAGGTCCACCAAATTCCAGAAAAATCCCACAGAATCTCCACAAATTCCCACAAAATCTAAGAAAAATTCCTCAAAATTCTTCAAGTCTCCTCAGAATCCCACACAATTCCAGAAAAAACACACAAAATTCCAGAGAAGTCCCACAAAACTCCCTAAATCATTTCAAAACCCTACCAATTCACAGGAATGTCCCACAAAATCTCCACCAATTCCCAGAACATCCCACAAAAATCTCACAAAAATCCCTAACACTTCTGAAAACTCGACCAAATTCCAGAAACGCCCCATAAAATCAGCACAGTTTCCCACAAAATTCAAGAAAAACCACCACAAAATTCCCTAAATCTTTTCAAAATACCACAAAATTCTTGAAAAGCCCCACCAAATTCCAGAAACATCCCACAAAATGTCCCCAATACCCAACAAAATCCCAGAAAAATCCCACAAAATTCCCTAAATTTTCTCAAAACACAACCAAAATTCCAGAAAAGTCCCACCGAATCGCCACAAATTCCCACAGAATACATGAAAAATCCCTGATAATTCGTCAGTTCTCTACAGAATCTCACCAAATTCCAGAAAAGTCCCTCAAAGTTCCACAAACATCCCACAAAATCTCCCTAATATCCAACAAAATTCCAGGAAAAATCCCACAAAATTCTCTAAATCTTCTCAAAACACGACCAAATTCTAGAAATATATCCCACCAAATCTCCACAAAATCCCACAAAATACATGAAAAATCCCTCAAGATCCCTAAATCGCCTCAATATCCGACAACATTCCACAAAAATCACACAAAACCTCCACAAGTTTCCACAAAAATCTAAGAAAAATTCCTCAAAATTCTCCAAGTCTCCTCAAAACCACACAAAGTCCTTGAAAAAAACCACCAAATTCCAGTAAAATCCCACAGAATCTCCACAAATTCCCACAAAATCTAAAACAAATTCCTCAAAATTCTTCAAGTCTCCTCAGAATCCCACACAATTCCAGAAAAACCCACAAAATTCCAGAGAAGTCCCACAAAACTCCCTAAATCATTTCAAAACCCTACCAATTCACAGGAATGTCCCACAAAATCTCTACCAATTCCCAGAACATCCCACAAAAATCTCACAAAAATCCCTAAATCTTCTGAAAACTCGACCAAATTCCAGAAACGCCCCATAAAATCAGCACAGTTTCCCACAAAATTCAAGAAAAAACACCACAAAATTCCCTAAATCTTTTCAAAATACCACAAAATTCTTGAAAAGCCCCACCAAATTTCCGAAACATCCCACAAAATCTCCCCAATATCCAATAAAATTCCAGGAAAAATCCCACAAAATTCCCTAAATCGTCTCAAAACATGGCCAAAATCCACAAAAATCCCACCGAATCTCCACAAATTCCCACAGAATACGTGAAAAATCCCTGATAATTCGTCAGTTCTCTACAGAATCTCACCAAATTCCAGAAAAGCCCCACCAAACTCCAGAAACATCCCACAAAATGTCTTCAATATCCAACGAAATCCCAGAAAAATCACACAAAATTCCCTAAATCTTCTCAAAACACGACCAAATTCTAGAAAAATATCCCACCAAATCTCCACATAATCCCACAAAACACATGAAAAATCCCTCAAGATCCCTAAATCGCCTCAATATCCCACAAAATCACACAAAAATCACACAAAACCTCCACAAGTTTCCACAAAATCTAAGAAAAATCCCTGAAAATTCTTCAAGTCTCCTCAAAACCACACAAAGTCCTTGAAAAGGCCCACCAAATTCCAGTAAAATCCCACAGATTCTCCACAAATTCCCACAAAATCTAAAACAAATTCCTCAAAATTCTTCAAGTCTCCTCAGAATCCCACACAATTCCATAAAAAACACACAAAATTCCAGAGAAGTCCCACAAAACTCCCTAAATCATTTCAAAACCCTACCAATTCACAGGAATGTCCCACAAAATCTCCACCAATTCCCAGAACATCCCACAAAAATCCCACAAAAATCCCTAAATCTTCTGAAAACTCGACCAAATTCCAGAAACGCCCCATAAAATCAGCACAGTTTCCCACAAAATTCAAGAAAAAACACCACACAATTCCCTAAATCTTTTCAAAATACCACAAAATTCCTGAAAAGCCCCACCAAATTCCCGAAACATCCCACAAAATGTCCTCAATACCCAATGTTTTCTGCTGCACTGTTTGTCATAAACAAAATGAAGATTTAAAAAAAGCCCCACAACCTTAATAGCCTTTTGCAGAAATGAGGCAGACCCAGCAATCTTGAAGCAGTCATTGCTTCAGTCTTTCTGTAACTCTGAAGACAACTAAATGAACACAGAAATCAGAGCTCTCACACACCCTACAGCCAACAGCTCCCAAAATTATTAAAACCCTTATTGATTCAGTTTATTGCAGATGCTGTCCTGAAGCAGAAAAGGTGATTCTGCACTTCCTTAGTCCTTTTCCCTTGGACTGAGGTTTGGTTTGGCCTTGTGTGGTCCTGCTGAAGAGCAACAGAGAGCAGTGACAAGGCTTCCTTCACCCTGGGATTATAAAATCTTGTTGTTTGGGCAGAGACAAATCCCTCCCTGGCTACAGCCTCCTGACAGCTACAGGGGCCAGGACCAGGTGTCCCCTGAGTCTCACTGAGTACTTGGTTTATGCAAAACATTGGGGCTCATTCCATTTGCTGAGAAGAAGAGCCAAAGATGACACACCTTGGGCACCGTCCCCTCCTCACCCCAAAGTGCCCCCCAGGACGGCCTGTGGCTCATCAAGTAACATTTCTGCAATCAGGCATCGCCAAAAGTGTTTCTAACAACACATTCCATCACTTCTTGTCACTTTTTATTCAGTGCAAGCATGGAAATGTCTGAGATAGACAATGGAAAGCAATACATAAAATCCAAGACAAGCGATCATAAATGGCCCTGCTGGGAAAGCAGATCCCACGGAATTGGATGGAGGTGGAAGGTCACTCCTAACACATTAAATACAACAGCCAAAGCAGATCCTGATGTCACCCTGATACTGAGATGGAAAAGTCACCTGCTTAAAATCATTGAAAAGGAAAAGAAAGAGCAGGAGGACAGGTGGGTAGGTGTGTTGGTAACTCTGTTAAACACAGTTTAAAAAACCCCAAAACGCAGTAGTTATTAACCAGATATTTGAGGAGGCACAGCCACAGCTCTCTGCAGAACATTTACAAAGTGCTTGACAAATGGAAAGCTGGATCTTTTTCAGCAAGTGCCGTGGGTGCTGTGCACCCAGACCTGGAGCACCAGGGCCATCCATCTGCCTCAGGAGTCCTGCTTTCATCCTTGGAGTGTGCATCCTTCCATCCTCCAGTGTGCACCGGCACTTCAGATTGAGGTAAGGACAGCACTGAATAGGGGAAAAAGAGCAGGAGCTATTCCCTCCATTGAATATTGATTGGCACCACCACGTGACACATTCACTTGAAGACAAGCACAAAGGGATTACAACACAATTGTCCCTGTACAGAACAGAAACCAAGCTTCTCCTGCTGCTCTGGCCGGTCCCTAAACACAAGAAGGAGCTGTAGGTTTTCTCCATTGCTGCTGGTGCAGCTGAAGCCTTAAGTTCCTTAAGCCTTTCCTGTTTCCCTGAGTTGTCTCTCATTTCCATCACCTCAAAATGGGCATCTGTGGCACTATGAGAAAGGGCAGCATTTTCCTTGGGAAACAGCCGGAAAAGAACCAGAGCAGGTGTCCCAGACTGGGGGCTGCCCCTTCCAGGGGATTGTGTGTCAGCTCTGTTAGAATTGCTAATTATTTAGGCACCTAATTGGCTCTGAGGAGTGGATTGGGGAGAGATGGAAATGCAAGCCCTGGGCTGAAGGCCGTGCCCGAGGTGTGCCCAGCTCCCTGCACACCTTTTCCCCCCAGGTGCAGACCGGCTCCAGACGCTGCACATGGAAGGCAAGGAGAGCTGGGAGCCGAGAGAGGAGCGGTTTCTCCTGGAACACCGGGAGCCCTTCCATGTCAGCAGCTCATTCCCAGCCCCTGCCCCACTCTCTGCTCCCAAAGGTCACCGGGAACTCGCCCAAGGCCCGGGGGGCTCGGCAGGGCTTTCCCACCTGGGCCGAGTGCCACAGGAGGGGCCCCTGCAGGATTTCGGTCTCGGTCGGGTTCCAGCAGCTCAGACTGGCTCCTGCATCCAGCAGGGATTGGGTGGGGATTTGGTTGGGGCTTTTTGTTTGCTGGTTTGGCTTTTAGTTATTTAGAGAGTGCTTTGAGGGTCAGTTTTGCTGCTTCATCAGCTTTACCCCCTGCCCAGCTGCCTGTTGTGTGCATGGAAGGGTTCAATCTGCATTTCGCTTCTTCTGCACCCCTACTTTATTATTTTAGGCTCTTTATTTTCATTTTTCTCTTTTCCTTCTGACTGTTTTTTCCCCCTTTCATTCCCCCTTTTTTAATATTTATTTTCTGCTGTGGGTTTTTCCCCCCCCCCCCCCTTCGCTCACGTGACCTCGGTGCTTTCCTGTCTTTTTGTAAATTTTTCTTTTTTCTTTTTTTTTTTTTTTTTCTTTTTTTTTTTTTTTAATCTTCTCCTGATCAGAAGCCCCTGGGGCAGCTGCACAGCCGGGGCCACTCCTGGCTGTCAGAGAAGCCGGGAGCTGACTGCTCTACGGGATTTGTTTGCTCCCAGGTCTGCGGCTCGGGGCTCTCTCTCATCGTGTTTTATCAAATAAAGTTCGTGTGGCATTCCTGGCTTTGACGATGGTGTTTTATTGGGATGTGCCAAGCCCGGATTCCCCAGGAAGCAGCAGGACGGGTTTCCCTGTGCCTAAGGACAGCCCCGGAGCCGCGCAGTGCAGAGAGAAGCCGATCCTAAGCCACTGCTGATGATCATAACCGAGTTGAAATTAGAAGAAATGAGAAGTCCCAGCTGAAACCGATACAGAAGCAAGTTTTGATTGGTTTTCAGAGCCTCCTGCTTCATACGCTTTGCCTCAGGAGCCAGGGAAATGGCTCCGATTCCCCTCCCGATGCTGCTGCTGGTGCGGAGCTGCCGGCCGGGCTTCAGGGCTGCTGCGGCTCCCAGAGACAGCCGGCGCTGCCTTCGGGGGCTCGGAGCTGAGCCCCGCTCCTGCAGCTGTGGCTCACACAGACCCTTGGCTGTGTTTGGGGAGCTCAGAACCAGACTCACCCCATCACTTTGGGGCTTCACAGAAGGCGGCGAGTGCCGCGTTTGAGGGGCTCAAAATTCAGGCTCAGAGCTTAAAAGCAGAGACCGAATCCTGCGTTTTGGACTCTGACAGCAGCGGGCTCACGTCCGGCC
Source organism: Cyanistes caeruleus (assembly GCF_971803275.1). Taxonomy (NCBI): domain Eukaryota; kingdom Metazoa; phylum Chordata; class Aves; order Passeriformes; family Paridae; genus Cyanistes; species Cyanistes caeruleus. The sequence goes on from NC_141705.1 coordinate 68,381,583, forward strand.
TGGATTTGGGCTTCAGGCACAGAGACTGAGCCCTGGTTTCGGGGTTTCGGTCCGAGCGAGCGAGTCCAGGCTCCAGAGCCCGAGTGCCGCCGATTGACTCTCAAAGCCAGGCTGCGCTGGCCAAGTGCAGACAGCGATGAACCGAGCTGAGATTTGGGGACGTGAAAGCCCGGTCCCTCAGAGCGAGCATCCGGGCTCACAGAGAGCAAGTTGTGCATTTTAGGGGCTCGAGGCAGAGACCGAGTCCCGCCTTCTGGGGATTTGGCTTCACAGAGCTTCGCGTTCGGGGGGCTTGAAGTAAATCCCAGCCGCGGTGCTTCGGTGTTCAGAGCGGGCTCGTTCGGGCAGCGTCAGTCGCAGCCTCTCAGCTCTAAGGGCCGCCTTTGGCCCCGCGGAGAGCTCAGAGCCGGCGACTCGGAGCTGCCTCTGGGGCCGGCGGCGGAGCCGCGTTTGGGGCTCGGAGCGGAGCCCGAACCCCGCGTTGGGGGCCACGGGCAGAGCCCGGCCCGGCGCGTCGGGCTCCGCTCGGGGCCCCGGGGGCCGCCTCGGCACCGGCAGAGCCCCGGCTCCCCGCGGCCGGAGCGAGACCGTGCCCGGGGCCCCGAGCGGCCGGAGCGGGACCCGGGCGCGAACCTCCGGCTCCCGGCCCGGCCCCGCCGCAGCGCCCCGGGCTCGGAGCGGCCCCGCCGAGAGCGCCCGGGCCGGGCCGGGGCCCGCACAGCGCCGAGCGGGGATCCCGAGCGAGGCCCCCGGGACAGCGGCACCCGCGGGGCGGGACAGGAACGGGACGGGATGGGCCAGGAGCGGGCCAAGAGCCGGGGCGGGGCCGGCGCAGGTGTTCGGGGTTGGGCCGGGCGGGGCCGGGCAGGTGCGCAGAGGGGAGGGACGGGGGCGGGAGGGGCTTAGGGGGGCGGACACCCCCGTCCGGAGAGGCCCCGCCCCCCGCCCCTCCCCGGGGCCCCTCCTCCGGAGGGGGCCCACCCTAAATCCCCCCCTCCCCACCCGGGACCCCCTCCTAACGAGGGGGCCCTTCCCAAACCCCCCCAGCCCCCCAACCCTCGCTACCCCACCCCAGACCCCTCCTGAGGAGAGGCCCCCCTGACCCCCCAGCCCCGGCCCGGTGTGATGAAGGGAAAGCCGGAACCCCGGCAGTGTAGGGCGGTTTTGGCAGCTGCTGGGGGGACCCGCACACAAAGCAGGGGCGCCGGCTCCGGCCCTCGGGGCTTTATTATCCGGCGCCCCGAACCTCGCGGCTTCTCTGCCAAGGGCAAACAGAGACCAAGGGGAGAAGGGGACACGGGGACACGGAGGGAAAGGGCCGAGAGACAGCGCACAAGGAGGCAGAAGGGAGCAGGAGCGGAGGGCAGCAGGGGCACAGAGTGCAGGGAGAGCGGGAAAGAGGAACAGAAGCGGGCTCGGCCTTGGGAGGGAAGCACGAGAGGGAGGTGCAGGTGGCAAAGGCCGAGCGGGAATGGGGGGCGCTCAGGCTGGGTGCCCGGGGCAAGGAGAGGGGAGGAAGGAGGGCTGGGGGTGCTCAGGAGGGGAGAAGGAGCGGGCTGAGAAGGAGGAGGAAGGAGGAGGGATACACTGGAGGGTCGGGTGTGCAAGGAGGAGGGACAGGGGAAGAGCCAGGTGCAGGGGAGGAAGAGAAGAGCAACGGGGGAGAGGAAAGGGGGGTTTGCGGGGAGGAGACGGAGATAAGCGGGAGAAAGGAAGGGAGGAAAGAAGGGTTAGAGAGAAGCAGGAGTGGGAAGCCGAGGCTCCCGCGCCTCACCTGGGCCCCGCCGGGGAGCCCGGCCCGGCCCGTGCCGGCACCTTCGAGCGCTGGGGAGCAAATGGCGGCGGGAGCGACTTCCGGGTCTTAAATCCCCCTCGGCCCCGCCCCGCGCAGCCGCCCTGGGGCCCCGCGCACCTGCCCGGCCCCGCCCGGCCCAACCCCGAGCACCTGAGCCCGGCCCCGCCCCCGCCCCGAGGCCCCGCCCCGAGCACCTGAGCCCGGCCCCGCCCCCGCCCCGAGGCCCCGCCCCGAGCACCTGAGCCCGGCCCCGCCCCCGCCCTGAGGCCCCGCCCCCGGCCCTTCCCGCGCGGGGCCGCTCCCGGCTGCGGAAACAGGGAAATAAACAGGGAAATAGGGAAATAAACGGGAAACAGGGAAAGCTGTAGGCGGATAGAACACAAACACCCTGCGGCGCTCGGGCCCCGCCGAGAGGCCCCGCGGGTGTCCCGCTGCGGGAGGACTCGGGAGCAGCCGGAGCTCGGCCGCTGCTCTCAGCCCCGAAGCCGCCCCCTGAGCCCGGGGCCGGGCCCGGACAGCGCCGGGCCGGGACTCCGTGTTCCGAGCGCTCGCTCGCAGCATTTGGGCTCCGTCCCTGAGCCCCAAAATGCGGGATTTGGGCTCCGTGCTCACGGCCCGGGCGAGTCTCGCTTTGCACTCCCAGAACACGGGGCTCAAGTCGCTGTTCCACAGCCCTCGGCCCGGCCAGACCCAGCACTTGGTCCCTGAGCCCTCCACACCTTCACCCCCACCAAAAAACCCCACAGGATTCAAGACTCCGATTCTGAGACCAGAAAAATGCTCCATTTATTAATCTCAGCTCACAGGGCTGTGGATTTCACTGTGGACATCCCCACAGGGGCTGACAGGGAACGGAGCTCTCACACCTCTGATCCTGCCCTGAGAACTGCTTCAGACTGGCAAAAACCACACGTGGGATAAAAAGGCTGGAAGGCTCCCCTGGAGCGAAGGCACGTGTAGCCAATCCGCATTTCCTTATTATCCCAGCCATGTGCTATCCCGTTATCCCAGCCCCGCTCTGTGCTGCCGCCTCCAGCTCACTGCCTGACCCCGCCCGTGGCTCCGGCCGCTCCCGAGGCACCGGGAACACGCCCGGAGCTGCTCGGCCCTGCGGAACTGAAGGGCTGGAGATGCCCAGGCCCGAGCAGGGGATGATCCAGGGGCTCCTCCCGTGTCCGGAGCTCGGGCTGAGGCGGCTCCCCGGGGATGCCCGCGCTCCATGCGCTGCCCTGCCCTCTCTTTCGGAGGAGCAGCTCCGGTCCCGGCGCTCGGGGCGGGGCAGCAGCGCAGGGACGGCCCCCACGGGCGCTCGGGACCCGCGGGCTCGGCTCCGGCCCCGCCGGGAGGAGGAAGGAGCGGGATGGGAGTGCCCGGCTGTGCCTGGCGCTGGCAGCCGACAGGGCCGGTCCCCGCGGGAGAGAACTCGCTCTGTGTTCCCTGAGCAGCAGAGAGGGATGGCCAGAAGCTTCTGGTGTTCATTTCCCAGACTGTCCCATCCACCGATCCCAATGTGCGCGAGGCAAAACAGCCGCGATGGCTGCAGGCTTCAAAACAAAGATAAACAACGTGGTTTTCCTTTCCCTCTTTCAGGCAATTATATGTAGGTAGGATTAATAATACCCGATGGCGTTTTCTTCTTAAAACTCTGGCCAAGACCGTGCTACTGACTGGGTCTCCAAAGCAGGAAGATGAAAGTGATAAATTAAATCCGATGCCCGACCTTTGCATATTTAGCTTTCCATTACAGAAATCCCTGGATGGATCCACCTGCTCCTCTGCTCGTATTATATTTTGTCTCACTCTAATCCCATTAGGATACCCTAAATCCAACCTGTTCTGCTCCTCACACCAAAGCCTGAGGTCACCTCTGCTCATGACATTTGCATGGCACACGTTGTTGTCACACAGATAATGGCAAAAACAATTTCATCTTGTTCTTTCCCCCGGTACAACTGGGGCAGCTGGAGCTGTGAAATGAGGTGACAGGACTCACGAGTAGCTCTCAACATGATCTAAACACGGAGCTGCTTTTATTCCAGCCTTCCCCTGTAGAAAACACACGGTGTAAAACGCCACCAAAGCAGGAATTACTGCTGGAGCTCTCTTTGCCCTTGGCACACAAGGGAAGAGCCCTTCCTGGAGTTCGAGTGTCTTATTCCCACTTTTCAGTGCTCTTGGATCAGCCTCTGTGCTAATTGAGATCTTCCTGATAGGTCCTGATCTTTCAGAAGTGGAATCAAAGCAAAGTGAGGTAGAACAGAGGTGAGCCAAAGCCCAGCCGTGTGTATGATCTTTCCAGCTGTGCACCTCCCTGGGAATTGCCTGTTCCCTGCACCACCTGACAGGAGGGCACATGGGATCCCGAGGATATTTAAAGGCTGCTGGGACAATCCAGACAAATCTTCGCCGTGTGCAAGGTAAGAACTGGAAGAGCTGCTTAGAAAGCTGCTGAGCTGAGCAGAGGTGGAAGGAGAGGAGGAAAAGGCTGGTTCCCATCCTCATTTCCGGGCAGGGATGAGGCCAAGCCTGCAGGCACGGAGCCTGCTGGAATCCCTGGCAGCAGGCACAGCCGCTCCCGGGAAGCCGCGCTCCCGTTGCACAAAGCCATCCCCGCCTGCGCAACCTGCGGTGAAAGCCACGGGATCAGAGCCGGGAGACTCAGCTCGAGCCCGGCTGCGGCTCAGCCGGGCCAGGTTCCGATTATCCGGCAGCACCGGGAGGCGCTTCCGGGCCCGAGCCCTTCCCTCGGTCCGCAATGAAAGGCGGCTGAGCGCCCGGCCCGAGCCGGCTGAGCTCAGAGGAAGGCTCTGATTGTGCCCGATTGGGATCAGGAGCCCACTCCCGCCTGGCTGAGGAGCTCCAGCTGGCTCCTGCGGCACTGAGGAACAGCTCCCCCGGCAGTCCGGGCGTGGCTCCCAAAGCTCTGCCCGAGCTGCAGCACTTCCCTTTATTCTCCAGCCGCTGCTGATGCCTGGGATGTGTCGGGAGCAACGCGGATTGTCCAGGGAGGGATGCTCCGGGCTGGCTGCCGGGCGGGTCAGGCAGATGACCTCCATCGCTAAGGAATTTCCCACATCCCAACCAGTCCAGCTGGCAGGAATGATGAACTGGAGGATTTGACAATAGAAATATTGTTCGGGCATTGTCTCACCAGGTGTGGGCACTGCAACAATCTGATCTCACGGGAACAAACAGTTCTGATTGAAGGGAAGGGCTTTGGTGTGACAGGAAGAGCTGCCTGAATCCCAGTATCCCTGGCCACCCTCACCTCAGCCCCTCCAGAGGGAGGGTTGTGGACACTTCCTCACCCCCATCAGCTCACCCGAGGCGAGGTGCTGCTCCTGGCAGCTCAAACACTGCTCTGCTTTGGTCCAAGACCTTTCAGATATTCCAGGATGAGGACTGAGAAGCCCAGGGATAAACAAAGGCCTCTTGGAAGGCAAAGCATTCATTTTGTGATTAAAAGGCAAATTAAGAGTCCTTTTATCTTCACGGCTTCTGTTGTCTCTTGCTTGTGTGGACTTTTGCTTTCTGCCCTTGGCAAGGCTTGGCACACTCACCTTTCGGCATTGCCATCCTCTGCCTTGCCCGGGCTGCCTCTGGTTCAGCTCCCCCAGCAGCTGCTGCCTTCAGCCTGCTCTGTTCTGCCCCAGCTCGTGTCCCTTTCCCTTGGCTCCTCCCTGCTGTGCCCGGCCAGTTCCCACCTGTGAGCAGCAGGGATTCCTCGCCCTGCCCAGGGCAGCCACCAGCCCCGCACATTCCCCAGGGTCAGCCGGGCTGCTGCAAACCTTTGGTGTCCCAGAGCTCACGGATCGCTGCCAGGACAGCAGCTGGGGAGCTGGAAGCCTCTCCTGAGGATGGGGACTGATGCGCCTGGTGCCTGGGAATTCACCCAGGAATACTGGATCCAGTGCTTATGAGCAGTGCAGCCAAGGCACCCCATTTCCTGCTCGCTGAGACACCACCAGCACTGCAGCCTGGCAGTGACTTCTCGTGCTCTCCTGAGAATGCAAATGCAAAGATCGTGGCTCTTGCTTTGGAGGCTGTGATCAAGATTAATTTTCAGTAATTCGAAACAATTATTTCTCCTCATTGCTTAATTCTGTCTGCAGCTGGGACTCCAATAAGAGGAGAAAGGAGACAGTTCACTGGAGCCCCTCTCTTGCCAAACACTGAGGCTCATTCAGGTCCTGAGAGGAAACTCAGGCAGGGAGAGCTGCCCCTGCCCTGCTGGGATTGCACCCTTCATTCATGAGGGAGAGACGTCCTTGTGAAAACCGCTCCAGTTGTCTCCATGCCTTGTAGTTCCCACTACAAAATTGTTTTGACCAGAACTGAGACTGCTGAGCATCACTGAGCAGCAAAGGAGACATCCAGCAATCCCCATAACCTGGCAGAAATCATTGCTGGCCATGGCCTGAGCCCTGGGGTGAGAGTCCCAATGGGAACAGCAGCTACAGCCACCCTGATATCCCCAGGAATGTGAGAAACCGCTTCTTCCCATGGCTGGGAGAATGTCTTTGTGCATCTCCAGGATCCACCCTCAGCACTCACTTGGCCTCTACACATATTCATTCCTTACACCTTCCTCACAAGGCATCCCCACCAGTTCCATCTCCTGCCTGCTGGGCAATGCTCCCCCTCCTCATTGCAAAGGGCAGAGCGAGGAACTCTGCCAGTGCCCTTCACTGAGCTCCTCTCACATCATCTCTCCCTCCTTTCATTTCCTTGCCAGCAAGGAGAAAGATTAAAAGGGGAAGAAAAGTGCGTTATGATCTCTGCAAGGCCAGAAAGTGGCCTGAAGAGACATGTGAAATTTTTTCCAGGATGATGTGTCACACCACCCTGAGCTGGGCTCAGCTTTGAACAGCCTGAAGGGCAGCACTGCCAAGACCCAAGGCAATCATTTCTTTGTAGGCAGCCCAAGCCCATTTAATGTTTCACTGTTTGACCCAGGGATCTTGAGGGATTTTCTCCAACCCAAATGATTCTGTGACTGCATATTCCCAAAGTCAGAGGAATCCAGACAAACAGACATATTGTAGAGAAAGTACCTTTTCGGAGTGTTTAGGTAAATTACAATTATTTCCCCCCCAACAGACGGACTATTTTCTGCTCAGTATAAAAAATGTGTTTTCCAGCACAAAAGCTGTAATTCACCTGCCATCCTCTAGCACCCTAAACCAGAGCAGTAAGAGGCAGCCACGAGGAGCATGGAAAAACAGACAGGCACAGACTGCCCCTGCCCAGCCCAGGGACGAGTCCAGAACTGGCTCCTGAGAGAGAGCAGGAGAGTTCAGGGATAAAATCACCTGACTGTGAGGACTGGCCTGGTCTCTCCCAGGCTACACTTCCCTTCTTACTGGGAATTTACTGGGCCATGGCAGAGGATTCTGTTTAGTGACTATTGCCCCTGCCCATGAATGTCTGATGGATTGTTTGGCATTCCTGAGCTGCCTGCACCAGCAGCAGTCTGAGGTGCCACGTTCAGTGGCTTCAGGACCTCTCATTTCTCAAACTGGCCCGTGGTAACTTCAGCTGCCGACCCCAAGCTCTTCAGCTGGGGGGAAACAGGGAACCGCTGCTCCTGGAGATGTTCCTCATCAAGAGTTGTGGGCCACTTATCCTTCCTGCTCCTTATCCCAATCAACCCTGTTCTCCCTCTTGGTATCCATACCAATCTTACTATGCCAAACACTCCAGCTAAAGCTGCAGTGCCACTGTGGACATACATGGAATAAATGGAGCTTGCTCTGGGTTTTTTCCAAATACTTTAAAATTCCTTTGTCTGTTTTTCAGCTCCAGAAACAGAGATGAGAAAAACACAAAGTACCTCTCTTGGAGCTCTCTGGACAGTGAGGTCCTGTGAAACCAGTTCTGTCTGGAGGGCACCTTTGCAGATTCTGCAGTCAGGTTCATCGATGGAGTAGCGCTAAGTGACAGGAAAACCTGGCACCCCCTGGTCCCCCTGCACTCCTCAGCTATGACAGCGACGACGCTGACTCTGTTTGAGAGGAAGCTTAAGCTGAGCTTTTGACAGACTCAGGAATGCTTATGGTGAATCTCCCCAGTCTCTTCTCAAGAGCATCTCTTGGGCTCAGTTGATAAAGAGCACATTAACCTGTCCCGCCTGTCGCTCTCCTCAGCACCGACACTCGCGGTTGGCAGATGGCGCTGCCAAAGGAGCAGCTTGGACCTTTAAGGCAGGAATATGGAAGGTGGTGTCAAAATGAATCAGAAGCTCAAGGTAGATGTGATCCAGCATTTCCAAGACTGGAGAGAGGGAGTTCACTCCTAATGCCCCCCAGGAGACCCCGTTCTCTAGAAACAGCAGGGGCAAACACCAAGGAATCCCCGCTTTACTCAAATCCACTGTGGTGGGTTTAGTGTGCCTGCAAGGAGAGGAGAACAATAAAACAACGAGTGGTGCAGACAGAGCCCACTCCACTGGCAAAGGGACCTGAGCTTCTGCAGCTCTGTGACCTCAGCCTTGGAAGATTCCAGCCTTGGCACTGAGGATTGCTGTGCCTTACTGAGTTTGTAAGGTGAGTTACAAGAGCTGACACGGAAAAGCTCTGCTTGCTGCGGACAACACCGAGCTCAACACACCTCAGGTTCTGTGGATAGAATCTGTTTCTCCTGGAGCTGCAAGATTGAATCTCTCATTTTATACATGAAACAGCACTTGCTATTACCTCATTATGTGGTGCTTGGTAAAGGCATGGGTTTGAAAATTCTCTTACAGAGTATTTCTAGAAAAGGATCTATGAGTGACTGAAATGCTAGTGGTTTTTATTTCATATCATAACCCATCATGATGAAATGGAATGATGAAAGGCCTGGCTTTGTCTATCTGACTAATTGCACCCATCTTCCAAATCTGCTGAACGATCATTTATTGTTTCCTACTTTGGATGATCAAGCATTTTATCGATAAAGCTCATACAGCAATGGTTCAGAATCATAGAGAAATTCAGTGTCAAATCTGGAAATTGAATAGGTGTCCCACAAACAGCAATCACAGCCAAACCATGCCCCCAGGACAATCCTCTACCCAGGAATAAAATAGGAGCCCCAGTCCTGGAGAGGGTCAGCCCTCAGCCCAGGACTAGCTGTGAATTCCTGTAATGGAACACAAAACCACAGGGACTGATTTTCACCTCCACCCAAATTCACAGCTCTTGCGAAAGCCTGAGCTACTGACAAATAATTTCAACTTCTGGCACTGATTATGCTTCTTAGCATAATATGCTTCATAGAACACTGGATCACAAAAGTGCACAGCCACCCCCATTTCTCTGTCTGCTGCCCCTGCTCTGACACTGGGCCAGAAGACCCAGGATGGAGTTTTCTGAGCAGGAAAGGCCCATCAACCAGAGGATGTCCCTGCATCCCGAGAGAGTCAGAGTGCTGAGATGGAGATCATCACTGCACCATCGTGGCACTTCTTTAGAGACAGGTCACCTTTGCCTGCTCCAACTGCGTGGGTCACAGCACCACTCCTACTTGCTCCAAACCTGGCAGCAGAGCTCACAACAGCTGGAAGAGAAACCTGCCCCTTCCCTGCCTACCTGGATTCCTCCCATCAAGTGCTGCAACAGCAGGGTCCTAGGCCCACGCTTTCTGAACCTTTGCTAAGCGCAGCTTTTTCAAAAATAAATTAGAACACAGCATTATTCTCCTTCCAAATCTGTAGCTACAAAATGTTTCTGCTGTAGGAAGCAGCGGCACCAAACACAAACACTGACCCAGCAGCCACTGGAGGTAAGTGACGGCAGCAGGAAGGAAAAGGAGCACCAAGAGTTTGTAAGGACAATCATGGCAAAGTTTCACCTTTAACACGTCTGCCCTCGCCTGTGCCACGTTACCGGATACATCCCTGCTCCCGGAGGCGCAGGGAAGGATCAGCGGGAGCGGCCGGAGCTCCCGGCAGTGCCAGGATTGCCCTGGGCAGAGGGCAGAGAGCCGTGCCCGGGCTGTCCCCACGCTGTTCACCCGCTGCTCCCGGGCCTGCCCGCAGCGAAGCCGACCGTGCTGAGCCACAAATGAAACAAAACCCGAGCGCTCGGATTGCTCCCTGTCCTGCCAGAGCCCCTTCTGCTCTTTGCCACAAGGCAAGGCCCCAAGCCACCCCTTTCTGTTCACCTCTCCATCACTCGGTCAAAAAAAGAACATTTATGTTTGCAGCTTTCAAATAAGTTTCCTTCTTCAAGGGATTTCTTCAGATCTGGCACAAACCCCCTCAATAGAATAAATAATTCTAATTGGCTTCCTAACAGAGGATTTTGCTGGACCTTTCCTAATAAATCCAAACAGTTTCAGCACAAGATGTGCATGGTCATTTTTCTTTTCTATCCCTTGCTTCATGACTCAACTCTTCACTTTATTGTACTCAATTTTATAGTTCAGATTTTAAGCTGAAGAAAAATCCTTCTCTCTGAAGAAGATTTTCTCATCAATTGAGCCATATATATTTTTAATAGGGATATCAAACCCAGCCTGATGGAACAAACACCTTGAGACACCTTCTGGACATGAATGTCTCTTTAAAAATATTAAAGCTCTAAGGGTTGAATTCTTTGCAGGTTTAACTGAACTGAAAGAATAAGAGACTTTGCAATGGGATGAAATGATGACTCAGGTCTCTAGGACATAATCAGGTTTATAGGATCTCTCCAGCAGCCCCCGTCCATAGGGCTTTGCACTCCTGTTCTCCCATTGAACAGAGGAAATAGGTACACTTAAAAAGGGTTACCAAAACCCTTTTACCTTTAACCTATTAACAAAAGCTAAACGAGATACTTGGGAAAATCCTAATGCAAAGAAACATTCTGAGTGCGGCATTTTCTTATTGAATAAGCTCTTATTTTCTTAGCCAGATTCCTGTGGTGGAATCTGGCCTTGAACAGAGATTTTTAACACCAATATTGTGGAATGGGACGAGAGGACCTTTGTTTCCAGCTGCCTGTGCTGGTTTCTGTTCACCCTAGACTGACACCAAATAAACACGGTGCTGGGTTTCCATATAAATTATTGTAGTAGAAAGGCACCTGTTATTCCTTCAGAAAGAGCTCCCTACAACAACACAAAATTTCTTCCCAAGCCAAGGGAAGTTTATTTCCCTCTGTAATTTTACTGTGTGTGTGTGTGTGCGCGCTAGGTGGAAATAGAGAACTGTGAAAAGGCTCATTTTAGCAGGGATAACAGCTCACAGAAGTTATTCTGAGGCCTGGGCCGGAATGAATCACATTCCCACGTGTGTGTGCTGCCTGGCAGCAATCAATGCTTCCTCTTAGCAAGGGCACTCCGGGGGATGGAGAAATCAGAGCTGTGAAAAACCCAGCAAATCCTGCCTGACAGCTTCTCCAGGCAAACCGCCCTGCCGGGGCACCGGGAGCACGCTGGGATGTCGGGCCCATTCCACAGGGGCTCCTTTGGGATCCCCGCGCATCCCAAAACCCCATAACCCACTGCCCACCCCGGCCCCCAGTGCACTGACCTGGCTGGGAAGCTGTGAAGCAGGGGAGATGCTGATGGCAGAGGGCTGGGAAGCAGGGGAGATGCTGGGATGGCAGAGCTGGGAAGCAGTGAAAATATTGCAGTTCTGTAATTCAGGAAGAAGCACATGTTCCAAAGGAAATCCATCCAAAGCAGATTATACAGCATAGATTTGTTATCCATTTGAAGTTATTAACTGGAAGACAAAGAAAGATTTCTTTGGTAGCCTCACAGGTTTATCTTCATCATTTATAATAGGACAGTTACTCTGCTTTAAATATAAGTGGTTTCTTTCCCCCAACAGTCTCATCTACCTCCTCACCAAGCTGATACAGAATAGAGGAGCACAGATCGTGTGAGGAACAGATTTGGAATTACATAAATGGACTTACCATGTGGCTACAGCTGATATTTCCAGCTCTGTGGCCTAAGAGCATCCATCCAATGTCCTGCCAGTCCAGCACTTCCTGATGGTATTTGCAGCCACTGCTTCCACAGAAGTCAGAACAACGCACTTCTCCTTTGAGGTCATCTGGCTGCTGCAAGTGCAACAATGGAGCCACCAAGTTCCAGTTGCAAGGTCAGCATTACAAATTTAAAACCTTCCTGTTACAAAAGGTAAAGGCTCTCCAATCCTGCTGGAAACAAGAGCTTTGAAGAAACCTAACTCTTCCAACTTCAGCTTGCTTCCAACTTGACGGTATCAGCTTTTTAAATAATAAAGGATTGTCTGTAGATTACTGTGGATTAAAATTAGAACTGCAGACCTGACTATTAGTCTCAAGTTTGCTGGTGTGAGGAAGGTGATGGTCCTTCTTATCCATCCCTGGAATCACCATCATGCACTGTCTCGACTATCTCCAAGAGGTATTTTTTTTTTCAACGTGGATAAACAATTTTAGGAAGTTTGGAACAGGGAGAATGGCTGCCTTCCATACAAATCAAACAGGTTCCATTTCCAAGTGATTACAATTGTATCAAAGTCTTCAGACCCAAATAGGTGTAGCCGCTGTGAAATACAGAAGCCCTTATGAAAGGCTCACTCAGAAGGTGTGAATAGAATAAAAAAGAAATTCATTATAAAAAAATGAGGAAGGAAAAAGCCTTCATTCCCTAACACTGCAGAATTCCACCTGAGTAAAATCTCACTCACTTTACAATGAAAGGAAAATATTAGAGTGGTGGTGGCAGGGACAAGGCGAGGATATACGGTGCCAGGGAGGATTCTGCACTTAGAGATGCTGAGTATCCAGCCAAGAGACAGAAATTCAATTGCCAAGGCATTTGAATGAAGTCAATTAAGTCACATCACCTTTTCTATTTCAGTGTTTCCATCTGACAAGAAAGCAAAGGCGGGCAGCAGAAAGCAGGTGAGCTGCTGCACTCAGGGGTAGGGATCAAATGAACTATGCTGGTTCCATATGCACTATGGGAAAAGCAGGCAGAAGAGAGGAAGAGCTCTAAAATTAAGATGGAATTTTAACCTCTTCCTTCTCTGTTGACACTGACTGTAGGCATGTCTAACAGCTTTTCAGACAATTGTGTTTGATTTTGTTCCACAAACCTTACCTAGATCCACATTCATTAGCTGACTCTGCTGCCATCAAAATTGAGGGAAGGAACACCTTTTAGCACTGCTTAGAAACAGAGGAGATCAAACTAAACTGCAGCTCCAATGAGCGAAGGAATTATGTCCTATCCACCTTCATGAAGCCGCAAAGACCAAAATCTCTTGAGAGCGTGCCATTTCCTTTCAGCCTTGTGCACTGAGCCTTCAGCTCATCACGGATCAAAAGATGCTGCACTAAATTACAAGAAAAATGACTGCATTCTGTTTAGTTGCAATCCTGGTAGTCATAACAAATCTTGTGTGCATCAGATGGCCTCCAGAAAAATCACATGCAACAGCAACACCATCCTCAGATGCTCTCCCAGTACCTTACCTAATCATTGCTCCGTCACTGGACAAGACTTGTCCCCACCCTTCACACCTACAGCAACAAACCTACAAATCTTCCAAACATTTCTTCAATTCCACACCCCTCCGGAACATTCCCGCTTAAAACCGCACAGCTGCCCACGGGACAAAGGTCCAGTGTTACAAGCTGCTGCTCTCCCTCCACACAAGCCCCTTGCACATCTTGCACTGCTGCTCTGAAACTGCACAATTTGTCAGCAGCACCATTAGACTCAGAATTGGGAAACAATTCCTTCTGCTGGGTTAAGTTGGAAACAGTTCAGGCTACAGGAGTTCTTTATTATTCACCCTCATGGAATGCCCCTGCCCTTCAGAGCTCAAGCACTCCTGTGCAGAGCATCTCATGGAGCCAAAGAGAAAGGACTGCTGTCCCAAAAGAAGAGTCTGGGAGGAACTCCCAGTGTCCTTCATGCCTTGAGAAAGCTAAGGAGCAGTCACTGATGGCCTAAAGGGTACAAATTCAGTTCAGATGACAAATTTTCCAGGGTGCACCCCCTCCTCTTTATCTTCTAACACAACTACAAACAAACCAAATGATAGATTTTACAAGGAATAAGGGATGTTTAAAAGCAAATCTCTAAACTAAGCCTGGCATGCTCACCCAGGAGTTCAACACAGCAAGGCAGGCACTCTGCACTACCTAGTTCATGGCAAGAGATTTCTAAACTCTACCAAATGAAGTGAAGAAATGAAACAGAGAGCAATAGAACCGTATTTTAATTCATTTCAAGGCATGGAATAACACAGAATCTTTTCCATGAAACTAGGGCATTTTTCTCCCTTATCTAGTGCCCAAGTAAGATTAGAAATTGGGAAAAAAAACCACTGAAACTGCAAATGCATTTTGCCCCCAGCTAGAAACAAAAGGTAATTATTTGAAAACTAGAAAAAACTCCAAGAGGAAACGTAAAACATTATGGAATATGTATTATTTTTATCACCCAGAATTCCCCATGTTAAAGGCACAGAGAAAACCATCATTCAGAAGTGGGAAAACAGAGGGACTGTACAAGTGAAATGGAGTTCTGACAAATGATGCTGTGTAGAATATGGGTTCCCAAACCAACAGAACAAAGGCACCCCGACAGCAGCAGCCTCAGAGATTGTACATTGCAGCTGAAGCACGGGGGTTTCTGTAGATTCACCTTGTAAACTGGCACACTTACTTGCCAAGGCTGCTGAACTTCTTTCACCTTAAACCACAAAACCTCCCAGTCCTTCCACAGCAATCACTCCATCAAATCAAGACAGACCAAAACATGTTCTTTGCGCTGTTCACAATAAGATGAAGTTATGTGCCCAAGAGATACCATTTGAAGTCAGAAGGAACAAGCCAGCAGGTGTAGAAAACTGGTATTTGAAGAAGTGACAAAAAGACAGCAAACTGAAGCCCATGCTTAATACAAAACCCCATGATTAATAGAACACAAATGCAGATGGATATGATAAGCTTGCACTGTCGAAGCTAAAATCATTTCTAACAAAAATCACCACATTTCCAAGAATTCAGTACCACTTGTGGTGGCCACTCCTGATCTCTACATAATATGTCAGCAGTTCAATTGGCAAGAATCTCTTTATCTAGATCCAAGCAGGGAAGAAGTCAAGGTCCCAGTGATATGCAATTCTGTAGCTTCATTAGAAACCTTTCATCCTGCAATAGTTGAAATCCAAGCGAGAAAAGAACCTGTTTGGACACCAACTATCCTTAGTAGCAACGTTTTGCAGCACGCAATTTGAAAAGGTTAACCTGCCAGGCAATAATACAGACAAGAAAAATGAAAAGGAGGGCAAGGAGAATCATCTGCTGCTGAAACTGCTCTTCTACAAAAACAAAGTGATATGAAGATTCAGCCCGTGAAGAACACATTCCTCAACCAGGAGAGAAAAACACAATTCTTAAAAATCTCCTCTGTCGTTCTGATTGGGAACGGTGGGAAAGAACGACACGGACTCTCAAGGGAGTCACAACAGGAGAATCTTCTCTACTTTATTACTCTAGGCTTGTCTAATAGACAGATACGTGGAAAGTACAGAAAGGAAACTCTTATTGCTTAGTAAAGTGCTACATCACCATCATTGGTCAGCGGGGCTCACCACCCCCCTGACTTTCTCCTGCAAGGAAAACAAGAGGACAGACAAACAGCACCTGGCAGTTGTTTTCTGTCTGTGAGGATTGTTTTGAAATCCTCCTATGAATTCCCAGGCTAGCTTCTCGGGCAGGACTGATAGGCCATGGGGCCTGCAGTTTCTGCAGCTCTCTGCAGCCTGCTCCAAAGCTGGCATCCATACTCTCCACTACATAAGAAATAGAAAATTGACTACAAATCACGTGTTCACTACTTGTTGTTTGTTCACTACTCAGACATCAGAATTACTACCACAATACTAGAAGAACAATCCAAGAAACATATTCCAGGGATGCATTTTAATTCATTTGCTGCTGCCAGCCGTGCTGTGCTTTGCTTCTATCCATCCACCCTGCTGCAAAAAGGTTCAATTGTGTTTTCACCATCACGTCAGATCAGCTCTTGGACTCACAGCTCACCGCAGACCTCGAAACAGGAGGCAAAGATCTGCACCACTTGGCCTTTCAGAACTTCTCACCCATCTATGACCTTTCTGGGGCCAGCTTCACAAAATGAGGGGGAAGCCATTCCAAAGAACACGACCAAGGAAATCACACAGCACTCGGGATTTGTTCCAGGCATCAAATTTTTAATGGATGATGTGAAGTAACACCGAAGCAATTCCTGTCCACAGAAAAAAAGATTTCAAATGGTTTTGTCTCAAGGACAATCACTGGAGGTTGAAAGTTTCTGGGGCTGAAAGTTACATGAGGTCCTCAACACTGAGCAATCAATATCCCCAGAGTCTAAACTGTGAAATTACTACCTGGGCAAGGAGAACATTTTCAGGATTTGCAACTCATCTCAAAGCCTCAGTAGAACTCAACCAGCAGAATTCCCCTGAGATGGCACTGTGCTCTGGAAGCCCTCAAATACTCACTAAAACAGACTTGACTTTCACTAGGACAGCTGCTCATGAAAATCTGGGGTAAAACCTATGGGAAGTGGCCATGTGCACGCATATTCCTTCTTCCCACAGCAGGCACAATCAAATCCTCCTTTGAATGGCCTCCAAGTTGAGCAGCACTCATTGGCACAGCCTCTTCTCCCACAGACAGGCCAGCGAGCAACACGGCAGCGCCAGCCAGGTGGGCAAGGACAAGAGAGAGCAGATGCCAACAAGGCTTGGAAGCTGGGCCAAGGGAGGTTTACGCTGGCCATTGGGAAGAACTTGTGCCCAGCGTGGGCCATCAGATACTGCAATGGCCTGACAGGGGCTGCTGGAGTCATCATTGTGGCACGGGTGCAAGGCAAGCCAGGCCGCAGCGCTCGGGCCCCGCTCTGCTGGCCATGCTTGCCGCCATGGCTCCCAGCTTGGACTCAACATTCTCTCAGGGCTCTCTGCAGCCAGGGCGTTCTGTGCTTCTGTGACATCACAGCCTCTGGGGACGGCACGCTGGCTGGCAACTGTCCCCAGCTGTTGCTGCGCCCCAGTGCCCAGGCACAGCTGCTCGCAGAGAGACGCCCAGAGCCTCGGTGCTGCTGGCAGAGCACTATGGCTGCTCACGGCTCCTCCGCGCTGCTGCAGCTTTACGTGCTGCTGCTCTTGGCCCATCCCCTCGACCCTGTGAGCAAACCCGAGAGGAGCACGGGTGCCTCTCCTCTGGTTCCGGAGGATTTCGACCTGGAGGAGAAGGACTCTGCGCTCCTCTGGTGGGCGTCCAGGACACTCCTGCTCATTGACGTGCTCCTCATAGGAATGGCCATGGGATGGGCCCTTGGAAGAAGATTTCAGAGACGCTGGGGAGAGGTGAGGCAGGGGGTGGGGGGTCAGGGGCAGGTGGGATGGGGCAGACCTTGAGGGCCTCTTGGGCACCCTTTGGCCAATGCCCTGCGGCAGAAGGGGCCTGAGCTCCTGGCTGGGGAATGTGGCCCAGGGGCTGAGCTCCATGGACAGCACCAAGCAGAGGCGGCAGAGCTCTGCCTGCTGCAGCCTCTTCCCCGGGCCAGCCCAGCCCAACTGGGCCCGAGTCTCTGTCTCCCAGGCCAAAGGCAGCCCCACAGGTGCCGGCCCCGCTCTGCCTCTCTGCCTCTTCCATGGGGATCCCTGTGCTTTGCCTTGCAGCGGAATCTCCAGAGCCCTTCGGGCCGTGCGGGGCCCCGCCGCCATCGAAGACTCGGCTGTCCCACCAAGTTGATGCAGCTGCTCAGGCAAAACCGTGACCTGATGCGGCTGCACCTTCGCTACAGCTCTCAGCCGAGGAGGCCAACCACCAAGACGGCGGCAAAAGAGGGCAGTGACAGGAGACTCCGCACCTCCCCACAGCTCTGACCTCCAGCGTCGCGCTCCAGCTACAGAACCTTACGGGGAACGGGTGACCAGTGCCCAGCCCAGGCACTGCGACGTTCCCCACCTTACAAGTTAGCCACACCCCTGTTGTTGTTCGATTCCCCACCACGTTTCCCCCAAGAAGTTGACCTTTCCCTTAGTGTTCAGTTCTAAACAGTTGAAGCATTGAAGTTTCTTAGCCTTAAGATTCTTACCCCATAGTCTTCTAGTAACGTTGGATTGTAGATTTTAGAAGTAGTCAAGTGAATAAAGTTCATGTTTTCTACACGTTGCTGTGTCATTTTCTTGAGGTTGCACCTGAGACCTGGGGACTCCTTGAGAGATGGCTTTGCATGGCAGCTCCAGACTGCCTGCAATGGAGAGCCCCAGTGCCCCAGCAGGCTTTGCAAGAGCACGGAGGGCAGCGGGAAAGAAGAAGGTGGCCAATATTCACCTGCCTCCACCTTCCAAGGAAGCTTGCAGTCAAACCCTGTCTGCCCTTTAGGGGGGACCCTAAAGGCCCCGGCAGGCATCACCATGGCCCCAGGACGGGGGGCTTGCAGCACTCTGGGGCACCAGGAAAGGAGCAGGATCATCCCTGGAAAGCTGTCTGGAGACAAATCCAGAGACGTCTCCCCTGGCATCCAGGCAAGGGCTGAATACAGGCAGGCAATTAGATCCACAGGCTGCCTGGGCTATGGCACCAATCAGTCCTGCTTCATAGATTTCGGGGGGCGGGGTTATACATATATATATATATATATATATATATACGCATATATGTATATATGTATCTACATCTGTATTTAGTTCTTTGTATTTATCCTGCTGACCCTCAAATAGGATTAGATTTCATTTTCCTACGAAACAAAACATCCGTTTTTTGATTTTTAGGAATCAACCATCTGTGCTCCCACTTTAAATCACTTCTCTCAAACTCATTCTGCATCTTGCTCCTTTCCAGCACCATCAAATACCTCTGTTAAAATACAGAGCATCAGTGGAAGGACGACAATCTTGTTACTTGCTGAAGAAAGTTAACTTGGATGACATACCTGCTTTTAAAAATCCAAGAGGAACAAAACCTACACATCAGCTTTAGAATTTCAAAAGCTGCTTCCTCAACTCTTCCACACCACTTTACTCTTTGGGGACATTCAGCAGCAATACCAAACAAGCACAGAAAAGAAATGGAAGAAGAAATGCAGATAGTCAACAGCTGACCACCTACCAAAATACATTTTAAATGCAGCTCCAAGTTCTCCAAGAGCAAGTTTGAAGTGTAAATGGAGACACTCACACAAAATTACTACCAGGTGGTACTTTTGGCATTTCCTTGGGCTTTCCTCTTCATTTTTTTTTTAATCTCTCACCTAAAGCAAGAGAAAAAACCCCAAACAAACACAACCTTTCAGGCAGAGAAAAGATGTGGTTGCTCTTGAAGAAAGCATTTCATTCTGCCTGGAGAAGAAGCTGCTGGGAAAAATATTAGCTTTTAGCAAAATGGCACTGTGCTGTTGCACTTGTTCTAGCACTGGGAGAAAGAACAGGCCCGTCTGTAAGGCTCCTGCAGCTCACCCTGGCTGAGGGTCATTGACCACTGAGCACTGCAGGCATCACTGGCAACAACGATGGTGGAAAATGGGGAGGGAGCAGGATAAATAAATGTTTGCCATTGCCTTAGCCAAAAAAACCCCAGACATCAAAAGCAACCCACCCTCAAAACAAAGCTATGAAAATAGTTTGCCTCTGAATTTAAAGAACTTCAATTAACTCTATGATGTCTGCTTTTGGTTCAGCATTCATCAATCTGAATTTGAATATGCACAGGGTAATGAAAGGTAACTGAGGCTTAAAAATCATGTCTATTGACTTGTGCATAGCCTATACTGAAGCACATTAAAAAGCAGCGTTTTGCTTGAAATCTGCACGGTATTAACTTCATTCAGTCTTACACTCACTAGGTAATTAAATACATGAAGAAATAGATTTATTTTTTTTTTTATTAAGAATGCATTATTAATTAGGAAGGCATGGCTTTAGCAGAGTCTGCTGATACCAACATTACTCAGCTAAGTTCAAAGTATGAACACAAGAACTTGATGACAGAAGCAATGTTCATCAGAGCCTCAACAAGAAAGTTGCAGTTCCAAGTTTTTCAGATGTCCTACACTTGCTAAGGCACCTCCAGAAAGAGGAGTCAACTGAAAATAGCACAGGAAATTTGAAACCCATTTCTATATTTTTCTTTTTTTTCCTGAACTTTCTTGTGGGCAACAGAAAACTCCCAATATGTGGAATGCAATGTAGTTTTTATGCCAGAGTCATGAGTCATCCCCTCAGTTCCAACCTGATCCAATGCTCACTTGAATCTTGGAAAGGCTCAAATCAGCAAGATGAAATTAAAATTGTATTCATGAAAGGAGCTCTTTACTCTCCATTCCCCTCCCTCCCCCAAATACATCAGCACCAAGTGAGAAAGGCTCGATTTGAAAGATAATTATTACACAATTAAACTTGGACATAGCTAGTTTGCTACAAGTTCCAGCAGACAGACAAACAAGAGCAGAATCAGAGGTTATCAACCTCAATAGAAATTCCAGCTCATGCTTTCCCCAAAAGCCTCATTTAATTTATCCAGGATTAAAAAATAAAAGAGAAATGAAAAAAAAATCACATAAAAGCATTTCACATAGTATATAGTGAAATACTATCATTTCCACCTGAAATATTCATCATCATTATTATGTTTTTCCATACTAAATTACAAAGTCTCCTGCACCCATCTTCCCAATATCTCATTCTAAGTGCTTGCTACTTTAATCCCTTAGGAAGCAAAAGGAGCCTCAGGTGTCTCTGGATCAACAGAAACTAAACAACACAGCTTGACAAAGTATATTAAATTGTCAATCAACTCAATAAAGGTTTTCCACTCCAGAGATAGCTATCACCAGCTGATGAATTTGGCTAGGGCAGGTTTAGTGAAGAAAAACTAGGTCTTTATTACCAAATCAGTTAGGAGTTGTTCTACCGTACTGCCCGTAGGATGGGAGTATAAACACCATATTCTTCACAGCCTCATCCACAAAGAATTCCACCTTCAAATTAAGGCTGCTTTGGAGTTGGACCAAACCAATGAAAACTCACTCATCAAAGACAGTGATGGCAGCATGCTCAGTCTTTGCAATACAAAACTGGCAACTAACAGCACATTCCTGATCACATCTCCAAGGCTGAGTGTACAGAACTGCAGTGGTGGCCAGGCCCTCGCTGACTGCCAAACCTCCAGCCATCATCCCTTCCTCTCACAGCGACAGGGCAGAAAATAACAACAGCAGAAACTAGATTTTTAGCTTAAGCTAAAACCACAAAGGTCATTGATGAAACAGACTGGAGTGCTTTAGAAACTAGCACGCAGACTTAGCTGAAAACAAATCTTATTGATCACCAATTACAATGAATACTTAATTCTGTTATTCTGCATTATTATTAGACAGTCAGAGACAGCCAAGCTGACCTCAAGCATGCTGAAGCATCGGGGCCAGGCAGTGCACATCTTCCCAGGAGCTGATTTACCCATCGTTCTCAAGTGAATTCACCTGCACACAGCCCCACCGTACAACTGCTAGGCTGCAAAATAAAAAAATAGCTCTGCTTAAGAGTCAAACCCCAGGACATAGACCATATGAAAGGAAGAATGAAACCTGCAGCATTTGGTTGACCTTCAATGCCCTGAGAAGATGACAAATTCCCCAAGATGAACAAGTGCCCAAAATACAAAGCAAAGGACTGACTTTTAGGGATCAAATGTTAAATAGGCCTGCGAAATTGGAGTTGTTAGGTTGCACATGAAAGAAGGGAAAAAAGAAAAAACCACCCCAACCCTCAACTGCAATTTTACATCCCTCTTGGAAAATTTGCTTTAATAAGAGAGAGGAATGGATACAATCTTCCCCTCACCTGGAGATTTTAATCAATTCAAGCCATTTCAAATCTGGCAAGAAAGCCCTACCACAGTCCCCATCAAACAACATTGCCTTTCATTTTTGCTTCTCATGACTACTTCAGAGCAGTCTAAATAACAGCAAAGAAGGAAATTCAAGTGCAATTCAAACACTAAGCTCTGGAATCCCACATTGCCTTCAAACACCTGCATGAAACACTAACTTCATGCTCTATGCTCCCTGCTTTCTTCTAGTTTACTGCACAGTGCATTATTTACATAAAACAGAATTTCTTCTGTGGGAAAGGCTTGCATGGTACTTCAAAGCCTGAATAAATCAGGGACTGCAGC
Organism: Cyanistes caeruleus; assembly: GCF_971803275.1. Classification (NCBI taxonomy): domain Eukaryota; kingdom Metazoa; phylum Chordata; class Aves; order Passeriformes; family Paridae; genus Cyanistes; species Cyanistes caeruleus. The sequence continues at coordinate 68,403,546 of NC_141705.1, forward strand.
TTGAACTAACAAAAAAATCATCCAAAAAATTCCTTTCAATATCTGCATTGTATTACCTTATCATGCTACCTGTCTAGCTGAGTTATTCAGGTATCCACACCAGAAATGACAGACAATGTCTCTCTATGATGATGTGATGTTACTTCAAATGAAAAAAAACAATAAATAAAAATCACAGATTAATTTCCCATACAAATGATGACTCACTACTCCCAAATCCTTCCTTATAGCAGGATGCTCACTTCAGTCTGGAAGTCTTCATGTTGCAGCCTGCAGGAATCAGCTTATTTCCTGTCAAGGGCTGGAAAGCCTTACAGGAACTGGTTTTGGTTGAAGAACTTCTCCAAGGTGCTTACCTGTGGGACTTATCCAGGTAAGGGATGTTAGCTCCCTCTTCTTTGAGGTTCAGTGTCCAACCACTCCTACTGCTGGTAAGAAGAACAGAAGAAACATCTGCCCATAGCAAGGACTGCACTGGTGGGCAAAGTCCAAATTCCATCCTTCAGGGAAAAAGAAACAAAGACTGAGGAATTCATGTCTGTTCAAAATTTCATCCTTGACTACTGAAAGCATTGGAAGCACATGTGTATGTTTAAAAATGGAATTGTCCTCATTTAAGAATAAAAATAATTTCATCCCATCACCATTTTTCTTGGTCCAATCCTGAACTGCAGATCCAAACAGCTGAGAAAGCATGGAATAGTCCGCTGGACAGCATTAAAATGAGCAACTCCTGTATCTTCCTAAGATAAGAACACAAATCACAAAGAAAGGCACTCTGAGAAAAAATTTCTTAGAGGAAGACCTCAATTATTTTCCAGCAAGGCAGGTAATATGCATTTGGCTATTTGTTAGAAAAAAAACCAAAAAACAAACCTGTTTTTATACAAGATTTTACTCATATATTAACTATCACATATTTTGCAAAACAAAAAGAGACCACAGCAAAGTAAAATCCCAATTTTTTCCTATATTTAAGCTGTGATAGTATGTCTGAAATGGGAATCCAGAGCCTCACCAGATTAATATCACCACTTGGACCAGAGAATTTGCCATATCCACTTCTTCTGGTTTCGTTCAGTTGGAGCTTCTGTTTGTACAGTGATGATGGCTCTTGAACATTCTGGGATTTAAAGTAGTCCCTGAAGAGATGGCTGACAAAAATATGATGTTACTTTTAAGATGCTTTTTAATAATTTCTACCCTCATCCAGAACCTTCTGAGGAGACTTGAAGAATTTTGAGGAATTTTTCTTAGATTTTGTGGAAACTTGTGGAGGTTTTGTGGGATTTTTGTGTGATTTTGTAGGATATTGAGGCGATTTAGGGATCTTGAGGGATTTCTCATGTATTTTGTGGGAATTTGTGGAGATTTGGTGGGATATTTTTCTAGAATTTTGTGGTATTTTGAAAAGATTTAGGGAATTTTGTGGTGTTTTTTCTTGAATTTTGTGGGAAACTGCTGATTTTATGGGGCGTTTCTAGAATTTGGTCGAGTTTTCAGAAGTGTTAGGGATTTTTGTGAGATTTTTGTGGGATGTTCTGGGAATTGGTGGAGATTTTGTGGGACATTCCTGTGAATTGGTAGGGTTTTGAAATGATTTAGGGAGTTTTGTGGGACTTCTCTGGAATTTTGTGGGGTTTTTATGGAATTGTGTGGGATTCGGAGGAGACTTGAAGTATTTTGAGGAATTTTTCTTAGATTTTGTGGAAACTTGTGGAGGTTTTGTGTGATTTTTGTGTGATTTTTTGGGATATTGAGGCGATTTAGGGATCTTGAGGGATTTCTCATGTATTTTGTGGGAATTTGTGGAGATTTGGTGGGATATTTTTCTGGAATTTGGTAGAGTTTTGAGAAGATTTAGGGAATTTTGTGGGATTTTTCCTGGAATTTTGTTGGACATTGGGGAGATTTTGTGGGATGTTTGTGGAACTTTGAGGGACTTTTCTGGAATTTGGTGAGATTCTGTAGAGAACTGACGAATTATCAGGGATTTTTCATGTATTCTCTGGGAATTTGTGGAGATTCGGTGGGATTTTTGAGGATTTTGGCCGTGTTTTGAGAAGATTTAGAGAATTTTGTGGGATTTTTCCTGGAATTTTGTTGGATACTGGGGAGATTTTGTGGGATGTTTGTGGAACTTTGAGGGACTTTTCTGGAATTTGGTGAGATTCTGTAGAGAACTGACGAATTATCAGGGATTTTTCATGTATTCTGTGGGAATTTGTGGAGATTCGGTGGGATTTTTGTGGATTTTGGCCGTGTTTTGAGAAGATTTAGAGAATATTGTGGGATTTTTCTTGAATTTTTTTGGATATTGAGGAGATTTTGTGGGATGTTTCTGGAATTTGGTGGGGCTTTTCAAGAATTTTGTGGTATTTTGAAAAGATTTTGGGAATTTTGTGCTGTTTTTACTTGAATTTTGTGGGAAACTGTGCTGATTTTATGGGGCGTTTCTGGAATTTGGTCAAGTTTTCAGAAGTGTTAGGGATTTTTGTGAGATTTTTGTGGGATGTTCTGGGAATTGGTAGAGATTTTGTGGGACATTCCTGTGAATTGGTAGGGTTTTGAAATGATTTAGGGAGTTTTGTGGGACTTGTCTGGAATTTGGTGTGTTTTTTCTGGAATTGTGTGGGATTCTGAGGAGACTTGAAGAATTTTGAGGAATTTGATTTAGATTTTTTTGGGAATTTGTGGAGATTCTGTGGGATTTTTCTGGAATTTGGTGGGCCATTTCACGAACTTTGTGTGGTTTTGAGGAGACTTGAAGAATTTTGAGGAATTTTTCTTAGATTTTGTGGAAACTTGTGGAGGTTTTGTGTATTTTTTGTGCGATTTTGTGGGATATTGAGGAGATTTAGGGATCTTGAGGGATTTATCATGTATTTTGTGGGAATTTGTGGAGATTTGGTGGGATATTTTTCTAGAATTTGGTCGTGTTTTGAGAAGATTTAGGGAATTTTGTGTGATTTTTCTTGAATTTTGTGGGACATTGAGGAGATTTTGTGGGATGTGTGTGGAACTTTGAGGGACTTTTCTGGAATTTGGTGAGATTCTGTAGAGAACTGACAAATTATCAAGGATTTTTCATGTATTCTGTGGGAATTTGTGGAGATTCGGTGGGATTTTTGAGGATTTTGGCCGTGTTTTGAGAAGATTTAGAGAATTTTGTGAGATTTTTCCTTGAATTTTGTTGGATACTGGGGAGATTTTGTGGGATGTTTGTGGAACTTTGAGGGACTCTTCTGGAATTTGGTGAGATTCTGTAGAGAACTGATGAATTATCAGGGATTTTTCATGTATTCTGTGGGAATTTGTGGAGATTTTGTGGGATTTTTGTGGATTTTGGCCGTGTTTTGAGAAGATTTAGGGAATTTTGTGGGATTTTTCCTGGAATTTTGTTGGATACTGGGGAGATTTTGTGGGATGTTTGTGGAACTTTGAGGGACTTTTCTGGAATTTGGTGAGATTCTGTAGAGAAATGCCGAATTATCAGGGATTTTTCATGTATTCTGTGGGAATTTGTGGAGATTCGGTGGGATTTTTGTGGATTTTGGCCGTGTTTTGAGAAGATTTAGAGAATTTTGTGTGATTTTTCTGGGATTTTGTTGGATATTGAGGACATTTTGTGGGATGTTTCTGGAATTTGGTGGGGCTTTTCAAGAATTTTGTGGTATTTTGAAAAGATTTTGGGAATTTTGTGGTGTTTTTTCTTGAATTTTGTGGGAAACTGTGCTGATTTTATGGGGCGTTTCTGGAATTTGGTCAAGTTCTCAGAAGATTTAGGGAATTGTGTGAGATTTTTCCTGGAATTTTGTTGGATATTAGGGAGATTTTGTGGGAGGCTTGTGGAACTTTGGGGGTCTTTTCTGGTATTTGGTGAGATTCTGTAGAGAACTGACGAATTATCAGGGATTTTTCATGTATTCTGTGGGAATTTCTGGAGATTCGGTGGGATATTTTTCTAGAATTTGGTCGTGTTTTGAGAAGATTTAGGGAATTTTGTGGGATTTTTCCTGGAATTTTGTTGGATACTGGGGAGATTTTGTGGGATGTTTGTGGAACTCTGAGGGACTCTTCTGGAATTTGGTGAGATTCTGTAGAGAACTGACGAATTATCAGGGATTTTTCATGTATTCTGTGGGAATTTGTGGAGATTCGGTGGGATTTTTGTGGATTTTGGCCGTGTTTTGAGAAGATTTAGAGAATTTTGTGTGATTTTTCTGGGATTTTGTTGGATATTGAGGACATTTTGTGGGATGTTTCTGGAATTTGGTGGGGCTTTTCAAGAATTTTGTGGTATTTTGAAAAGGTTTAGGGAATTTTGTGGTGTTTTTTCTTGAATTTTGTGGGAAACTGTGCTGATTTTATGGGGCGTTTCTGGAATTTGGTCGAGTTTTCAGAAGATTTAGGGATTTTTGTGAGATTTTTGTGGGATGTTCTGGGAATTGGTGGAGATTTTGTGGGACATTCCTGTGAATTGGTAGGGTTTTGAAATGATTTAGGGAGTTTTGTGGGACTTGTCTGGAATTTGGTGTGTTTTTTCTGGAATTGTGTGGGATTCTGAGGAGACTTGAAGAATTTTGAGGAATTTGATTTAGATTTTTTTGGGAATTTGTGGAGATTCTGTGGGATTTTTCTGGAATTTGGTGGGCCTTTTCAGGAACTTTGTGTGGTTTTGAGGAGACTTGAAGAATTTTGAGGAATTTTTCTTAGATTTTGTGGAAACTTGTGGAGGTTTTGTGTATTTTTTGTGCGATTTTGTGGGATATTGAGGCGATTTAGGGATCTTGAGGGATTTATCATGCATTTTGTGGAAATTTGTGGAGATTTGGTGGGATAATTTTCTAGAATTTGGTCGTGTTTTGAGAAGATTTAGAGAATTTTGTGGGATTTTTCTTGAATTTTGTTGGATATTGAGGAGATTTTGTGGGATGTTTGTGGAACTTTGAGGGACTTTTCTGGAATTTGGTGAGATTCTGTAGAGAACTGACGAATTATCAGGGATTTTTAACGTATTCTGTGGGAATTTGTGGAGATTCGGTGGGATTTTTCTGGAATTTTGGTTATGTTTTGAGAAAATTTAGGGAATTTTGTGTGATTTTTCTGGGATTTTGTTGGGTATTGAGGACATTTTGTGGGATGTTTCTGGAATTTGGTGGGGCTTTTCAAGAATTTTGTGGTATTTTGAAAAGGTTTAGGGAATTTTGTGGTGTTTTTTCTTGAATTTTGTGGGAAACTGCTGATTTTATGGGGCGTTTCTAGAATTTGGTCGAGTTTTCAGAAGTGTTAGGGATTTTTGTGAGATTTTTGTGGGATGTTCTGGGAATTGGTGGAGATTTTGTGGGACATTCCTGTGAATTGGTAGGGTTTTGAAATGATTTAGGGAGTTTTGTGGGACTTCTCTGGAATTTTGTGGGGTTTTTATGGAATTGTGTGGGATTCGGAGGAGACTTGAAGTATTTTGAGGAATTTTTCTTAGATTTTGTGGAAACTTGTGGAGGTTTTGTGTGATTTTTGTGTGATTTTTTGGGATATTGAGGCGATTTAGGGATCTTGAGGGATTTTTCATGTATTTTGTGGGAATCTGTGGAGATTTGGTGGGATATTTTTCTAGAATTTGGTAGAGTTTTGAGAAGATTTAGGGAATTTTGTGGGATTTTTCCTGGAATTTTGTTGGATATTGGGGAGATTTTGTGGGATGTTTGTGGAACTTTGAGGGACTTTTCTGGAATTTGGTGAGATTCTGTAGAGAACTGACGAATTATCAGGGATTTTTCATGTATTCTCTGGGAATTTGTGGAGATTTGCTGGGATTTTTGAGGATTTTGGCGGTGTTTTGAGAAGATTTAGAGAATATTGTGGGATTTTTCTTGAATTTTGTTTGATATTGAGGAGATTTTGTGGGATGTTTGTGGAACTTTGAGGGACTTTTCTGGAATTTGGTGAGATTCTGTAGAGAACTGACGAATTATCAGGGATTTTTCATGTATTCTGTGGGAATTTGTGGAGATTCGGTGGGATTTTTCTGGAATTTTGGTTGTGTTTTGAGAAAATTTAGGGAATATTGTGGTATTTTTCTGGGATTTTGTTGGGTATTGAGGACATTTTGTGGGATGTTTCTGGAATTTGGTGGGGCTTTTCAAGAATTTTGTGGTATTTTGAAAAGATTTTGGGAATTTTGTGGTGTTTTTTCTTGAATTTTGTGGGAAACTGTGCTGATTTTATGGGGCGTTTCTGGAATTTGGTCAAGTTTTCAGAAGTGTTAGGGATTTTTGTGAGATTTTTGTGGGATGTTCTGGGAATTGGTAGAGATTTTGTGGGACATTCCTGTGAATTGGTAGGGTTTTGAAATGATTTAGGGAGTTTTGTGGGACTTGTCTGGAATTTGGTGTGTTTTTTCTGGAATTGTGTGGGATTCTGAGGAGACTTGAAGAATTTTGAGGAATTTGATTTAGATTTTTTTGGGAATTTGTGGAGATTCTGTGGGATTTTTCTGGAATTTGGTGGGCCTTTTCAGGAACTTTGTGTGGTTTTGAGGAGACTTGAAGAATTTTGAGGAATTTTTCTTAGATTTTGTGGAAACTTGTGGAGGTTTTGTGTATTTTTTGTGCTATTTTGTGGGATATTGAGGCGATTTCGGGATCTTGAGGGATTTATCATGTATTTTGTGGGAATTTGTGGAGATTTGGTGGGATATTTTTCTAGAATTTGGTCGTGTTTTGAGAAGATTTAGGGAATTTTGTGTGATTTTTCTTGAATTTTGTGGGACATTGAGGAGATTTTGTGGGATGTTTGTGGAACTTTGAGGGACTTTTCTGGAATTTGGTGAGATTCTGTAGAGAACTGACAAATTATCAGGGATTTTTCATGTATTCTGTGGGAATTTGTGGAGATTTGCTGGGATTTTTGTGGATTTTGGCCGTGTTTTGAGAAGATTTAGGGAATTTTGTGTGATTTTTCTGGGATTTTGTTGGATATTGAGGACATTTTGTGGGATGTTTCTGGAATTTGGTGGGGCTTTTCAAGAATTTTGTGGTATTTTGAAAAGGTTTAGGGAATTGTGTGGTGTTTTTTCTTGAATTTTGTGGGAAACTGTGCTGATTTTATGGGGCGTTTCTGGAATTTGGTCGAGTTTTCAGAAGATTTAGGGATTTTTGTGAGATTTTTGTGGGATGTTCTGGGAATTGGTAGAGATTTTGTGGGACATTCCTGTGAATTGGTAGGGTTTTGAAATGATTTAGGGAGTTTTGTGGGACTTCTCTGGAATTTTGTGGGGTTTTTCTGGAATTGTGTGGGATTCTGAGGAGACTTGAAGAATTTTGAGGAATTTGTTTTAGATTTTGTGGGAATTTGTGGAGAATCTGTGGGATTTTACTGGAATTTGGTGGGCCTTTTCAAGGACTTTGTGTGGTTTTGAGGAGACTTGAAGAATTTTGAGGAATTTTTCTTAGATTTTGTGGAAACTTGTGGAGGTTTTGTGTGATTTTTGTGGGATTTTGTGGGATATTGAGGCGATTTAGGGATCTTGAGGGATTTTTCATGTATTTTGTGGGATTTTGTGGAGATTTGGTGGGACATTTTTCTAGAATTTAGTCGTGTTTTGAGAAGATTTAGGGAATTTTGTGTGATTTTTCTGGGATTTTGTTGGATATTGAGGAGATTTTGTGGGATGTTTGTGGAACTTTGAGGGACTTTTCTGGAATTTGGTGAGATTCTGTAGAGAACTGACGAATTATCAGGGGTATTTTCATGTATTCTGTGGGAATTTGTGGAGATTCGGTGGGATTTTTGTGGATTTTGGCCATGTTTTGAGAAGATTTAGGGAATTTTGTGGGATTTTTCCTGGAATTTTATTGGATTCCGGGGAGATTTTGTGGGATGTTTGTGGAACTTTGAGGGACTTTTTAGGAATTTGGTGAGATTCTGTAGAGAATTGACGAATTATCAGGGATTTGTCATGTATTCTGTGGGAATTTGTGGAGATTCTGTGGGATTTTTCTGGAATTTGGTAGAGTTTTGAGAAGATTTAGGGAATTTTGTGGGACTTTTCTGGGATTTTGTTGGATATTGAGGACATTTTGTGGGATGTTTCTGGAATTTGGTGGGGCTTTTCAAGAATTTTGTGGTATTTTGAAAAGATTTTGGGAATTTTGTGGTGTTTTTTCTTGAATTTTGTGGGAAACTGTGCTGATTTTATGGGGCGTTTCTGGAATTTGGTCGAGTTTTCAGAAGATTTAGGGATTTTTGTGAGATTTTTGTGGGATTTTCTGGGAATTGGTGGAGATTTTGTGGGACATTCCTGTGAATTGGTAGGGTTTTGAAATGATTTAGGGAGTTTTGTGGGACTTCTCTGGAATTTTGTGGGGTTTTTATGGAATTGTGTGGGATTCGGAGGAGACTTGAAGTATTTTGAGGAATTTTTCTTAGATTTTGTGGAAACTTGTGGAGGTTTTGTGTGATTTTTGTGTGATTTTTTGGGATATTGAGGCGATTTAGGGATCTTGAGGGATTTTTCATGTATTTTGTGGGAATCTGTGGAGATTTGGTGGGATATTTTTCTAGAATTTGGTAGAGTTTTGAGAAGATTTAGGGAATTTTGTGGGATTTTTCCTGGAATTTTGTTGGATATTGGGGAGATTTTGTGGGATGTTTGTGGAACTTTGAGGGACTTTTCTGGAATTTGGTGAGATTCTGTAGAGAACTGACGAATTATCAGGGATTTTTCATGTATTCTCTGGGAATTTGTGGAGATTCGGTGGGATTTTTGAGGATTTTGGCGGTGTTTTGAGAAGATTTAGAGAATATTGTGGGATTTTTCTTGAATTTTGTTTGATATTGAGGAGATTTTGTGGGATGTTTGTGGAACTTTGAGGGACTTTTCTGGAATTTGGTGAGATTCTGTAGAGAACTGACGAATTATCAGGGATTTTTCATGTATTCTGTGGGAATTTGTGGAGATTCGGTGGGATTTTTCTGGAATTTTGGTTGTGTTTTGAGAAAATTTAGGGAATATTGTGGTATTTTTCTGGGATTTTGTTGGGTATTGAGGACATTTTGTGGGATGTTTCTGGAATTTGGTGGGGCTTTTCAAGAATTTTGTGGTATTTTGAAAAGATTTTGGGAATTTTGTGGTGTTTTTTCTTGAATTTTGTGGGAAACTGTGCTGATTTTATGGGGCGTTTCTGGAATTTGGTCAAGTTTTCAGAAGTGTTAGGGATTTTTGTGAGATTTTTGTGGGATGTTCTGGGAATTGGTAGAGATTTTGTGGGACATTCCTGTGAATTGGTAGGGTTTTGAAATGATTTAGGGAGTTTTGTGGGACTTCTCTGGAATTTGGTGTGTTTTTTCTGGAATTGTGTGGGATTCTGAGGAGACTTGAAGAATTTTGAGGAATTTGATTTAGATTTTTTTGGGAATTTGTGGAGATTCTGTGGGATTTTTGTGGAATTTGGTGGGCCTTTTCAGGAACTTTGTGTGGTTTTGAGGAGACTTGAAGAATTTTGAGGAATTTTTCTTAGATTTTGTGGAAACTTGTGGAGGTTTTGTGTATTTTTTGTGCTATTTTGTGGGATATTGAGGCGATTTCGGGATCTTGAGGGATTTATCATGTATTTTGTGGGAATTTGTGGAGATTTGGTGGGATATTTTTCTAGAATTTGGTCGTGTTTTGAGAAGATTTAGGGAATTTTGTGTGATTTTTCTTGAATTTTGTGGGACATTGAGGAGATTTTGTGGGATGTTTGTGGAACTTTGAGGGACTTTTCTGGAATTTGGTGAGATTCTGTAGAGAACTGACAAATTATCAGGGATTTTTCATGTATTCTGTGGGAATTTGTGGAGATTTGCTGGGATTTTTGTGGATTTTGGCCGTGTTTTGAGAAGATTTAGGGAATTTTGTGTGATTTTTCTGGGATTTTGTTGGATATTGAGGACATTTTGTGGGATGTTTCTGGAATTTGGTGGGGCTTTTCAAGAATTTTGTGGTATTTTGAAAAGGTTTAGGGAATTGTGTGGTGTTTTTTCTTGAATTTTGTGGGAAACTGTGCTGATTTTATGGGGCGTTTCTGGAATTTGGTCGAGTTTTCAGAAGATTTAGGGATTTTTGTGAGATTTTTGTGGGATGTTCTGGGAATTGGTAGAGATTTTGTGGGACATTCCTGTGAATTGGTAGGGTTTTGAAATGATTTAGGGAGTTTTGTGGGACTTCTCTGGAATTTTGTGGGGTTTTTCTGGAATTGTGTGGGATTCTGAGGAGACTTGAAGAATTTTGAGGAATTTGTTTTAGATTTTGTGGGAATTTGTGGAGAATCTGTGGGATTTTACTGGAATTTGGTGGGCCTTTTCAAGGACTTTGTGTGGTTTTGAGGAGACTTGAAGAATTTTGAGGAATTTTTCTTAGATTTTGTGGAAACTTGTGGAGGTTTTGTGTGATTTTTGTGGGATTTTGTGGGATATTGAGGCGATTTAGGGATCTTGAGGGATTTTTCATGTATTTTGTGGGATTTTGTGGAGATTTGGTGGGACATTTTTCTAGAATTTAGTCGTGTTTTGAGAAGATTTAGGGAATTTTGTGTGATTTTTCTGGGATTTTGTTGGATATTGAGGAGATTTTGTGGGATGTTTGTGGAACTTTGAGGGACTTTTCTGGAATTTGGTGAGATTCTGTAGAGAACTGACGAATTATCAGGGGTATTTTCATGTATTCTGTGGGAATTTGTGGAGATTCGGTGGGATTTTTGTGGATTTTGGCCATGTTTTGAGAAGATTTAGGGAATTTTGTGGGATTTTTCCTGGAATTTTATTGGATTCCGGGGAGATTTTGTGGGATGTTTGTGGAACTTTGAGGGACTTTTTAGGAATTTGGTGAGATTCTGTAGAGAATTGACGAATTATCAGGGATTTGTCATGTATTCTGTGGGAATTTGTGGAGATTCTGTGGGATTTTTCTGGAATTTGGTAGAGTTTTGAGAAGATTTAGGGAATTTTGTGGGACTTTTCTGGGATTTTGTTGGATATTGAGGACATTTTGTGGGATGTTTCTGGAATTTGGTGGGGCTTTTCAAGAATTTTGTGGTATTTTGAAAAGATTTTGGGAATTTTGTGGTGTTTTTTCTTGAATTTTGTGGGAAACTGTGCTGATTTTATGGGGCGTTTCTGGAATTTGGTCGAGTTTTCAGAAGATTTAGGGATTTTTGTGAGATTTTTGTGGGATTTTCTGGGAATTGGTGGAGATTTTGTGGGACATTCCTGTGAATTGGTAGGGTTTTGAAATGATTTAGGGAGTTTTGTGGGACTTCTCTGGAATTTTGTGGGGTTTTTCTGGAATTGTGTGGGATTCTGAGGAGACTTGAAGAATTTTGAGGAATTTTTCTTAGATTTTGTGGAAACTTGTGGAGGTTTTGTGGGATTTTTGTGGAATTTTTTGGGATATTGAGGCGATTTAGGGATCTTGAGGGATTTTTCATGTATTCTGTGGGAATTTGTGGAGATTTGGTGGGATATTTTTCTAGAATTTGGGCGTGTTTTGAGAAGATTTAGGGAATTTTGTGTGATTTTTCTTGAATTTTGTGGGACATTGAGGAGATTTTGTGGGATGTTTGTGGAACTTTGAGGGACTTTTCTGGAATTTGGTGAGATTCTGTAGAGAACTGACGAATTATCAGGGATTTTTCATGTATTCTGTGGGAATTTGTGGAGATTCGGTGGGATTTTTCTGGAATTTTGGTTGTGTTTTGAGAAAATTTAGGGAATATTGTGGGATTTTTCTGGGATTTTGTTGGGTATTGAGGACATTTTGTGGGATGTTTCTGGAATTTGGTGGGGCTTTTCAAGAATTTTGTGGTATTTTGAAAAGATTTTGGGAATTTTGTGGTGTTTTTTCTTGAATTTTGTGGGAAACTGTGCTGATTTTATGGGGCGTTTCTGGAATTTGGTCAAGTTTTCAGAAGTGTTAGGGATTTTTGTGAGATTTTTGTGGGATGTTCTGGGAATTGGTAGAGATTTTGTGGGACATTCCTGTGAATTGGTAGGGTTTTGAAATGATTTAGGGAGTTTTGTGGGACTTCTCTGGAATTTGGTGTGTTTTTTCTGGAATTGTGTGGGATTCTGAGGAGACTTGAAGAATTTTGAGGAATTTGATTTAGATTTTTTTGGGAATTTGTGGAGATTCTGTGGGATTTTTGTGGAATTTGGTGGGCCTTTTCAGGAACTTTGTGTGGTTTTGAGGAGACTTGAAGAATTTTGAGGAATTTTTCTTAGATTTTGTGGAAACTTGTGGAGGTTTTGTGTGATTTTTGTGGGATTTTGTGGGATATTGAGGCGATTTAGGGATCTTGAGGGATTTATCATGTATTTTGTGGGAATTTGTGGAGATTTGGTGGGATATTTTTCTAGAATTTGGTCGTGTTTTGAGAAGATTTAGGGAATTTTGTGTGATTTTTCTTGAATTTTGTGGGACATTGAGGAGATTTTGTGGGATGTTTGTGGAACTTTGAGGGACTTTTCTGGAATTTGGTGAGATTCTGTAGAGAACTGACAAATTATCAGGGATTTTTCATGTATTCTGTGGGAATTTGTGGAGATTTGCTGGGATTTTTGTGGATTTTGGCCGTGTTTTGAGAAGATTTAGGGAATTTTGTGTGATTTTTCTGGGATTTTGTTGGATATTGAGGACATTTTGTGGGATGTTTCTGGAATTTGGTGGGGCTTTTCAAGAATTTTGTGGTATTTTGAAAAGGTTTAGGGAATTGTGTGGTGTTTTTTCTTGAATTTTGTGGGAAACTGTGCTGATTTTATGGGGCGTTTCTGGAATTTGGTCGAGTTTTCAGAAGATTTAGGGATTTTTGTGAGATTTTTGTGGGATGTTCTGGGAATTGGTAGAGATTTTGTGGGACATTCCTGTGAATTGGTAGGGTTTTGAAATGATTTAGGGAGTTTTGTGGGACTTCTCTGGAATTTTGTGGGGTTTTTCTGGAATTGTGTGGGATTCTGAGGAGACTTGAAGAATTTTGAGGAATTTGTTTTAGATTTTGTGGGAATTTGTGGAGAATCTGTGGGATTTTACTGGAATTTGGTGGGCCTTTTCAAGGACTTTGTGTGGTTTTGAGGAGACTTGAAGAATTTTGAGGAATTTTTCTTAGATTTTGTGGAAACTTGTGGAGGTTTTGTGGGATTTTTGTGGGATTTTGTGGGATATTGAGGCGATTTAGGGATCTTGAGGGATTTTTCATGTATTTTGTGGGATTTTGTGGAGATTTGGTGGGACATTTTTCTAGAATTTAGTCGTGTTTTGAGAAGATTTAGGGAATTTTGTGTGATTTTTCTGGGATTTTGTTGGATATTGAGGAGATTTTGTGGGATGTTTGTGGAACTTTGAGGGACTTTTCTGGAATTTGGTGAGATTCTGTAGAGAACTGACGAATTATCAGGGGTATTTTCATGTATTCTGTGGGAATTTGTGGAGATTCGGTGGGATTTTTGTGGATTTTGGCCATGTTTTGAGAAGATTTAGGGAATTTTGTGGGATTTTTCCTGGAATTTTATTGGATACCGGGGAGATTTTGTGGGATGTTTTTGGAACTTTGTGGGACTTTTTAGGAATTTGGTGAGATTCTGTAGAGAACTGACGAATTATCAGGGGTATTTTCATGTATTCTGTGGGAATTTGTGGAGATTCGGTGATATTTTTCTGGAATTTTGGTTGTGTTTTGAGAAAATTTAGGGAATATTGTGGGATTTTTCTGGGATTTTGTTGGGTATTGAGGACATTTTGTGGGATGTTTCGGGAATTTGGTGGGGCTTTTCAAGAATTTTGTGGTATTTTGAAAAGATTTTGGGAATTTTGTGGTGTTTTTTCTTGAATTTTGTGGGAAACTGTGCTGATTTTATGGGGCGTTTCTGGAATTTGGTCAAGTTTTCAGAAGTGTTAGGGATTTTTGTGAGATTTTTGTAGGATGTTCTGGGAATTGGTGGAGATTTTGTGGGACATTCCTGTGAATTGGTAGGGTTTTGAAATGATTTAGGGAGTTTTGTGGGACTTCTCTGGAATTTGGTGTGTTTTTTCTGGAATTGTGTGGGATTCTGAGGAGACTTGAAGAATTTTGAGGAATTTTTCTTAGATTTTGTGGAAACTTGTGGAGGTTTTGTGGGATTTTTGTGGAATTTTTTGGGATATTGAGGCGATTTAGGGATCTTGAGGGATTTTTCATGTATTTTGTGGGAATTTGTGGAGATTTGGTGGGATATTTTTCTAGAATTTGGTCGTGTTTTGAGAAGATTTAGGGAATTTTGTGTGATTTTTCTTGAATTTTGTGGGACATTGAGGAGATTTTGTGGGATGTTTGTGGAACTTTGAGGGACTTTTCTGGAATTTGGTGAGATTCTGTAGAGAACTGACAAATTATCAGGGATTTTTCATGTATTCTGTGGGAATTTGTGGAGATTTGCTGGGATTTTTGTGGATTTTGGCCGTGTTTTGAGAAGATTTAGGGAATTTGGTGTGATTTTTCTGGGATTTTGTTGGATATTGAGGACATTTTGTGGGATGTTTCTGGAATTTGGTGGGGCTTTTCAAGAATTTTGTGGTATTTTGAAAAGGTTTAGGGAATTGTGTGGTGTTTTTTCTTGAATTTTGTGGGAAACTGTGCTGATTTTATGGGGCGTTTCTGGAATTTGGTCGAGTTTTCAGAAGATTTAGGGATTTTTGTGAGATTTTTGTGGGATGTTCTGGGAATTGGTAGAGATTTTGTGGGACATTCCTGTGAATTGGTAGGGTTTTGAAATGATTTAGGGAGTTTTGTGGGACTTGTCTGGAATTTTGTGGGGTTTTTCTGGAATTGTGTGGGATTCTGAGGAGACTTGAAGAATTTTGAGGAATTTGTTTTAGATTTTGTGGGAATTTGTGGAGAATCTGTGGGATTTTACTGGAATTTGGTGGGCCTTTTCAAGGACTTTGTGTGGTTTTGAGGAGACTTGAAGAATTTTGAGGAATTTTTCTTAGATTTTGTGGAAACTTGTGGAGGTTTTGTGTGATTTTTGTGGGATTTTGTGGGATATTGAGGCGATTTAGGGATCTTGAGGGATTTTTCATGTATTTTGTGGGATTTTGTGGAGATTTGGTGGGACATTTTTCTAGAATTTAGTCGTGTTTTGAGAAGATTTAGGGAATTTTGTGTGATTTTTCTGGGATTTTGTTGGATATTGAGGAGATTTTGTGGGATGTTTGTGGAACTTTGAGGGACTTTTCTGGAATTTGGTGAGATTCTGTAGAGAACTGACGAATTATCAGGGGTATTTTCATGTATTCTGTGGGAATTTGTGGAGATTCGGTGGGATTTTTGTGGATTTTGGCCATGTTTTGAGAAGATTTAGGGAATTTTGTGGGATTTTTCCTGGAATTTTATTGGATTCCGGGGAGATTTTGTGGGATGTTTGTGGAACTTTGAGGGACTTTTTAGGAATTTGGTGAGATTCTGTAGAGAATTGACGAATTATCAGGGATTTGTCATGTATTCTGTGGGAATTTGTGGAGATTCTGTGGGATTTTTCTGGAATTTGGTAGAGTTTTGAGAAGATTTAGGGAATTTTGTGGGACTTTTCTGGGATTTTGTTGGATATTGAGGACATTTTGTGGGATGTTTCTGGAATTTGGTGGGGCTTTTCAAGAATTTTGTGGTATTTTGAAAAGATTTTGGGAATTTTGTGGTGTTTTTTCTTGAATTTTGTGGGAAACTGTGCTGATTTTATGGGGCGTTTCTGGAATTTGGTCGAGTTTTCAGAAGATTTAGGGATTTTTGTGAGATTTTTGTGGGATTTTCTGGGAATTGGTGGAGATTTTGTGGGACATTCCTGTGAATTGGTAGGGTTTTGAAATGATTTAGGGAGTTTTGTGGGACTTCTCTGGAATTTTGTGGGGTTTTTCTGGAATTGTGTGGGATTCTGAGGAGACTTGAAGAATTTTGAGGAATTTTTCTTAGATTTTGTGGAAACTTGTGGAGGTTTTGTGGGATTTTTGTGGAATTTTTTGGGATATTGAGGCGATTTAGGGATCTTGAGGGATTTTTCATGTATTCTGTGGGAATTTGTGGAGATTTGGTGGGATATTTTTCTAGAATTTGGGCGTGTTTTGAGAAGATTTAGGGAATTTTGTGTGATTTTTCTTGAATTTTGTGGGACATTGAGGAGATTTTGTGGGATGTTTGTGGAACTTTGAGGGACTTTTCTGGAATTTGGTGAGATTCTGTAGAGAACTGACGAATTATCAGGGATTTTTCATGTATTCTGTGGGAATTTGTGGAGATTCGGTGGGATTTTTCTGGAATTTTGGTTGTGTTTTGAGAAAATTTAGGGAATATTGTGGTATTTTTCTGGGATTTTGTTGGGTATTGAGGACATTTTGTGGGATGTTTCTGGAATTTGGTGGGGCTTTTCAAGAATTTTGTGGTATTTTGAAAAGATTTTGGGAATTTTGTGGTGTTTTTTCTTGAATTTTGTGGGAAACTGTGCTGATTTTATGGGGCGTTTCTGGAATTTGGTCAAGTTTTCAGAAGTGTTAGGGATTTTTGTGAGATTTTTGTGGGATGTTCTGGGAATTGGTAGAGATTTTGTGGGACATTCCTGTGAATTGGTAGGGTTTTGAAATGATTTAGGGAGTTTTGTGGGACTTCTCTGGAATTTGGTGTGTTTTTTCTGGAATTGTGTGGGATTCTGAGGAGACTTGAAGAATTTTGAGGAATTTGATTTAGATTTTTTTGGGAATTTGTGGAGATTCTGTGGGATTTTTGTGGAATTTGGTGGGCCTTTTCAGGAACTTTGTGTGGTTTTGAGGAGACTTGAAGAATTTTGAGGAATTTTTCTTAGATTTTGTGGAAACTTGTGGAGGTTTTGTGTGATTTTTGTGGGATTTTGTGGGATATTGAGGCGATTTAGGGATCTTGAGGGATTTATCATGTATTTTGTGGGAATTTGTGGAGATTTGGTGGGATATTTTTCTAGAATTTGGTCGTGTTTTGAGAAGATTTAGGGAATTTTGTGTGATTTTTCTTGAATTTTGTGGGACATTGAGGAGATTTTGTGGGATGTTTGTGGAACTTTGAGGGACTTTTCTGGAATTTGGTGAGATTCTGTAGAGAACTGACAAATTATCAGGGATTTTTCATGTATTCTGTGGGAATTTGTGGAGATTTGCTGGGATTTTTGTGGATTTTGGCCGTGTTTTGAGAAGATTTAGGGAATTTTGTGTGATTTTTCTGGGATTTTGTTGGATATTGAGGACATTTTGTGGGATGTTTCTGGAATTTGGTGGGGCTTTTCAAGAATTTTGTGGTATTTTGAAAAGGTTTAGGGAATTGTGTGGTGTTTTTTCTTGAATTTTGTGGGAAACTGTGCTGATTTTATGGGGCGTTTCTGGAATTTGGTCGAGTTTTCAGAAGATTTAGGGATTTTTGTGAGATTTTTGTGGGATGTTCTGGGAATTGGTAGAGATTTTGTGGGACATTCCTGTGAATTGGTAGGGTTTTGAAATGATTTAGGGAGTTTTGTGGGACTTCTCTGGAATTTTGTGGGGTTTTTCTGGAATTGTGTGGGATTCTGAGGAGACTTGAAGAATTTTGAGGAATTTGTTTTAGATTTTGTGGGAATTTGTGGAGAATCTGTGGGATTTTACTGGAATTTGGTGGGCCTTTTCAAGGACTTTGTGTGGTTTTGAGGAGACTTGAAGAATTTTGAGGAATTTTTCTTAGATTTTGTGGAAACTTGTGGAGGTTTTGTGGGATTTTTGTGGGATTTTGTGGGATATTGAGGCGATTTAGGGATCTTGAGGGATTTTTCATGTATTTTGTGGGATTTTGTGGAGATTTGGTGGGACATTTTTCTAGAATTTAGTCGTGTTTTGAGAAGATTTAGGGAATTTTGTGTGATTTTTCTGGGATTTTGTTGGATATTGAGGAGATTTTGTGGGATGTTTGTGGAACTTTGAGGGACTTTTCTGGAATTTGGTGAGATTCTGTAGAGAACTGACGAATTATCAGGGGTATTTTCATGTATTCTGTGGGAATTTGTGGAGATTCGGTGGGATTTTTGTGGATTTTGGCCATGTTTTGAGAAGATTTAGGGAATTTTGTGGGATTTTTCCTGGAATTTTATTGGATACCGGGGAGATTTTGTGGGATGTTTTTGGAACTTTGTGGGACTTTTTAGGAATTTGGTGAGATTCTGTAGAGAACTGACGAATTATCAGGGGTATTTTCATGTATTCTGTGGGAATTTGTGGAGATTCGGTGATATTTTTCTGGAATTTTGGTTGTGTTTTGAGAAAATTTAGGGAATATTGTGGGATTTTTCTGGGATTTTGTTGGGTATTGAGGACATTTT
The DNA here is from genome assembly GCF_971803275.1 of Cyanistes caeruleus. Lineage (NCBI taxonomy): Eukaryota > Metazoa > Chordata > Aves > Passeriformes > Paridae > Cyanistes > Cyanistes caeruleus. The sequence goes on from NC_141705.1 coordinate 68,421,918, forward strand.
GTGGGATGTTTCTGGAATTTGGTGGGGCTTTTCAAGAATTTTGTGGTATTTTGAAAAGATTTTGGGAATTTTGTGGTGTTTTTTCTTGAATTTTGTGGGAAACTGCTGATTTTATGGGGCGTTTCTGGAATTTGGTCAAGTTTTCAGAAGTGTTAGGGATTTTTGTGAGATTTTTGTAGGATGTTCTGGGAATTGGTGGAGATTTTGTGGGACATTCCTGTGAATTGGTAGGGTTTTGAAATGATTTAGGGAGTTTTGTGGGACTTCTCTGGAATTTGGTGTGTTTTTTCTGGAATTGTGTGGGATTCTGAGGAGACTTGAAGAATTTTGAGGAATTTTTCTTAGATTTTGTGGAAACTTGTGGAGGTTTTGTGGGATTTTTGTGGAATTTTTTGGGATATTGAGGCGATTTAGGGATCTTGAGGGATTTTTCATGTATTTTGTGGGAATTTGTGGAGATTTGGTGGGATATTTTTCTAGAATTTGGTCGTGTTTTGAGAAGATTTAGGGAATTTTGTGTGATTTTTCTTGAATTTTGTGGGACATTGAGGAGATTTTGTGGGATGTTTGTGGAACTTTGAGGGACTTTTCTGGAATTTGGTGAGATTCTGTAGAGAACTGACAAATTATCAGGGATTTTTCATGTATTCTGTGGGAATTTGTGGAGATTTGCTGGGATTTTTGTGGATTTTGGCCGTGTTTTGAGAAGATTTAGGGAATTTTGTGTGATTTTTCTGGGATTTTGTTGGATATTGAGGACATTTTGTGGGATGTTTCTGGAATTTGGTGGGGCTTTTCAAGAATTTTGTGGTATTTTGAAAAGGTTTAGGGAATTGTGTGGTGTTTTTTCTTGAATTTTGTGGGAAACTGTGCTGATTTTATGGGGCGTTTCTGGAATTTGGTCGAGTTTTCAGAAGATTTAGGGATTTTTGTGAGATTTTTGTGGGATGTTCTGGGAATTGGTGGAGATTTTGTGGGACATTCCTGTGAATTGGTAGGGTTTTGAAATGATTTAGGGAGTTTTGTGGGACTTCTCTGGAATTTTGTGGGGTTTTTCTGGAATTGTGTGGGATTCTGAGGAGACTTGAAGAATTTTGAGGAATTTGTTTTAGATTTTGTGGGAATTTGTGGAGAATCTGTGGGATTTTACTGGAATTTGGTGGGCCTTTTCAAGGACTTTGTGTGGTTTTGAGGAGACTTGAAGAATTTTGAGGAATTTTTCTTAGATTTTGTGGAAACTTGTGGAGGTTTTGTGGGATTTTTGTGGGATTTTGTGGGATATTGAGGCGATTTAGGGATCTTGAGGGATTTTTCATGTATTTTGTGGGATTTTGTGGAGATTTGGTGGGACATTTTTCTAGAATTTAGTCGTGTTTTGAGAAGATTTAGGGAATTTTGTGTGATTTTTCTGGGATTTTGTTGGATATTGAGGAGATTTTGTGGGATGTTTGTGGAACTTTGAGGGACTTTTCTGGAATTTGGTGAGATTCTGTAGAGAACTGACGAATTATCAGGGGTATTTTCATGTATTCTGTGGGAATTTGTGGAGATTCGGTGGGATTTTTGTGGATTTTGGCCATGTTTTGAGAAGATTTAGGGAATTTTGTGGGATTTTTCCTGGAATTTTATTGGATACCGGGGAGATTTTGTGGGATGTTTTTGGAACTTTGTGGGACTTTTTAGGAATTTGGTGAGATTCTGTAGAGAACTGACGAATTATCAGGGGTATTTTCATGTATTCTGTGGGAATTTGTGGAGATTCGGTGATATTTTTCTGGAATTTTGGTTGTGTTTTGAGAAAATTTAGGGAATATTGTGGGATTTTTCTGGGATTTTGTTGGGTATTGAGGACATTTTGTGGGATGTTTCTGGAATTTGGTGGGGCTTTTCAAGAATTTTGTGGTATTTTGAAAAGATTTTGGGAATTTTGTGGTGTTTTTTCTTGAATTTTGTGGGAAACTGTGCTGATTTTATGGGGCGTTTCTGGAATTTGGTCAAGTTTTCAGAAGTGTTAGGGATTTTTGTGAGATTTTTGTAGGATGTTCTGGGAATTGGTGGAGATTTTGTGGGACATTCCTGTGAATTGGTAGGGTTTTGAAATGATTTAGGGAGTTTTGTGGGACTTCTCTGGAATTTTGTGTGTTTTTTCTGGAATTGTGTGGGATTCTGAGGAGACTTGAAGAATTTTGAGGAATTTTTCTTAGATTTTGTGGAAACTTGTGGAGGTTTTGTGGGATTTTTGTGGAATTTTTTGGGATATTGAGGCGATTTAGGGATCTTGAGGGATTTTTCATGTATTTTGTGGGAATTTGTGGAGATTTGGTGGGATATTTTTCTAGAATTTGGTCGTGTTTTGAGAAGATTTAGGGAATTTTGTGTGATTTTTCTTGAATTTTGTGGGACATTGAGGAGATTTTGTGGGATGTTTGTGGAACTTTGAGGGACTTTTCTGGAATTTGGTGAGATTCTGTAGAGAACTGACAAATTATCAGGGATTTTTCATGTATTCTGTGGGAATTTGTGGAGATTTGGTGGGATTTTTGTGGATTTTGGCCGTGTTTTGAGAAGATTTAGGGAATTTGGTGTGATTTTTCTGGGATTTTGTTGGATATTGAGGACATTTTGTGGGATGTTTCTGGAATTTGGTGGGGCTTTTCAAGAATTTTGTGGTATTTTGAAAAGGTTTAGGGAATTGTGTGGTGTTTTTTCTTGAATTTTGTGGGAAACTGTGCTGATTTTATGGGGCGTTTCTGGAATTTGGTTGAGTTTTCAGAAGATTTAGGGATTTTTGTGAGATTTTTGTGGGATGTTCTGGGAATTGGTGGAGATTTTGTGGGACATTCCTGTGAATTGGTAGGGTTTTGAAATGATTTAGGGAGTTTTGTGGGACTTCTCTGGAATTTTGTGGGGTTTTTCTGAAATTGTGTGGTTTTGAGGAGACTTGAAGAATTTTGAGGAATTTGTTTTAGATTTTGTGGGAATTTGTGGAGAATCTGTGGGATTTTACTGGAATTTGGTGGGCCTTTTCAAGGACTTTGTGTGGTTTTGAGGAGACTTGAAGAATTTTGAGGAATTTTTCTTAGATTTTGTGGAAACTTGTGGAGGTTTTGTGTGATTTTTGTGGGATTTTGTGGGATATTGAGGCGATTTAGGGATCTTGAGGGATTTTTCATGTATTTTGTGGGATTTTGTGGAGATTTGGTGGGACATTTTTCTAGAATTTAGTCGTGTTTTGAGAAGATTTAGGGAATTTTGTGTGATTTTTCTGGGATTTTGTTGGATATTGAGGAGATTTTGTGGGATGTTTGTGGAACTTTGAGGGACTTTTCTGGAATTTGGTGAGATTCTGTAGAGAACTGACGAATTATCAGGGGTATTTTCATGTATTCTGTGGGAATTTGTGGAGATTCGGTGGGATTTTTGTGGATTTTGGCCATGTTTTGAGAAGATTTAGGGAATTTTGTGGGATTTTTCCTGGAATTTTATTGGATACCGGGGAGATTTTGTGGGATGTTTTTGGAACTTTGAGGGACTTTTTAGGAATTTGGTGAGATTCTGTAGAGAACTGACGAATTTTCAGGGGTATTTTCATGTATTCTGTGGGAATTTGTGGAGATTCGGTGGGATTTTTGTGGATTTTGGCCATGTTTTGAGAAGATTTAGGGAATTTTGTGGGATTTTTCCTGGAATTTTATTGGATACCGGGGAGATTTTGTGGGATGTTTGTGGAACTTTGAGGGACTTTTTAGGAATTTGGTGAGATTCTGTAGAGAATTGACGAATTATCAGGGATTTGTCATGTATTCTGTGGGAATTTGTGGAGATTCGGTGGGATTTTTCTGGAATTTGGTAGAGTTTTGAGAAGATTTAGGGAATTTTGTGGGACTTTTCTGGGATTTTGTTGGATATTGAGGACATTTTGTGGGATGTTTCTGGAATTTGGTGGGGCTTTTCAAGAATTTTGTGGTATTTTGAAAAGATTTTGGGAATTTTGTGGTGTTTTTTCTTGAATTTTGTGGGAAACTGTGCTGATTTTATGGGGCGTTTCTGGAATTTGGTCGAGTTTTCAGAAGATTTAGGGATTTTTGTGAGATTTTTGTGGGATGTTCTGGGAATTGGTGGAGATTTTGTGGGACATTCCTGTGAATTGGTAGGGTTTTGAAATGATTTAGGGAGTTTTGTGGGACTTCTCTGGAATTTTGTGGGGTTTTTCTGGAATTGTGTGGGATTCTGAGGAGACTTGAAGAATTTTGAGGAATTTGTTTTAGATTTTGTGGAAACTTGTGGAGGTTTTGTGGGATTTTTGTGGAATTTTTTGGGATATTGAGGCGATTTAGGGATCTTGAGGGATTTTTCATGTATTCTGTGGGAATTTGTGGAGATTTGGTGGGATATTTTTCTAGAATTTGGTCGTGTTTTGAGAAGATTTAGGGAATTTTGTGTGATTTTTCTTGAATTTTGTGGGACATTGAGGAGATTTTGTGGGATGTTTGTGGAACTTTGAGGGACTTTTCTGGAATTTGGTGAGATTCTGTAGAGAACTGACAAATTATCAGGGATTTTTCATGTATTCTGTGGGAATTTGTGGAGATTTGGTGGGATTTTTGTGGATTCTGGCCGTGTTTTGAGAAGATTTAGGGAATTTTGTGTGATTTTTCTGGGATTTTGTTGGATATTGAGGACATTTTGTGGGATGTTTCTGGAATTTGGTGGGGCTTTTCAAGAATTTTGTGGTATTTTGAAAAGGTTTAGGGAATTGTGTGGTGTTTTTTCTTGAATTTTGTGGGAAACTGTGCTGATTTTATGGGGCGTTTCTGGAATTTGGTCGAGTTTTCAGAAGATTTAGGGATTTTTGTGAGATTTTTGTGGGATGTTCTGGGAATTGGTGGAGATTTTGTGGGACATTCCTGTGAATTGGTAGGGTTTTGAAATGATTTAGGGAGTTTTGTGGGACTTCTCTGGAATTTTGTGGGGTTTTTCTGGAATTGTGTGGGATTCTGAGGAGACTTGAAGAATTTTGAGGAATTTGTTTTAGATTTTGTGGGAATTTGTGGAGAATCTGTGGGATTTTACTGGAATTTGGTGGGCCTTTTCAAGGACTTTGTGTGGTTTTGAGGAGACTTGAAGAATTTTGAGGAATTTTTCTTAGATTTTGTGGAAACTTGTGGAGGTTTTGTGGGATTTTTGTGGGATTTTGTGGGATATTGAGGCGATTTTAGGATCTTGAGGGATTTTTCATGTATTTTGTGGGATTTTGTGGAGATTTGGTGGGACATTTTTCTAGAATTTAGTCGTGTTTTGAGAAGATTTAGGGAATTTTGTGTGATTTTTCTGGGATTTTGTTGGATATTGAGGAGATTTTGTGGGATGTTTGTGGAACTTTGAGGGACTTTTCTGGAATTTGGTGAGATTCTGTAGAGAACTGACGAATTATCAGGGGTATTTTCATGTATTCTGTGGGAATTTGTGGAGATTCGGTGGGATTTTTGTGGATTTTGGCCATGTTTTGAGAAGATTTAGGGAATTTTGTGGGATTTTTCCTGGAATTTTATTGGATACCGGGGAGATTTTGTGGGATGTTTTTGGAACTTTGTGGGACTTTTTAGGAATTTGGTGAGATTCTGTAGAGAACTGACGAATTATCAGGGGTATTTTCATGTATTCTGTGGGAATTTGTGGAGATTCGGTGGGATTTTTGTGGATTTTGGCCATGTTTTGAGAAGATTTAGGGAATTTTGTGGGATTTTTCCTGGAATTTTATTGGATTCCGGGGAGATTTTTTGGGATGTTTGTGGAACTTTGAGGGACTTTTTAGGAATTTGGTGAGATTCTGTAGAGAATTGACGAATTATCAGGGATTTGTCATGTATTCTGTGGGAATTTGTGGAGATTCTGTGGGATTTTTCTGGAATTTGGTAGAGTTTTGAGAAGATTTAGGGAATTTTGTGGGACTTTTCTGGGATTTTGTTGGATATTGAGGACATTTTGTGGGATGTTTCTGGAATTTGGTGGGGCTTTTCAAGAATTTTGTGGTATTTTGAAAAGATTTTAGGAATTTTGTGGTGTTTTTTCTTGAATTTTGTGGGAAACTGTGCTGATTTTATGGGGCGTTTCTGGAATTTGGTCGAGTTTTCAGAAGATTTAGGGATTTTTGTGAGATTTTTGTGGGATGTTCTGGGAATTGGTGGAGATTTTGTGGGACATTCCTGTGAATTGGTAGGGTTTTGAAAAGATTTAGGGAGTTTTGTGGGACTTCTCTGGAATTTTGTGTGTTTTTTCTGGAATTGTGTGGGATTCTGAGGAGACTTGAAGAATTTTGAGGAATTTTTCTTAGATTTTGTGGAAACTTGTGGAGGTTTTGTGGGATTTTTGTGGAATTTTTTGGGATATTGAGGCGATTTCGGGATCTTGAGGGATTTTTCATGTATTTTGTGGGAATTTGTGGAGATTTGGTGGGATATTTTTCTAGAATTTGGTCGTGTTTTGAGAAGATTTAGGGAATTTTGTGTGATTTTTCTTGAATTTTGTGGGACATTGAGGAGATTTTGTGGGATGTTTGTGGAACTTTGAGGGACTTTTCTGGAATTTGGTGAGATTCTGTAGAGAACTGACAAATTATCAGGGATTTTTCATGTATTCTGTGGGAATTTGTGGAGATTTGGTGGGATTTTTGTGGATTTTGGCCGTGTTTTGAGAAGATTTAGGGAATTTTGTGTGATTTTTCTGGGATTTTGTTGGATATTGAGGACATTTTGTGGGATGTTTCTGGAATTTGGTGGGGCTTTTCAGAATTTTGTGGTATTTTGAAAAGGTTTAGGGAATTGTGTGGTGTTTTTTCTTGAATTTTGTGGGAAACTGTGCTGATTTTATGGGGCGTTTCTGGAATTTGGTTGAGTTTTCAGAAGATTTAGGGATTTTTGTGAGATTTTTGTGGGATGTTCTGGGAATTGGTGGAGATTTTGTGGGACATTCCTGTGAATTGGTAGGGTTTTGAAATGATTTAGGGAGTTTTGTGGGACTTCTCTGGAATTTTGTGGGGTTTTTCTGAAATTGTGTGGTTTTGAGGAGACTTGAAGAATTTTGAGGAATTTGTTTTAGATTTTGTGGGAATTTGTGGAGGTTTTGTGGGATTTTACTGGAGTTTGGTGGGCCTTTTCAAGGACTTTGTGTGGTTTTGAGGAGACTTGAAGGATTTTGAGGAATTTTTCTTAGATTTTGTGGAAACTTGTGGAGGTTTTGTGGGATTTTTGTGTGATTTTGTGGGATATTGAGGCGATTTAGGGATCTTGAGGGATTTTTCATGTATTTTGTGGGATTTTGTGGAGATTTGGTGGGACATTTTTCTAGAATTTAGTCGTGTTTTGAGAAGATTTAGGGAATTTTGTGTGATTTTTCTGGGATTTTGTTGGATATTGAGGAGATTTTGTGGGATGTTTGTGGAACTTTGAGGGACTTTTCTGGAATTTGGTGAGATTCTGTAGAGAACTGACGAATTATCAGGGGTATTTTCATGTATTCTGTGGGAATTTGTGGAGATTCGGTGGGATTTTTGTGGATTTTGGCCATGTTTTGAGAAGATTTAGGGAATTTTGTGGGATTTTTCCTGGAATTTTATTGGATACCGGGGAGATTTTGTGGGATGTTTTTGGAACTTTGTGGGACTTTTTAGGAATTTGGTGAGATTCTGTAGAGAACTGACGAATTATCAGGGGTATTTTCATGTATTCTGTGGGAATTTGTGGAGATTCGGTGGGATTTTTGTGGATTTTGGCCATGTTTTGAGAAGATTTAGGGAATTTTGTGGGATTTTTCCTGGAATTTTATTGGATTCCGGGGAGATTTTTTGGGATGTTTGTGGAACTTTGAGGGACTTTTTAGGAATTTGGTGAGATTCTGTAGAGAATTGACGAATTATCAGGGATTTGTCATGTATTCTGTGGGAATTTGTGGAGATTCTGTGGGATTTTTCTGGAATTTGGTAGAGTTTTGAGAAGATTTAGGGAATTTTGTGGGACTTTTCTGGGATTTTGTTGGATATTGAGGACATTTTGTGGGATGTTTCTGGAATTTGGTGGGGCTTTTCAAGAATTTTGTGGTATTTTGAAAAGATTTTAGGAATTTTGTGGTGTTTTTTCTTGAATTTTGTGGGAAACTGTGCTGATTTTATGGGGCGTTTCTGGAATTTGGTCGAGTTTTCAGAAGATTTAGGGATTTTTGTGAGATTTTTGTGGGATGTTCTGGGAATTGGTGGAGATTTTGTGGGACATTCCTGTGAATTGGTAGGGTTTTGAAAAGATTTAGGGAGTTTTGTGGGACTTCTCTGGAATTTTGTGTGTTTTTTCTGGAATTGTGTGGGATTCTGAGGAGACTTGAAGAATTTTGAGGAATTTTTCTTAGATTTTGTGGAAACTTGTGGAGGTTTTGTGGGATTTTTGTGGAATTTTTTGGGATATTGAGGCGATTTAGGGATCTTGAGGGATTTTTCATGTATTTTGTGGGAATTTGTGGAGATTTGGTGGGATATTTTTCTAGAATTTGGTCGTGTTTTGAGAAGATTTAGGGAATTTTGTGTGATTTTTCTTGAATTTTGTGGGACATTGAGGAGATTTTGTGGGATGTTTGTGGAACTTTGAGGGACTTTTCTGGAATTTGGTGAGATTCTGTAGAGAACTGACAAATTATCAGGGATTTTTCATGTATTCTGTGGGAATTTGTGGAGATTTGGTGGGATTTTTGTGGATTTTGGCCGTGTTTTGAGAAGATTTAGGGAATTTTGTGTGATTTTTCTGGGATTTTGTTGGATATTGAGGACATTTTGTGGGATGTTTCTGGAATTTGGTGGGGCTTTTCAGAATTTTGTGGTATTTTGAAAAGGTTTAGGGAATTGTGTGGTGTTTTTTCTTGAATTTTGTGGGAAACTGTGCTGATTTTATGGGGCGTTTCTGGAATTTGGTTGAGTTTTCAGAAGATTTAGGGATTTTTGTGAGATTTTTGTGGGATGTTCTGGGAATTGGTGGAGATTTTGTGGGACATTCCTGTGAATTGGTAGGGTTTTGAAATGATTTAGGGAGTTTTGTGGGACTTCTCTGGAATTTTGTGGGGTTTTTCTGAAATTGTGTGGTTTTGAGGAGACTTGAAGAATTTTGAGGAATTTGTTTTAGATTTTGTGGGAATTTGTGGAGGTTTTGTGGGATTTTACTGGAGTTTGGTGGGCCTTTTCAAGGACTTTGTGTGGTTTTGAGGAGACTTGAAGAATTTTGAGGAATTTTTCTTAGATTTTGTGGAAACTTGTGGAGGTTTTGTGGGATTTTTGTGTGATTTTGTGGGATATTGAGGCGATTTAGGGATCTTGAGGGATTTTTCATGTATTTTGTGGGATTTTGTGGAGATTTGGTGGGACATTTTTCTAGAATTTAGTCGTGTTTTGAGAAGATTTAGGGAATTTTGTGTGATTTTTCTGGGATTTTGTTGGATATTGAGGAGATTTTGTGGGATGTTTGTGGAACTTTGAGGGACTTTTCTGGAATTTGGTGAGATTCTGTAGAGAACTGACGAATTATCAGGGGTATTTTCATGTATTCTGTGGGAATTTGTGGAGATTCGGTGGGATTTTTGTGGATTTTGGCCATGTTTTGAGAAGATTTAGGGAATTTTGTGGGATTTTTCCTGGAATTTTATTGGATACCGGGGAGATTTTGTGGGATGTTTTTGGAACTTTGTGGGACTTTTTAGGAATTTGGTGAGATTCTGTAGAGAACTGACGAATTATCAGGGGTATTTTCATGTATTCTGTGGGAATTTGTGGAGATTCGGTGGGATTTTTGTGGATTTTGGCCATGTTTTGAGAAGATTTAGGGAATTTTGTGGGATTTTTCCTGGAATTTTATTGGATTCCGGGGAGATTTTTTGGGATGTTTGTGGAACTTTGAGGGACTTTTTAGGAATTTGGTGAGATTCTGTAGAGAATTGACGAATTATCAGGGATTTGTCATGTATTCTGTGGGAATTTGTGGAGATTCTGTGGGATTTTTCTGGAATTTGGTAGAGTTTTGAGAAGATTTAGGGAATTTTGTGGGACTTTTCTGGGATTTTGTTGGATATTGAGGACATTTTGTGGGATGTTTCTGGAATTTGGTGGGGCTTTTCAAGAATTTTGTGGTATTTTGAAAAGATTTTAGGAATTTTGTGGTGTTTTTTCTTGAATTTTGTGGGAAACTGTGCTGATTTTATGGGGCGTTTCTGGAATTTGGTCGAGTTTTCAGAAGATTTAGGGATTTTTGTGAGATTTTTGTGGGATGTTCTGGGAATTGGTGGAGATTTTGTGGGACATTCCTGTGAATTGGTAGGGTTTTGAAATGATTTAGCGAGTTTTGTGGGACTTGTCTGGAATTTTGTGTGTTTTTTCTGGAATTGTGTGGGATTCTGAGGAGACTTGAAGAATTTTGAGGAATTTTTCTTAGATTTTGTGGAAACTTGTGGAGGTTTTGTGGGATTTTTGTGGAATTTTTTGGGATATTGAGGCGATTTAGGGATCTTGAGGGATTTTTCATGTATTTTGTGGGAATTTGTGGAGATTTGGTGGGATATTTTTCTAGAATTTGGTCGTGTTTTGAGAAGATTTAGGGAATTTTGTGTGATTTTTCTTGAATTTTGTGGGACATTGAGGAGATTTTGTGGGATGTTTGTGGAACTTTGAGGGACTTTTCTGGAATTTGGTGAGATTCTGTAGAGAACTGACAAATTATCAGGGATTTTTCATGTATTCTGTGGGAATTTGTGGAGATTTGCTGGGATTTTTGTGGATTCTGGCCGTGTTTTGAGAAGATTTAGGGAATTTTGTGTGATTTTTCTGGGATTTTGTTGGATATTGAGGACATTTTGTGGGATGTTTCTGGAATTTGGTGGGGCTTTTCAGAATTTTGTGGTATTTTGAAAAGGTTTAGGGAATTGTGTGGTGTTTTTTCTTGAATTTTGTGGGAAACTGTGCTGATTTTATGGGGCGTTTCTGGAATTTGGTTGAGTTTTCAGAAGATTTAGGGATTTTTGTGAGATTTTTGTGGGATGTTCTGGGAATTGGTGGAGATTTTGTGGGACATTCCTGTGAATTGGTAGGGTTTTGAAATGATTTAGGGAGTTTTGTGGGACTTCTCTGGAATTTTGTGGGGTTTTTCTGAAATTGTGTGGTTTTGAGGAGACTTGAAGAATTTTGAGGAATTTGTTTTAGATTTTGTGGGAATTTGTGGAGGTTTTTTGTGATTTTTGTGGGATTTTGTGGGATATTGAGGCGATTTAGGGATCTTGAGGGATTTCTCATGTATTTTGTGGGATTTTGTGGAGATTTGGTGGGACATTTTTCTCGAATTTAGTCGTGTTTTGAGAAGATTTAGGGAATTTTGTGTGATTTTTCTGGGATTTTGTTGGATATTGAGGAGATTTTGTGGGATGTTTGTGGAACTTTGAGGGACTTTTCTGGAATTTGGTGAGATTCTGTAGAGAACTGACGAATTATCAGGGGTATTTTCATGTATTCTGTGGGAATTTGTGGAGATTCGGTGGGATTTTTGTGGATTTTGGCCATGTTTTGAGAAGATTTAGGGAATTTTGTGTGATTTTTCTTGAATTTTGTGGGATATTGAGGAGATTTTGTGGGATGTTTGTGGAACTTTGAGGGACTTTTCTGGAATTTGGTGAGATTCTGTAGAGAACTGAGAAATTATCAGGGATTTTTCATGTATTCTGTGGGAATTTGTGGAGATTTGATGGGATTTTTGTGGATTTTGGCCGTGTTTTGAGAAGATTTAGGGAATTTGGTGTGATTTTTCTTGGATTTTGTTGGGTATTGAGGACATTTTGTGGGATGTTTCTGGAATTTGGTGGGGCTTTTCAAGAATTTTGTGGTATTTTGAAAAGATTTAGGGAATTTTGTGGTGTTTTTTCTTGAATTTTGTGGGAAACTGTGCTGATTTTATGGGGCGTTTCTGGAATTTGGTTGAGTTTTCAGAAGATTTAGGGATTTTTGTGAGATTTTTGTGGGATGTTCTGGGAATTGGTGGAGATTTTGTGGGACATTCCTGTGAATTGGTAGGGTTTTGAAATGATTTAGGGAGTTTTGTGGGACTTCTCTGGAATTTTGTGTGTTTTTTCTGGAATTGTGTGGGATTCTGAGGAGACTTGAAGTATTTTGAGGAATTTTTCTTAGATTTTGTGGAAACTTGTGGAGTTTTTGTGGGATTTTTGTGGGATTTTGTGGGATATTGAGGCGATTTAGGGATCTTGAGGGATTTCTCATGTATTTTGTGGGAATTTGTGGAGATTTGGTGGGATATTTTTCTAGAATTTGGTTGTGTTTTGAGAAGATTTAGGGAATTTTGTGGTGTTTTTTCTTGAATTTTGTGGGAAACTGTGCTGATTTTATGGGGCGTTTCTGGAATTTGGTCGAGTTTTCAGAAGATTTAGGGATTTTTGTGAGATTTTTGTGGGATGTTCTGGGAATTGGTGGCGATTTTGTGGGACATTCCTGTGAATTGGTAGGGTTTTGAAATGATTTAGGGAGTTTTGTGGGACTTGTCTGGAATTTTGTGTGTTTTTTCTGGAATTGTGTGGGATTCTGAGGAGACTTGAAGAATTTTGAGGAATTTTTCTTAGATTTTGTGGAAACTTGTGGAGGTTTTGTGGGATTTTTGTGTGATTTTGTGGGATATTGAGGCGATTTAGGGATCTTGAGGGATTTTTCATGTATTTTGTGGGAATTTGTGGAGATTTGGTGGGATATTTTTCTAGAATTTGGTTGTGTTTTGAGAAGATTTAGGGAATTTTGTGGTGTTTTTTCTTGAATTTTGTGGGAAACTGTGCTGATTTTATGGGGCGTTTCTGGAATTTGGTCGAGTTTTCAGAAGATTTAGGGATTTTTGTGAGATTTTTGTGGGATGTTCTGGGAATTGGTGGAGATTTTGTGGGACATTCCTGTGAATTGGTAGGGTTTTGAAATGATTTAGGGAGTTTTGTGGGACTTGTCTGGAATTTTGTGTGTTTTTTCTGGAATTGTGTGGGATTCTGAGGAGACTTGAAGAATTTTGAGGAATTTGTTTTAGATTTTGTGGGAATTTGTGGAGAATCTGTGGGATTTTACTGGAATTTGGTGGGCCTTTTCAAGGACTTTGTGTGGTTTTGAGGAGACTTGAAGAATTTTGAGGAATTTTTCTTAGATTTTGTGGAAACTTGTGGAGGTTTTGTGTGATTTTTGTGGGATTTTGTGGGATATTGAGGCGATTTCGGGATCTTGAGGGATTTTTTGTGTATTTTGTGGGATTTTGTGGAGATTTGGTGGGACATTTTTCTAGAATTTAGTCGTGTTTTGAGAAGATTTAGGGAATTTTGTGTGATTTTTCTGGGATTTTGTTGGATATTGAGGAGATTTTGTGGGATGTTTGTGGAACTTTGAGGGACTTTTCTGGAATTTGGTGAGATTCTGTAGAGAACTGACGAATTATCAGGGGTATTTTCATGTATTCTGTGGGAATTTGTGGAGATTCGGTGGGATTTTTGTGGATTTTGGCCATGTTTTGAGAAGATTTAGGGAATTTTGTGGGATTTTTCCTGGAATTTTATTGGATACCGGGGAGATTTTGTGGGATGTTTTTGGAACTTTGTGGGACTTTTTAGGAATTTGGTGAGATTCTGTAGAGAACTGACGAATTATCAGGGATTTTTCATGTATTCTGTGGGAATTTGTGGAGATTCTGTGGGATTTTTGTGGATTTTGGCCATGTTTTGAGAAGATTTAGGGAATTTTGTGTGACTTTTCTGGGATTTTGTTGGGTATTGAGGACATTTTGTGGGATGTTTCGGGAATTTGGTGGGGCTTTTCAAGAATTTTGTGGTATTTTGAAAAGATTTAGGGAATTTTGTGGTGTTTTTTCTTGAATTTTGTGGGAAACTGTGCTGATTTTATGGGGCGTTTCTGGAATTTGGTCGAGTTTTCAGAAGATTTAGGGATTTTTGTGAGATTTTTGTGGGATGTTCTGGGAATTGGTGGAGATTTTGTGGGACATTCCTGTGAATTGGTAGGGTTTTGAAATGATTTAGGGAGTTTTGTGGGACTTGTCTGGAATTTTGTGTGTTTTTTCTGGAATTGTGTGGGATTCTGAGGAGACTTGAAGTATTTTGAGGAATTTTTCTTAGATTTTGTGGAAACTTGTGGAGGTTTTGTGGGATTTTTGTGTGATTTTTTGGGATATTGAGGCGATTTAGGGATCTTGAGGGATTTCTCATGTATTTTGTGGGAATTTGTGGAGATTTGGTGGGATATTTTTCTAGAATTTGGTTGTGTTTTGAGAAGATTTAGGGAATTTTGTGGTGTTTTTTCTTGAATTTTGTGGGAAACTGTGCTGATTTTATGGGGCGTTTCTGGAATTTGGTCGAGTTTTCAGAAGATTTAGGGATTTTTGTGAGATTTTTGTGGGATGTTCTGGGAATTGGTGGCGATTTTGTGGGACATTCCTGTGAATTGGTAGGGTTTTGAAATGATTTAGGGAGTTTTGTGGGACTTGTCTGGAATTTTGTGTGTTTTTTCTGGAATTGTGTGGGATTCTGAGGAGACTTGAAGAATTTTGAGGAATTTTTCTTAGATTTTGTGGAAACTTGTGGAGGTTTTGTGGGATTTTTGTGTGATTTTGTGGGATATTGAGGCGATTTAGGGATCTTGAGGGATTTTTCATGTATTTTGTGGGAATTTGTGGAGATTTGGTGGGATATTTTTCTAGAATTTGGTTGTGTTTTGAGAAGATTTAGGGAATTTTGTGGTGTTTTTTCTTGAATTTTGTGGGAAACTGTGCTGATTTTATGGGGCGTTTCTGGAATTTGGTCGAGTTTTCAGAAGATTTAGGGATTTTTGTGAGATTTTTGTGGGATGTTCTGGGAATTGGTGGAGATTTTGTGGGACATTCCTGTGAATTGGTAGGGTTTTGAAATGATTTAGGGAGTTTTGTGGGACTTGTCTGGAATTTTGTGTGTTTTTTCTGGAATTGTGTGGGATTCTGAGGAGACTTGAAGAATTTTGAGGAATTTGTTTTAGATTTTGTGGGAATTTGTGGAGAATCTGTGGGATTTTACTGGAATTTGGTGGGCCTTTTCAAGGACTTTGTGTGGTTTTGAGGAGACTTGAAGAATTTTGAGGAATTTTTCTTAGATTTTGTGGAAACTTGTGGAGGTTTTGTGTGATTTTTGTGGGATTTTGTGGGATATTGAGGCGATTTCGGGATCTTGAGGGATTTTTTGTGTATTTTGTGGGATTTTGTGGAGATTTGGTGGGACATTTTTCTAGAATTTAGTCGTGTTTTGAGAAGATTTAGGGAATTTTGTGTGATTTTTCTGGGATTTTGTTGGATATTGAGGAGATTTTGTGGGATGTTTGTGGAACTTTGAGGGACTTTTCTGGAATTTGGTGAGATTCTGTAGAGAACTGACGAATTATCAGGGGTATTTTCATGTATTCTGTGGGAATTTGTGGAGATTCGGTGGGATTTTTGTGGATTTTGGCCATGTTTTGAGAAGATTTAGGGAATTTTGTGGGATTTTTCCTGGAATTTTATTGGATACCGGGGAGATTTTGTGGGATGTTTTTGGAACTCTGTGGGACTTTTTAGGAATTTGGTGAGATTCTGTAGAGAACTGACGAATTATCAGGGATTTGTCATGTATTCTGTGGGAATTTGTGGAGATTTGCTGGGATTTTTGTGGATTCTGGCCGTGTTTTGAGAAGATTTAGGGAATTTTGTGTGACTTTTCTGGGATTTTGTTGGGTATTGAGGACATTTTGTGGGATGTTTCGGGAATTTGGTGGGGCTTTTCAAGAATTTTGTGGTATTTTGAAAAGATTTAGGGAATTTTGTGGTGTTTTTTCTTGAATTTTGTGGGAAACTGTGCTGATTTTATGGGGCGTTTCTGGAATTTGGTCGAGTTTTCAGAAGATTTAGGGATTTTTGTGAGATTTTTGTGGGATGTTCTGGGAATTGGTGGAGATTTTGTGGGACATTCCTGTGAATTGGTAGGGTTTTGAAATGATTTAGGGAGTTTTGTGGGACTTGTCTGGAATTTTGTGTGTTTTTTCTGGAATTGTGTGGGATTCTGAGGAGACTTGAAGTATTTTGAGGAATTTTTCTTAGATTTTGTGGAAACTTGTGGAGGTTTTGTGGGATTTTTGTGTGATTTTTTGGGATATTGAGGCGATTTAGGGATCTTGAGGGATTTCTCATGTATTTTGTGGGAATTTGTGGAGATTGGGTGGGATATTTTTCTAGAATTTGGTTGTGTTTTGAGAAGATTTAGGGAATTTGGTGTGATTTTTCTGGGATTTTGTTGGATATTGAGGACATTTTGTGGGATGTTTCTGGAATTTGGTGGGGCTTTTCAAGAATTTTGTGGTATTTTGAAAAGGTTTAGGGAATTGTGTGGTGTTTTTTCTTGAATTTTGTGGGAAACTGTGCTGATTTTATGGGGCGTTTCTGGAATTTGGTCGAGTTTTCAGAAGATTTAGGGATTTTTGTGAGATTTTTGTGGGATGTTCTGGGAATTGGTAGAGATTTTGTGGGACATTCCTGTGAATTGGTAGGGTTTTGAAATGATTTAGGGAGTTTTGTGGGACTTCTCTGGAATTTTGTGGGGTTTTTCTGGAATTGTGTGGGATTCTGAGGAGACTTGAAGAATTTTGAGGAATTTGTTTTAGATTTTGTGGGAATTTGTGGAGAATCTGTGGGATTTTTCTGGAATTTGGTGGGCCTTTTCAAGGACTTTGTGTGGTTTTGAGGAGACTTGAAGAATTTTGAGGAATTTTTCTTAGATTTTGTGGAAACTTGTGGAGGTTTTGTGTGATTTTTGTGGGATTTTGTGGGATATTGAGGCGATTTAGGGATCTTGAGGGATTTTTCATGTATTTTGTGGGATTTTGTGGAGATTTGGTGGGACATTTTTCTCGAATTTAGTCGTGTTTTGAGAAGATTTAGGGAATTTTGTGTGATTTTTCTGGGATTTTGTTGGATATTGAGGAGATTTTGTGGGATGTTTGTGGAACTTTGAGGGACTTTTCTGGAATTTGGTGAGATTCTGTAGAGAACTGACGAATTATCAGGGGTATTTTCATGTATTCTGTGGGAATTTGTGGAGATTCGGTGGGATTTTTGTGGATTTTGGCCATGTTTTGAGAAGATTTAGGGAATTTTGTGGGATTTTTCCTGGAATTTTATTGGATACCGGGGAGATTTTGTGGGATGTTTTTGGAACTTTGTGGGACTTTTTAGGAATTTGGTGAGATTCTGTAGAGAACTGACGAATTATCAGGGGTATTTTCATGTATTCTGTGGGAATTTGTGGAGATTCGGTGATATTTTTCTGGAATTTTGGTTGTGTTTTGAGAAAATTTAGGGAATATTGTGGGATTTTTCTGGGATTTTGTTGGGTATTGAGGACATTTTGTGGGATGTTTCTGGAATTTGGTGGGGCTTTTCAAGAATTTTGTGGTATTTTGAAAAGATTTTGGGAATTTTGTGGTGTTTTTTCTTGAATTTTGTGGGAAACTGTGCTGATTTTATGGGGCGTTTCTGGAATTTGGTCAAGTTTTCAGAAGTGTTAGGGATTTTTGTGAGATTTTTGTAGGATGTTCTGGGAATTGGTGGAGATTTTGTGGGACATTCCTGTGAATTGGTAGGGTTTTGAAATGATTTAGGGAGTTTTGTGGGACTTCTCTGGAATTTTGTGTGTTTTTTCTGGAATTGTGTGGGATTCTGAGGAGACTTGAAGAATTTTGAGGAATTTTTCTTAGATTTTGTGGAAACTTGTGGAGGTTTTGTGGGATTTTTGTGGAATTTTTTGGGATATTGAGGCGATTTAGGGATCTTGAGGGATTTTTCATGTATTTTGTGGGAATTTGTGGAGATTTGGTGGGATATTTTTCTAGAATTTGGTCGTGTTTTGAGAAGATTTAGGGAATTTTGTGTGATTTTTCTTGAATTTTGTGGGACATTGAGGAGATTTTGTGGGATGTTTGTGGAACTTTGAGGGACTTTTCTGGAATTTGGTGAGATTCTGTAGAGAACTGACAAATTATCAGGGATTTTTCATGTATTCTGTGGGAATTTGTGGAGATTTGGTGGGATTTTTGTGGATTTTGGCCGTGTTTTGAGAAGATTTAGGGAATTTTGTGTGATTTTTCTGGGATTTTGTTGGATATTGAGGACATTTTGTGGGATGTTTCTGGAATTTGGTGGGGCTTTTCAAGAATTTTGTGGTATTTTGAAAAGGTTTAGGGAATTGTGTGGTGTTTTTTCTTGAATTTTGTGGGAAACTGTGCTGATTTTATGGGGCGTTTCTGGAATTTGGTCGAGTTTTCAGAAGATTTAGGGATTTTTGTGAGATTTTTGTGGGATGTTCTGGGAATTGGTGGAGATTTTGTGGGACATTCCTGTGAATTGGTAGGGTTTTGAAATGATTTAGGGAGTTTTGTGGGACTTCTCTGGAATTTTGTGGGGTTTTTCTGGAATTGTGTGGGATTCTGAGGAGACTTGAAGAATTTTGAGGAATTTGTTTTAGATTTTGTGGGAATTTGTGGAGAATCTGTGGGATTTTACTGGAATTTGGTGGGCCTTTTCAAGGACTTTGTGTGGTTTTGAGGAGACTTGAAGAATTTTGAGGAATTTTTCTTAGATTTTGTGGAAACTTGTGGAGGTTTTGTGGGATTTTTGTGGGATTTTGTGGGATATTGAGGCGATTTAGGGATCTTGAGGGATTTTTCATGTATTTTGTGGGAATTTGTGGAGATTTGGTGGGACATTTTTCTAGAATTTAGTCGTGTTTTGAGAAGATTTAGGGAATTTTGTGTGATTTTTCTGGGATTTTGTTGGATATTGAGGAGATTTTGTGGGATGTTTGTGGAACTTTGAGGGACTTTTCTGGAATTTGGTGAGATTCTGTAGAGAACTGACGAATTATCAGGGGTATTTTCATGTATTCTGTGGGAATTTGTGGAGATTCGGTGGGATTTTTGTGGATTTTGGCCATGTTTTGAGAAGATTTAGGGAATTTTGTGGGATTTTTCCTGGAATTTTATTGGATACCGGGGAGATTTTGTGAGATGTTTTTGGAACTTTGAGGGACTTTTTAGGAATTTGGTGAGATTCTGTAGAGAACTGACGAATTTTCAGGGGTATTTTCATGTATTCTGTGGGAATTTGTGGAGATTCGGTGGGATTTTTGTGGATTTTGGCCATGTTTTGAGAAGATTTAGGGAATTTTGTGGGATTTTTCCTGGAATTTTATTGGATTCCGGGGAGATTTTGTGGGATGTTTGTGGAACTTTGAGGGACTTTTTAGGAATTTGGTGAGATTCTGTAGAGAATTGACGAATTATCAGGGATTTGTCATGTATTCTGTGGGAATTTGTGGAGATTCTGTGGGATTTTTCTGGAATTTGGTAGAGTTTTGAGAAGATTTAGGGAATTTTGTGGGACTTTTCTGGGATTTTGTTGGATATTGAGGACATTTTGTGGGATGTTTCTGGAATTTGGTGGGGCTTTTCAAGAATTTTGTGGTATTTTGAAAAGGTTTTGGGAATTTTGTGGTGTTTTTTCTTGAATTTTGTGGGAAACTGTGCTGATTTTATGGGGCGTTTCTGGAATTTGGTCGAGTTTTCAGAAGATTTAGGGATTTTTGTGAGATTTTTGTGGGATTTTCTGGGAATTGGTGCAGATTTTGTGGGACATTCCTGTGAATTGGTAGGGTTTTGAAATGATTTAGGGAGTTTTGTGGGACTTGTCTGGAATTTTGTGTGTTTTTTCTGGAATTGTGTGGGATTCTGAGGAGACTTGAAGAATTTTGAGGAATTTGTTTTAGATTTTGTGGAAACTTGTGGAGGTTTTGTGGGATTTTTGTGGAATTTTTTGGGATATTGAGGCGATTTAGGGATCTTGAGGGATTTTTCATGTATTCTGTGGGAATTTGTGGAGATTTGGTGGGATATTTTTCTAGAATTTGGGCGTGTTTTGAGAAGATTTAGGGAATTTTGTGTGATTTTTCTTGAATTTTGTGGGACATTGAGGAGATTTTGTGGGATGTTTGTGGAACTTTGAGGGACTTTTCTGGAATTTGGTGAGATTCTGTAGAGAACTGACAAATTATCAGGGATTTTTCATGTATTCTGTGGGAATTTGTGGAGATTTGCTGGGATTTTTGTGGATTCTGGCCGTGTTTTGAGAAGATTTAGGGAATTTTGTGTGATTTTTCTGGGATTTTGTTGGATATTGAGGACATTTTGTGGGATGTTTCTGGAATTTGGTGGGGCTTTTCAAGAATTTTGTGGTATTTTGAAAAGGTTTAGGGAATTGTGTGGTGTTTTTTCTTGAATTTTGTGGGAAACTGTGCTGATTTTATGGGGCGTTTCTGGAATTTGGTCGAGTTTTCAGAAGATTTAGGGATTTTTGTGGGATTTTTGTGGGATGTTCTGGGAATTGGTGGAGATTTTGTGGGACATTCCTGTGAATTGGTAGGGTTTTGAAATGATTTAGGGAGTTTTGTGGGACTTCTCTGGAATTTTGTGGGGTTTTTCTGAAATTGTGTGGTTTTGAGGAGACTTGAAGAATTTTGAGGAATTTTTCTTAGATTTTGTGGAAACTTGTGGAGGTTTTGTGGGATTTTTGTGGGATTTTGTGGGATATTGAGGCGATTTAGGGATCTTGAGGGATTTTTCATGTATTTTGTGGGATTTTGTGGAGATTTGGTGGGACATTTTTCTAGAATTTAGTCGTGTTTTGAGAAGATTTAGGGAATTTTGTGTGATTTTTCTGGGATTTTGTTGGATATTGAGGAGATTTTGTGGGATGTTTGTGGAACTTTGAGGGACTTTTCTGGAATTTGGTGAGATTCTGTAGAGAACTGACGAATTTTCAGGGGTATTTTCATGTATTCTGTGGGAATTTGTGGAGATTCGGTGGGATTTTTGTGGATTTTGGCCATGTTTTGAGAAGATTTAGGGAATTTTGTGGGATTTTTCCTGGAATTTTATTGGATTCCGGGGAGATTTTGTGGGATGTTTGTGGAACTTTGAGGGACTTTTTAGGAATTTGGTGAGATTCTGTAGAGAATTGACGAATTATCAGGGATTTGTCATGTATTCTGTGGGAATTTGTGGAGATTCTGTGGGATTTTTCTGGAATTTGGTAGAGTTTTGAGAAGATTTAGGGAATTTTGTGTGACTTTTCTGGGATTTTGTTGGATATTGAGGACATTTTGTGGGATGTTTCTGGAATTTGGTGGGGCTTTTCAAGAATTTTGTGGTATTTTGAAAAGATTTTGGGAATTTTGTGGTGTTTTTTCTTGAATTTTGTGGGAAACTGTGCTGATTTTATGGGGCGTTTCTGGAATTTGGTCGAGTTTTCAGAAGATTTAGGGATTTTTGTGAGATTTTTGTGGGATTTTCTGGGAATTGGTGGAGATTTTGTGGGACATTCCTGTGAATTGGTAGGGTTTTGAAATGATTTAGGGAGTTTTGTGGGACTTCTCTGGAATTTTGTGGGGTTTTTCTGGAATTGTGTGGGATTCTGAGGAGACTTGAAGAATTTTGAGGAATTTGTTTTAGATTTTGTGGAAACTTGTGGAGGTTTTGTGGGATTTTTGTGGAATTTTTTGGGATATTGAGGCGATTTAGGGATCTTGAGGGATTTTTCATGTATTCTGTGGGAATTTGTGGAGATTTGGTGGGATATTTTTCTAGAATTTGGTCGTGTTTTGAGAAGATTTAGGGAATTTTGTGTGATTTTTCTTGAATTTTGTGGGACATTGAGGAGATTTTGTGGGATGTTTGTGGAACTTTGAGGGACTTTTCTGGAATTTGGTGAGATTCTGTAGAGAACTGACAAATTATCAGGGATTTTTCATGTATTCTGTGGGAATTTGTGGAGATTTGCTGGGATTTTTGTGGATTCTGGCCGTGTTTTGAGAAGATTTAGGGAATTTTGTGTGATTTTTCTGGGATTTTGTTGGATATTGAGGACATTTTGTGGGATGTTTCTGGAATTTGGTGGGGCTTTTCAAGAATTTTGTGGTATTTTGAAAAGGTTTAGGGAATTGTGTGGTGTTTTTTCTTGAATTTTGTGGGAAACTGTGCTGATTTTATGGGGCGTTTCTGGAATTTGGTCGAGTTTTCAGAAGATTTAGGGATTTTTGTGAGATTTTTGTGAGATTTTTGTGGGATGTTCTGGGAATTGGTGGAGATTTTGTGGGACATTCCTGTGAATTGGTAGGGTTTTGAAATGATTTAGGGAGTTTTGTGGGACTTCTCTGGAATTTTGTGGGGTTTTTCTGGAATTGTGTGGGATTCTGAGGAGACTTGAAGAATTTTGAGGAATTTGTTTTAGATTTTGTGGGAATTTGTGGAGAATCTGTGGGATTTTACTGGAATTTGGTGGGCCTTTTCAAGGACTTTGTGTGGTTTTGAGGAGACTTGAAGAATTTTGAGGAATTTTTCTTAGATTTTGTGGAAACTTGTGGAGGTTTTGTGGGATTTTTGTGGGATTTTGTGGGATATTGAGGCGATTTTAGGATCTTGAGGGATTTTTCATGTATTTTGTGGGATTTTGTGGAGATTTGGTGGGACATTTTTCTAGAATTTAGTCGTGTTTTGAGAAGATTTAGGGAATTTTGTGTGATTTTTCTGGGATTTTGTTGGATATTGAGGAGATTTTGTGGGATGTTTGTGGAACTTTGAGGGACTTTTCTGGAATTTGGTGAGATTCTGTAGAGAACTGACGAATTATCAGGGGTATTTTCAGGTATTCTGTGGGAATTTGTGGAGATTCGGTGGGATTTTTGTGGATTTTGGCCATGTTTTGAGAAGATTTAGGGAATTTTGTGGGATTTTTCCTGGAATTTTATTGGATACCGGGGAGATTTTGTGGGATGTTTTTGGAACTTTGAGGGACTTTTTAGGAATTTGGTGAGATTCTGTAGAGAACTGACGAATTTTCAGGGGTATTTTCAGGTATTCTGTGGGAATTTGTGGAGATTCGGTGGGATTTTTGTGGATTTTGGCCATGTTTTGAGAAGATTTAGGGAATTTTGTGGGATTTTTCCTGGAATTTTATTGGATTCCGGGGAGATTTTTTGGGATGTTTGTGGAACTTTGAGGGACTTTTTAGGAATTTGGTGAGATTCTGTAGAGAATTGACGAATTATCAGGGATTTGTCATGTATTCTGTGGGAATTTGTGGAGATTCTGTGGGATTTTTCTGGAATTTGGTAGAGTTTTGAGAAGATTTAGGGAATTTTGTGGGACTTTTCTGGGATTTTGTTGGATATTGAGGACATTTTGTGGGATGTTTCTGGAATTTGGTGGGGCTTTTCAAGAATTTTGTGGTATTTTGAAAAGATTTAGGGAATTTTGTGGTGTTTTTTCTTGAATTTTGTGGGAAACTGTGCTGATTTTATGGGGCGTTTCTGGAATTTGGTCGAGTTTTCAGAAGATTTAGGGATTTTTGTGAGATTTTTGTGGGATGTTCTGGGAATTGGTGGAGATTTTGTGGGACATTCCTGTGAATTGGTAGGGTTTTGAAATGATTTAGGGAGTTTTGTGGGACTTGTCTGGAATTTTGTGTGTTTTTTCTGGAATTGTGTGGGATTCTGAGGAGACTTGAAGAATTTTGAGGAATTTTTCTTAGATTTTGTGGAAACTTGTGGAGGTTTTGTGGGATTTTACTGGAATTTTTTGGGATATTGAGGCGATTTAGGGATCTTGAGGGATTTCTCATGTATTTTGTGGGAATTTGTGGAGATTTGGTGGGATATTTTTCTAGAATTTGGTTGTGTTTTGAGAAGATTTAGGGAATTTTGTGGTGTTTTTTCTTGAATTTTGTGGGAAACTGTGCTGATTTTATGGGGCGTTTCTGGAATTTGGTCGAGTTTTCAGAAGATTTAGGGATTTTTGTGAGATTTTTGTGGGATGTTCTGGGAATTGGTGGAGATTTTGTGGGACATTCCTGTGAATTGGTAGGGTTTTGAAATGATTTAGGGAGTTTTGTGGGACTTGTCTGGAATTTTGTGTGTTTTTTCTGGAATTGTGTGGGATTCTGAGGAGACTTGAAGAATTTTGAGGAATTTGTTTTAGATTTTGTGGGAATTTGTGGAGAATCTGTGGGATTTTACTGGAATTTGGTGGGCCTTTTCAAGGACTTTGTGTGGTTTTGAGGAGACTTGAAGAATTTTGAGGAATTTTTCTTAGATTTTGTGGAAACTTGTGGAGGTTTTGTGTGATTTTTGTGGGATTTTGTGGGATATTGAGGCGATTTCGGGATCTTGAGGGATTTTTTGTGTATTTTGTGGGATTTTGTGGAGATTTGGTGGGACATTTTTCTAGAATTTAGTCGTGTTTTGAGAAGATTTAGGGAATTTTGTGTGATTTTTCTGGGATTTTGTTGGATATTGAGGAGATTTTGTGGGATGTTTGTGGAACTTTGAGGGACTTTTCTGGAATTTGGTGAGATTCTGTAGAGAACTGACGAATTATCAGGGGTATTTTCATGTATTCTGTGGGAATTTGTGGAGATTCGGTGGGATTTTTGTGGATTTTGGCCATGTTTTGAGAAGATTTAGGGAATTTTGTGGGATTTTTCCTGGAATTTTATTGGATACCGGGGAGATTTTGTGGGATGTTTTTGGAACTTTGTGGGACTTTTTAGGAATTTGGTGAGATTCTGTAGAGAACTGACGAATTATCAGGGGTATTTTCATGTATTCTGTGGGAATTTGTGGAGATTCGGTGGGATTTTTGTGGATTTTGGCCATGTTTTGAGAAGATTTAGGGAATTTTGTGGGATTTTTCCTGGAATTTTATTGGATTCCGGGGAGATTTTTTGGGATGTTTGTGGAACTTTGAGGGACTTTTTAGGAATTTGGTGAGATTCTGTAGAGAATTGACGAATTATCAGGGATTTGTCATGTATTCTGTGGGAATTTGTGGAGATTCTGTGGGATTTTTCTGGAATTTGGTAGAGTTTTGAGAAGATTTAGGGAATTTTGTGGGACTTTTCTGGGATTTTGTTGGATATTGAGGACATTTTGTGGGATGTTTCTGGAATTTGGTGGGGCTTTTCAAGAATTTTGTGGTATTTTGAAAAGATTTTAGGAATTTTGTGGTGTTTTTTCTTGAATTTTGTGGGAAACTGTGCTGATTTTATGGGGCGTTTCTGGAATTTGGTCGAGTTTTCAGAAGATTTAGGGATTTTTGTGAGATTTTTGTGGGATGTTCTGGGAATTGGTGGAGATTTTGTGGGACATTCCTGTGAATTGGTAGGGTTTTGAAAAGATTTAGGGAGTTTTGTGGGACTTCTCTGGAATTTTGTGTGTTTTTTCTGGAATTGTGTGGGATTCTGAGGAGACTTGAAGAATTTTGAGGAATTTTTCTTAGATTTTGTGGAAACTTGTGGAGGTTTTGTGGGATTTTTGTGGAATTTTTTGGGATATTGAGGCGATTTAGGGATCTTGAGGGATTTTTCATGTATTTTGTGGGAATTTGTGGAGATTTGGTGGGATATTTTTCTAGAATTTGGTTGTGTTTTGAGAAGATTTAGGGAATTTTGTGTGATTTTTCTTGAATTTTGTGGGACATTGAGGAGATTTTGTGGGATGTTTGTGGAACTTTGAGGGACTTTTCTGGAATTTGGTGAGATTCTGTAGAGAACTGACAAATTATCAGGGATTTTTCATGTATTCTGTGGGAATTTGTGGAGATTTGGTGGGATTTTTGTGGATTTTGGCCGTGTTTTGAGAAGATTTAGGGAATTTTGTGTGATTTTTCTGGGATTTTGTTGGATATTGAGGACATTTTGTGGGATGTTTCTGGAATTTGGTGGGGCTTTTCAAGAATTTTGTGGTATTTTGAAAAGGTTTAGGGAATTGTGTGGTGTTTTTTCTTGAATTTTGTGGGAAACTGTGCTGATTTTATGGGGCGTTTCTGGAATTTGGTCGAGTTTTCAGAAGATTTAGGGATTTTTGTGAGATTTTTGTGGGATGTTCTGGGAATTGGTGGAGATTTTGTGGGACATTCCTGTGAATTGGTAGGGTTTTGAAATGATTTAGGGAGTTTTGTGGGACTTGTCTGGAATTTTGTGTGTTTTTTCTGGAATTGTGTGGGATTCTGAGGAGACTTGAAGAATTTTGAGGAATTTGTTTTAGATTTTGTGGGAATTTGTGGAGAATCTGTGGGATTTTACTGGAATTTGGTGGGCCTTTTCAAGGACTTTGTGTGGTTTTGAGGAGACTTGAAGAATTTTGAGGAATTTTTCTTAGATTTTGTGGAAACTTGTGGAGGTTTTGTGTGATTTTTGTGGGATTTTGTGGGATATTGAGGCGATTTCGGGATCTTGAGGGATTTTTTGTGTATTTTGTGGGATTTTGTGGAGATTTGGTGGGACATTTTTCTAGAATTTAGTCGTGTTTTGAGAAGATTTAGGGAATTTTGTGTGATTTTTCTGGGATTTTGTTGGATATTGAGGAGATTTTGTGGGATGTTTGTGGAACTTTGAGGGACTTTTCTGGAATTTGGTGAGATTCTGTAGAGAACTGACGAATTATCAGGGGTATTTTCATGTATTCTGTGGGAATTTGTGGAGATTCGGTGGGATTTTTGTGGATTTTGGCCATGTTTTGAGAAGATTTAGGGAATTTTGTGGGATTTTTCCTGGAATTTTATTGGATACCGGGGAGATTTTGTGGGATGTTTTTGGAACTCTGTGGGACTTTTTAGGAATTTGGTGAGATTCTGTAGAGAACTGACGAATTATCAGGGATTTGTCATGTATTCTGTGGGAATTTGTGGAGATTCTGTGGGATTTTTGTGGATTTTGGCCGTGTTTTGAGAAGATTTAGGGAATTTTGTGTGATTTTTCTGGGATTTTGTTGGGTATTGAGGACATTTTGTGGGATGTTTCGGGAATTTGGTGGGGCTTTTCAAGAATTTTGTGGTATTTTGAAAAGATTTAGGGAATTTTGTGGTGTTTTTTCTTGAATTTTGTGGGAAACTGTGCTGATTTTATGGGGCGTTTCTGGAATTTGGTCGAGTTTTCAGAAGATTTAGGGATTTTTGTGAGATTTTTGTGGGATGTTCTGGGAATTGGTGGAGATTTTGTGGGACATTCCTGTGAATTGGTAGGGTTTTGAAATGATTTAGGGAGTTTTGTGGGACTTGTCTGGAATTTTGTGTGTTTTTTCTGGAATTGTGTGGGATTCTGAGGAGACTTGAAGTATTTTGAGGAATTTTTCTTAGATTTTGTGGAAACTTGTGGAGGTTTTGTGGGATTTTTGTGTGATTTTTTGGGATATTGAGGCGATTTAGGGATCTTGAGGGATTTCTCATGTATTTTGTGGGAATTTGTGGAGATTTGGTGGGATATTTTTCTAGAATTTGGTTGTGTTTTGAGAAGATTTAGGGAATTTTGTGGTGTTTTTTCTTGAATTTTGTGGGAAACTGTGCTGATTTTATGGGGCGTTTCTGGAATTTGGTCGAGTTTTCAGAAGATTTAGGGATTTTTGTGAGATTTTTGTGGGATGTTCTGGGAATTGGTGGAGATTTTGTGGGACATTCCTGTGAATTGGTAGGGTTTTGAAATGATTTAGGGAGTTTTGTGGGACTTCTCTGGAATTTTGTGGGGTTTTTCTGGAATTGTGTGGGATTCTGAGGAGACTTGAAGAATTTTGAGGAATTTTTCTTAGATTTTGTGGGAATTTGTGGAGAATCTGTGGGATTTTACTGGAATTTGGTGGGCCTTTTCAAGGACTTTGTGTGGTTTTGAGGAGACTTGAAGAATTTTGAGGAATTTTTCTTAGATTTTGTGGAAACTTGTGGAGGTTTTTTGTGATTTTTGTGGGATTTTGTGGGATATTGAGGCGATTTAGGGATCTTGAGGGATTTCTCATGTATTTTGTGGGATTTTGTGGAGATTTGGTGGGACATTTTTCTCGAATTTAGTCGTGTTTTGAGAAGATTTAGGGAATTTTGTGTGATTTTTCTGGGATTTTGTTGGATATTGAGGAGATTTTGTGGGATGTTTGTGGAACTTTGAGGGACTTTTCTGGAATTTGGTGAGATTCTGTAGAGAACTGACGAATTATCAGGGGTATTTTCATGTATTCTGTGGGAATTTGTGGAGATTCGGTGGGATTTTTGTGGATTTTGGCCATGTTTTGAGAAGATTTAGGGAATTTTGTGTGATTTTTCTTGAATTTTGTGGGATATTGAGGAGATTTTGTGGGATGTTTGTGGAACTTTGAGGGACTTTTCTGGAATTTGGTGAGATTCTGTAGAGAACTGAGAAATTATCAGGGATTTTTCATGTATTCTGTGGGAATTTGTGGAGATTTGATGGGATTTTTTTGGATTTTGGCCGTGTTTTGAGAAGATTTAGGGAATTTGGTGTGATTTTTCTTGGATTTTGTTGGGTATTGAGGACATTTTGTGGGATGTTTCTGGAATTTGGTGGGGCTTTTCAAGAATTTTGTGGTATTTTGAAAAGATTTAGGGAATTTTGTGGTGTTTTTTCTTGAATTTTGTGGGAAACTGTGCTGATTTTATGGGGCGTTTCTGGAATTTGGTTGAGTTTTCAGAAGATTTAGGGATTTTTGTGAGATTTTTGTGGGATGTTCTGGGAATTGGTGGAGATTTTGTGGGACATTCCTGTGAATTGGTAGGGTTTTGAAATGATTTAGGGAGTTTTGTGGGACTTCTCTGGAATTTTGTGTGTTTTTTCTGGAATTGTGTGGGATTCTGAGGAGACTTGAAGTATTTTGAGGAATTTTTCTTAGATTTTGTGGAAACTTGTGGAGGTTTTGTGGGATTTTTGTGGGATTTTGTGGGATATTGAGGCGATTTAGGGATCTTGAGGGATTTCTCATGTATTTTGTGGGAATTTGTGGAGATTTGGTGGGATATTTTTCTAGAATTTGGTTGTGTTTTGAGAAGATTTAGGGAATTTTGTGGTGTTTTTTCTTGAATTTTGTGGGAAACTGTGCTGATTTTATGGGGCGTTTCTGGAATTTTGTCGAGTTTTCAGAAGATTTAGGGATTTTTGTGAGATTTTTGTGGGATGTTCTGGGAATTGGTGGAGATTTTGTGGGACATTCCTGTGAATTGGTAGGGTTTTGAAATGATTTAGGGAGTTTTGTGGGACTTGTCTGGAATTTTGTGTGTTTTTTCTGGAATTGTGTGGGATTCTGAGGAGACTTGAAGAATTTTGAGAAATTTTTCTTAGATTTTGTGGAAACTTGTGGAGGTTTTGTGGGATTTTTGTGTGATTTTGTGGGATATTGAGGCGATTTAGGGATCTTGAGGGATTTTTCATGTATTTTGTGGGAATTTGTGGAGATTTGGTGGGATATTTTTCTAGAATTTGGTTGTGTTTTGAGAAGATTTAGGGAATTTTGTGGTGTTTTTTCTTGAATTTTGTGGGAAACTGTGCTGATTTTATGGGGCGTTTCTGGAATTTGGTCGAGTTTTCAGAAGATTTAGGGATTTTTGTGAGATTTTTGTGGGATGTTCTGGGAATTGGTGGAGATTTTGTGGGACATTCCTGTGAATTGGTAGGGTTTTGAAATGATTTAGGGAGTTTTGTGGGACTTGTCTGGAATTTTGTGTGTTTTTTCTGGAATTGTGTGGGATTCTGAGGAGACTTGAAGAATTTTGAGGAATTTGTTTTAGATTTTGTGGGAATTTGTGGAGAATCTGTGGGATTTTACTGGAATTTGGTGGGCCTTTTCAAGGACTTTGTGTGGTTTTGAGGAGACTTGAAGAATTTTGAGGAATTTTTCTTAGATTTTGTGGAAACTTGTGGAGGTTTTGTGTGATTTTTGTGGGATTTTGTGGGATATTGAGGCGATTTCGGGATCTTGAGGGATTTTTTGTGTATTTTGTGGGATTTTGTGGAGATTTGGTGGGACATTTTTCTAGAATTTAGTCGTGTTTTGAGAAGATTTAGGGAATTTTGTGTGATTTTTCTGGGATTTTGTTGGATATTGAGGAGATTTTGTGGGATGTTTGTGGAACTTTGAGGGACTTTTCTGGAATTTGGTGAGATTCTGTAGAGAACTGACGAATTATCAGGGGTATTTTCATGTATTCTGTGGGAATTTGTGGAGATTCGGTGGGATTTTTGTGGATTTTGGCCATGTTTTGAGAAGATTTAGGGAATTTTGTGGGATTTTTCCTGGAATTTTATTGGATACCGGGGAGATTTTGTGGGATGTTTTTGGAACTTTGTGGGACTTTTTAGGAATTTGGTGAGATTCTGTAGAGAACTGACGAATTATCAGGGGTATTTTCATGTATTCTGTGGGAATTTGTGGAGATTCGGTGGGATTTTTGTGGATTTTGGCCATGTTTTGAGAAGATTTAGGGAATTTTGTGGGATTTTTCCTGGAATTTTATTGGATTCCGGGGAGATTTTTTGGGATGTTTGTGGAACTTTGAGGGACTTTTTAGGAATTTGGTGAGATTCTGTAGAGAATTGACGAATTATCAGGGATTTGTCATGTATTCTGTGGGAATTTGTGGAGATTCTGTGGGATTTTTCTGGAATTTGGTAGAGTTTTGAGAAGATTTAGGGAATTTTGTGGGACTTTTCTGGGATTTTGTTGGATATTGAGGACATTTTGTGGGATGTTTCTGGAATTTGGTGGGGCTTTTCAAGAATTTTGTGGTATTTTGAAAAGATTTTAGGAATTTTGTGGTGTTTTTTCTTGAATTTTGTGGGAAACTGTGCTGATTTTATGGGGCGTTTCTGGAATTTGGTCGAGTTTTCAGAAGATTTAGGGATTTTTGTGAGATTTTTGTGGGATGTTCTGGGAATTGGTGGAGATTTTGTGGGACATTCCTGTGAATTGGTAGGGTTTTGAAAAGATTTAGGGAGTTTTGTGGGACTTCTCTGGAATTTTGTGTGTTTTTTCTGGAATTGTGTGGGATTCTGAGGAGACTTGAAGAATTTTGAGGAATTTTTCTTAGATTTTGTGGAAACTTGTGGAGGTTTTGTGGGATTTTTGTGGAATTTTTTGGGATATTGAGGCGATTTAGGGATCTTGAGGGATTTTTCATGTATTTTGTGGGAATTTGTGGAGATTTGGTGGGATATTTTTCTAGAATTTGGTTGTGTTTTGAGAAGATTTAGGGAATTTTGTGTGATTTTTCTTGAATTTTGTGGGACATTGAGGAGATTTTGTGGGATGTTTGTGGAACTTTGAGGGACTTTTCTGGAATTTGGTGAGATTCTGTAGAGAACTGACGAATTATCAGGGGTATTTTCATGTATTCTGTGGGAATTTGTGGAGATTCGGTGGGATTTTTGTGGATTTTGGCCATGTTTTGAGAAGATTTAGGGAATTTTGTGGGATTTTTCCTGGAATTTTATTGGATACCGGGGAGATTTTGTGGGATGTTTTTGGAACTCTGTGGGACTTTTTAGGAATTTGGTGAGATTCTGTAGAGAACTGACGAATTATCAGGGATTTGTCATGTATTCTGTGGGAATTTGTGGAGATTCTGTGGGATTTTTGTGGATTTTGGCCGTGTTTTGAGAAGATTTAGGGAATTTTGTGTGATTTTTCTGGGATTTTGTTGGGTATTGAGGACATTTTGTGGGATGTTTCGGGAATTTGGTGGGGCTTTTCAAGAATTTTGTGGTATTTTGAAAAGATTTAGGGAATTTTGTGGTGTTTTTTCTTGAATTTTGTGGGAAACTGTGCTGATTTTATGGGGCGTTTCTGGAATTTGGTCGAGTTTTCAGAAGATTTAGGGATTTTTGTGAGATTTTTGTGGGATGTTCTGGGAATTGGTGGAGATTTTGTGGGACATTCCTGTGAATTGGTAGGGTTTTGAAATGATTTAGGGAGTTTTGTGGGACTTGTCTGGAATTTTGTGTGTTTTTTCTGGAATTGTGTGGGATTCTGAGGAGACTTGAAGTATTTTGAGGAATTTTTCTTAGATTTTGTGGAAACTTGTGGAGGTTTTGTGGGATTTTACTGGAATTTTTTGGGATATTGAGGCGATTTAGGGATCTTGAGGGATTTCTCATGTATTTTGTGGGAATTTGTGGAGATTTGGTGGGATATTTTTCTAGAATTTGGTTGTGTTTTGAGAAGATTTAGGGAATTTTGTGGTGTTTTTTCTTGAATTTTGTGGGAAACTGTGCTGATTTTATGGGGCGTTTCTGGAATTTGGTCGAGTTTTCAGAAGATTTAGGGATTTTTGTGAGATTTTTGTGGGATGTTCTGGGAATTGGTGGAGATTTTGTGGGACATTCCTGTGAATTGGTAGGGTTTTGAAATGATTTAGGGAGTTTTGTGGGACTTCTCTGGAATTTTGTGTGTTTTTTCTGGAATTGTGTGGGATTCTGAGGAGACTTGAAGAATTTTGAGGAATTTTTCTTAGATTTTGTGGGAATTTGTGGAGAATCTGTGGGATTTTACTGGAATTTGGTGGGCCTTTTCAAGGACTTTGTGTGGTTTTGAGGAGACTTGAAGAATTTTGAGGAATTTTTCTTAGATTTTGTGGAAACTTGTGGAGGTTTTTTGTGATTTTTGTGGGATTTTGTGGGATATTGAGGCGATTTAGGGATCTTGAGGGATTTCTCATGTATTTTGTGGGATTTTGTGGAGATTTGGTGGGACATTTTTCTCGAATTTAGTCGTGTTTTGAGAAGATTTAGGGAATTTTGTGTGATTTTTCTGGGATTTTGTTGGATATTGAGGAGATTTTGTGGGATGTTTGTGGAACTTTGAGGGACTTTTCTGGAATTTGGTGAGATTCTGTAGAGAACTGACGAATTATCAGGGGTATTTTCATGTATTCTGTGGGAATTTGTGGAGATTCGGTGGGATTTTTGTGGATTTTGGCCATGTTTTGAGAAGATTTAGGGAATTTTGTGTGATTTTTCTTGAATTTTGTGGGATATTGAGGAGATTTTGTGGGATGTTTGTGGAACTTTGAGGGACTTTTCTGGAATTTGGTGAGATTCTGTAGAGAACTGAGAAATTATCAGGGATTTTTCATGTATTCTGTGGGAATTTGTGGAGATTTGATGGGATTTTTTTGGATTTTGGCCGTGTTTTGAGAAGATTTAGGGAATTTGGTGTGATTTTTCTTGGATTTTGTTGGGTATTGAGGACATTTTGTGGGATGTTTCTGGAATTTGGTGGGGCTTTTCAAGAATTTTGTGGTATTTTGAAAAGATTTAGGGAATTTTGTGGTGTTTTTTCTTGAATTTTGTGGGAAACTGTGCTGATTTTATGGGGCGTTTCTGGAATTTGGTTGAGTTTTCAGAAGATTTAGGGATTTTTGTGAGATTTTTGTGGGATGTTCTGGGAATTGGTGGAGATTTTGTGGGACATTCCTGTGAATTGGTAGGGTTTTGAAATGATTTAGGGAGTTTTGTGGGACTTCTCTGGAATTTTGTGTGTTTTTTCTGGAATTGTGTGGGATTCTGAGGAGACTTGAAGTATTTTGAGGAATTTTTCTTAGATTTTGTGGAAACTTGTGGAGGTTTTGTGGGATTTTTGTG
Source organism: Cyanistes caeruleus (assembly GCF_971803275.1). NCBI lineage: Eukaryota > Metazoa > Chordata > Aves > Passeriformes > Paridae > Cyanistes > Cyanistes caeruleus. The sequence continues at coordinate 68,455,496 of NC_141705.1, forward strand.
GGATTTTGTGGGATATTGAGGCGATTTAGGGATCTTGAGGGATTTCTCATGTATTTTGTGGGAATTTGTGGAGATTTGGTGGGATATTTTTCTAGAATTTGGTTGTGTTTTGAGAAGATTTAGGGAATTTTGTGGTGTTTTTTCTTGAATTTTGTGGGAAACTGTGCTGATTTTATGGGGCGTTTCTGGAATTTTGTCGAGTTTTCAGAAGATTTAGGGATTTTTGTGAGATTTTTGTGGGATGTTCTGGGAATTGGTGGAGATTTTGTGGGACATTCCTGTGAATTGGTAGGGTTTTGAAATGATTTAGGGAGTTTTGTGGGACTTGTCTGGAATTTTGTGTGTTTTTTCTGGAATTGTGTGGGATTCTGAGGAGACTTGAAGAATTTTGAGAAATTTTTCTTAGATTTTGTGGAAACTTGTGGAGGTTTTGTGGGATTTTTGTGTGATTTTGTGGGATATTGAGGCGATTTAGGGATCTTGAGGGATTTTTCATGTATTTTGTGGGAATTTGTGGAGATTTGGTGGGATATTTTTCTAGAATTTGGTTGTGTTTTGAGAAGATTTAGGGAATTTTGTGGTGTTTTTTCTTGAATTTTGTGGGAAACTGTGCTGATTTTATGGGGCGTTTCTGGAATTTGGTCGAGTTTTCAGAAGATTTAGGGATTTTTGTGAGATTTTTGTGGGATGTTCTGGGAATTGGTGGAGATTTTGTGGGACATTCCTGTGAATTGGTAGGGTTTTGAAATGATTTAGGGAGTTTTGTGGGACTTGTCTGGAATTTTGTGTGTTTTTTCTGGAATTGTGTGGGATTCTGAGGAGACTTGAAGAATTTTGAGGAATTTGTTTTAGATTTTGTGGGAATTTGTGGAGAATCTGTGGGATTTTACTGGAATTTGGTGGGCCTTTTCAAGGACTTTGTGTGGTTTTGAGGAGACTTGAAGAATTTTGAGGAATTTTTCTTAGATTTTGTGGAAACTTGTGGAGGTTTTGTGTGATTTTTGTGGGATTTTGTGGGATATTGAGGCGATTTCGGGATCTTGAGGGATTTTTTGTGTATTTTGTGGGATTTTGTGGAGATTTGGTGGGACATTTTTCTAGAATTTAGTCGTGTTTTGAGAAGATTTAGGGAATTTTGTGTGATTTTTCTGGGATTTTGTTGGATATTGAGGAGATTTTGTGGGATGTTTGTGGAACTTTGAGGGACTTTTCTGGAATTTGGTGAGATTCTGTAGAGAACTGACGAATTATCAGGGGTATTTTCATGTATTCTGTGGGAATTTGTGGAGATTCGGTGGGATTTTTGTGGATTTTGGCCATGTTTTGAGAAGATTTAGGGAATTTTGTGGGATTTTTCCTGGAATTTTATTGGATACCGGGGAGATTTTGTGGGATGTTTTTGGAACTTTGTGGGACTTTTTAGGAATTTGGTGAGATTCTGTAGAGAACTGACGAATTATCAGGGGTATTTTCATGTATTCTGTGGGAATTTGTGGAGATTCGGTGGGATTTTTGTGGATTTTGGCCATGTTTTGAGAAGATTTAGGGAATTTTGTGGGATTTTTCCTGGAATTTTATTGGATTCCGGGGAGATTTTTTGGGATGTTTGTGGAACTTTGAGGGACTTTTTAGGAATTTGGTGAGATTCTGTAGAGAATTGACGAATTATCAGGGATTTGTCATGTATTCTGTGGGAATTTGTGGAGATTCTGTGGGATTTTTCTGGAATTTGGTAGAGTTTTGAGAAGATTTAGGGAATTTTGTGGGACTTTTCTGGGATTTTGTTGGATATTGAGGACATTTTGTGGGATGTTTCTGGAATTTGGTGGGGCTTTTCAAGAATTTTGTGGTATTTTGAAAAGATTTTAGGAATTTTGTGGTGTTTTTTCTTGAATTTTGTGGGAAACTGTGCTGATTTTATGGGGCGTTTCTGGAATTTGGTCGAGTTTTCAGAAGATTTAGGGATTTTTGTGAGATTTTTGTGGGATGTTCTGGGAATTGGTGGAGATTTTGTGGGACATTCCTGTGAATTGGTAGGGTTTTGAAAAGATTTAGGGAGTTTTGTGGGACTTCTCTGGAATTTTGTGTGTTTTTTCTGGAATTGTGTGGGATTCTGAGGAGACTTGAAGAATTTTGAGGAATTTTTCTTAGATTTTGTGGAAACTTGTGGAGGTTTTGTGGGATTTTTGTGGAATTTTTTGGGATATTGAGGCGATTTAGGGATCTTGAGGGATTTTTCATGTATTTTGTGGGAATTTGTGGAGATTTGGTGGGATATTTTTCTAGAATTTGGTTGTGTTTTGAGAAGATTTAGGGAATTTTGTGTGATTTTTCTTGAATTTTGTGGGACATTGAGGAGATTTTGTGGGATGTTTGTGGAACTTTGAGGGACTTTTCTGGAATTTGGTGAGATTCTGTAGAGAACTGACAAATTATCAGGGATTTTTCATGTATTCTGTGGGAATTTGTGGAGATTTGGTGGGATTTTTGTGGATTTTGGCCGTGTTTTGAGAAGATTTAGGGAATTTTGTGTGATTTTTCTGGGATTTTGTTGGATATTGAGGACATTTTGTGGGATGTTTCTGGAATTTGGTGGGGCTTTTCAAGAATTTTGTGGTATTTTGAAAAGGTTTAGGGAATTGTGTGGTGTTTTTTCTTGAATTTTGTGGGAAACTGTGCTGATTTTATGGGGCGTTTCTGGAATTTGGTCGAGTTTTCAGAAGATTTAGGGATTTTTGTGAGATTTTTGTGGGATGTTCTGGGAATTGGTGGAGATTTTGTGGGACATTCCTGTGAATTGGTAGGGTTTTGAAATGATTTAGGGAGTTTTGTGGGACTTGTCTGGAATTTTGTGTGTTTTTTCTGGAATTGTGTGGGATTCTGAGGAGACTTGAAGTATTTTGAGGAATTTTTCTTAGATTTTGTGGAAACTTGTGGAGGTTTTGTGGGATTTTACTGGAATTTTTTGGGATATTGAGGCGATTTAGGGATCTTGAGGTATTTCTCATGTATTTTGTGGGAATTTGTGGAGATTTGGTGGGATATTTTTCTAGAATTTGGTTGTGTTTTGAGAAGATTTAGGGAATTTTGTGGTGTTTTTTCTTGAATTTTGTGGGAAACTGTGCTGATTTTATGGGGCGTTTCTGGAATTTGGTCGAGTTTTCAGAAGATTTAGGGATTTTTGTGAGATTTTTGTGGGATGTTCTGGGAATTGGTGGAGATTTTGTGGGACATTCCTGTGAATTGGTAGGGTTTTGAAATGATTTAGGGAGTTTTGTGGGACTTCTCTGGAATTTTGTGTGTTTTTTCTGGAATTGTGTGGGATTCTGAGGAGACTTGAAGAATTTTGAGGAATTTTTCTTAGATTTTGTGGGAATTTGTGGAGAATCTGTGGGATTTTACTGGAATTTGGTGGGCCTTTTCAAGGACTTTGTGTGGTTTTGAGGAGACTTGAAGAATTTTGAGGAATTTTTCTTAGATTTTGTGGAAACTTGTGGAGGTTTTTTGTGATTTTTGTGGGATTTTGTGGGATATTGAGGCGATTTAGGGATCTTGAGGGATTTCTCATGTATTTTGTGGGATTTTGTGGAGATTTGGTGGGACATTTTTCTCGAATTTAGTCGTGTTTTGAGAAGATTTAGGGAATTTTGTGTGATTTTTCTGGGATTTTGTTGGATATTGAGGAGATTTTGTGGGATGTTTGTGGAACTTTGAGGGACTTTTCTGGAATTTGGTGAGATTCTGTAGAGAACTGACGAATTATCAGGGGTATTTTCATGTATTCTGTGGGAATTTGTGGAGATTCGGTGGGATTTTTGTGGATTTTGGCCATGTTTTGAGAAGATTTAGGGAATTTTGTGTGATTTTTCTTGAATTTTGTGGGATATTGAGGAGATTTTGTGGGATGTTTGTGGAACTTTGAGGGACTTTTCTGGAATTTGGTGAGATTCTGTAGAGAACTGAGAAATTATCAGGGATTTTTCATGTATTCTGTGGGAATTTGTGGAGATTTGATGGGATTTTTTTGGATTTTGGCCGTGTTTTGAGAAGATTTAGGGAATTTGGTGTGATTTTTCTTGGATTTTGTTGGGTATTGAGGACATTTTGTGGGATGTTTCTGGAATTTGGTGGGGCTTTTCAAGAATTTTGTGGTATTTTGAAAAGATTTAGGGAATTTTGTGGTGTTTTTTCTTGAATTTTGTGGGAAACTGTGCTGATTTTATGGGGCGTTTCTGGAATTTGGTTGAGTTTTCAGAAGATTTAGGGATTTTTGTGAGATTTTTGTGGGATGTTCTGGGAATTGGTGGAGATTTTGTGGGACATTCCTGTGAATTGGTAGGGTTTTGAAATGATTTAGGGAGTTTTGTGGGACTTCTCTGGAATTTTGTGTGTTTTTTCTGGAATTGTGTGGGATTCTGAGGAGACTTGAAGTATTTTGAGGAATTTTTCTTAGATTTTGTGGAAACTTGTGGAGGTTTTGTGGGATTTTTGTGGGATTTTGTGGGATATTGAGGCGATTTAGGGATCTTGAGGGATTTCTCATGTATTTTGTGGGAATTTGTGGAGATTTGGTGGGATATTTTTCTAGAATTTGGTTGTGTTTTGAGAAGATTTAGGGAATTTTGTGGTGTTTTTTCTTGAATTTTGTGGGAAACTGTGCTGATTTTATGGGGCGTTTCTGGAATTTTGTCGAGTTTTCAGAAGATTTAGGGATTTTTGTGAGATTTTTGTGGGATGTTCTGGGAATTGGTGGAGATTTTGTGGGACATTCCTGTGAATTGGTAGGGTTTTGAAATGATTTAGGGAGTTTTGTGGGACTTGTCTGGAATTTTGTGTGTTTTTTCTGGAATTGTGTGGGATTCTGAGGAGACTTGAAGAATTTTGAGAAATTTTTCTTAGATTTTGTGGAAACTTGTGGAGGTTTTGTGGGATTTTTGTGTGATTTTGTGGGATATTGAGGCGATTTAGGGATCTTGAGGGATTTTTCATGTATTTTGTGGGAATTTGTGGAGATTTGGTGGGATATTTTTCTAGAATTTGGTTGTGTTTTGAGAAGATTTAGGGAATTTTGTGGTGTTTTTTCTTGAATTTTGTGGGAAACTGTGCTGATTTTATGGGGCGTTTCTGGAATTTGGTCGAGTTTTCAGAAGATTTAGGGATTTTTGTGAGATTTTTGTGGGATGTTCTGGGAATTGGTGGAGATTTTGTGGGACATTCCTGTGAATTGGTAGGGTTTTGAAATGATTTAGGGAGTTTTGTGGGACTTGTCTGGAATTTTGTGTGTTTTTTCTGGAATTGTGTGGGATTCTGAGGAGACTTGAAGAATTTTGAGGAATTTGTTTTAGATTTTGTGGGAATTTGTGGAGAATCTGTGGGATTTTACTGGAATTTGGTGGGCCTTTTCAAGGACTTTGTGTGGTTTTGAGGAGACTTGAAGAATTTTGAGGAATTTTTCTTAGATTTTGTGGAAACTTGTGGAGGTTTTGTGTGATTTTTGTGGGATTTTGTGGGATATTGAGGCGATTTCGGGATCTTGAGGGATTTTTTGTGTATTTTGTGGGATTTTGTGGAGATTTGGTGGGACATTTTTCTAGAATTTAGTCGTGTTTTGAGAAGATTTAGGGAATTTTGTGTGATTTTTCTGGGATTTTGTTGGATATTGAGGAGATTTTGTGGGATGTTTGTGGAACTTTGAGGGACTTTTCTGGAATTTGGTGAGATTCTGTAGAGAACTGACGAATTATCAGGGGTATTTTCATGTATTCTGTGGGAATTTGTGGAGATTCGGTGGGATTTTTGTGGATTTTGGCCATGTTTTGAGAAGATTTAGGGAATTTTGTGGGATTTTTCCTGGAATTTTATTGGATACCGGGGAGATTTTGTGGGATGTTTTTGGAACTTTGTGGGACTTTTTAGGAATTTGGTGAGATTCTGTAGAGAACTGACGAATTATCAGGGGTATTTTCATGTATTCTGTGGGAATTTGTGGAGATTCGGTGGGATTTTTGTGGATTTTGGCCATGTTTTGAGAAGATTTAGGGAATTTTGTGGGATTTTTCCTGGAATTTTATTGGATTCCGGGGAGATTTTTTGGGATGTTTGTGGAACTTTGAGGGACTTTTTAGGAATTTGGTGAGATTCTGTAGAGAATTGACGAATTATCAGGGATTTGTCATGTATTCTGTGGGAATTTGTGGAGATTCTGTGGGATTTTTCTGGAATTTGGTAGAGTTTTGAGAAGATTTAGGGAATTTTGTGGGACTTTTCTGGGATTTTGTTGGATATTGAGGACATTTTGTGGGATGTTTCTGGAATTTGGTGGGGCTTTTCAAGAATTTTGTGGTATTTTGAAAAGATTTTAGGAATTTTGTGGTGTTTTTTCTTGAATTTTGTGGGAAACTGTGCTGATTTTATGGGGCGTTTCTGGAATTTGGTCGACTTTTCAGAAGATTTAGGGATTTTTGTGAGATTTTTGTGGGATGTTCTGGGAATTGGTGGAGATTTTGTGGGACATTCCTGTGAATTGGTAGGGTTTTGAAAAGATTTAGGGAGTTTTGTGGGACTTCTCTGGAATTTTGTGTGTTTTTTCTGGAATTGTGTGGGATTCTGAGGAGACTTGAAGAATTTTGAGGAATTTTTCTTAGATTTTGTGGAAACTTGTGGAGGTTTTGTGGGATTTTTGTGGAATTTTTTGGGATATTGAGGCGATTTAGGGATCTTGAGGGATTTTTCATGTATTTTGTGGGAATTTGTGGAGATTTGGTGGGATATTTTTCTAGAATTTGGTTGTGTTTTGAGAAGATTTAGGGAATTTTGTGTGATTTTTCTTGAATTTTGTGGGACATTGAGGAGATTTTGTGGGATGTTTGTGGAACTTTGAGGGACTTTTCTGGAATTTGGTGAGATTCTGTAGAGAACTGACAAATTATCAGGGATTTTTCATGTATTCTGTGGGAATTTGTGGAGATTTGGTGGGATTTTTGTGGATTTTGGCCGTGTTTTGAGAAGATTTAGGGAATTTTGTGTGATTTTTCTGGGATTTTGTTGGATATTGAGGACATTTTGTGGGATGTTTCTGGAATTTGGTGGGGCTTTTCAAGAATTTTGTGGTATTTTGAAAAGGTTTAGGGAATTGTGTGGTGTTTTTTCTTGAATTTTGTGGGAAACTGTGCTGATTTTATGGGGCGTTTCTGGAATTTGGTCGAGTTTTCAGAAGATTTAGGGATTTTTGTGAGATTTTTGTGGGATGTTCTGGGAATTGGTGGAGATTTTGTGGGACATTCCTGTGAATTGGTAGGGTTTTGAAATGATTTAGGGAGTTTTGTGGGACTTGTCTGGAATTTTGTGTGTTTTTTCTGGAATTGTGTGGGATTCTGAGGAGACTTGAAGAATTTTGAGGAATTTGTTTTAGATTTTGTGGGAATTTGTGGAGAATCTGTGGGATTTTACTGGAATTTGGTGGGCCTTTTCAAGGACTTTGTGTGGTTTTGAGGAGACTTGAAGAATTTTGAGGAATTTTTCTTAGATTTTGTGGAAACTTGTGGAGGTTTTGTGTGATTTTTGTGGGATTTTGTGGGATATTGAGGCGATTTCGGGATCTTGAGGGATTTTTTGTGTATTTTGTGGGATTTTGTGGAGATTTGGTGGGACATTTTTCTAGAATTTAGTCGTGTTTTGAGAAGATTTAGGGAATTTTGTGTGATTTTTCTGGGATTTTGTTGGATATTGAGGAGATTTTGTGGGATGTTTGTGGAACTTTGAGGGACTTTTCTGGAATTTGGTGAGATTCTGTAGAGAACTGACGAATTATCAGGGGTATTTTCATGTATTCTGTGGGAATTTGTGGAGATTCGGTGGGATTTTTGTGGATTTTGGCCATGTTTTGAGAAGATTTAGGGAATTTTGTGGGATTTTTCCTGGAATTTTATTGGATACCGGGGAGATTTTGTGGGATGTTTTTGGAACTCTGTGGGACTTTTTAGGAATTTGGTGAGATTCTGTAGAGAACTGACGAATTATCAGGGATTTGTCATGTATTCTGTGGGAATTTGTGGAGATTCTGTGGGATTTTTGTGGATTTTGGCCGTGTTTTGAGAAGATTTAGGGAATTTTGTGTGATTTTTCTGGGATTTTGTTGGGTATTGAGGACATTTTGTGGGATGTTTCGGGAATTTGGTGGGGCTTTTCAAGAATTTTGTGGTATTTTGAAAAGATTTAGGGAATTTTGTGGTGTTTTTTCTTGAATTTTGTGGGAAACTGTGCTGATTTTATGGGGCGTTTCTGGAATTTGGTCGAGTTTTCAGAAGATTTAGGGATTTTTGTGAGATTTTTGTGGGATGTTCTGGGAATTGGTGGAGATTTTGTGGGACATTCCTGTGAATTGGTAGGGTTTTGAAATGATTTAGGGAGTTTTGTGGGACTTGTCTGGAATTTTGTGTGTTTTTTCTGGAATTGTGTGGGATTCTGAGGAGACTTGAAGTATTTTGAGGAATTTTTCTTAGATTTTGTGGAAACTTGTGGAGGTTTTGTGGGATTTTTGTGTGATTTTTTGGGATATTGAGGCGATTTAGGGATCTTGAGGGATTTCTCATGTATTTTGTGGGAATTTGTGGAGATTTGGTGGGATATTTTTCTAGAATTTGGTTGTGTTTTGAGAAGATTTAGGGAATTTTGTGGTGTTTTTTCTTGAATTTTGTGGGAAACTGTGCTGATTTTATGGGGCGTTTCTGGAATTTGGTCGAGTTTTCAGAAGATTTAGGGATTTTTGTGAGATTTTTGTGGGATGTTCTGGGAATTGGTGGAGATTTTGTGGGACATTCCTGTGAATTGGTAGGGTTTTGAAATGATTTAGGGAGTTTTGTGGGACTTCTCTGGAATTTGGTGGGGTTTTTCTGGAATTGTGTGGGATTCTGAGGAGACTTGAAGAATTTTGAGGAATTTGTTTTAGATTTTGTGGGAATTTGTGGAGAATCTGTGGGATTTTACTGGAATTTGGTGGGCCTTTTCAAGGACTTTGTGTGGTTTTGAGGAGACTTGAAGAATTTTGAGGAATTTTTCTTAGATTTTGTGGAAACTTGTGGAGGTTTTGTGGGATTTTTGTGGGATTTTGTGGGATATTGAGGCGATTTCGGGATCTTGAGGGATTTTTTGTGTATTTTGTGGGATTTTGTGGAGATTTGGTGGGACATTTTTCTCGAATTTAGTCGTGTTTTGAGAAGATTTAGGGAATTTTGTGTGATTTTTCTTGAATTTTGTGGGATATTGAGGAGATTTTGTGGGATGTTTGTGGAACTTTGAGGGACTTTTCTGGAATTTGGTGAGATTCTGTAGAGAACTGAGAAATTATCAGGGATTTTTCATGTATTCTGTGGGAATTTGTGGAGATTTGATGGGATTTTTGTGGATTTTGGCCGTGTTTTGAGAAGATTTAGGGAATTTGGTGTGATTTTTCTTGGATTTTGTTGGGTATTGAGGACATTTTGTGGGATGTTTCTGGAATTTGGTGGGGCTTTTCAAGAATTTTGTGGTATTTTGAAAAGATTTTGGGAATTTTGTGGTGTTTTTTCTTGAATTTTGTGGGAAACTGTGCTGATTTTATGGGGCGTTTCTGGAATTTGGTCGAGTTTTCAGAAGATTTAGGGATTTTTGTGAGATTTTTGTGGGATGTTCTGGGAATTGGTGGAGATTTTGTGGGACATTCCTGTGAATTGGTAGGGTTTTGAAATGATTTAGGGAGTTTTGTGGGACTTGTCTGGAATTTTGTGTGTTTTTTCTGGAATTGTGTGGGATTCTGAGGAGACTTGAATTTTGAGGAATTTTTCTTAGATTTTGTGGAAACTTGTGGAGGTTTTGTGGGATTTTTGTGGGATTTTGGGGGATATTGAGGCAATTTAGGGATCTTGAGGGATTTTTCATGTATTTTATGGGAATTTGTGGAGATTTGGTGGGATATTTTTCTAGAATTTGGTTGTGTTTTGAGAAGATTTAGGGAATTTTGTGGTGTTTTTTCTTGAATTTTGTGGGAAACTGTGCTGATTTTATGGGGCGTTTCTGGAATTTGGTCGAGTTTTCAGAAGATTTAGGGATTTTTGTGAGATTTTTGTGGGATGTTCTGGGAATTGGTGGAGATTTTGTGGGACATTCCTGTGAATTGGTAGGGTTTTGAAATGATTTAGGGAGTTTTGTGGGACTTGTCTGGAATTTTGTGTGTTTTTTCTGGAATTGTGTGGGATTCTGAGGAGACTTGAAGAATTTTGAGGAATTTGTTTTAGATTTTGTGGGAATTTGTGGAGAATCTGTGGGATTTTACTGGAATTTGGTGGGCCTTTTCAAGGACTTTGTGTGGTTTTGAGGAGACTTGAAGAATTTTGAGGAATTTTTCTTAGATTTTGTGGAAACTTGTGGAGGTTTTTTGTGATTTTTGTGGGATTTTGTGGGATATTGAGGCGATTTAGGGATCTTGAGGGATTTTTCATGTATTTTGTGGGATTTTGTGGAGATTTGGTGGGACATTTTTCTAGAATTTAGTCGTGTTTTGAGAAGATTTAGGGAATTTTGTGTGATTTTTCTGGGATTTTGTTGGATATTGAGGAGATTTTGTGGGATGTTTGTGGAACTTTGAGGGACTTTTCTGGAATTTGGTGAGATTCTGTAGAGAACTGACGAATTATCAGGGGTATTTTCATGTATTCTGTGGGAATTTGTGGAGATTCGGTGGGATTTTTGTGGATTTTGGCCATGTTTTGAGAAGATTTAGGGAATTTTGTGGGATTTTTCTTGAATTTTGTGGGATATTGAGGAGATTTTGTGGGATGTTTGTGGAACTTTGAGGGACTTTTCTGGAATTTGGTGAGATTCTGTAGAGAACTGAGAAATTATCAGGGATTTTTCATGTATTCTGTGGGAATTTGTGGAGATTTGATGGGATTTTTGTGGATTTTGGCCGTGTTTTGAGAAGATTTAGGGAATTTGGTGTGATTTTTCTTGGATTTTGTTGGGTATTGAGGACATTTTGTGGGATGTTTCTGGAATTTGGTGGGGCTTTTCAAGAATTTTGTGGTATTTTGAAAAGATTTAGGGAATTTTGTGGTGTTTTTTCTTGAATTATGTGGGAAACTGTGCTGATTTTATGGGGCGTTTCTGGAATTTGGTTGAGTTTTCAGAAGATTTAGGGATTTTTGTGAGATTTTTGTGGGATGTTCTGGGAATTGGTGGAGATTTTGTGGGACATTCCTGTGAATTGGTAGGGTTTTGAAATGATTTAGGGAGTTTTGTGGGACTTCTCTGGAATTTTGTGTGTTTTTTCTGGAATTGTGTGGGATTCTGAGGAGACTTGAAGTATTTTGAGGAATTTTTCTTAGATTTTGTGGAAACTTGTGGAGGTTTTGTGGGATTTTTGTGGGATTTTTTGGGATATTGAGGCGATTTAGGGATCTTGAGGGATTTCTCATGTATTTTGTGGGAATTTGTGGAGATTTGGTGGGATATTTTTCTAGAATTTGGTTGTGTTTTGAGAAGATTTAGGGAATTTTGTGGTGTTTTTTCTTGAATTTTGTGGGAAACTGTGCTGATTTTATGGGGCGTTTCTGGAATTTGGTCGAGTTTTCAGAAGATTTAGGGATTTTTGTGAGATTTTTGTGGGATGTTCTGGGAATTGGTGGAGATTTTGTGGGACATTCCTGTGAATTGGTAGGGTTTTGAAATGATTTAGGGAGTTTTGTGGGACTTGTCTGGAATTTTGTGTGTTTTTTCTGGAATTGTGTGGGATTCTGAGGAGACTTGAAGAATTTTGAGGAATTTTTCTTAGATTTTGTGGAAACTTGTGGAGGTTTTGTGGGATTTTTGTGGGATTTTGTGGGATATTGAGGCGATTTAGGGATCTTGAGGGATTTCTCCTGTATTTTGTGGGAATTTGTGGAGATTTGGTGGGATATTTTTCTAGAATTTGGTTGTGTTTTGAGAAGATTTAGGGAATTTTGTGGTGTTTTTTCTTGAATTTTGTGGGAAACTGTGCTGATTTTATGGGGCGTTTCTGGATTTTGGTCGAGTTTTCAGAAGTGGTAGGGATTTTTGTGAGATTTTTGTGGGATGTTCTGGGAATTGGTGGAGATTTTGTGGGACATTCCTGTGAATTGGTAGGGTTTTGAAATGATTTAGGGAGTTTTGTGGGACTTCTCTGGAATTTTGTGTGTTTTTTCTGGAATTGTGTGGGATTCTGAGGAGACTTGAAGAATTTTGAGGAATTTTTCTTAGATTTTGTGGAAACTTGTGGAGGTTTTGTGGGATTTTTGTGGGATTTTGGGGGATATTGAGGCAATTTAGGGATCTTGAGGGATTTTTCATGTATTTTGTGGGAATTTGTGGAGATTTGGTGGGATATTTTTCTAGAATTTGGTTGTGTTTTGAGAAGATTTAGGGAATTTTGTGGTGTTTTTTCTTGAATTTTGTGGGAAACTGTGCTGATTTTATGGGGCGTTTCTGGAATTTGGTCGAGTTTTCAGAAGATTTAGGGATTTTTGTGAGATTTTTGTGGGATGTTCTGGGAATTGGTGGAGATTTTGTGGGACATTCCTGTGAATTGGTAGGGTTTTGAAATGATTTAGGGAGTTTTGTGGGACTTGTCTGGAATTTTGTGTGTTTTTTCTGGAATTGTGTGGGATTCTGAGGAGACTTGAAGAATTTTGAGGAATTTGTTTTAGATTTTGTGGGAATTTGTGGAGAATCTGTGGGATTTTACTGGAATTTGGTGGGCCTTTTCAAGGACTTTGTGTGGTTTTGAGGAGACTTGAAGAATTTTGAGGAATTTTTCTTAGATTTTGTGGAAACTTGTGGAGGTTTTGTGTGATTTTTGTGGGATTTTGTGGGATATTGAGGCGATTTCGGGATCTTGAGGGATTTTTTGTGTATTTTGTGGGATTTTGTGGAGATTTGGTGGGACATTTTTCTAGAATTTAGTCGTGTTTTGAGAAGATTTAGGGAATTTTGTGTGATTTTTCTGGGATTTTGTTGGATATTGAGGAGATTTTGTGGGATGTTTGTGGAACTTTGAGGGACTTTTCTGGAATTTGGTGAGATTCTGTAGAGAACTGACGAATTATCAGGGGTATTTTCATGTATTCTGTGGGAATTTGTGGAGATTCGGTGGGATTTTTGTGGATTTTGGCCATGTTTTGAGAAGATTTAGGGAATTTTGTGGGATTTTTCCTGGAATTTTATTGGATACCGGGGAGATTTTGTGGGATGTTTTTGGAACTTTGTGGGACTTTTTAGGAATTTGGTGAGATTCTGTAGAGAACTGACGAATTATCAGGGATTTTTCATGTATTCTGTGGGAATTTGTGGAGATTCTGTGGGATTTTTGTGGATTTTGGCCATGTTTTGAGAAGATTTAGGGAATTTTGTGTGACTTTTCTGGGATTTTGTTGGGTATTGAGGACATTTTGTGGGATGTTTCGGGAATTTGGTGGGGCTTTTCAAGAATTTTGTGGTATTTTGAAAAGATTTAGGGAATTTTGTGGTGTTTTTTCTTGAATTTTGTGGGAAACTGTGCTGATTTTATGGGGCGTTTCTGGAATTTGGTCGAGTTTTCAGAAGATTTAGGGATTTTTGTGAGATTTTTGTGGGATGTTCTGGGAATTGGTGGAGATTTTGTGGGACATTCCTGTGAATTGGTAGGGTTTTGAAATGATTTAGGGAGTTTTGTGGGACTTGTCTGGAATTTTGTGTGTTTTTTCTGGAATTGTGTGGGATTCTGAGGAGACTTGAAGTATTTTGAGGAATTTTTCTTAGATTTTGTGGAAACTTGTGGAGGTTTTGTGGGATTTTTGTGTGATTTTTTGGGATATTGAGGCGATTTAGGGATCTTGAGGGATTTCTCATGTATTTTGTGGGAATTTGTGGAGATTTGGTGGGATGTTTTTCTAGAATTTGGTTGTGTTTTGAGAAGATTTAGGGAATTTTGTGGTGTTTTTTCTTGAATTTTGTGGGAAACTGTGCTGATTTTATGGGGCGTTTCTGGAATTTGGTCGAGTTTTCAGAAGATTTAGGGATTTTTGTGAGATTTTTGTGGGATGTTCTGGGAATTGGTGGAGATTTTGTGGGACATTCCTGTGAATTGGTAGGGTTTTGAAATGATTTAGGGAGTTTTGTGGGACTTCTCTGGAATTTTGTGTGTTTTTTCTGGAATTGTGTGGGATTCTGAGGAGACTTGAAGAATTTTGAGGAATTTTTCTTAGATTTTGTGGAAACTTGTGGAGGTTTTGTGGGATTTTTGTGGGATTTTGGGGGATATTGAGGCGATTTAGGGATCTTGAGGGATTTTTCATGTATTTTGTGGGAATTTGTGGAGATTTGGTGGGATATTTTTCTAGAATTTGGTTGTGTTTTGAGAAGATTTAGGGAATTTTGTGGTGTTTTTTCTTGAATTTTGTGGGAAACTGTGCTGATTTTATGGGGCGTTTCTGGAATTTGGTTGAGTTTTCAGAAGATTTAGGGATTTTTGTGAGATTTTTGTGGGATGTTCTGGGAATTGGTGGAGATTTTGTGGGACATTCCTGTGAATTGGTAGGGTTTTGAAATGATTTAGGGAGTTTTGTGGGACTTGTCTGGAATTTTGTGTGTTTTTTCTGGAATTGTGTGGGATTCTGAGGAGACTTGAAGAATTTTGAGGAATTTGTTTTAGATTTTGTGGGAATTTGTGGAGAATCTGTGGGATTTTACTGGAATTTGGTGGGCCTTTTCAAGGACTTTGTGTGGTTTTGAGGAGACTTGAAGAATTTTGAGGAATTTTTCTTAGATTTTGTGGAAACTTGTGGAGGTTTTGTGGGATTTTTGTGGGATTTTGTGGGATATTGAGGCGATTTCGGGATCTTGAGGGATTTTTTGTGTTTTTTGTGGGATTTTGTGGAGATTTGGTGGGATATTTTTCCAGAATTTGGTCGTGTTTTGAGAAGATTTAGGGAATTTTGTGTGATTTTTCTTGAATTTTGTGGGATATTGAGGAGATTTTGTGGGATGTTTGTGGAACTTTGAGGGACTTTTCTGGAATTTGGTGAGATTCTGTAGAGAACTGAGAAATTATCAGGGATTTTTCATGTATTCTGTGGGAATTTGTGGAGATTTGATGGGATTTTTGTGGATTTTGGCCGTGTTTTGAGAAGATTTAGGGAATTTGGTGTGATTTTTCTTGGATTTTGTTGGGTATTGAGGACATTTTGTGGGATGTTTCTGGAATTTGGTGGGGCTTTTCAAGAATTTTGTGGTATTTTGAAAAGATTTAGGGAATTTTGTGGTGTTTTTTCTTGAATTTTGTGGGAAACTGTGCTGATTTTATGGGGCGTTTCTGGAATTTGGTTGAGTTTTCAGAAGATTTAGGGATTTTTGTGAGATTTTTGTGGGATGTTCTGGGAATTGGTGGAGATTTTGTGGGACATTCCTGTGAATTGGTAGGGTTTTGAAATGATTTAGGGAGTTTTGTGGGACTTCTCTGGAATTTTGTGTGTTTTTTATGGAATTGTGTGGGATTCTGAGGAGACTTGAAGAATTTTGAGGAATTTTTCTTAGATTTTGTGGAAACTTGTGGAGGTTTTGTGGGATTTTTGTGGGATTTTGGGGGATATTGAGGCAATTTAGGGATCTTGAGGGATTTTTCATGTATTTTGTGGGAATTTGTGGAGATTTGGTGGGATATTTTTCTAGAATTTGGTTGTGTTTTGAGAAGATTTAGGGAATTTTGTGGTGTTTTTTCTTGAATTTTGTGGGAAACTGTGCTGATTTTATGGGGCGTTTCTGGAATTTGGTCGAGTTTTCAGAAGATTTAGGGATTTTTGTGAGATTTTTGTGGGATGTTCTGGGAATTGGTGGAGATTTTGTGGGACATTCCTGTGAATTGGTAGGGTTTTGAAATGATTTAGGGAGTTTTGTGGGACTTGTCTGGAATTTTGTGTGTTTTTTCTGGAATTGTGTGGGATTCTGAGGAGACTTGAAGAATTTTGAGGAATTTGTTTTAGATTTTGTGGGAATTTGTGGAGAATCTGTGGGATTTTACTGGAATTTGGTGGGCCTTTTCAAGGACTTTGTGTGGTTTTGAGGAGACTTGAAGAATTTTGAGGAATTTTTCTTAGATTTTGTGGAAACTTGTGGAGGTTTTGTGTGATTTTTGTGGGATTTTTTGGGATATTGAGGCGATTTAGGGATCTTGAGGGATTTTTTGTGTATTTTGTGGGATTTTGTGGAGATTTGGTGGGACATTTTTCTAGAATTTAGTCGTGTTTTGAGAAGATTTAGGGAATTTTGTGTGATTTTTCTGGGATTTTGTTGGATATTGAGGAGATTTTGTGGGATGTTTGTGGAACTTTGAGGGACTTTTCTGGAATTTGGTGAGATTCTGTAGAGAACTGAGAAATTATCAGGGATTTTTCATGTATTCTGTGGGAATTTGTAAAGATTTGGTGGGATTTTTGTGGATTTTGGCCGTGTTTTGAGAAGATTTAGGGAATTTTGTGTGATTTTTCTGGGATTTTGTTGGGTATTGAGGACATTTTGTGGGATGTTTCTGGAATTTGGTGGGGCTTTTCAGGAATTTTGTGGTATTTTGAAAAGATTTAGGGAATTTTGTGGTGTTTTTTCTTGAATTTTGTGGGAAACTGTGCTGATTTTATGGGGCGTTTCTGGAATTTGGTTGAGTTTTCAGAAGATTTAGGGATTTTTGTGGGATTTTTGTGGGATGTTCTGGGAATTGGTGGAGATTTTGTGGGACATTCCTGTGAATTGGTAGGGTTTTGAAATGATTTAGGGAGTTTTGAGGGACTTCTCTGGAATTTTGTGTGTTTTTTCTGGAATTGTGTGGGATTCTGAGGAACCTTGAAGAATTTTGAGGAATTTTTCTTAGATTTTGTGGAAACTTGTGGAGGTTTTGTGTGATTTTTGTGTGATTTTGTGTAATATTGAGGCGATTTAGGGATCTCGAGGGATTTCTCATGTATTTTGTGGGAATTTGTGGAGATTTGGTGGGATATTTTTCTAGAATTTGGTTGTGTTTTGAGAAGATTTAGGGAATTTTGTGGTGTTTTTTCTTGAATTTTGTGGGAAACTGTGCTGATTTTATGGGGCGTTTCTGGAATTTGGTTGAGTTTTCAGAAGATTTAGGGATTTTTGTGAGATTTTTGTGGGATGTTCTGGGAATTGGTGGAGATTTTGTGGGACATTCCTGTGAATTGGTAGGGTTTTGAAATGATTTAGGGAGTTTTGTGGGACTTCTCTGGAATTTTGTGTGTTTTTTATGGAATTGTGTGGGATTCTGAGGAGACTTGAAGAATTTTGAGGAATTTTTCTTAGATTTTGTGGAAACTTGTGGAGGTTTTGTGGGATTTTTGTGTGATTTTGTGGGATATTGAGGCGATTTAGGGATCTTGAGGGATTTCTCATGTATTTTGTGGGAATTTGTGGAGATTTGGTGGGATATTTTTCTAGAATTTGGTTGTGTTTTGAGAAGATTTAGGGAATTTTGTGGTGTTTTTTCTTGAATTTTGTGGGAAACTGTGCTGATTTTATGGGGCGTTTCTGGAATTTGGTCGAGTTTTCAGAAGATTTAGGGATTTTTGTGAGATTTTTGTGGGATGTTCTGGGAATTGGTGGAGATTTTGTGGGACATTCCTGTGAATTGGTAGGGTTTTGAAATGATTTAGCGAGTTTTGTGGGACTTGTCTGGAATTTTGTGTGTTTTTTCTGGAATTGTGTGGGATTCTGAGGAGACTTGAAGAATTTTGAGGAATTTGTTTTAGATTTTGTGGGAATTTGTGGAGAATCTGTGGGATTTTACTGGAATTTGGTGGGCCTTTTCAAGGACTTTGTGTGGTTTTGAGGAGACTTGAAGACTTTTGAGGAATTTTTCTTAGATTTTGTGGAAACTTGTGGAGGTTTTGGGTGATTTTTGTGGGATTTTGTGGGATATTGAGGCGATTTCGGGATCTTGAGGGATTTTTTGTGTTTTTTGTGGGATTTTGTGGAGATTTGGTGGGACATTTTTCTAGAATTTAGTCGTGTTTTGAGAAGATTTAGGGAATTTTGTGGGATTTTTCTTGGATTTTGTTGGATATTGAGGAGATTTTGTGGGATGTTTGTGGAACTTTGAGGGACTTTTCTGGAATTTGGTGAGATTCTGTAGAGAACTGAGAAATTATCAGGGATTTTTCATGTATTCTGTGGGAATTTGTAAAGATTTGGTGGGATTTTTGTGGATTTTGGCCGTGTTTTGAGAAGATTTAGGGAATTTTGTGTGATTTTTCTTGGATTTTGTTGGGTATTGAGGAAATTTTGTGGGATGTTTCTGGAATTTGGTGGGGCTTTTCAAGAATTTTGTGGTATTTTGAAAAGATTTAGGGAATTTTGTGGTGTTTTTTCTTGAATTTTGTGGGAAACTGTGCTGATTTTATGGGGCATTTCTGGAATTTGGTTGAGTTTTCAGAAGATTTAGGGATTTTTGTGGGATGTTCTGGGAATTGGTGGAGATTTTGTGGGACATTCCTGTGAATTGGTAGGGTTTTGAAATGATTTAGGGAGTTTTGTGGGACTTGTCTGGAATTTTGTGTGTTTTTTCTGGAATTGTGTGGGATTCTGAGGAGACTTGAAGAATTTTGAGGAATTTTTCTTAGATTTTGTGGAAACTTGTGGAGGTTTTGTGGGATTTTTGTGTGATTTTGTGGGATATTGAGGCGATTTAGGGATCTTGAGGGATTTTTCATGTATTTTGTGGGAATTTGTGGAGATTTGGTGGGATATTTTTCTAGAATTTGGTTGTGTTTTGAGAAGATTTAGGGAATTTTGTGGTGTTTTTTCTTGAATTTTGTGGGAAACTGTGCTGATTTTATGGGGCGTTTCTGGAATTTGGTCTACTTTTCAGAAGTGGTAGGGATTTTTGTGAGATTTTTGTGGGATGTTCTGGGAATTGGTGGAGATTTTGTGGGACATTCCTGTGAATTGGTAGGGTTTTGAAATGATTTAGGGAGTTTTGTGGGACTTCTCTGGAATTTTGTGTGTTTTTTATGGAATTGTGTGGGATTCTGAGGAGACTTGAAGAATTTTGAGGAATTTTTCTTAGATTTTGTGGAAACTTGTGGAGGTTTTGTGGGATTTTTGTGGGATTTTGTGGGATATTGAGGCGATTTAGGGATCTTGAGGGATTTCTCATGTATTTTGTGGGAATTTGTGGAGATTTGGTGGGATATTTTTCTAGAATTTGGTTGTGTTTTGAGAAGATTTAGGGAATTTTGTGGTGTTTTTTCTTGAATTTTGTGGGAAACTGTGCTGATTTTATGGGGCGTTTCTGGAATTTGGTCGAGTTTTCAGAAGATTTAGGGATTTTTGTGAGATTTTTGTGGGATGTTCTGGGAATTGGTGGAGATTTTGTGGGACATTCCTGTGAATTGGTAGGGTTTTGAAATGATTTAGGGAGTTTTGTGGGACTTGTCTGGAATTTTGTGTGTTTTTTCTGGAATTGTGTGGGATTCTGAGGAGACTTGAAGAATTTTGAGGAATTTGTTTTAGATTTTGTGGGAATTTGTGGAGAATCTGTGGGATTTTACTGGAATTTGGTGGGCCTTTTCAAGGACTTTGTGTGGTTTTGAGGAGACTTGAAGACTTTTGAGGAATTTTTCTTAGATTTTGTGGAAACTTGTGGAGGTTTTGGGTGATTTTTGTGGGATTTTGTGGGATATTGAGGCGATTTCGGGATCTTGAGGGATTTTTTGTGTTTTTTGTGGGATTTTGTGGAGATTTGGTGGGACATTTTTCTAGAATTTAGTCGTGTTTTGAGAAGATTTAGGGAATTTTGTGTGATTTTTCTGGGATTTTGTTGGATATTGAGGAGATTTTGTGGGATGTTTGTGGAACTTTGAGGGACTTTTCTGGAATTTGGTGAGATTCTGTAGAGAACTGAGAAATTATCAGGGATTTTTCATGTATTCTGTGGGAATTTGTGGAGATTTGGTGGGATTTTTGTGGATTTTGGCCGTGTTTTGAGAAGATTTAGGGAATTTTGTGTGATTTTTCTGGGATTTTGTTGGGTATTGAGGAAATTTTGTGGGATGTTTCTGGAATTTGGTGGGGCTTTTCAGGAATTTTGTGGTATTTTGAAAAGATTTAGGGAATTTTGTGGTGTTTTTTCTTGAATTTTGTGGGAAACTGTGCTGATTTTATGGGGCGTTTCTGGAATTTGGTTGAGTTTTCAGAAGATTTAGGGATTTTTGTGGGATTTTTGTGGGATGTTCTGGGAATTGGTGGAGATTTTGTGGGACATTCCTGTGAATTGGTAGGGTTTTGAAATGATTTAGGGAGTTTTGAGGGACTTCTCTGGAATTTTGTGTGTTTTTTCTGGAATTGTGTGGGATTCTGAGGAACCTTGAAGAATTTTGAGGAATTTTTCTTAGATTTTGTGGAAACTTGTGGAGGTTTTGTGTGATTTTTGTGTGATTTTGTGTAATATTGAGGCGATTTAGGGATCTCGAGGGATTTCTCATGTATTTTGTGGGAATTTGTGGAGATTTGGTGGGATATTTTTCTAGAATTTGGTTGTGTTTTGAGAAGATTTAGGGAATTTTGTGGTGTTTTTTCTTGAATTTTGTGGGAAACTGTGCTGATTTTATGGGGCGTTTCTGGAATTTGGTTGAGTTTTCAGAAGATTTAGGGATTTTTGTGAGATTTTTGTGGGATGTTCTGGGAATTGGTGGAGATTTTGTGGGACATTCCTGTGAATTGGTAGGGTTTTGAAATGATTTAGGGAGTTTTGTGGGACTTCTCTGGAATTTTGTGTGTTTTTTATGGAATTGTGTGGGATTCTGAGGAGACTTGAAGAATTTTGAGGAATTTTTCTTAGATTTTGTGGAAACTTGTGGAGGTTTTGTGGGATTTTTGTGTGATTTTGTGGGATATTGAGGCGATTTAGGGATCTTGAGGGATTTCTCATGTATTTTGTGGGAATTTGTGGAGATTTGGTGGGATATTTTTCTAGAATTTGGTTGTGTTTTGAGAAGATTTAGGGAATTTTGTGGTGTTTTTTCTTGAATTTTGTGGGAAACTGTGCTGATTTTATGGGGCGTTTCTGGAATTTGGTCGCGTTTTCAGAAGATTTAGGGATTTTTGTGAGATTTTTGTGGGATGTTCTGGGAATTGGTGGAGATTTTGTGGGACATTCCTGTGAATTGGTAGGGTTTTGAAATGATTTAGGGAGTTTTGTGGGACTTGTCTGGAATTTTGTGTGTTTTTTCTGGAATTGTGTGGGATTCTGAGGAGACTTGAAGAATTTTGAGGAATTTGTTTTAGATTTTGTGGGAATTTGTGGAGAATCTGTGGGATTTTACTGGAATTTGGTGGGCCTTTTCAAGGACTTTGTGTGGTTTTGAGGAGACTTGAAGACTTTTGAGGAATTTTTCTTAGATTTTGTGGAAACTTGTGGAGGTTTTGGGTGATTTTTGTGGGATTTTGTGGGATATTGAGGCGATTTCGGGATCTTGAGGGATTTTTTGTGTTTTTTGTGGGATTTTGTGGAGATTTGGTGGGACATTTTTCTAGAATTTAGTCGTGTTTTGAGAAGATTTAGGGAATTTTGTGTGATTTTTCTGGGATTTTGTTGGATATTGAGGAGATTTTGTGGGATGTTTGTGGAACTTTGAGGGACTTTTCTGGAATTTGGTGAGATTCTGTAGAGAACTGAGAAATTATCAGGGATTTTTCATGTATTCTGTGGGAATTTGTAAAGATTTGGTGGGATTTTTGTGGATTTTGGCCGTGTTTTGAGAAGATTTAGGGAATTTTGTGTGATTTTTCTTGGATTTTGTTGGGTATTGAGGAAATTTTGTGGGATGTTTCTGGAATTTGGTGGGGCTTTTCAAGAATTTTGTGGTATTTTGAAAAGATTTAGGGAATTTTGTGGTGTTTTTTCTTGAATTTTGTGGGAAACTGTGCTGATTTTATGGGGCATTTCTGGAATTTGGTTGAGTTTTCAGAAGATTTAGGGATTTTTGTGGGATGTTCTGGGAATTGGTGGAGATTTTGTGGGACATTCCTGTGAATTGGTAGGGTTTTGAAATGATTTAGGGAGTTTTGTGGGACTTCTCTGGAATTTTGTGTGTTTTTTCTGGAATTGTGTGGGATTCTGAGGAGACTTGAAGAATTTTGAGGAATTTTTCTTAGATTTTGTGGAAACTTGTGGAGGTTTTGTGGGATTTTTGTGTGATTTTGTGGGATATTGAGGCGATTTAGGGATCTTGAGGGATTTCTCATGTATTTTGTGGGAATTTGTGGAGATTTGGTGGGATATTTTTCTAGAATTTGGTTGTGTTTTGAGAAGATTTAGGGAATTTTGTGGTGTTTTTTCTTGAATTTTGTGGGAAACTGTGCTGATTTTATGGGGCGTTTCTGGAATTTGGTCGAGTTTTCAGAAGATTTAGGGATTTTTGTGAGATTTTTGTGGGATGTTCTGGGAATTGGTGGAGATTTTGTGGGACATTCCTGTGAATTGGTAGGGTTTTGAAATGAATTAGGGAGTTTTGTGGGACTTGTCTGGAATTTTGTGTGTTTTTTCTGGAATTGTGTGGGATTCTGAGGAGACTTGAAGAATTTTGAGGAATTTTTCTTAGATTTTGTGGAAACTTGTGGAGGTTTTGTGGGATTTTTGTGTGATTTTGTGGGATATTGAGGCGATTTAGGGATCTTGAGGGATTTTTCATGTATTTTGTGGGAATTTGTGGAGATTTGGTGGGATATTTTTCTAGAATTTGGTTGTGTTTTGAGAAGATTTAGGGAATTTTGTGGTGTTTTTTCTTGAATTTTGTGGGAAACTGTGCTGATTTTATGGGGCGTTTCTGGAATTTGGTCTACTTTTCAGAAGTGGTAGGGATTTTTGTGAGATTTTTGTGGGATGTTCTGGGAATTGGTGGAGATTTTGTGGGACATTCCTGTGAATTGGTAGGGTTTTGAAATGATTTAGGGAGTTTTGTGGGACCTGTCTGGAATTTTGTGTGTTTTTTCTGGAATTGTGTGGGATTCTGAGGAGACTTGAAGAATTTTGAGGAATTTGTTTTAGATTTTGTGGGAATTTGTGGAGAATCTGTGGGATTTTACTGGAATTTGGTGGGCCTTTTCAAGGACTTTGTGTGGTTTTGAGGAGACTTGAAGAATTTTGAGGAATTTTTCTTAGATTTTGTGGAAACTTGTGGAGGTTTTGTGTGATTTTTGTGGGATTTTGTGGGATATTGAGGCGATTTCGGGATCTTGAGGGATTTTTTGTGTATTTTGTGGGATTTTGTGGAGATTTGGTGGGATATTTTTCCAGAATTTGGTCGTGTTTTGAGAAGATTTAGGGAATTTTGTGTGATTTTTCTTGAATTTTGTGGGATATTGAGGAGATTTTGTGGGATGTTTGTGGAACTTTGAGGGACTTTTCTGGAATTTGGTGAGATTCTGTAGAGAACTGAGAAATTATCAGGGATTTTTCATGTATTCTGTGGGAATTTGTGGAGATTTGATGGGATTTTTGTGGATTTTGGCCGTGTTTTGAGAAGATTTAGGGAATTTGGTGTGATTTTTCTTGGATTTTGTTGGGTATTGAGGACATTTTGTGGGATGTTTCTGGAATTTGGTGGGGCTTTTCAAGAATTTTGTGGTATTTTGAAAAGATTTAGGGAATTTTGTGGTGTTTTTTCTTGAATTTTGTGGGAAACTGTGCTGATTTTATGGGGCGTTTCTGGAATTTGGTCGAGTTTTCAGAAGATTTAGGGATTTTTGTGAGATTTTTGTGGGATGTTCTGGGAATTGGTGGAGATTTTGTGGGACATTCCTGTGAATTGGTAGGGTTTTGAAATGATTTAGGGAGTTTTGAGGGACTTCTCTGGAATTTTGTGTGTTTTTTCTGGAATTGTGTGGGATTCTGAGTAGACTTGAAGAATTTTGAGGAATTTTTCTTAGATTTTGTGGAAACTTGTGGAGGTTTTGTGGGATTTTTGTGGGATTTTGGGGGATATTGAGGCAATTTAGGGATCTTGAGGGATTTCTCATGTATTTTGTGGGAATTTGTGGAGATTTGGTGGGATATTTTTCTAGAATTTGGTTGTGTTTTGAGAAGATTTAGGGAATTTTGTGGTGTTTTTTCTTGAATTTTGTGGGAAACTGTGCTGATTTTATGGGGCGTTTCTGGAATTTGGTCGAGTTTTCAGAAGATTTAGGGATTTTTGTGAGATTTTTGTGGGATGTTCTGGGAATTGGTGGAGATTTTGTGGGACATTCCTGTGAATTGGTAGGGTTTTGAAATGATTTAGCGAGTTTTGTGGGACTTGTCTGGAATTTTGTGTGTTTTTTCTGGAATTGTGTGGGATTCTGAGGAGACTTGAAGAATTTTGAGGAATTTGTTTTAGATTTTGTGGGAATTTGTGGAGAATCTGTGGGATTTTACTGGAATTTGGTGGGCCTTTTCAAGGACTTTGTGTGGTTTTGAGGAGACTTGAAGAATTTTGAGGAATTTTTCTTAGATTTTGTGGAAACTTGTAGAGGTTTTGTGTGATTTTTGTGGGATTTTGTGGGATATTGAGGCGATTTAGGGATCTTGAGGGATTTTTTGTGTATTTTGTGGGATTTTGTGGAGATTTGGTGGGACATTTTTCTAGAATTTAGTCGTGTTTTGAGAAGATTTAGGGAATTTTGTGTGATTTTTCTGGGATTTTGTTGGATATTGAGGAGATTTTGTGGGATGTTTGTGGAACTTTGAGGGACTTTTCTGGAATTTGGTGAGATTCTGTAGAGAACTGAGAAATTATCAGGGATTTTTCATGTATTCTGTGGGAATTTGTAAAGATTTGGTGGGATTTTTGTGGATTTTGGCCGTGTTTTGAGAAGATTTAGGGAATTTTGTGTGATTTTTCTGGGATTTTGTTGGGTATTGAGGAAATTTTGTGGGATGTTTCTGGAATTTGGTGGGGCTTTTCAGGAATTTTGTGGTATTTTGAAAAGATTTAGGGAATTTTGTGGTGTTTTTTCTTGAATTTTGTGGGAAACTGTGCTGATTTTATGGGGCGTTTCTGGAATTTGGTTGAGTTTTCAGAAGATTTAGGGATTTTTGTGGGATTTTTGTGGGATGTTCTGGGAATTGGTGGAGATTTTGTGGGACATTCCTGTGAATTGGTAGGGTTTTGAAATGATTTAGGGAGTTTTGAGGGACTTCTCTGGAATTTTGTGTGTTTTTTCTGGAATTGTGTGGGATTCTGAGGAACCTTGAAGAATTTTGAGGAATTTTTCTTAGATTTTGTGGAAACTTGTGGAGGTTTTGTGTGATTTTTGTGTGATTTTGTGGGATATTGAGGCGATTTAGGGATCTCGAGGGATTTCTCATGTATTTTGTGGGAATTTGTGGAGATTTGGTGGGATATTTTTCTAGAATTTGGTTGTGTTTTGAGAAGATTTAGGGAATTTTGTGGTGTTTTTTCTTGAATTTTGTGGGAAACTGTGCTGATTTTATGGGGCGTTTCTGGAATTTGGTCGCGTTTTCAGAAGATTTAGGGATTTTTGTGAGATTTTTGTGGGATGTTCTGGGAATTGGTGGAGATTTTGTGGGACATTCCTGTGAATTGGTAGGGTTTTGAAATGATTTAGGGAGTTTTGTGGGACTTGTCTGGAATTTTGTGTGTTTTTTCTGGAATTGTGTGGGATTCTGAGGAGACTTGAAGAATTTTGAGGAATTTGTTTTAGATTTTGTGGGAATTTGTGGAGAATCTGTGGGATTTTACTGGAATTTGGTGGGCCTTTTCAAGGACTTTGTGTGGTTTTGAGGAGACTTGAAGAATTTTGAGGAATTTTTCTTAGATTTTGTGGAAACTTGTAGAGGTTTTGTGTGATTTTTGTGGGATTTTGTGGGATATTGAGGCGATTTAGGGATCTTGAGGGATTTTTTGTGTATTTTGTGGGATTTTGTGGAGATTTGGTGGGACATTTTTCTAGAATTTAGTCGTGTTTTGAGAAGATTTAGGGAATTTTGTGTGATTTTTCTGGGATTTTGTTGGATATTGAGGAGATTTTGTGGGATGTTTGTGGAACTTTGAGGGACTTTTCTGGAATTTGGTGAGATTCTGTAGAGAACTGAGAAATTATCAGGGATTTTTCATGTATTCTGTGGGAATTTGTAAAGATTTGGTGGGATTTTTGTGGATTTTGGCCGTGTTTTGAGAAGATTTAGGGAATTTTGTGTGATTTTTCTGGGATTTTGTTGGGTATTGAGGAAATTTTGTGGGATGTTTCTGGAATTTGGTGGGGCTTTTCAGGAATTTTGTGGTATTTTGAAAAGATTTAGGGAATTTTGTGGTGTTTTTTCTTGAATTTTGTGGGAAACTGTGCTGATTTTATGGGGCGTTTCTGGAATTTGGTTGAGTTTTCAGAAGATTTAGGGATTTTTGTGGGATTTTTGTGGGATGTTCTGGGAATTGGTGGAGATTTTGTGGGACATTCCTGTGAATTGGTAGGGTTTTGAAATGATTTAGGGAGTTTTGAGGGACTTCTCTGGAATTTTGTGTGTTTTTTCTGGAATTGTGTGGGATTCTGAGGAACCTTGAAGAATTTTGAGGAATTTTTCTTAGATTTTGTGGAAACTTGTGGAGGTTTTGTGTGATTTTTGTGTGATTTTGTGTAATATTGAGGCGATTTAGGGATCTCGAGGGATTTCTCATGTATTTTGTGGGAATTTGTGGAGATTTGGTGGGATATTTTTCTAGAATTTGGTTGTGTTTTGAGAAGATTTAGGGAATTTTGTGGTGTTTTTTCTTGAATTTTGTGGGAAACTGTGCTGATTTTATGGGGCGTTTCTGGAATTTGGTTGAGTTTTCAGAAGATTTAGGGATTTTTGTGAGATTTTTGTGGGATGTTCTGGGAATTGGTGGAGATTTTGTGGGACATTCCTGTGAATTGGTAGGGTTTTGAAATGATTTAGGGAGTTTTGTGGGACTTCTCTGGAATTTTGTGTGTTTTTTATGGAATTGTGTGGGATTCTGAGGAGACTTGAAGAATTTTGAGGAATTTTTCTTAGATTTTGTGGAAACTTGTGGAGGTTTTGTGGGATTTTTGTGGGATTTTGTGGGATATTGAGGCGATTAAGGGATCTTGAGGGATTTCTCATGTATTTTGTGGGAATTTGTGGAGATTTGGTGGGATATTTTTCTAGAATTTGGTTGTGTTTTGAGAAGATTTAGGGAATTTTGTGGTGTTTTTTCTTGAATTTTGTGGGAAACTGTGCTGATTTTATGGGGCGTTTCTGGAATTTGGTCGAGTTTTCAGAAGATTTAGGGATTTTTGTGAGATTTTTGTGGGATGTTCTGGGAATTGGTGGAGATTTTGTGGGACATTCCTGTGAATTGGTAGGGTTTTGAAATGATTTAGGGAGTTTTGTGGGACTTGTCTGGAATTTTGTGTGTTTTTTATGGAATTGTGTGGGATTCTGAGGAGACTTGAAGAATTTTGAGGAATTTGTTTTAGATTTTGTGGGAATTTGTGGAGAATCTGTGGGATTTTACTGGAATTTGGTGGGCCTTTTCAAGGACTTTGTGTGGTTTTGAGGAGACTTGAAGACTTTTGAGGAATTTTTCTTAGATTTTGTGGAAACTTGTGGAGGTTTTGTGTGATTTTTGTGGGATTTTGTGGGATATTGAGGCGATTTCGGGATCTTGAGGGATTTTTTGTGTTTTTTGTGGGATTTTGTGGAGATTTGGTGGGACATTTTTCTAGAATTTAGTCGTGTTTTGAGAAGATTTAGGGAATTTTGTGTGATTTTTCTGGGATTTTGTTGGATATTGAGGAGATTTTGTGGGATGTTTGTGGAACTTTGAGGGACTTTTCTGGAATTTGGTGAGATTCTGTAGAGAACTGAGAAATTATCAGGGATTTTTCATGTATTCTGTGGGAATTTGTGGAGATTTGGTGGGATTTTTGTGGATTTTGGCCGTGTTTTGAGAAGATTTAGGGAATTTTGTGTGATTTTTCTGGGATTTTGTTGGGTATTGAGGAAATTTTGTGGGATGTTTCTGGAATTTGGTGGGGCTTTTCAGGAATTTTGTGGTATTTTGAAAAGATTTAGGGAATTTTGTGGTGTTTTTTCTTGAATTTTGTGGGAAACTGTGCTGATTTTATGGGGCATTTCTGGAATTTGGTTGAGTTTTCAGAAGATTTAGGGATTTTTGTGGGATTTTTGTGGGATGTTCTGGGAATTGGTGGAGATTTTGTGGGACATTCCTGTGAATTGGTAGGGTTTTGAAATGATTTAGGGAGTTTTGAGGGACTTCTCTGGAATTTTGTGTGTTTTTTCTGGAATTGTGTGGGATTCTGAGGAACCTTGAAGAATTTTGAGGAATTTTTCTTAGATTTTGTGGAAACTTGTGGAGGTTTTGTGTGATTTTTGTGTGATTTTGTGTAATATTGAGGCGATTTAGGGATCTCGAGGGATTTCTCATGTATTTTGTGGGAATTTGTGGAGATTTGGTGGGATATTTTTCTAGAATTTGGTTGTGTTTTGAGAAGATTTAGGGAATTTTGTGGTGTTTTTTCTTGAATTTTGTGGGAAACTGTGCTGATTTTATGGGGCGTTTCTGGAATTTGGTTGAGTTTTCAGAAGATTTAGGGATTTTTGTGAGATTTTTGTGGGATGTTCTGGGAATTGGTGGAGATTTTGTGGGACATTCCTGTGAATTGGTAGGGTTTTGAAATGATTTAGGGAGTTTTGTGGGACTTCTCTGGAATTTTGTGTGTTTTTTATGGAATTGTGTGGGATTCTGAGGAGACTTGAAGAATTTTGAGGAATTTTTCTTAGATTTTGTGGAAACTTGTGGAGGTTTTGTGGGATTTTTGTGTGATTTTGTGGGATATTGAGGCGATTTAGGGATCTTGAGGGATTTCTCATGTATTTTGTGGGAATTTGTGGAGATTTGGTGGGATATTTTTCTAGAATTTGGTTGTGTTTTGAGAAGATTTAGGGAATTTTGTGGTGTTTTTTCTTGAATTTTGTGGGAAACTGTGCTGATTTTATGGGGCGTTTCTGGAATTTGGTCGCGTTTTCAGAAGATTTAGGGATTTTTGTGAGATTTTTGTGGGATGTTCTGGGAATTGGTGGAGATTTTGTGGGACATTCCTGTGAATTGGTAGGGTTTTGAAATGATTTAGGGAGTTTTGTGGGACTTGTCTGGAATTTTGTGTGTTTTTTCTGGAATTGTGTGGGATTCTGAGGAGACTTGAAGAATTTTGAGGAATTTGTTTTAGATTTTGTGGGAATTTGTGGAGAATCTGTGGGATTTTACTGGAATTTGGTGGGCCTTTTCAAGGACTTTGTGTGGTTTTGAGGAGACTTGAAGACTTTTGAGGAATTTTTCTTAGATTTTGTGGAAACTTGTGGAGGTTTTGGGTGATTTTTGTGGGATTTTGTGGGATATTGAGGCGATTTCGGGATCTTGAGGGATTTTTTGTGTTTTTTGTGGGATTTTGTGGAGATTTGGTGGGACATTTTTCTAGAATTTAGTCGTGTTTTGAGAAGATTTAGGGAATTTTGTGTGATTTTTCTGGGATTTTGTTGGATATTGAGGAGATTTTGTGGGATGTTTGTGGAACTTTGAGGGACTTTTCTGGAATTTGGTGAGATTCTGTAGAGAACTGAGAAATTATCAGGGATTTTTCATGTATTCTGTGGGAATTTGTAAAGATTTGGTGGGATTTTTGTGGATTTTGGCCGTGTTTTGAGAAGATTTAGGGAATTTTGTGTGATTTTTCTTGGATTTTGTTGGGTATTGAGGAAATTTTGTGGGATGTTTCTGGAATTTGGTGGGGCTTTTCAAGAATTTTGTGGTATTTTGAAAAGATTTAGGGAATTTTGTGGTGTTTTTTCTTGAATTTTGTGGGAAACTGTGCTGATTTTATGGGGCATTTCTGGAATTTGGTTGAGTTTTCAGAAGATTTAGGGATTTTTGTGGGATGTTCTGGGAATTGGTGGAGATTTTGTGGGACATTCCTGTGAATTGGTAGGGTTTTGAAATGATTTAGGGAGTTTTGTGGGACTTCTCTGGAATTTTGTGTGTTTTTTCTGGAATTGTGTGGGATTCTGAGGAGACTTGAAGAATTTTGAGGAATTTTTCTTAGATTTTGTGGAAACTTGTGGAGGTTTTGTGGGATTTTTGTGTGATTTTGTGGGATATTGAGGCGATTTAGGGATCTTGAGGGATTTCTCATGTATTTTGTGGGAATTTGTGGAGATTTGGTGGGATATTTTTCTAGAATTTGGTTGTGTTTTGAGAAGATTTAGGGAATTTTGTGGTGTTTTTTCTTGAATTTTGTGGGAAACTGTGCTGATTTTATGGGGCGTTTCTGGAATTTGGTCGAGTTTTCAGAAGATTTAGGGATTTTTGTGAGATTTTTGTGGGATGTTCAGGGAATTGGTGGAGATTGAAGAACTTCTCCAATGTGCTTACCTGTGGGACTTATCCAGGTAAGGGATGTTAGCTCCCTCTTCTTTGAGGTTCAGTGTCCAACCACTCCTACTGCTGGTAAGAAGAACAGAAGAAACATCTGCCCATAGCAAGGACTGCACTGGTGGGCAAAGTCCAAATTCCATCCTTCAGGGAAAAAGAAACAAAGACTGAGGAATTCATGTCTGTTCAAAATTTCATCCTTGACTACTGAAAGCATTGGAAGCACATGTGTATGTTTAAAAATGGAATTGTCCTCATTTAAGAATAAAAATAATTTCATCCCATCACCATTTTTCTTGGTCCAATCCTGAACTGCAGATCCAAACAGCTGAGAAAGCATGGAATAGTCCGCTGGACAGCATTAAAATGAGCAACTCCTGTATCTTCCTAAGATAAGAACACAAATCACAAAGAAAGGCACTCTGAGAAAAAATTTCTTAGAGGAAGACCTCAATTATTTTCCAGCAAGGCAGGTAATATGCATTTGGCTATTTGTTAGAAAAAAAACCAAAAAACAAACCTGTTTTTATACAAGATTTTACTCATATATTAACTATCACATATTTTGCAAAACAAAAAGAGACCACAGCAAAGTAAAATCCCAATTTTTTCCTATATTTAAGCTGTGATAGTATGTCTGAAATGGGAATCCAGAGCCTCACCAGATTAATATCACCACTTGGACCAGAGAATTTGCCATATCCACTTCTTCTGGTTTCGTTCAGTTGGAGCTTCTGTTTGTACAGTGATGATGGCTCTTGAACATTCTGGGATTTAAAGTAGTCCCTGAAGAGATGGCTGACAAAAATATGATGTTACTTTTAAGATGCTTTTTAATTATTTCTACCCTCATCCAGAACCTGCAAACATCTGATCTCCTTCACTATGCTCCAAGCTCATTAAAACTGGAACGCTAAATAAGAATATTCAAAATATTTTGTTTTGCATTGCTAAAGGCACCACTGCAGGTACTTGACTCATCCTTCAGACTGTAAATAAATAAATGAAGTCTAGGACAGGTCAAATAAAGACACTATGTTTTCTGTGTTTTGTTGGGGTTGGTTTTAGAAGACTTAGGAGATTTGAAACAGATCTTTTATTAAGGAATTGTTCCTAAGGGACTTGACTTACAGAAATTAATTTATACTTGGCAGTGCATTTGATTGATTGCAGTTCCTTTTTTTCAAATACAAACCAGCATTTTCACTACCAGGTGTGGTGGTTGGAAATGTTGGGACTGTAGAACACTGCAAGGCTAATTTCTCCTCCAGTCTCCATCATTTTTATGTAGCTCAGCATTTTCTCATCCTTACTGAGATCTGCTGCAAATTTAAAATACCCTAACAGGGCTGAGAGAGTATTGCAACAGTGTTTATCTAGTGTATCATTACAGTTCTTGTTACCCTAATTCCACAGTTCTGAGCAACAACTCTCATTTTATGGGCAGGTAATTGAGCTCTATGATACATGAATTGATTTGCAGGGGAAATACATTAAAACCTGGCTGGAAAAGAAAATTATTCAGGATCTTCACTCTGATTGCCTTTTACAGCTACCACTCTAGGACCACTGAAAGAGCTTACTTTAGCTCATGTCAATGAAGCTACAATTCAGTGTTTGTCCAAAAAATGTTCACATTCTAAAATGAAGGTTACTGTGGTTTCCTGAGTTATAAAGGCAGAATTAAAGATTACTGCAGATTCTTAGATCAGGACCACTTCCCAGCTCAAGAACTATTTAGTGGGAAGAGCCAAGGCAAAAGGCAGCATTCAAGCAAGTGTTGCTGATCAAGTGAGTTATGGGTTCTACATGAAAATGTTAGCAAGGGTGATCCAGTCAGATCTCATGTCTGCCTGTGGTTCAGCACTGCAGCTGCTAACACCCAGAGCACCAGATCCAATCACTCCTGAGGAGCAGGTTTGTTCAAGCAGGCACTGTTGTTTCAGGACCAGTGAAAGACAGGACAGAGACAAAATTGATAGTACTCCCTCAGTGCAAACAGAACTTGCCCTGCGACAAATTTGCTCCTCTCTGGCCCTACTTTTAACATCCCTGCTCTCAAATTCCTATTTTTAGCAGCTTCTCATAAAAGGCATTCTTACTCAGAGAAGTGAATGTTAGAAGTGTTCATTTGAATGAAGCAAACAATTAAGCAACATCTTCCCTAAAGTGATTTTGTAAAAGTTATGGTTTAGTTTTCTTCCTAATTGCTTGGAAAAATCGGATTGGCGCAGGAAATGGGAAGGGTTGGCTAAAAGGAGTCAGCTGATGGGAAGCAGCCAGTAACTCCTGCTGCTGCTGACCTGCTGCAACTCCCAGGTAAGAGGACAAGTGCCTCATTTGTAATCAAGTCTATATAAAACACAAAAGAGGCAGAAGGACAAACCTGGTTCATAAAGGCAGCAGTCTGTGACCAAAAGCAGCAGAGTCAGCAGCCAGTGTTTCACTCCTGATGAGAGCCCACTTGCAAAAGTTCCACTTGAGTACCTGCTGCAGAGCAGAGGCTGTTCTTCATTGATGTGTCAAACCATGACAGCCATACTTCTGTTGCTATTCAAAGAACAGGGATAAACTCCGGGGTTTGTTAGGTTTTAAATAGTTTCCAATTTCAGGCCTAATAGAAGGCAAAATGGAAAATATCACATGTAATAGGACTTAAAAATAGAAATATGGAAGAACACAATGTTATACTCATGTTACCTATTACTTTTTTCAGCTGAGCAAAGTCTTCACAAACACTATAAATACATATCTTTTTCCCCCAATGAAAATAATAATAAAAAAATCTGTCTTGTAACCTGAAAGAAAAGAGATAAAACCAAAGCAAACCTGATTCTTGTAAACAGAAAATGTTGCTTAAAAATTGAGTTTGGGGAGCATAAATATTTAATTGCCTTGAGCATGTCTTAGGAATTCACATTTACTCAAAATAGTGTCAAGAGCAAACAAAACTGCAAAACAATCTCTTTTAGTAGGAAATACCTTGTGAGAATCAAGTGTTTTCTTATCATCTTTCACTGTTTCACTTGATGTCTGAATCTTCTAACTCCAACTCCTAGAACAGCATCAGTGGGGGAGAGAGACAATGAACACTCCTTCTGTTATTTGACTGACTGCAAGGTTTTGACATGTAGAGTATTAATAAAAATAATTTATTCTCACAGGGTTTTGTCAGAATAACAAGCTGGTAGCTTTAAATATGGTTAAGAAAATTTTATGTATGTTAGGAAAAAACAAACAAAAAGAAACATTTGCAGTAGTAGGACAAAACCATCATAAAAAAGGTATATAGCAGATATACATATTTATATTCATATATATATATCTCCAATTTCCCAAAGCATTGCTCTAAGAATTAGACAAAACTGGCTACAAAATTCAGATTTTTTAGGTTATTTATTGACTGTAAAGTGAATCCTGACTGACAATAAATATCACTGGGGAACATTAATTATTAAATATACATTGTCCAATCTTTAACAAATCAACTTTAGTAAGAACAGTTTTAAATCTAAAAATAAAAACAATTTCCAAGACACTTATTTTAAGTAATTGCACTAAGAAATAGTAAGACCTTATATATAGTTAAATGACTAGCAGCCAACTCACATCATCATAGTAAGAATAATATATATGTACTGCAATTTTAAGTGTTATGACTTCAAGAACT
The DNA here is from genome assembly GCF_971803275.1 of Cyanistes caeruleus. NCBI lineage: Eukaryota > Metazoa > Chordata > Aves > Passeriformes > Paridae > Cyanistes > Cyanistes caeruleus. The sequence goes on from NC_141705.1 coordinate 68,489,642, forward strand.
TGTAGTAATAACCAAGCATTACTTGCTAAATAACACAAAATTTGTCTGATTAAGTCTGTTTAAAAGAATATGCAATGGGAATAACTAAGAGCTGAAATTAATGGTGTTAGCTTGTAAAGACAGAAATTTACTTCTTACAAGTAGGAAAACATGCAATATATTCCTATACTTAACACATGTTCGTAGTACAGACATTCCTGTTAATAAATTTCAGGTTAAAATTGACAAATGTGACATGTTCTACTATATGGAATTTCTTCAAGTGACTGTTGTTCCATCGGACAACACAAACTAAAAAATGTCCTGCCTCTCAGAAATATTATTCTGTTTCTACTCTTTACTTTATTTTTTTTATTTTTTTTTTTCACTTTTAGAAAAACACAGATTTTTTTTTTTTTTAGTATTAGAAAAATATAGGACAAAAACAAGGCTTAAGTTTTAGATAGGGAAGAGAGAATAAGGAGATGCTTTATAAGCTGAAATATTTTTCTCTTAAAGCTATGGAGATGGACAACCATGTTCTGAAAAAAACTCCTTTAATTCATGACAGAGTATATTGGGAAGCATGGAGTGTTCAAAGTGTGGATTTTGAGTAAAAAGTAGAGTAATTGTGATACAGTGAGGCGCTGGAACAGAGTGGAGTGAAGATTTGAGGCCTTGAGGGCAATGAGAAAACTGTTTTCCTGCGAAGCTCACAGAGACAGATGAAGAGGACTCATGGCCCATACACACCTCAGAGTGATGTGAAATGGGAGGAGTGAACTCATGGCAGATTTCCGGGCAGCTGGCATCAAACAAATAGAAAACTATAACAGAAATATTTTTCTTGTGAGAAACTCCATAGATTAGCAGAAGAAGATTTCTGTTTCTATACAAACACTGATAAAGAGACTCTAGCAAGAATTGGGACTGTTTTAAACACCAAAGTTCCAAAGTCTTTTGTTTCTATCTTGTCATGTGAACAAGGGAATGCTGGGTAGTGCGGGATAAAAGGGTTTTCTGAAAGTTTATTCTGGTGTTCTTATTCTTGTAGTTTTGTGAATAAACTTTCTTTATTCCTTTTAAGTTTTAAGCCTGTTTTGCTCTTGCTCTAATCCATATCTCACAGCAAGAAATAAGTAAGTTTTCTAGTATTTTTTCAGTTACTGCTTTAAAACCACGACAACTGTGTTTTCACCATCACGTCAGATCAGCTCTTGGACTCACAGCTCACCGCAGACCTCGAAACAGGAGGCAAAGATCTGCACCACTTGGCCTTTCAGAACTTCTCACCCATCTATGACCTTTCTGGGGCCAGCTTCACAAAATGAGGGGGAAGCCATTCCAAAGAACACGACCAAGGAAATCACACAGCACTCGGGATTTGTTCCAGGCATCAAATTTTTAATGGATGATGTGAAGTAACACCGAAGCAATTCCTGTCCACAGAAAAAAAGATTTCAAATGGTTTTGTCTCAAGGACAATCACTGGAGGTTGAAAGTTTCTGGGGCTGAAAGTTACATGAGGTCCTCAACACTGAGCAATCAATATCCCCAGAGTCTAAACTGTGAAATTACTACCTGGGCAAGGAGAACATTTTCAGGATTTGCAACTCATCTCAAAAGCCTCAGTAGAACTCAACCAGCAGAATTCCCCTGAGATGGCACTGTGCTCTGGAAGCCCTCAAATACTCACTAAAACAGACTTGACTTTCACTAGGACAGCTGCTCATGAAAATCTGGGGTAAAACCTATGGGAAGTGGCCATGTGCACGCATATTCCTTCTTCCCACAGCAGGCCCAATCAAATCCTCCTTTGAATGGCCTCCAAGTTGAGCAGCACTCATTGGCACAGCCTCTTCTCCCACAGACAGGCCAGCGAGCAACACGGCAGCGCCAGCCAGGTGGGCAAGGACAAGAGAGAGCAGATGCCAACAAGGCTTGGAAGCTGGGCCAAGGGAGGTTTACGCTGGCCATTGGGAAGAACTTGTGCCCAGCGTGGGCCATCAGATACTGCAATGGCCTGACAGGGGCTGCTGGAGTCATCATTGTGGCACGGGTGCAAGGCAAGCCAGGCCGCAGCGCTCGGGCCCCGCTCTGCTGGCCATGCTTGCCGCCATGGCTCCCAGCTTGGACTCAACATTCTCTCAGGGCTCTCTGCAGCCAGGGCGTTCTGTGCTCCTGTGACATCACAGCCTCTGGGGACGGCACGCTGGCTGGCAACTGTCCCCAGCTGTTGCTGCGCCCCAGTGCCCAGGCACAGCTGCTCGCAGAGAGACGCCCAGAGCCTCGGTGCTGCTGGCAGAGCACTATGGCTGCTCACGGCTCCTCCGCGCTGCTGCAGCTTTACGTGCTGCTGCTCTTGGCCCATCCCCTCGACCCTGTGAGCAAACCCGAGAGGAGCACGGGTGCCTCTCCTCTGGTTCCGGAGGATTTCGACCTGGAGGAGAAGGACTCTGCGCTCCTCTGGTGGGCGTCCAGGACACTCCTGCTCATTGACGTGCTCCTCATAGGAATGGCCATGGGATGGGCCCTTGGAAGAAGATTTCAGAGACGCTGGGGAGAGGTGAGGCAGGGGGTGGGGGGTCAGGGGCAGGTGGGATGGGGCAGACCTTGAGGGCCTCTTGGGCACCCTTTGGCCAATGCCCTGCGGCAGAAGGGGCCTGAGCTCCTGGCTGGGGAATGTGGCCCAGGGGCTGAGCTCCATGGACAGCACCAAGCAGAGGCGGCAGAGCTCTGCCTGCTGCAGCCTCTTCCCCGGGCCAGCCCAGCCCAACTGGGCCCGAGTCTCTGTCTCCCAGGCCAAAGGCAGCCCCACAGGTGCCGGCCCCGCTCTGCCTCTCTGCCTCTTCCATGGGGATCCCTGTGCTTTGCCTTGCAGCGGAATCTCCAGAGCCCTTCGGGCCGTGCGGGGCCCCGCCGCCATCGAAGACTCGGCTGTCCCACCAAGTTGATGCAGCTGCTCAGGCAAAACCGTGACCTGATGCGGCTGCACCTTCGCTACAGCTCTCAGCCGAGGAGGCCAACCACCAAGACGGCGGCAAAAGAGGGCAGTGACAGGAGACTCCGCACCTCCCCACAGCTCTGACCTCCAGCGTCGCGCTCCAGCTACAGAACCTTACGGGGAACGGGTGACCAGTGCCCAGCCCAGGCACTGCGACGTTCCCCACCTTACAAGTTAGCCACACCCCTGTTGTTGTTCGATTCCCCACCACGTTTCCCCCAAGAAGTTGACCTTTCCCTTAGTGTTCAGTTCTAAACAGTTGAAGCATTGAAGTTTCTTAGCCTTAAGATTCTTACCCCATAGTCTTCTAGTAACGTTGGATTGTAGATTTTAGAAGTAGTCAAGTGAATAAAGTTCACGTTTTCTACACGTTGCTGTGTCATTTTCTTGAGGTTGCACCTGAGACCTGGGGACTCCTTGAGAGATGGCTTTGCATGGCAGCTCCAGACTGCCTGCAATGGAGAGCCCCAGTGCCCCAGCAGGCTTTGCAAGAGCACGGAGGGCAGCGGGAAAGAAGAAGGTGGCCAATATTCACCTGCCTCCACCTTCCAAGGAAGCTTGCAGTCAAACCCTGTCTGCCCTTTAGGGGGGACCCTAAAGGCCCCGGCAGGCATCACCATGGCCCCAGGACGGGGGGCTTGCAGCACTCTGGGGCACCAGGAAAGGAGCAGGATCATCCCTGGAAAGCTGTCTGGAGACAAATCCAGAGACGTCTCCCCTGGCATCCAGGCAAGGGCTGAATACAGGCAGGCAATTAGATCCACAGGCTGCCTGGGCTATGGCACCAATCAGTCCTGCTTCATAGATTTCGGGGGGCGGGGTTATACATATATATATATATATATATATATATATATATATACGCATATATGTATATATGTATCTACATCTGTATTTAGTTCTTTGTATTTATCCTGTTGACCCTCAAATAGGATTAGATTTCATTTTCCTACGAAACAAAACATCCGTTTTTTGATTTTTAGGAATCAACCATCTGTGCTCCCACTTTAAATCACTTCTCTCAAACTCATTCTGCATCTTGCTCCTTTCCAGCACCATCAAATACCTCTGTTAAAATACAGAGCATCAGTGGAAGGACGACAATCTTGTTACTTGCTGAAGAAAGTTAACTTGGATGACATACCTGCTTTTAAAAATCCAAGAGGAACAAAACCTACACATCAGCTTTAGAATTTCAAAAGCTGCTTCCTCAACTCTTCCACACCACTTTACTCTTTGGGGACATTCAGCAGCAATACCAAACAAGCACAGAAAAGAAATGGAAGAAGAAATGCAGATAGTCAGCAGCAGACCACCTACCAAAATACATTTTAAATGCAGCTCCAAGTTCTCCAAGAGCAAGTTTGAAGTGTAAATGGAGACACTCACACAAAATTACTACCACTTGGTACTTTTGGCATTTCCTTGGGCTTTCCTCTTCATTTTTTTTTTATCTCTCACCTAAGGCAAGAGAAAAAACCCCAAACAAACACAACCTTTCAGGCAGAGAAAAGATGTGGTTGCTCTTGAAGAAAGCATTTCATTCTGCCTGGAGAAGAAGCTGCTGGGAAAAATATTAGCTTTTAGCAAAATGGCACTGTGCTGTTGCACTTGTTCTAGCACTGGGAGAAAGAACAGGCCCGTCTGTAAGGCTCCTGCAGCTCACCCTGGCTGAGGGTCATTGACCACTGAGCACTGCAGGCATCACTGGCAACAACGATGGTGGAAAATGGGGAGGGAGCAGGATAAATAAATGTTTGCCATTGCCTTAGCCAAAAAAACCCCAGACATCAAAAGCAACCCACCCTCAAAACAAAGCTATGAAAATAGTTTGCCTCTGAATTTAAAGAACTTCAATTAACTCTATGATGTCTGCTTTTGGTTCAGCATTCATCAATCTGAATTTGAATATGCACAGGGTAATGAAAGGTAACTGAGGCTTAAAAATCATGTCTATTGACTTGTGCATAGCCTATACTGAAGCACATTAAAAAGCAGCGTTTTGCTTGAAATCTGCACGGTATTAACTTCATTCAGTCTTACACTCACTAGGTAATTAAATACATGAAGAAATAGATTTATTTTTTTTTTTATTAAGAATGCATTATTAATTAGGAAGGCATGGCTTTAGCAGAGTCTGCTGATACCAACATTACTCAGCTAAGTTCAAAGTATGAACACAAGAACTTGATGACAGAAGCAATGTTCATCAGAGCCTCAACAAGAAAGTTGCAGTTCCAAGTTTTTCAGATGTCCTACACTTGCTAAGGCACCTCCAGAAAGAGGAGTCAACTGAAAATAGCACAGGAAATTTGAAACCCATTTCTATATTTTTCTTTTTTTTCCTGAACTTTCTTGTGGGCAACAGAAAACTCCCAATATGTGGAATGCAATGTAGTTTTTATGCCAGAGTCATGAGTCATCCCCTCAGTTCCAACCTGATCCAATGCTCACTTGAATCTTGGAAAGGCTCGAATCAGCAAGATGAAATTAAAATTGTATTCATGAAAGGAGCTCTTTACTCTCCATTCCCCTCCCTCCCCCAAATACATCAGCACCAAGTGAGAAAGGCTCGATTTGAAAGATAATTATTACACAATTAAACTTGGACATAGCTAGTTTGCTACAAGTTCCAGCAGACAGACAAACGAGAGCAGAATCAGAGGTTATCAACCTCAATAGAAATTCCAGCTCATGCTTTCCCCAAAAGCCTCATTTAATTTATCCAGGATTAAAAAATAAAAGAGAAATGAAAAAAAATCACATAAAAGCATTTCACATAGTATATAGTGAAATACTATCATTTCCACCTGAAATATTCATCATCATTATTATGTTTTTCCATAGTAAATTACAAAGTCTCCTGCACCCATCTTCCCAATATCTCATTCTAAGTGCTTGCTACTTTAATCCCTTAGGAAGCAAAAGGAGCCTCAGGTGTCTCTGGATCAACAGAAACTAAACAACACAGCTTGACAAAGTATATCAAATTGTCAATCAACTCAATAAAGAACTCCCACTCCAGAGATAGCTATCACCAGCTGATGAATTTGGCTAGGGCAGGTTTAGTGAAGAAAAACTAGGTCTTTATTACCAAATCAGTTAGGAGTTGTTCTACCGTACTGCCCGTAGGATGGGAGTATAAACACCATATTCTTCACAGCCTCATCCACAAAGAATTCCACCTTCAAATTAAGGCTGCTTTGGAGTTGGACCAAACCAATGAAAACTCACTCATCAAACACAGTGATGGCAGCATGCTCAGTCTTTGCAATACAAAACTGGCAACTAACAGCACATTCCTGATCACATCTCCAAGGCTGAGTGTACAGAACTGCAGTGGTGGCCAGGCCCTCGCTGACTGCCAAACCTCCAGCCATCATCCCTTCCTCTCACAGCGACAGGGCAGAAAATAACAACAGCAGAAACTAGATTTTTAGCTTAAGCTAAAACCACAAAGGTCATTGATGAAACAGACTGGAGTGCTTTAGAAACTAGCACGCAGATTTAGCTGAAAACAAATCTTATTGATCACCAATTACAATGAATACTTAATTCTATCATTCTGCATTATTATTAGACAGTCAGAGACAGCCAAGCTGACCTCAAGCATGCTGAAGCATCGGGGCCAAGCAGTGCACATCTTCCCAGGAGCTGATTTACCCATCGTTCTCAAGTGAATTCACCTGCACACAGCCCCACCGTACAACTGCTAGGCTGCAAAATAAAAAAATAGTTCTGCTTAAGAGTCAAACCCCAGGACATAGACCATATGAAAGGAAGAATGAAACCTGCAGCATTTGGTTGACCTTCAATGCCCTGAGAAGATGACAAATTCCCCAAGATGAACAAGTGCCCAAAATACAAAGCAAAGGACTGACTTTTAGGGATCAAATGTTAAATAGGCCTGTGAAATTGGAGTTGTTAGGTTGCACATGAAAGAAGGGAAAAAAGAAAAAACCACCCCAACCCTCAACTGCAATTTTACATCCCTCTTGGAAAATTTGCTTTAATAAGAGAGAGGAATGGATACAATCTTCCCCTCACCTGGAGATTTTAATCAATTCAAGCCATTTCAAATCTGGCAAGAAAGCCCTACCACAGTCCCCATCAAACAACATTGCCTTTCATTTTTGCTTCTCATGACTACTTCAGAGCAGTCTAAATAACAGCAAAGAAGGAAATTCAAGTTGCAATTCAAACACTAAGCTCTGGAATCCCACATTGCCTTCAAACACCTGCATGAAACACTAACTTCATGCTCTATGCTCCCTGCTTTCTTCTAGTTTACTGCACAGTGCATTATTTACATAAAACAGAATTTCTTCTGTGGGAAAGGCTTGCATGGTACTTCAAAGCCTGAATAAATCAGGGACTGCAGCTTGAACTAACAAAAAAATCATCCAAAAAATTCCTTTCAATATCTGCATTGTATTACCTTATCATGCTACCTGTCTAGCTGAGTTATTCAGGTATCCACACCAGAAATGACAGACAATGTCTCTCTATGATGATGTGATGTTACTTCAAATGAAAAAAAACAATAAATAAAAATCACAGATTAATTTCCCATACAAATGATGACTCACTACTCCCAAATCCTTCCTTATAGCAGGATGCTCACTTCAGTCTGGAAGTCTTCATGTTGCAGCCTGCAGGAATCAGCTTATTTCCTGTCAAGGGCTGGAAAGCCTTACAGGAACTGGTTTTGGTTGAAGAACTTCTCCAAGGTGCTTACCTGTGGGACTTATCCAGGTAAGGGATGTTAGCTCCCTCTTCTTTGAGGTTCAGTGTCCAACCACTCCTACTGCTGGTAAGAAGAACAGAAGAAACATCTGCCCATAGCAAGGACTGCACTGGTGGGCAAAGTCCAAATTCCATCCTTCAGGGAAAAAGAAACAAAGACTGAGGAATTCATGTCTGTTCAAAATTTCATCCTTGACTACTGAAAGCATTGGAAGCACATGTGTATGTTTAAAAATGGAATTGTCCTCATTTAAGAATAAAAATAATTTCATCCCATCACCATTTTTCTTGGTCCAATCCTGAACTGCAGATCCAAACAGCTGAGAAAGCATGGAATAGTCCGCTGGACAGCATTAAAATGAGCAACTCCTGTATCTTCCTAAGATAAGAACACAAATCACAAAGAAAGGCACTCTGAGAAAAAATTTCTTAGAGGAAGACCTCAATTATTTTCCAGCAAGGCAGGTAATATGCATTTGGCTATTTGTTAGAAAAAAAACCAAAAAACAAACCTGTTTTTATACAAGATTTTACTCATATATTAACTATCACATATTTTGCAAAACAAAAAGAGACCACAGCAAAGTAAAATCCCAATTTTTTCCTATATTTAAGCTGTGATAGTATGTCTGAAATGGGAATCCAGAGCCTCACCAGATTAATATCACCACTTGGACCAGAGAATTTGCCATATCCACTTCTTCTGGTTTCGTTCAGTTGGAGCTTCTGTTTGTACAGTGATGATGGCTCTTGAACATTCTGGGATTTAAAGTAGTCCCTGAAGAGATGGCTGACAAAAATATGATGTTACTTTTAAGATGCTTTTTAATTATTTCTACCCTCATCCAGAACCTGCAAACATCTGATCTCCTTCACTATGCTCCAAGCTCATTAAAACTGGAACGCTAAATAAGAATATTCAAAATATTTTGTTTTGCATTGCTAAAGGCACCACTGCAGGTACTTGACTCATCCTTCAGACTGTAAATAAATAAATGAAGTCTAGGACAGGTCAAATAAAGACACTATGTTTTCTGTGTTTTGTTGGGGTTGGTTTTAGAAGACTTAGGAGATTTGAAACAGATCTTTTATTAAGGAATTGTTCCTAAGGGACTTGACTTACAGAAATTAATTTATACTTGGCAGTGCATTTGATTGATTGCAGTTCCTTTTTTTCAAATACAAACCAGCATTTTCACTACCAGGTGTGGTGGTTGGAAATGTTGGGACTGTAGAACACTGCAAGGCTAATTTCTCCTCCAGTCTCCATCATTTTTATGTAGCTCAGCATTTTCTCATCCTTACTGAGATCTGCTGCAAATTTAAAATACCCTAACAGGGCTGAGAGAGTATTGCAACAGTGTTTATCTAGTGTATCATTACAGTTCTTGTTACCCTAATTCCACAGTTCTGAGCAACAACTCTCATTTTATGGGCAGGTAATTGAGCTCTATGATACATGAATTGATTTGCAGGGGAAATACATTAAAACCTGGCTGGAAAAGAAAATTATTCAGGATCTTCACTCTGATTGCCTTTTACAGCTACCACTCTAGGACCACTGAAAGAGCTTACTTTAGCTCATGTCAATGAAGCTACAATTCAGTGTTTGTCCAAAAAATGTTCACATTCTAAAATGAAGGTTACTGTGGTTTCCTGAGTTATAAAGGCAGAATTAAAGATTACTGCAGATTCTTAGATCAGGACCACTTCCCAGCTCAAGAACTATTTAGTGGGAAGAGCCAAGGCAAAAGGCAGCATTCAAGCAAGTGTTGCTGATCAAGTGAGTTATGGGTTCTACATGAAAATGTTAGCAAGGGTGATCCAGTCAGATCTCATGTCTGCCTGTGGTTCAGCACTGCAGCTGCTAACACCCAGAGCACCAGATCCAATCACTCCTGAGGAGCAGGTTTGTTCAAGCAGGCACTGTTGTTTCAGGACCAGTGAAAGACAGGACAGAGACAAAATTGATAGTACTCCCTCAGTGCAAACAGAACTTGCCCTGCGACAAATTTGCTCCTCTCTGGCCCTACTTTTAACATCCCTGCTCTCAAATTCCTATTTTTAGCAGCTTCTCATAAAAGGCATTCTTACTCAGAGAAGTGAATGTTAGAAGTGTTCATTTGAATGAAGCAAACAATTAAGCAACATCTTCCCTAAAGTGATTTTGTAAAAGTTATGGTTTAGTTTTCTTCCTAATTGCTTGGAAAAATCGGATTGGCGCAGGAAATGGGAAGGGTTGGCTAAAAGGAGTCAGCTGATGGGAAGCAGCCAGTAACTCCTGCTGCTGCTGACCTGCTGCAACTCCCAGGTAAGAGGACAAGTGCCTCATTTGTAATCAAGTCTATATAAAACACAAAAGAGGCAGAAGGACAAACCTGGTTCATAAAGGCAGCAGTCTGTGACCAAAAGCAGCAGAGTCAGCAGCCAGTGTTTCACTCCTGATGAGAGCCCACTTGCAAAAGTTCCACTTGAGTACCTGCTGCAGAGCAGAGGCTGTTCTTCATTGATGTGTCAAACCATGACAGCCATACTTCTGTTGCTATTCAAAGAACAGGGATAAACTCCGGGGTTTGTTAGGTTTTAAATAGTTTCCAATTTCAGGCCTAATAGAAGGCAAAATGGAAAATATCACATGTAATAGGACTTAAAAATAGAAATATGGAAGAACACAATGTTATACTCATGTTACCTATTACTTTTTTCAGCTGAGCAAAGTCTTCACAAACACTATAAATACATATCTTTTTCCCCCAATGAAAATAATAATAAAAAAATCTGTCTTGTAACCTGAAAGAAAAGAGATAAAACCAAAGCAAACCTGATTCTTGTAAACAGAAAATGTTGCTTAAAAATTGAGTTTGGGGAGCATAAATATTTAATTGCCTTGAGCATGTCTTAGGAATTCACATTTACTCAAAATAGTGTCAAGAGCAAACAAAACTGCAAAACAATCTCTTTTAGTAGGAAATACCTTGTGAGAATCAAGTGTTTTCTTATCATCTTTCACTGTTTCACTTGATGTCTGAATCTTCTAACTCCAACTCCTAGAACAGCATCAGTGGGGGAGAGAGACAATGAACACTCCTTCTGTTATTTGACTGACTGCAAGGTTTTGACATGTAGAGTATTAATAAAAATAATTTATTCTCACAGGGTTTTGTCAGAATAACAAGCTGGTAGCTTTAAATATGGTTAAGAAAATTTTATGTATGTTAGGAAAAAACAAACAAAAAGAAACATTTGCAGTAGTAGGACAAAACCGTCATAAAAAAGGTATATAGCAGATATACATATTTATATTCATATATATATATCTCCAATTTCCCAAAGCATTGCTCTAAGAATTAGACAAAACTGGCTACAAAATTCAGATTTTTTAGGTTATTTATTGACTGTAAAGTGAATCCTGACTGACAATAAATATCACTGGGGAACATTAATTATTAAATATACATTGTCCAATCTTTAACAAATCAACTTTAGTAAGAACAGTTTTAAATCTAAAAATAAAAACAATTTCCAAGACACTTATTTTAAGTAATTGCACTAAGAAATAGTAAGACCTTATATATAGTTAAATGACTAGCAGCCAACTCACATCATCATAGTAAGAATAATATATATGTACTGCAATTTTAAGTGTTATGACTTCAAGAACTTGTAGTAATAACCAAGCATTACTTGCTAAATAACACAAAATTTGTCTGATTAAGTCTGTTTAAAAGAATATGCAATGGGAGTAACTAAGAGCTGAAATTAATGGTGTTAGCTTGTAAAGACAGAAATTTACTTCTTACAAGTAGGAAAACATGCAATATATTCCTATACTTAACACATGTTCGTAGTACAGACATTCCTGTTAATAAATTTCAGGTTAAAATTGACAAATGTGACATGTTCTACTATATGGAATTTCTTCAAGTGACTGTTGTTCCATCGGACAACACAAACTAAAAAATGTCCTGCCTCTCAGAAATATTATTCTGTTTCTACTCTTTACTTTATTTTTTTTATTTTTTTTTTTCACTTTTAGAAAAACACAGATTTTTTTTTTTTTTAGTATTAGAAAAATATAGGACAAAAACAAGGCTTAAGTTTTAGATAGGGAAGAGAGAATAAGGAGATGCTTTATAAGCTGAAATATTTTTCTCTTAAAGCTATGGAGATGGACAACCATGTTCTGAAAAAAACTCCTTTAATTCATGACAGAGTATATTGGGAAGCATGGAGTGTTCAAAGTGTGGATTTTGAGTAAAAAGTAGAGTAATTGTGATACAGTGAGGCGCTGGAACAGAGTGGAGTGAAGATTTGAGGCCTTGAGGGCAATGAGAAAACTGTTTTCCTGCGAAGCTCACAGAGACAGATGAAGAGGACTCATGGCCCATACACACCTCAGAGTGATGTGAAATGGGAGGAGTGAACTCATGGCAGATTTCCGGGCAGCTGGCATCAAACAAATAGAAAACTATAACAGAAATATTTTTCTTGTGAGAAACTCCATAGATTAGCAGAAGAAGATTTCTGTTTCTATACAAACACTGATAAAGAGACTCTAGCAAGAATTGGGACTGTTTTAAACACCAAAGTTCCAAAGTCTTTTGTTTCTATCTTGTCATGTGAACAAGGGAATGCTGGGTAGTGCGGGATAAAAGGGTTTTCTGAAAGTTTATTCTGGTGTTCTTATTCTTGTAGTTTTGTGAATAAACTTTCTTTATTCCTTTTAAGTTTTAAGCCTGTTTTGCTCTTGCTCTAATCCATATCTCACAGCAAGAAATAAGTAAGTTTTCTAGTATTTTTTCAGTTACTGCTTTAAAACCACGACAACTGTGTTTTCACCATCACGTCAGATCAGCTCTTGGACTCACAGCTCACCGCAGACCTCGAAACAGGAGGCAAAGATCTGCACCACTTGGCCTTTCAGAACTTCTCACCCATCTATGACCTTTCTGGGGCCAGCTTCACAAAATGAGGGGGAAGCCATTCCAAAGAACACGACCAAGGAAATCACACAGCACTCGGGATTTGTTCCAGGCATCAAATTTTTAATGGATGATGTGAAGTAACACCGAAGCAATTCCTGTCCACAGAAAAAAAGATTTCAAATGGTTTTGTCTCAAGGACAATCACTGGAGGTTGAAAGTTTCTGGGGCTGAAAGTTACATGAGGTCCTCAACACTGAGCAATCAATATCCCCAGAGTCTAAACTGTGAAATTACTACCTGGGCAAGGAGAACATTTTCAGGATTTGCAACTCATCTCAAAAGCCTCAGTAGAACTCAACCAGCAGAATTCCCCTGAGATGGCACTGTGCTCTGGAAGCCCTCAAATACTCACTAAAACAGACTTGACTTTCACTAGGACAGCTGCTCATGAAAATCTGGGGTAAAACCTATGGGAAGTGGCCATGTGCACGCATATTCCTTCTTCCCACAGCAGGCCCAATCAAATCCTCCTTTGAATGGCCTCCAAGTTGAGCAGCACTCATTGGCACAGCCTCTTCTCCCACAGACAGGCCAGCGAGCAACACGGCAGCGCCAGCCAGGTGGGCAAGGACAAGAGAGAGCAGATGCCAACAAGGCTTGGAAGCTGGGCCAAGGGAGGTTTACGCTGGCCATTGGGAAGAACTTGTGCCCAGCGTGGGCCATCAGATACTGCAATGGCCTGACAGGGGCTGCTGGAGTCATCATTGTGGCACGGGTGCAAGGCAAGCCAGGCCGCAGCGCTCGGGCCCCGCTCTGCTGGCCATGCTTGCCGCCATGGCTCCCAGCTTGGACTCAACATTCTCTCAGGGCTCTCTGCAGCCAGGGCGTTCTGTGCTCCTGTGACATCACAGCCTCTGGGGACGGCACGCTGGCTGGCAACTGTCCCCAGCTGTTGCTGCGCCCCAGTGCCCAGGCACAGCTGCTCGCAGAGAGACGCCCAGAGCCTCGGTGCTGCTGGCAGAGCGCTATGGCTGCTCACGGCTCCTCCGCGCTGCTGCAGCTTTACGTGCTGCTGCTCTTGGCCCATCCCCTCGACCCTGTGAGCAAACCCGAGAGGAGCACGGGTGCCTCTCCTCTGGTTCCGGAGGATTTCGACCTGGAGGAGAAGGACTCTGCGCTCCTCTGGTGGGCGTCCAGGACACTCCTGCTCATTGACGTGCTCCTCATAGGAATGGCCATGGGATGGGCCCTTGGAAGAAGATTTCAGAGACGCTGGGGAGAGGTGAGGCAGGGGGTGGGGGGTCAGGGGCAGGTGGGATGGGGCAGACCTTGAGGGCCTCTTGGGCACCCTTTGGCCAATGCCCTGCGGCAGAAGGGGCCTGAGCTCCTGGCTGGGGAATGTGGCCCAGGGGCTGAGCTCCATGGACAGCACCAAGCAGAGGCGGCAGAGCTCTGCCTGCTGCAGCCTCTTCCCCGGGCCAGCCCAGCCCAACTGGGCCCGAGTCTCTGTCTCCCAGGCCAAAGGCAGCCCCACAGGTGCCGGCCCCGCTCTGCCTCTCTGCCTCTTCCATGGGGATCCCTGTGCTTTGCCTTGCAGCGGAATCTCCAGAGCCCTTCGGGCCGTGCGGGGCCCCGCCGCCATCGAAGACTCGGCTGTCCCACCAAGTTGATGCAGCTGCTCAGGCAAAACCGTGACCTGATGCGGCTGCACCTTCGCTACAGCTCTCAGCCGAGGAGGCCAACCACCAAGACGGCGGCAAAAGAGGGCAGTGACAGGAGACTCCGCACCTCCCCACAGCTCTGACCTCCAGCGTCGCGCTCCAGCTACAGAACCTTACGGGGAACGGGTGACCAGTGCCCAGCCCAGGCACTGCGACGTTCCCCACCTTACAAGTTAGCCACACCCCTGTTGTTGTTCGATTCCCCACCACGTTTCCCCCAAGAAGTTGACCTTTCCCTTAGTGTTCAGTTCTAAACAGTTGAAGCATTGAAGTTTCTTAGCCTTAAGATTCTTACCCCATAGTCTTCTAGTAACGTTGGATTGTAGATTTTAGAAGTAGTCAAGTGAATAAAGTTCACGTTTTCTACACGTTGCTGTGTCATTTTCTTGAGGTTGCACCTGAGACCTGGGGACTCCTTGAGAGATGGCTTTGCATGGCAGCTCCAGACTGCCTGCAATGGAGAGCCCCAGTGCCCCAGCAGGCTTTGCAAGAGCACGGAGGGCAGCGGGAAAGAAGAAGGTGGCCAATATTCACCTGCCTCCACCTTCCAAGGAAGCTTGCAGTCAAACCCTGTCTGCCCTTTAGGGGGGACCCTAAAGGCCCCGGCAGGCATCACCATGGCCCCAGGACGGGGGGCTTGCAGCACTCTGGGGCACCAGGAAAGGAGCAGGATCATCCCTGGAAAGCTGTCTGGAGACAAATCCAGAGACGTCTCCCCTGGCATCCAGGCAAGGGCTGAATACAGGCAGGCAATTAGATCCACAGGCTGCCTGGGCTATGGCACCAATCAGTCCTGCTTCATAGATTTCGGGGGGCGGGGTTATACATATATATATATATATATATATATATATATACGCATATATGTATATATGTATCTACATCTGTATTTAGTTCTTTGTATTTATCCTGTTGACCCTCAAATAGGATTAGATTTCATTTTCCTACGAAACAAAACATCCGTTTTTTGATTTTTAGGAATCAACCATCTGTGCTCCCACTTTAAATCACTTCTCTCAAACTCATTCTGCATCTTGCTCCTTTCCAGCACCATCAAATACCTCTGTTAAAATACAGAGCATCAGTGGAAGGACGACAATCTTGTTACTTGCTGAAGAAAGTTAACTTGGATGACATACCTGCTTTTAAAAATCCAAGAGGAACAAAACCTACACATCAGCTTTAGAATTTCAAAAGCTGCTTCCTCAACTCTTCCACACCACTTTACTCTTTGGGGACATTCAGCAGCAATACCAAACAAGCACAGAAAAGAAATGGAAGAAGAAATGCAGATAGTCAGCAGCAGACCACCTACCAAAATACATTTTAAATGCAGCTCCAAGTTCTCCAAGAGCAAGTTTGAAGTGTAAATGGAGACACTCACACAAAATTACTACCACTTGGTACTTTTGGCATTTCCTTGGGCTTTCCTCTTCATTTTTTTTTTATCTCTCACCTAAGGCAAGAGAAAAAACCCCAAACAAACACAACCTTTCAGGCAGAGAAAAGATGTGGTTGCTCTTGAAGAAAGCATTTCATTCTGCCTGGAGAAGAAGCTGCTGGGAAAAATATTAGCTTTTAGCAAAATGGCACTGTGCTCTTGCACTTGTTCTAGCACTGGGAGAAAGAACAGGCCCGTCTGTAAGGCTCCTGCAGCTCACCCTGGCTGAGGGTCATTGACCACTGAGCACTGCAGGCATCACTGGCAACAACGATGGTGGAAAATGGGGAGGGAGCAGGATAAATAAATGTTTGCCATTGCCTTAGCCAAAAAAACCCCAGACATCAAAAGCAACCCACCCTCAAAACAAAGCTATGAAAATAGTTTGCCTCTGAATTTAAAGAACTTCAATTAACTCTATGATGTCTGCTTTTGGTTCAGCATTCATCAATCTGAATTTGAATATGCACAGGGTAATGAAAGGTAACTGAGGCTTAAAAATCATGTCTATTGACTTGTGCATAGCCTATACTGAAGCACATTAAAAAGCAGCGTTTTGCTTGAAATCTGCACGGTATTAACTTCATTCAGTCTTACACTCACTAGGTAATTAAATACATGAAGAAATAGATTTATTTTTTTTTTTATTAAGAATGCATTATTAATTAGGAAGGCATGGCTTTAGCAGAGTCTGCTGATACCAACATTACTCAGCTAAGTTCAAAGTATGAACACAAGAACTTGATGACAGAAGCAATGTTCATCAGAGCCTCAACAAGAAAGTTGCAGTTCCAAGTTTTTCAGATGTCCTACACTTGCTAAGGCACCTCCAGAAAGAGGAGTCAACTGAAAATAGCACAGGAAATTTGAAACCCATTTCTATATTTTTCTTTTTTTTCCTGAACTTTCTTGTGGGCAACAGAAAACTCCCAATATGTGGAATGCAATGTAGTTTTTATGCCAGAGTCATGAGTCATCCCCTCAGTTCCAACCTGATCCAATGCTCACTTGAATCTTGGAAAGGCTCGAATCAGCAAGATGAAATTAAAATTGTATTCATGAAAGGAGCTCTTTACTCTCCATTCCCCTCCCTCCCCCAAATACATCAGCACCAAGTGAGAAAGGCTCGATTTGAAAGATAATTATTACACAATTAAACTTGGACATAGCTAGTTTGCTACAAGTTCCAGCAGACAGACAAACGAGAGCAGAATCAGAGGTTATCAACCTCAATAGAAATTCCAGCTCATGCTTTCCCCAAAAGCCTCATTTAATTTATCCAGGATTAAAAAATAAAAGAGAAATGAAAAAAAATCACATAAAAGCATTTCACATAGTATATAGTGAAATACTATCATTTCCACCTGAAATATTCATCATCATTATTATGTTTTTCCATAGTAAATTACAAAGTCTCCTGCACCCATCTTCCCAATATCTCATTCTAAGTGCTTGCTACTTTAATCCCTTAGGAAGCAAAAGGAGCCTCAGGTGTCTCTGGATCAACAGAAACTAAACAACACAGCTTGACAAAGTATATCAAATTGTCAATCAACTCAATAAAGAACTCCCACTCCAGAGATAGCTATCACCAGCTGATGAATTTGGCTAGGGCAGGTTTAGTGAAGAAAAACTAGGTCTTTATTACCAAATCAGTTAGGAGTTGTTCTACCGTACTGCCCGTAGGATGGGAGTATAAACACCATATTCTTCACAGCCTCATCCACAAAGAATTCCACCTTCAAATTAAGGCTGCTTTGGAGTTGGACCAAACCAATGAAAACTCACTCATCAAACACAGTGATGGCAGCATGCTCAGTCTTTGCAATACAAAACTGGCAACTAACAGCACATTCCTGATCACATCTCCAAGGCTGAGTGTACAGAACTGCAGTGGTGGCCAGGCCCTCGCTGACTGCCAAACCTCCAGCCATCATCCCTTCCTCTCACAGCGACAGGGCAGAAAATAACAACAGCAGAAACTAGATTTTTAGCTTAAGCTAAAACCACAAAGGTCATTGATGAAACAGACTGGAGTGCTTTAGAAACTAGCACGCAGATTTAGCTGAAAACAAATCTTATTGATCACCAATTACAATGAATACTTAATTCTATCATTCTGCATTATTATTAGACAGTCAGAGACAGCCAAGCTGACCTCAAGCATGCTGAAGCATCGGGGCCAAGCAGTGCACATCTTCCCAGGAGCTGATTTACCCATCGTTCTCAAGTGAATTCACCTGCACACAGCCCCACCGTACAACTGCTAGGCTGCAAAATAAAAAAATAGCTCTGCTTAAGAGTCAAACCCCAGGACATAGACCATATGAAAGGAAGAATGAAACCTGCAGCATTTGGTTGACCTTCAATGCCCTGAGAAGATGACAAATTCCCCAAGATGAACAAGTGCCCAAAATACAAAGCAAAGGACTGACTTTTAGGGATCAAATGTTAAATAGGCCTGTGAAATTGGAGTTGTTAGGTTGCACATGAAAGAAGGGAAAAAAGAAAAAACCACCCCAACCCTCAACTGCAATTTTACATCCCTCTTGGAAAATTTGCTTTAATAAGAGAGAGGAATGGATACAATCTTCCCCTCACCTGGAGATTTTAATCAATTCAAGCCATTTCAAATCTGGCAAGAAAGCCCTACCACAGTCCCCATCAAACAACATTGCCTTTCATTTTTGCTTCTCATGACTACTTCAGAGCAGTCTAAATAACAGCAAAGAAGGAAATTCAAGTTGCAATTCAAACACTAAGCTCTGGAATCCCACATTGCCTTCAAACACCTGCATGAAACACTAACTTCATGCTCTATGCTCCCTGCTTTCTTCTAGTTTACTGCACAGTGCATTATTTACATAAAACAGAATTTCTTCTGTGGGAAAGGCTTGCATGGTACTTCAAAGCCTGAATAAATCAGGGACTGCAGCTTGAACTAACAAAAAAATCATCCAAAAAATTCCTTTCAATATCTGCATTGTATTACCTTATCATGCTACCTGTCTAGCTGAGTTATTCAGGTATCCACACCAGAAATGACAGACAATGTCTCTCTATGATGATGTGATGTTACTTCAAATGAAAAAAAACAATAAATAAAAATCACAGATTAATTTCCCATACAAATGATGACTCACTACTCCCAAATCCTTCCTTATAGCAGGATGCTCACTTCAGTCTGGAAGTCTTCATGTTGCAGCCTGCAGGAATCAGCTTATTTCCTGTCAAGGGCTGGAAAGCCTTACAGGAACTGGTTTTGGTTGAAGAACTTCTCCAAGGTGCTTACCTGTGGGACTTATCCAGGTAAGGGATGTTAGCTCCCTCTTCTTTGAGGTTCAGTGTCCAACCACTCCTACTGCTGGTAAGAAGAACAGAAGAAACATCTGCCCATAGCAAGGACTGCACTGGTGGGCAAAGTCCAAATTCCATCCTTCAGGGAAAAAGAAACAAAGACTGAGGAATTCATGTCTGTTCAAAATTTCATCCTTGACTACTGAAAGCATTGGAAGCACATGTGTATGTTTAAAAATGGAATTGTCCTCATTTAAGAATAAAAATAATTTCATCCCATCACCATTTTTCTTGGTCCAATCCTGAACTGCAGATCCAAACAGCTGAGAAAGCATGGAATAGTCCGCTGGACAGCATTAAAATGAGCAACTCCTGTATCTTCCTAAGATAAGAACACAAATCACAAAGAAAGGCACTCTGAGAAAAAATTTCTTAGAGGAAGACCTCAATTATTTTCCAGCAAGGCAGGTAATATGCATTTGGCTATTTGTTAGAAAAAAAACCAAAAAACAAACCTGTTTTTATACAAGATTTTACTCATATATTAACTATCACATATTTTGCAAAACAAAAAGAGACCACAGCAAAGTAAAATCCCAATTTTTTCCTATATTTAAGCTGTGATAGTATGTCTGAAATGGGAATCCAGAGCCTCACCAGATTAATATCACCACTTGGACCAGAGAATTTGCCATATCCACTTCTTCTGGTTTCGTTCAGTTGGAGCTTCTGTTTGTACAGTGATGATGGCTCTTGAACATTCTGGGATTTAAAGTAGTCCCTGAAGAGATGGCTGACAAAAATATGATGTTACTTTTAAGATGCTTTTTAATTATTTCTACCCTCATCCAGAACCTGCAAACATCTGATCTCCTTCACTATGCTCCAAGCTCATTAAAACTGGAACGCTAAATAAGAATATTCAAAATATTTTGTTTTGCATTGCTAAAGGCACCACTGCAGGTACTTGACTCATCCTTCAGACTGTAAATAAATAAATGAAGTCTAGGACAGGTCAAATAAAGACACTATGTTTTCTGTGTTTTGTTGGGGTTGGTTTTAGAAGACTTAGGAGATTTGAAACAGATCTTTTATTAAGGAATTGTTCCTAAGGGACTTGACTTACAGAAATTAATTTATACTTGGCAGTGCATTTGATTGATTGCAGTTCCTTTTTTTCAAATACAAACCAGCATTTTCACTACCAGGTGTGGTGGTTGGAAATGTTGGGACTGTAGAACACTGCAAGGCTAATTTCTCCTCCAGTCTCCATCATTTTTATGTAGCTCAGCATTTTCTCATCCTTACTGAGATCTGCTGCAAATTTAAAATACCCTAACAGGGCTGAGAGAGTATTGCAACAGTGTTTATCTAGTGTATCATTACAGTTCTTGTTACCCTAATTCCACAGTTCTGAGCAACAACTCTCATTTTATGGGCAGGTAATTGAGCTCTATGATACATGAATTGATTTGCAGGGGAAATACATTAAAACCTGGCTGGAAAAGAAAATTATTCAGGATCTTCACTCTGATTGCCTTTTACAGCTACCACTCTAGGACCACTGAAAGAGCTTACTTTAGCTCATGTCAATGAAGCTACAATTCAGTGTTTGTCCAAAAAATGTTCACATTCTAAAATGAAGGTTACTGTGGTTTCCTGAGTTATAAAGGCAGAATTAAAGATTACTGCAGATTCTTAGATCAGGACCACTTCCCAGCTCAAGAACTATTTAGTGGGAAGAGCCAAGGCAAAAGGCAGCATTCAAGCAAGTGTTGCTGATCAAGTGAGTTATGGGTTCTACATGAAAATGTTAGCAAGGGTGATCCAGTCAGATCTCATGTCTGCCTGTGGTTCAGCACTGCAGCTGCTAACACCCAGAGCACCAGATCCAATCACTCCTGAGGAGCAGGTTTGTTCAAGCAGGCACTGTTGTTTCAGGACCAGTGAAAGACAGGACAGAGACAAAATTGATAGTACTCCCTCAGTGCAAACAGAACTTGCCCTGCGACAAATTTGCTCCTCTCTGGCCCTACTTTTAACATCCCTGCTCTCAAATTCCTATTTTTAGCAGCTTCTCATAAAAGGCATTCTTACTCAGAGAAGTGAATGTTAGAAGTGTTCATTTGAATGAAGCAAACAATTAAGCAACATCTTCCCTAAAGTGATTTTGTAAAAGTTATGGTTTAGTTTTCTTCCTAATTGCTTGGAAAAATCGGATTGGTGCAGGAAATGGGAAGGGTTGGCTAAAAGGAGTCAGCTGATGGGAAGCAGCCAGTAACTCCTGCTGCTGCTGACCTGCTGCAACTCCCAGGTAAGAGGACAAGTGCCTCCTTTGTAATCAAGTCTATATAAAACACAAAAGAGGCAGAAGGACAAACCTGGTTCATAAAGGCAGCAGTCTGTGACCAAAAGCAGCAGAGTCAGCAGCCAGTGTTTCACTCCTGATGAGAGCCCACTTGCAAAAGTTCCACTTGAGTACCTGCTGCAGAGCAGAGGCTGTTCTTCATTGATGTGTCAAACCATGACAGCCATACTTCTGTTGCTATTCAAAGAACAGGGATAAACTCCGGGGTTTGTTAGGTTTTAAATAGTTTCCAATTTCAGGCCTAATAGAAGGCAAAATGGAAAATATCACATGTAATAGGACTTAAAAATAGAAATATGGAAGAACACAATGTTATACTCATGTTACCTATTACTTTTTTCAGCTGAGCAAAGTCTTCACAAACACTATAAATACATATCTTTTTCCCCCAATGAAAATAATAATAAAAAAATCTGTCTTGTAACCTGAAAGAAAAGAGATAAAACCAAAGCAAACCTGATTCTTGTAAACAGAAAATGTTGCTTAAAAATTGAGTTTGGGGAGCATAAATATTTAATTGCCTTGAGCATGTCTTAGGAATTCACATTTACTCAAAATAGTGTCAAGAGCAAACAAAACTGCAAAACAATCTCTTTTAGTAGGAAATACCTTGTGAGAATCAAGTGTTTTCTTATCATCTTTCACTGTTTCACTTGATGTCTGAATCTTCTAACTCCAACTCCTAGAACAGCATCAGTGGGGGAGAGAGACAATGAACACTCCTTCTGTTATTTGACTGACTGCAAGGTTTTGACATGTAGAGTATTAATAAAAATAATTTATTCTCACAGGGTTTTGTCAGAATAACAAGCTGGTAGCTTTAAATATGGTTAAGAAAATTTTATGTATGTTAGGAAAAAACAAACAAAAAGAAACATTTGCAGTAGTAGGACAAAACCGTCATAAAAAAGGTATATAGCAGATATACATATTTATATTCATATATATATATCTCCAATTTCCCAAAGCATTGCTCTAAGAATTAGACAAAACTGGCTACAAAATTCAGATTTTTTAGGTTATTTATTGACTGTAAAGTGAATCCTGACTGACAATAAATATCACTGGGGAACATTAATTATTAAATATACATTGTCCAATCTTTAACAAATCAACTTTAGTAAGAACAGTTTTAAATCTAAAAATAAAAACAATTTCCAAGACACTTATTTTAAGTAATTGCACTAAGAAATAGTAAGACCTTATATATAGTTAAATGACTAGCAGCCAACTCACATCATCATAGTAAGAATAATATATATGTACTGCAATTTTAAGTGTTATGACTTCAAGAACTTGTAGTAATAACCAAGCATTACTTGCTAAATAACACAAAATTTGTCTGATTAAGTCTGTTTAAAAGAATATGCAATGGGAATAACTAAGAGCTGAAATTAATGGTGTTAGCTTGTAAAGACAGAAATTTACTTCTTACAAGTAGGAAAACATGCAATATATTCCTATACTTAACACATGTTCGTAGTACAGACATTCCTGTTAATAAATTTCAGGTTAAAATTGACAAATGTGACATGTTCTACTATATGGAATTTCTTCAAGTGACTGTTGTTCCATCGGACAACACAAACTAAAAAATGTCCTGCCTCTCAGAAATATTATTCTGTTTCTACTCTTTACTTTATTTTTTTTATTTTTTTTTTTCACTTTTAGAAAAACACAGATTTTTTTTTTTTTTAGTATTAGAAAAATATAGGACAAAAACAAGGCTTAAGTTTTAGATAGGGAAGAGAGAATAAGGAGATGCTTTATAAGCTGAAATATTTTTCTCTTAAAGCTATGGAGATGGACAACCATGTTCTGAAAAAAACTCCTTTAATTCATGACAGAGTATATTGGGAAGCATGGAGTGTTCAAAGTGTGGATTTTGAGTAAAAAGTAGAGTAATTGTGATACAGTGAGGCGCTGGAACAGAGTGGAGTGAAGATTTGAGGCCTTGAGGGCAATGAGAAAACTGTTTTCCTGCGAAGCTCACAGAGACAGATGAAGAGGACTCATGGCCCATACACACCTCAGAGTGATGTGAAATGGGAGGAGTGAACTCATGGCAGATTTCCGGGCAGCTGGCATCAAACAAATAGAAAACTATAACAGAAATATTTTTCTTGTGAGAAACTCCATAGATTAGCAGAAGAAGATTTCTGTTTCTATACAAACACTGATAAAGAGACTCTAGCAAGAATTGGGACTGTTTTAAACACCAAAGTTCCAAAGTCTTTTGTTTCTATCTTGTCATGTGAACAAGGGAATGCTGGGTAGTGCGGGATAAAAGGGTTTTCTGAAAGTTTATTCTGGTGTTCTTATTCTTGTAGTTTTGTGAATAAACTTTCTTTATTCCTTTTAAGTTTTAAGCCTGTTTTGCTCTTGCTCTAATCCATATCTCACAGCAAGAAATAAGTAAGTTTTCTAGTATTTTTTCAGTTACTGCTTTAAAACCACGACAACTGTGTTTTCACCATCACGTCAGATCAGCTCTTGGACTCACAGCTCACCGCAGACCTCGAAACAGGAGGCAAAGATCTGCACCACTTGGCCTTTCAGAACTTCTCACCCATCTATGACCTTTCTGGGGCCAGCTTCACAAAATGAGGGGGAAGCCATTCCAAAGAACACGACCAAGGAAATCACACAGCACTCGGGATTTGTTCCAGGCATCAAATTTTTAATGGATGATGTGAAGTAACACCGAAGCAATTCCTGTCCACAGAAAAAAAGATTTCAAATGGTTTTGTCTCAAGGACAATCACTGGAGGTTGAAAGTTTCTGGGGCTGAAAGTTACATGAGGTCCTCAACACTGAGCAATCAATATCCCCAGAGTCTAAACTGTGAAATTACTACCTGGGCAAGGAGAACATTTTCAGGATTTGCAACTCATCTCAAAAGCCTCAGTAGAACTCAACCAGCAGAATTCCCCTGAGATGGCACTGTGCTCTGGAAGCCCTCAAATACTCACTAAAACAGACTTGACTTTCACTAGGACAGCTGCTCATGAAAATCTGGGGTAAAACCTATGGGAAGTGGCCATGTGCACGCATATTCCTTCTTCCCACAGCAGGCCCAATCAAATCCTCCTTTGAATGGCCTCCAAGTTGAGCAGCACTCATTGGCACAGCCTCTTCTCCCACAGACAGGCCAGCGAGCAACACGGCAGCGCCAGCCAGGTGGGCAAGGACAAGAGAGAGCAGATGCCAACAAGGCTTGGAAGCTGGGCCAAGGGAGGTTTACGCTGGCCATTGGGAAGAACTTGTGCCCAGCGTGGGCCATCAGATACTGCAATGGCCTGACAGGGGCTGCTGGAGTCATCATTGTGGCACGGGTGCAAGGCAAGCCAGGCCGCAGCGCTCGGGCCCCGCTCTGCTGGCCATGCTTGCCGCCATGGCTCCCAGCTTGGACTCAACATTCTCTCAGGGCTCTCTGCAGCCAGGGCGTTCTGTGCTCCTGTGACATCACAGCCTCTGGGGACGGCACGCTGGCTGGCAACTGTCCCCAGCTGTTGCTGCGCCCCAGTGCCCAGGCACAGCTGCTCGCAGAGAGACGCCCAGAGCCTCGGTGCTGCTGGCAGAGCACTATGGCTGCTCACGGCTCCTCCGCGCTGCTGCAGCTTTACGTGCTGCTGCTCTTGGCCCATCCCCTCGACCCTGTGAGCAAACCCGAGAGGAGCACGGGTGCCTCTCCTCTGGTTCCGGAGGATTTCGACCTGGAGGAGAAGGACTCTGCGCTCCTCTGGTGGGCGTCCAGGACACTCCTGCTCATTGACGTGCTCCTCATAGGAATGGCCATGGGATGGGCCCTTGGAAGAAGATTTCAGAGACGCTGGGGAGAGGTGAGGCAGGGGGTGGGGGGTCAGGGGCAGGTGGGATGGGGCAGACCTTGAGGGCCTCTTGGGCACCCTTTGGCCAATGCCCTGCGGCAGAAGGGGCCTGAGCTCCTGGCTGGGGAATGTGGCCCAGGGGCTGAGCTCCATGGACAGCACCAAGCAGAGGCGGCAGAGCTCTGCCTGCTGCAGCCTCTTCCCCGGGCCAGCCCAGCCCAACTGGGCCCGAGTCTCTGTCTCCCAGGCCAAAGGCAGCCCCACAGGTGCCGGCCCCGCTCTGCCTCTCTGCCTCTTCCATGGGGATCCCTGTGCTTTGCCTTGCAGCGGAATCTCCAGAGCCCTTCGGGCCGTGCGGGGCCCCGCCGCCATCGAAGACTCGGCTGTCCCACCAAGTTGATGCAGCTGCTCAGGCAAAACCGTGACCTGATGCGGCTGCACCTTCGCTACAGCTCTCAGCCGAGGAGGCCAACCACCAAGACGGCGGCAAAAGAGGGCAGTGACAGGAGACTCCGCACCTCCCCACAGCTCTGACCTCCAGCGTCGCGCTCCAGCTACAGAACCTTACGGGGAACGGGTGACCAGTGCCCAGCCCAGGCACTGCGACGTTCCCCACCTTACAAGTTAGCCACACCCCTGTTGTTGTTCGATTCCCCACCACGTTTCCCCCAAGAAGTTGACCTTTCCCTTAGTGTTCAGTTCTAAACAGTTGAAGCATTGAAGTTTCTTAGCCTTAAGATTCTTACCCCATAGTCTTCTAGTAACGTTGGATTGTAGATTTTAGAAGTAGTCAAGTGAATAAAGTTCACGTTTTCTACACGTTGCTGTGTCATTTTCTTGAGGTTGCACCTGAGACCTGGGGACTCCTTGAGAGATGGCTTTGCATGGCAGCTCCAGACTGCCTGCAATGGAGAGCCCCAGTGCCCCAGCAGGCTTTGCAAGAGCACGGAGGGCAGCGGGAAAGAAGAAGGTGGCCAATATTCACCTGCCTCCACCTTCCAAGGAAGCTTGCAGTCAAACCCTGTCTGCCCTTTAGGGGGGACCCTAAAGGCCCCGGCAGGCATCACCATGGCCCCAGGACGGGGGGCTTGCAGCACTCTGGGGCACCAGGAAAGGAGCAGGATCATCCCTGGAAAGCTGTCTGGAGACAAATCCAGAGACGTCTCCCCTGGCATCCAGGCAAGGGCTGAATACAGGCAGGCAATTAGATCCACAGGCTGCCTGGGCTATGGCACCAATCAGTCCTGCTTCATAGATTTCGGGGGGCGGGGTTATACATATATATATATATATATATATATATATATATATATATACGCATATATGTATATATGTATCTACATCTGTATTTAGTTCTTTGTATTTATCCTGTTGACCCTCAAATAGGATTAGATTTCATTTTCCTACGAAACAAAACATCCGTTTTTTGATTTTTAGGAATCAACCATCTGTGCTCCCACTTTAAATCACTTCTCTCAAACTCATTCTGCATCTTGCTCCTTTCCAGCACCATCAAATACCTCTGTTAAAATACAGAGCATCAGTGGAAGGACGACAATCTTGTTACTTGCTGAAGAAAGTTAACTTGGATGACATACCTGCTTTTAAAAATCCAAGAGGAACAAAACCTACACATCAGCTTTAGAATTTCAAAAGCTGCTTCCTCAACTCTTCCACACCACTTTACTCTTTGGGGACATTCAGCAGCAATACCAAACAAGCACAGAAAAGAAATGGAAGAAGAAATGCAGATAGTCAGCAGCAGACCACCTACCAAAATACATTTTAAATGCAGCTCCAAGTTCTCCAAGAGCAAGTTTGAAGTGTAAATGGAGACACTCACACAAAATTACTACCACTTGGTACTTTTGGCATTTCCTTGGGCTTTCCTCTTCATTTTTTTTTTATCTCTCACCTAAGGCAAGAGAAAAAACCCCAAACAAACACAACCTTTCAGGCAGAGAAAAGATGTGGTTGCTCTTGAAGAAAGCATTTCATTCTGCCTGGAGAAGAAGCTGCTGGGAAAAATATTAGCTTTTAGCAAAATGGCACTGTGCTCTTGCACTTGTTCTAGCACTGGGAGAAAGAACAGGCCCGTCTGTAAGGCTCCTGCAGCTCACCCTGGCTGAGGGTCATTGACCACTGAGCACTGCAGGCATCACTGGCAACAACGATGGTGGAAAATGGGGAGGGAGCAGGATAAATAAATGTTTGCCATTGCCTTAGCCAAAAAAACCCCAGACATCAAAAGCAACCCACCCTCAAAACAAAGCTATGAAAATAGTTTGCCTCTGAATTTAAAGAACTTCAATTAACTCTATGATGTCTGCTTTTGGTTCAGCATTCATCAATCTGAATTTGAATATGCACAGGGTAATGAAAGGTAACTGAGGCTTAAAAATCATGTCTATTGACTTGTGCATAGCCTATACTGAAGCACATTAAAAAGCAGCGTTTTGCTTGAAATCTGCACGGTATTAACTTCATTCAGTCTTACACTCACTAGGTAATTAAATACATGAAGAAATAGATTTATTTTTTTTTTTATTAAGAATGCATTATTAATTAGGAAGGCATGGCTTTAGCAGAGTCTGCTGATACCAACATTACTCAGCTAAGTTCAAAGTATGAACACAAGAACTTGATGACAGAAGCAATGTTCATCAGAGCCTCAACAAGAAAGTTGCAGTTCCAAGTTTTTCAGATGTCCTACACTTGCTAAGGCACCTCCAGAAAGAGGAGTCAACTGAAAATAGCACAGGAAATTTGAAACCCATTTCTATATTTTTCTTTTTTTTCCTGAACTTTCTTGTGGGCAACAGAAAACTCCCAATATGTGGAATGCAATGTAGTTTTTATGCCAGAGTCATGAGTCATCCCCTCAGTTCCAACCTGATCCAATGCTCACTTGAATCTTGGAAAGGCTCGAATCAGCAAGATGAAATTAAAATTGTATTCATGAAAGGAGCTCTTTACTCTCCATTCCCCTCCCTCCCCCAAATACATCAGCACCAAGTGAGAAAGGCTCGATTTGAAAGATAATTATTACACAATTAAACTTGGACATAGCTAGTTTGCTACAAGTTCCAGCAGACAGACAAACGAGAGCAGAATCAGAGGTTATCAACCTCAATAGAAATTCCAGCTCATGCTTTCCCCAAAAGCCTCATTTAATTTATCCAGGATTAAAAAATAAAAGAGAAATGAAAAAAAATCACATAAAAGCATTTCACATAGTATATAGTGAAATACTATCATTTCCACCTGAAATATTCATCATCATTATTATGTTTTTCCATAGTAAATTACAAAGTCTCCTGCACCCATCTTCCCAATATCTCATTCTAAGTGCTTGCTACTTTAATCCCTTAGGAAGCAAAAGGAGCCTCAGGTGTCTCTGGATCAACAGAAACTAAACAACACAGCTTGACAAAGTATATCAAATTGTCAATCAACTCAATAAAGAACTCCCACTCCAGAGATAGCTATCACCAGCTGATGAATTTGGCTAGGGCAGGTTTAGTGAAGAAAAACTAGGTCTTTATTACCAAATCAGTTAGGAGTTGTTCTACCGTACTGCCCGTAGGATGGGAGTATAAACACCATATTCTTCACAGCCTCATCCACAAAGAATTCCACCTTCAAATTAAGGCTGCTTTGGAGTTGGACCAAACCAATGAAAACTCACTCATCAAACACAGTGATGGCAGCATGCTCAGTCTTTGCAATACAAAACTGGCAACTAACAGCACATTCCTGATCACATCTCCAAGGCTGAGTGTACAGAACTGCAGTGGTGGCCAGGCCCTCGCTGACTGCCAAACCTCCAGCCATCATCCCTTCCTCTCACAGCGACAGGGCAGAAAATAACAACAGCAGAAACTAGATTTTTAGCTTAAGCTAAAACCACAAAGGTCATTGATGAAACAGACTGGAGTGCTTTAGAAACTAGCACGCAGATTTAGCTGAAAACAAATCTTATTGATCACCAATTACAATGAATACTTAATTCTATCATTCTGCATTATTATTAGACAGTCAGAGACAGCCAAGCTGACCTCAAGCATGCTGAAGCATCGGGGCCAAGCAGTGCACATCTTCCCAGGAGCTGATTTACCCATCGTTCTCAAGTGAATTCACCTGCACACAGCCCCACCGTACAACTGCTAGGCTGCAAAATAAAAAAATAGCTCTGCTTAAGAGTCAAACCCCAGGACATAGACCATATGAAAGGAAGAATGAAACCTGCAGCATTTGGTTGACCTTCAATGCCCTGAGAAGATGACAAATTCCCCAAGATGAACAAGTGCCCAAAATACAAAGCAAAGGACTGACTTTTAGGGATCAAATGTTAAATAGGCCTGTGAAATTGGAGTTGTTAGGTTGCACATGAAAGAAGGGAAAAAAGAAAAAACCACCCCAACCCTCAACTGCAATTTTACATCCCTCTTGGAAAATTTGCTTTAATAAGAGAGAGGAATGGATACAATCTTCCCCTCACCTGGAGATTTTAATCAATTCAAGCCATTTCAAATCTGGCAAGAAAGCCCTACCACAGTCCCCATCAAACAACATTGCCTTTCATTTTTGCTTCTCATGACTACTTCAGAGCAGTCTAAATAACAGCAAAGAAGGAAATTCAAGTTGCAATTCAAACACTAAGCTCTGGAATCCCACATTGCCTTCAAACACCTGCATGAAACACTAACTTCATGCTCTATGCTCCCTGCTTTCTTCTAGTTTACTGCACAGTGCATTATTTACATAAAACAGAATTTCTTCTGTGGGAAAGGCTTGCATGGTACTTCAAAGCCTGAATAAATCAGGGACTGCAGCTTGAACTAACAAAAAAATCATCCAAAAAATTCCTTTCAATATCTGCATTGTATTACCTTATCATGCTACCTGTCTAGCTGAGTTATTCAGGTATCCACACCAGAAATGACAGACAATGTCTCTCTATGATGATGTGATGTTACTTCAAATGAAAAAAAACAATAAATAAAAATCACAGATTAATTTCCCATACAAATGATGACTCACTACTCCCAAATCCTTCCTTATAGCAGGATGCTCACTTCAGTCTGGAAGTCTTCATGTTGCAGCCTGCAGGAATCAGCTTATTTCCTGTCAAGGGCTGGAAAGCCTTACAGGAACTGGTTTTGGTTGAAGAACTTCTCCAAGGTGCTTACCTGTGGGACTTATCCAGGTAAGGGATGTTAGCTCCCTCTTCTTTGAGGTTCAGTGTCCAACCACTCCTACTGCTGGTAAGAAGAACAGAAGAAACATCTGCCCATAGCAAGGACTGCACTGGTGGGCAAAGTCCAAATTCCATCCTTCAGGGAAAAAGAAACAAAGACTGAGGAATTCATGTCTGTTCAAAATTTCATCCTTGACTACTGAAAGCATTGGAAGCACATGTGTATGTTTAAAAATGGAATTGTCCTCATTTAAGAATAAAAATAATTTCATCCCATCACCATTTTTCTTGGTCCAATCCTGAACTGCAGATCCAAACAGCTGAGAAAGCATGGAATAGTCCGCTGGACAGCATTAAAATGAGCAACTCCTGTATCTTCCTAAGATAAGAACACAAATCACAAAGAAAGGCACTCTGAGAAAAAATTTCTTAGAGGAAGACCTCAATTATTTTCCAGCAAGGCAGGTAATATGCATTTGGCTATTTGTTAGAAAAAAAACCAAAAAACAAACCTGTTTTTATACAAGATTTTACTCATATATTAACTATCACATATTTTGCAAAACAAAAAGAGACCACAGCAAAGTAAAATCCCAATTTTTTCCTATATTTAAGCTGTGATAGTATGTCTGAAATGGGAATCCAGAGCCTCACCAGATTAATATCACCACTTGGACCAGAGAATTTGCCATATCCACTTCTTCTGGTTTCGTTCAGTTGGAGCTTCTGTTTGTACAGTGATGATGGCTCTTGAACATTCTGGGATTTAAAGTAGTCCCTGAAGAGATGGCTGACAAAAATATGATGTTACTTTTAAGATGCTTTTTAATTATTTCTACCCTCATCCAGAACCTGCAAACATCTGATCTCCTTCACTATGCTCCAAGCTCATTAAAACTGGAACGCTAAATAAGAATATTCAAAATATTTTGTTTTGCATTGCTAAAGGCACCACTGCAGGTACTTGACTCATCCTTCAGACTGTAAATAAATAAATGAAGTCTAGGACAGGTCAAATAAAGACACTATGTTTTCTGTGTTTTGTTGGGGTTGGTTTTAGAAGACTTAGGAGATTTGAAACAGATCTTTTATTAAGGAATTGTTCCTAAGGGACTTGACTTACAGAAATTAATTTATACTTGGCAGTGCATTTGATTGATTGCAGTTCCTTTTTTTCAAATACAAACCAGCATTTTCACTACCAGGTGTGGTGGTTGGAAATGTTGGGACTGTAGAACACTGCAAGGCTAATTTCTCCTCCAGTCTCCATCATTTTTATGTAGCTCAGCATTTTCTCATCCTTACTGAGATCTGCTGCAAATTTAAAATACCCTAACAGGGCTGAGAGAGTATTGCAACAGTGTTTATCTAGTGTATCATTACAGTTCTTGTTACCCTAATTCCACAGTTCTGAGCAACAACTCTCATTTTATGGGCAGGTAATTGAGCTCTATGATACATGAATTGATTTGCAGGGGAAATACATTAAAACCTGGCTGGAAAAGAAAATTATTCAGGATCTTCACTCTGATTGCCTTTTACAGCTACCACTCTAGGACCACTGAAAGAGCTTACTTTAGCTCATGTCAATGAAGCTACAATTCAGTGTTTGTCCAAAAAATGTTCACATTCTAAAATGAAGGTTACTGTGGTTTCCTGAGTTATAAAGGCAGAATTAAAGATTACTGCAGATTCTTAGATCAGGACCACTTCCCAGCTCAAGAACTATTTAGTGGGAAGAGCCAAGGCAAAAGGCAGCATTCAAGCAAGTGTTGCTGATCAAGTGAGTTATGGGTTCTACATGAAAATGTTAGCAAGGGTGATCCAGTCAGATCTCATGTCTGCCTGTGGTTCAGCACTGCAGCTGCTAACACCCAGAGCACCAGATCCAATCACTCCTGAGGAGCAGGTTTGTTCAAGCAGGCACTGTTGTTTCAGGACCAGTGAAAGACAGGACAGAGACAAAATTGATAGTACTCCCTCAGTGCAAACAGAACTTGCCCTGCGACAAATTTGCTCCTCTCTGGCCCTACTTTTAACATCCCTGCTCTCAAATTCCTATTTTTAGCAGCTTCTCATAAAAGGCATTCTTACTCAGAGAAGTGAATGTTAGAAGTGTTCATTTGAATGAAGCAAACAATTAAGCAACATCTTCCCTAAAGTGATTTTGTAAAAGTTATGGTTTAGTTTTCTTCCTAATTGCTTGGAAAAATCGGATTGGCGCAGGAAATGGGAAGGGTTGGCTAAAAGGAGTCAGCTGATGGGAAGCAGCCAGTAACTCCTGCTGCTGCTGACCTGCTGCAACTCCCAGGTAAGAGGACAAGTGCCTCCTTTGTAATCAAGTCTATATAAAACACAAAAGAGGCAGAAGGACAAACCTGGTTCATAAAGGCAGCAGTCTGTGACCAAAAGCAGCAGAGTCAGCAGCCAGTGTTTCACTCCTGATGAGAGCCCACTTGCAAAAGTTCCACTTGAGTACCTGCTGCAGAGCAGAGGCTGTTCTTCATTGATGTGTCAAACCATGACAGCCATACTTCTGTTGCTATTCAAAGAACAGGGATAAACTCCGGGGTTTGTTAGGTTTTAAATAGTTTCCAATTTCAGGCCTAATAGAAGGCAAAATGGAAAATATCACATGTAATAGGACTTAAAAATAGAAATATGGAAGAACACAATGTTATACTCATGTTACCTATTACTTTTTTCAGCTGAGCAAAGTCTTCACAAACACTATAAATACATATCTTTTTCCCCCAATGAAAATAATAATAAAAAAATCTGTCTTGTAACCTGAAAGAAAAGAGATAAAACCAAAGCAAACCTGATTCTTGTAAACAGAAAATGTTGCTTAAAAATTGAGTTTGGGGAGCATAAATATTTAATTGCCTTGAGCATGTCTTAGGAATTCACATTTACTCAAAATAGTGTCAAGAGCAAACAAAACTGCAAAACAATCTCTTTTAGTAGGAAATACCTTGTGAGAATCAAGTGTTTTCTTATCATCTTTCACTGTTTCACTTGATGTCTGAATCTTCTAACTCCAACTCCTAGAACAGCATCAGTGGGGGAGAGAGACAATGAACACTCCTTCTGTTATTTGACTGACTGCAAGGTTTTGACATGTAGAGTATTAATAAAAATAATTTATTCTCACAGGGTTTTGTCAGAATAACAAGCTGGTAGCTTTAAATATGGTTAAGAAAATTTTATGTATGTTAGGAAAAAACAAACAAAAAGAAACATTTGCAGTAGTAGGACAAAACCGTCATAAAAAAGGTATATAGCAGATATACATATTTATATTCATATATATATATCTCCAATTTCCCAAAGCATTGCTCTAAGAATTAGACAAAACTGGCTACAAAATTCAGATTTTTTAGGTTATTTATTGACTGTAAAGTGAATCCTGACTGACAATAAATATCACTGGGGAACATTAATTATTAAATATACATTGTCCAATCTTTAACAAATCAACTTTAGTAAGAACAGTTTTAAATCTAAAAATAAAAACAATTTCCAAGACACTTATTTTAAGTAATTGCACTAAGAAATAGTAAGACCTTATATATAGTTAAATGACTAGCAGCCAACTCACATCATCATAGTAAGAATAATATATATGTACTGCAATTTTAAGTGTTATGACTTCAAGAACTTGTAGTAATAACCAAGCATTACTTGCTAAATAACACAAAATTTGTCTGATTAAGTCTGTTTAAAAGAATATGCAATGGGAGTAACTAAGAGCTGAAATTAATGGTGTTAGCTTGTAAAGACAGAAATTTACTTCTTACAAGTAGGAAAACATGCAATATATTCCTATACTTAACACATGTTCGTAGTACAGACATTCCTGTTAATAAATTTCAGGTTAAAATTGACAAATGTGACATGTTCTACTATATGGAATTTCTTCAAGTGACTGTTGTTCCATCGGACAACACAAACTAAAAAATGTCCTGCCTCTCAGAAATATTATTCTGTTTCTACTCTTTACTTTATTTTTTTTATTTTTTTTTTTCACTTTTAGAAAAACACAGATTTTTTTTTTTTTTAGTATTAGAAAAATATAGGACAAAAACAAGGCTTAAGTTTTAGATAGGGAAGAGAGAATAAGGAGATGCTTTATAAGCTGAAATATTTTTCTCTTAAAGCTATGGAGATGGACAACCATGTTCTGAAAAAAACTCCTTTAATTCATGACAGAGTATATTGGGAAGCATGGAGTGTTCAAAGTGTGGATTTTGAGTAAAAAGTAGAGTAATTGTGATACAGTGAGGCGCTGGAACAGAGTGGAGTGAAGATTTGAGGCCTTGAGGGCAATGAGAAAACTGTTTTCCTGCGAAGCTCACAGAGACAGATGAAGAGGACTCATGGCCCATACACACCTCAGAGTGATGTGAAATGGGAGGAGTGAACTCATGGCAGATTTCCGGGCAGCTGGCATCAAACAAATAGAAAACTATAACAGAAATATTTTTCTTGTGAGAAACTCCATAGATTAGCAGAAGAAGATTTCTGTTTCTATACAAACACTGATAAAGAGACTCTAGCAAGAATTGGGACTGTTTTAAACACCAAAGTTCCAAAGTCTTTTGTTTCTATCTTGTCATGTGAACAAGGGAATGCTGGGTAGTGCGGGATAAAAGGGTTTTCTGAAAGTTTATTCTGGTGTTCTTATTCTTGTAGTTTTGTGAATAAACTTTCTTTATTCCTTTTAAGTTTTAAGCCTGTTTTGCTCTTGCTCTAATCCATATCTCACAGCAAGAAATAAGTAAGTTTTCTAGTATTTTTTCAGTTACTGCTTTAAAACCACGACAACTGTGTTTTCACCATCACGTCAGATCAGCTCTTGGACTCACAGCTCACCGCAGACCTCGAAACAGGAGGCAAAGATCTGCACCACTTGGCCTTTCAGAACTTCTCACCCATCTATGACCTTTCTGGGGCCAGCTTCACAAAATGAGGGGGAAGCCATTCCAAAGAACACGACCAAGGAAATCACACAGCACTCGGGATTTGTTCCAGGCATCAAATTTTTAATGGATGATGTGAAGTAACACCGAAGCAATTCCTGTCCACAGAAAAAAAGATTTCAAATGGTTTTGTCTCAAGGACAATCACTGGAGGTTGAAAGTTTCTGGGGCTGAAAGTTACATGAGGTCCTCAACACTGAGCAATCAATATCCCCAGAGTCTAAACTGTGAAATTACTACCTGGGCAAGGAGAACATTTTCAGGATTTGCAACTCATCTCAAAAGCCTCAGTAGAACTCAACCAGCAGAATTCCCCTGAGATGGCACTGTGCTCTGGAAGCCCTCAAATACTCACTAAAACAGACTTGACTTTCACTAGGACAGCTGCTCATGAAAATCTGGGGTAAAACCTATGGGAAGTGGCCATGTGCACGCATATTCCTTCTTCCCACAGCAGGCCCAATCAAATCCTCCTTTGAATGGCCTCCAAGTTGAGCAGCACTCATTGGCACAGCCTCTTCTCCCACAGACAGGCCAGCGAGCAACACGGCAGCGCCAGCCAGGTGGGCAAGGACAAGAGAGAGCAGATGCCAACAAGGCTTGGAAGCTGGGCCAAGGGAGGTTTACGCTGGCCATTGGGAAGAACTTGTGCCCAGCGTGGGCCATCAGATACTGCAATGGCCTGACAGGGGCTGCTGGAGTCATCATTGTGGCACGGGTGCAAGGCAAGCCAGGCCGCAGCGCTCGGGCCCCGCTCTGCTGGCCATGCTTGCCGCCATGGCTCCCAGCTTGGACTCAACATTCTCTCAGGGCTCTCTGCAGCCAGGGCGTTCTGTGCTCCTGTGACATCACAGCCTCTGGGGACGGCACGCTGGCTGGCAACTGTCCCCAGCTGTTGCTGCGCCCCAGTGCCCAGGCACAGCTGCTCGCAGAGAGACGCCCAGAGCCTCGGTGCTGCTGGCAGAGCACTATGGCTGCTCACGGCTCCTCCGCGCTGCTGCAGCTTTACGTGCTGCTGCTCTTGGCCCATCCCCTCGACCCTGTGAGCAAACCCGAGAGGAGCACGGGTGCCTCTCCTCTGGTTCCGGAGGATTTCGACCTGGAGGAGAAGGACTCTGCGCTCCTCTGGTGGGCGTCCAGGACACTCCTGCTCATTGACGTGCTCCTCATAGGAATGGCCATGGGATGGGCCCTTGGAAGAAGATTTCAGAGACGCTGGGGAGAGGTGAGGCAGGGGGTGGGGGGTCAGGGGCAGGTGGGATGGGGCAGACCTTGAGGGCCTCTTGGGCACCCTTTGGCCAATGCCCTGCGGCAGAAGGGGCCTGAGCTCCTGGCTGGGGAATGTGGCCCAGGGGCTGAGCTCCATGGACAGCACCAAGCAGAGGCGGCAGAGCTCTGCCTGCTGCAGCCTCTTCCCCGGGCCAGCCCAGCCCAACTGGGCCCGAGTCTCTGTCTCCCAGGCCAAAGGCAGCCCCACAGGTGCCGGCCCCGCTCTGCCTCTCTGCCTCTTCCATGGGGATCCCTGTGCTTTGCCTTGCAGCGGAATCTCCAGAGCCCTTCGGGCCGTGCGGGGCCCCGCCGCCATCGAAGACTCGGCTGTCCCACCAAGTTGATGCAGCTGCTCAGGCAAAACCGTGACCTGATGCGGCTGCACCTTCGCTACAGCTCTCAGCCGAGGAGGCCAACCACCAAGACGGCGGCAAAAGAGGGCAGTGACAGGAGACTCCGCACCTCCCCACAGCTCTGACCTCCAGCGTCGCGCTCCAGCTACAGAACCTTACGGGGAACGGGTGACCAGTGCCCAGCCCAGGCACTGCGACGTTCCCCACCTTACAAGTTAGCCACACCCCTGTTGTTGTTCGATTCCCCACCACGTTTCCCCCAAGAAGTTGACCTTTCCCTTAGTGTTCAGTTCTAAACAGTTGAAGCATTGAAGTTTCTTAGCCTTAAGATTCTTACCCCATAGTCTTCTAGTAACGTTGGATTGTAGATTTTAGAAGTAGTCAAGTGAATAAAGTTCACGTTTTCTACACGTTGCTGTGTCATTTTCTTGAGGTTGCACCTGAGACCTGGGGACTCCTTGAGAGATGGCTTTGCATGGCAGCTCCAGACTGCCTGCAATGGAGAGCCCCAGTGCCCCAGCAGGCTTTGCAAGAGCACGGAGGGCAGCGGGAAAGAAGAAGGTGGCCAATATTCACCTGCCTCCACCTTCCAAGGAAGCTTGCAGTCAAACCCTGTCTGCCCTTTAGGGGGGACCCTAAAGGCCCCGGCAGGCATCACCATGGCCCCAGGACGGGGGGCTTGCAGCACTCTGGGGCACCAGGAAAGGAGCAGGATCATCCCTGGAAAGCTGTCTGGAGACAAATCCAGAGACGTCTCCCCTGGCATCCAGGCAAGGGCTGAATACAGGCAGGCAATTAGATCCACAGGCTGCCTGGGCTATGGCACCAATCAGTCCTGCTTCATAGATTTCGGGGGGCGGGGTTATACATATATATATATATATATATATATATATATATATATACGCATATATGTATATATGTATCTACATCTGTATTTAGTTCTTTGTATTTATCCTGTTGACCCTCAAATAGGATTAGATTTCATTTTCCTACGAAACAAAACATCCGTTTTTTGATTTTTAGGAATCAACCATCTGTGCTCCCACTTTAAATCACTTCTCTCAAACTCATTCTGCATCTTGCTCCTTTCCAGCACCATCAAATACCTCTGTTAAAATACAGAGCATCAGTGGAAGGACGACAATCTTGTTACTTGCTGAAGAAAGTTAACTTGGATGACATACCTGCTTTTAAAAATCCAAGAGGAACAAAACCTACACATCAGCTTTAGAATTTCAAAAGCTGCTTCCTCAACTCTTCCACACCACTTTACTCTTTGGGGACATTCAGCAGCAATACCAAACAAGCACAGAAAAGAAATGGAAGAAGAAATGCAGATAGTCAGCAGCAGACCACCTACCAAAATACATTTTAAATGCAGCTCCAAGTTCTCCAAGAGCAAGTTTGAAGTGTAAATGGAGACACTCACACAAAATTACTACCACTTGGTACTTTTGGCATTTCCTTGGGCTTTCCTCTTCATTTTTTTTTTATCTCTCACCTAAGGCAAGAGAAAAAACCCCAAACAAACACAACCTTTCAGGCAGAGAAAAGATGTGGTTGCTCTTGAAGAAAGCATTTCATTCTGCCTGGAGAAGAAGCTGCTGGGAAAAATATTAGCTTTTAGCAAAATGGCACTGTGCTCTTGCACTTGTTCTAGCACTGGGAGAAAGAACAGGCCCGTCTGTAAGGCTCCTGCAGCTCACCCTGGCTGAGGGTCATTGACCACTGAGCACTGCAGGCATCACTGGCAACAACGATGGTGGAAAATGGGGAGGGAGCAGGATAAATAAATGTTTGCCATTGCCTTAGCCAAAAAAACCCCAGACATCAAAAGCAACCCACCCTCAAAACAAAGCTATGAAAATAGTTTGCCTCTGAATTTAAAGAACTTCAATTAACTCTATGATGTCTGCTTTTGGTTCAGCATTCATCAATCTGAATTTGAATATGCACAGGGTAATGAAAGGTAACTGAGGCTTAAAAATCATGTCTATTGACTTGTGCATAGCCTATACTGAAGCACATTAAAAAGCAGCGTTTTGCTTGAAATCTGCACGGTATTAACTTCATTCAGTCTTACACTCACTAGGTAATTAAATACATGAAGAAATAGATTTATTTTTTTTTTTATTAAGAATGCATTATTAATTAGGAAGGCATGGCTTTAGCAGAGTCTGCTGATACCAACATTACTCAGCTAAGTTCAAAGTATGAACACAAGAACTTGATGACAGAAGCAATGTTCATCAGAGCCTCAACAAGAAAGTTGCAGTTCCAAGTTTTTCAGATGTCCTACACTTGCTAAGGCACATCCAGAAAGAGGAGTCAACTGAAAATAGCACAGGAAATTTGAAACCCATTTCTATATTTTTCTTTTTTTTCCTGAACTTTCTTGTGGGCAACAGAAAACTCCCAATATGTGGAATGCAATGTAGTTTTTATGCCAGAGTCATGAGTCATCCCCTCAGTTCCAACCTGATCCAATGCTCACTTGAATCTTGGAAAGGCTCGAATCAGCAAGATGAAATTAAAATTGTATTCATGAAAGGAGCTCTTTACTCTCCATTCCCCTCCCTCCCCCAAATACATCAGCACCAAGTGAGAAAGGCTCGATTTGAAAGATAATTATTACACAATTAAACTTGGACATAGCTAGTTTGCTACAAGTTCCAGCAGACAGACAAACGAGAGCAGAATCAGAGGTTATCAACCTCAATAGAAATTCCAGCTCATGCTTTCCCCAAAAGCCTCATTTAATTTATCCAGGATTAAAAAATAAAAGAGAAATGAAAAAAAATCACATAAAAGCATTTCACATAGTATATAGTGAAATACTATCATTTCCACCTGAAATATTCATCATCATTATTATGTTTTTCCATAGTAAATTACAAAGTCTCCTGCACCCATCTTCCCAATATCTCATTCTAAGTGCTTGCTACTTTAATCCCTTAGGAAGCAAAAGGAGCCTCAGGTGTCTCTGGATCAACAGAAACTAAACAACACAGCTTGACAAAGTATATCAAATTGTCAATCAACTCAATAAAGAACTCCCACTCCAGAGATAGCTATCACCAGCTGATGAATTTGGCTAGGGCAGGTTTAGTGAAGAAAAACTAGGTCTTTATTACCAAATCAGTTAGGAGTTGTTCTACCGTACTGCCCGTAGGATGGGAGTATAAACACCATATTCTTCACAGCCTCATCCACAAAGAATTCCACCTTCAAATTAAGGCTGCTTTGGAGTTGGACCAAACCAATGAAAACTCACTCATCAAACACAGTGATGGCAGCATGCTCAGTCTTTGCAATACAAAACTGGCAACTAACAGCACATTCCTGATCACATCTCCAAGGCTGAGTGTACAGAACTGCAGTGGTGGCCAGGCCCTCGCTGACTGCCAAACCTCCAGCCATCATCCCTTCCTCTCACAGCGACAGGGCAGAAAATAACAACAGCAGAAACTAGATTTTTAGCTTAAGCTAAAACCACAAAGGTCATTGATGAAACAGACTGGAGTGCTTTAGAAACTAGCACGCAGATTTAGCTGAAAACAAATCTTATTGATCACCAATTACAATGAATACTTAATTCTATCATTCTGCATTATTATTAGACAGTCAGAGACAGCCAAGCTGACCTCAAGCATGCTGAAGCATCGGGGCCAAGCAGTGCACATCTTCCCAGGAGCTGATTTACCCATCGTTCTCAAGTGAATTCACCTGCACACAGCCCCACCGTACAACTGCTAGGCTGCAAAATAAAAAAATAGCTCTGCTTAAGAGTCAAACCCCAGGACATAGACCATATGAAAGGAAGAATGAAACCTGCAGCATTTGGTTGACCTTCAATGCCCTGAGAAGATGACAAATTCCCCAAGATGAACAAGTGCCCAAAATACAAAGCAAAGGACTGACTTTTAGGGATCAAATGTTAAATAGGCCTGTGAAATTGGAGTTGTTAGGTTGCACATGAAAGAAGGGAAAAAAGAAAAAACCACCCCAACCCTCAACTGCAATTTTACATCCCTCTTGGAAAATTTGCTTTAATAAGAGAGAGGAATGGATACAATCTTCCCCTCACCTGGAGATTTTAATCAATTCAAGCCATTTCAAATCTGGCAAGAAAGCCCTACCACAGTCCCCATCAAACAACATTGCCTTTCATTTTTGCTTCTCATGACTACTTCAGAGCAGTCTAAATAACAGCAAAGAAGGAAATTCAAGTTGCAATTCAAACACTAAGCTCTGGAATCCCACATTGCCTTCAAACACCTGCATGAAACACTAACTTCATGCTCTATGCTCCCTGCTTTCTTCTAGTTTACTGCACAGTGCATTATTTACATAAAACAGAATTTCTTCTGTGGGAAAGGCTTGCATGGTACTTCAAAGCCTGAATAAATCAGGGACTGCAGCTTGAACTAACAAAAAAATCATCCAAAAAATTCCTTTCAATATCTGCATTGTATTACCTTATCATGCTACCTGTCTAGCTGAGTTATTCAGGTATCCACACCAGAAATGACAGACAATGTCTCTCTATGATGATGTGATGTTACTTCAAATGAAAAAAAACAATAAATAAAAATCACAGATTAATTTCCCATACAAATGATGACTCACTACTCCCAAATCCTTCCTTATAGCAGGATGCTCACTTCAGTCTGGAAGTCTTCATGTTGCAGCCTGCAGGAATCAGCTTATTTCCTGTCAAGGGCTGGAAAGCCTTACAGGAACTGGTTTTGGTTGAAGAACTTCTCCAAGGTGCTTACCTGTGGGACTTATCCAGGTAAGGGATGTTAGCTCCCTCTTCTTTGAGGTTCAGTGTCCAACCACTCCTACTGCTGGTAAGAAGAACAGAAGAAACATCTGCCCATAGCAAGGACTGCACTGGTGGGCAAAGTCCAAATTCCATCCTTCAGGGAAAAAGAAACAAAGACTGAGGAATTCATGTCTGTTCAAAATTTCATCCTTGACTACTGAAAGCATTGGAAGCACATGTGTATGTTTAAAAATGGAATTGTCCTCATTTAAGAATAAAAATAATTTCATCCCATCACCATTTTTCTTGGTCCAATCCTGAACTGCAGATCCAAACAGCTGAGAAAGCATGGAATAGTCCGCTGGACAGCATTAAAATGAGCAACTCCTGTATCTTCCTAAGATAAGAACACAAATCACAAAGAAAGGCACTCTGAGAAAAAATTTCTTAGAGGAAGACCTCAATTATTTTCCAGCAAGGCAGGTAATATGCATTTGGCTATTTGTTAGAAAAAAAACCAAAAAACAAACCTGTTTTTATACAAGATTTTACTCATATATTAACTATCACATATTTTGCAAAACAAAAAGAGACCACAGCAAAGTAAAATCCCAATTTTTTCCTATATTTAAGCTGTGATAGTATGTCTGAAATGGGAATCCAGAGCCTCACCAGATTAATATCACCACTTGGACCAGAGAATTTGCCATATCCACTTCTTCTGGTTTCGTTCAGTTGGAGCTTCTGTTTGTACAGTGATGATGGCTCTTGAACATTCTGGGATTTAAAGTAGTCCCTGAAGAGATGGCTGACAAAAATATGATGTTACTTTTAAGATGCTTTTTAATTATTTCTACCCTCATCCAGAACCTGCAAACATCTGATCTCCTTCACTATGCTCCAAGCTCATTAAAACTGGAACGCTAAATAAGAATATTCAAAATATTTTGTTTTGCATTGCTAAAGGCACCACTGCAGGTACTTGACTCATCCTTCAGACTGTAAATAAATAAATGAAGTCTAGGACAGGTCAAATAAAGACACTATGTTTTCTGTGTTTTGTTGGGGTTGGTTTTAGAAGACTTAGGAGATTTGAAACAGATCTTTTATTAAGGAATTGTTCCTAAGGGACTTGACTTACAGAAATTAATTTATACTTGGCAGTGCATTTGATTGATTGCAGTTCCTTTTTTTCAAATACAAACCAGCATTTTCACTACCAGGTGTGGTGGTTGGAAATGTTGGGACTGTAGAACACTGCAAGGCTAATTTCTCCTCCAGTCTCCATCATTTTTATGTAGCTCAGCATTTTCTCATCCTTACTGAGATCTGCTGCAAATTTAAAATACCCTAACAGGGCTGAGAGAGTATTGCAACAGTGTTTATCTAGTGTATCATTACAGTTCTTGTTACCCTAATTCCACAGTTCTGAGCAACAACTCTCATTTTATGGGCAGGTAATTGAGCTCTATGATACATGAATTGATTTGCAGGGGAAATACATTAAAACCTGGCTGGAAAAGAAAATTATTCAGGATCTTCACTCTGATTGCCTTTTACAGCTACCACTCTAGGACCACTGAAAGAGCTTACTTTAGCTCATGTCAATGAAGCTACAATTCAGTGTTTGTCCAAAAAATGTTCACATTCTAAAATGAAGGTTACTGTGGTTTCCTGAGTTATAAAGGCAGAATTAAAGATTACTGCAGATTCTTAGATCAGGACCACTTCCCAGCTCAAGAACTATTTAGTGGGAAGAGCCAAGGCAAAAGGCAGCATTCAAGCAAGTGTTGCTGATCAAGTGAGTTATGGGTTCTACATGAAAATGTTAGCAAGGGTGATCCAGTCAGATCTCATGTCTGCCTGTGGTTCAGCACTGCAGCTGCTAACACCCAGAGCACCAGATCCAATCACTCCTGAGGAGCAGGTTTGTTCAAGCAGGCACTGTTGTTTCAGGACCAGTGAAAGACAGGACAGAGACAAAATTGATAGTACTCCCTCAGTGCAAACAGAACTTGCCCTGCGACAAATTTGCTCCTCTCTGGCCCTACTTTTAACATCCCTGCTCTCAAATTCCTATTTTTAGCAGCTTCTCATAAAAGGCATTCTTACTCAGAGAAGTGAATGTTAGAAGTGTTCATTTGAATGAAGCAAACAATTAAGCAACATCTTCCCTAAAGTGATTTTGTAAAAGTTATGGTTTAGTTTTCTTCCTAATTGCTTGGAAAAATCGGATTGGCGCAGGAAATGGGAAGGGTTGGCTAAAAGGAGTCAGCTGATGGGAAGCAGCCAGTAACTCCTGCTGCTGCTGACCTGCTGCAACTCCCAGGTAAGAGGACAAGTGCCTCATTTGTAATCAAGTCTATATAAAACACAAAAGAGGCAGAAGGACAAACCTGGTTCATAAAGGCAGCAGTCTGTGACCAAAAGCAGCAGAGTCAGCAGCCAGTGTTTCA
Organism: Cyanistes caeruleus; assembly: GCF_971803275.1. Classification (NCBI taxonomy): domain Eukaryota; kingdom Metazoa; phylum Chordata; class Aves; order Passeriformes; family Paridae; genus Cyanistes; species Cyanistes caeruleus. The sequence goes on from NC_141705.1 coordinate 68,533,984, forward strand.
CTCCTGATGAGAGCCCACTTGCAAAAGTTCCACTTGAGTACCTGCTGCAGAGCAGAGGCTGTTCTTCATTGATGTGTCAAACCATGACAGCCATACTTCTGTTGCTATTCAAAGAACAGGGATAAACTCCGGGGTTTGTTAGGTTTTAAATAGTTTCCAATTTCAGGCCTAATAGAAGGCAAAATGGAAAATATCACATGTAATAGGACTTAAAAATAGAAATATGGAAGAACACAATGTTATACTCATGTTACCTATTACTTTTTTCAGCTGAGCAAAGTCTTCACAAACACTATAAATACATATCTTTTTCCCCCAATGAAAATAATAATAAAAAAATCTGTCTTGTAACCTGAAAGAAAAGAGATAAAACCAAAGCAAACCTGATTCTTGTAAACAGAAAATGTTGCTTAAAAATTGAGTTTGGGGAGCATAAATATTTAATTGCCTTGAGCATGTCTTAGGAATTCACATTTACTCAAAATAGTGTCAAGAGCAAACAAAACTGCAAAACAATCTCTTTTAGTAGGAAATACCTTGTGAGAATCAAGTGTTTTCTTATCATCTTTCACTGTTTCACTTGATGTCTGAATCTTCTAACTCCAACTCCTAGAACAGCATCAGTGGGGGAGAGAGACAATGAACACTCCTTCTGTTATTTGACTGACTGCAAGGTTTTGACATGTAGAGTATTAATAAAAATAATTTATTCTCACAGGGTTTTGTCAGAATAACAAGCTGGTAGCTTTAAATATGGTTAAGAAAATTTTATGTATGTTAGGAAAAAACAAACAAAAAGAAACATTTGCAGTAGTAGGACAAAACCGTCATAAAAAAGGTATATAGCAGATATACATATTTATATTCATATATATATATCTCCAATTTCCCAAAGCATTGCTCTAAGAATTAGACAAAACTGGCTACAAAATTCAGATTTTTTAGGTTATTTATTGACTGTAAAGTGAATCCTGACTGACAATAAATATCACTGGGGAACATTAATTATTAAATATACATTGTCCAATCTTTAACAAATCAACTTTAGTAAGAACAGTTTTAAATCTAAAAATAAAAACAATTTCCAAGACACTTATTTTAAGTAATTGCACTAAGAAATAGTAAGACCTTATATATAGTTAAATGACTAGCAGCCAACTCACATCATCATAGTAAGAATAATATATATGTACTGCAATTTTAAGTGTTATGACTTCAAGAACTTGTAGTAATAACCAAGCATTACTTGCTAAATAACACAAAATTTGTCTGATTAAGTCTGTTTAAAAGAATATGCAATGGGAATAACTAAGAGCTGAAATTAATGGTGTTAGCTTGTAAAGACAGAAATTTACTTCTTACAAGTAGGAAAACATGCAATATATTCCTATACTTAACACATGTTCGTAGTACAGACATTCCTGTTAATAAATTTCAGGTTAAAATTGACAAATGTGACATGTTCTACTATATGGAATTTCTTCAAGTGACTGTTGTTCCATCGGACAACACAAACTAAAAAATGTCCTGCCTCTCAGAAATATTATTCTGTTTCTACTCTTTACTTTATTTTTTTTATTTTTTTTTTTCACTTTTAGAAAAACACAGATTTTTTTTTTTTTTAGTATTAGAAAAATATAGGACAAAAACAAGGCTTAAGTTTTAGATAGGGAAGAGAGAATAAGGAGATGCTTTATAAGCTGAAATATTTTTCTCTTAAAGCTATGGAGATGGACAACCATGTTCTGAAAAAAACTCCTTTAATTCATGACAGAGTATATTGGGAAGCATGGAGTGTTCAAAGTGTGGATTTTGAGTAAAAAGTAGAGTAATTGTGATACAGTGAGGCGCTGGAACAGAGTGGAGTGAAGATTTGAGGCCTTGAGGGCAATGAGAAAACTGTTTTCCTGCGAAGCTCACAGAGACAGATGAAGAGGACTCATGGCCCATACACACCTCAGAGTGATGTGAAATGGGAGGAGTGAACTCATGGCAGATTTCCGGGCAGCTGGCATCAAACAAATAGAAAACTATAACAGAAATATTTTTCTTGTGAGAAACTCCATAGATTAGCAGAAGAAGATTTCTGTTTCTATACAAACACTGATAAAGAGACTCTAGCAAGAATTGGGACTGTTTTAAACACCAAAGTTCCAAAGTCTTTTGTTTCTATCTTGTCATGTGAACAAGGGAATGCTGGGTAGTGCGGGATAAAAGGGTTTTCTGAAAGTTTATTCTGGTGTTCTTATTCTTGTAGTTTTGTGAATAAACTTTCTTTATTCCTTTTAAGTTTTAAGCCTGTTTTGCTCTTGCTCTAATCCATATCTCACAGCAAGAAATAAGTAAGTTTTCTAGTATTTTTTCAGTTACTGCTTTAAAACCACGACAACTGTGTTTTCACCATCACGTCAGATCAGCTCTTGGACTCACAGCTCACCGCAGACCTCGAAACAGGAGGCAAAGATCTGCACCACTTGGCCTTTCAGAACTTCTCACCCATCTATGACCTTTCTGGGGCCAGCTTCACAAAATGAGGGGGAAGCCATTCCAAAGAACACGACCAAGGAAATCACACAGCACTCGGGATTTGTTCCAGGCATCAAATTTTTAATGGATGATGTGAAGTAACACCGAAGCAATTCCTGTCCACAGAAAAAAAGATTTCAAATGGTTTTGTCTCAAGGACAATCACTGGAGGTTGAAAGTTTCTGGGGCTGAAAGTTACATGAGGTCCTCAACACTGAGCAATCAATATCCCCAGAGTCTAAACTGTGAAATTACTACCTGGGCAAGGAGAACATTTTCAGGATTTGCAACTCATCTCAAAAGCCTCAGTAGAACTCAACCAGCAGAATTCCCCTGAGATGGCACTGTGCTCTGGAAGCCCTCAAATACTCACTAAAACAGACTTGACTTTCACTAGGACAGCTGCTCATGAAAATCTGGGGTAAAACCTATGGGAAGTGGCCATGTGCACGCATATTCCTTCTTCCCACAGCAGGCCCAATCAAATCCTCCTTTGAATGGCCTCCAAGTTGAGCAGCACTCATTGGCACAGCCTCTTCTCCCACAGACAGGCCAGCGAGCAACACGGCAGCGCCAGCCAGGTGGGCAAGGACAAGAGAGAGCAGATGCCAACAAGGCTTGGAAGCTGGGCCAAGGGAGGTTTACGCTGGCCATTGGGAAGAACTTGTGCCCAGCGTGGGCCATCAGATACTGCAATGGCCTGACAGGGGCTGCTGGAGTCATCATTGTGGCACGGGTGCAAGGCAAGCCAGGCCGCAGCGCTCGGGCCCCGCTCTGCTGGCCATGCTTGCCGCCATGGCTCCCAGCTTGGACTCAACATTCTCTCAGGGCTCTCTGCAGCCAGGGCGTTCTGTGCTCCTGTGACATCACAGCCTCTGGGGACGGCACGCTGGCTGGCAACTGTCCCCAGCTGTTGCTGCGCCCCAGTGCCCAGGCACAGCTGCTCGCAGAGAGACGCCCAGAGCCTCGGTGCTGCTGGCAGAGCACTATGGCTGCTCACGGCTCCTCCGCGCTGCTGCAGCTTTACGTGCTGCTGCTCTTGGCCCATCCCCTCGACCCTGTGAGCAAACCCGAGAGGAGCACGGGTGCCTCTCCTCTGGTTCCGGAGGATTTCGACCTGGAGGAGAAGGACTCTGCGCTCCTCTGGTGGGCGTCCAGGACACTCCTGCTCATTGACGTGCTCCTCATAGGAATGGCCATGGGATGGGCCCTTGGAAGAAGATTTCAGAGACGCTGGGGAGAGGTGAGGCAGGGGGTGGGGGGTCAGGGGCAGGTGGGATGGGGCAGACCTTGAGGGCCTCTTGGGCACCCTTTGGCCAATGCCCTGCGGCAGAAGGGGCCTGAGCTCCTGGCTGGGGAATGTGGCCCAGGGGCTGAGCTCCATGGACAGCACCAAGCAGAGGCGGCAGAGCTCTGCCTGCTGCAGCCTCTTCCCCGGGCCAGCCCAGCCCAACTGGGCCCGAGTCTCTGTCTCCCAGGCCAAAGGCAGCCCCACAGGTGCCGGCCCCGCTCTGCCTCTCTGCCTCTTCCATGGGGATCCCTGTGCTTTGCCTTGCAGCGGAATCTCCAGAGCCCTTCGGGCCGTGCGGGGCCCCGCCGCCATCGAAGACTCGGCTGTCCCACCAAGTTGATGCAGCTGCTCAGGCAAAACCGTGACCTGATGCGGCTGCACCTTCGCTACAGCTCTCAGCCGAGGAGGCCAACCACCAAGACGGCGGCAAAAGAGGGCAGTGACAGGAGACTCCGCACCTCCCCACAGCTCTGACCTCCAGCGTCGCGCTCCAGCTACAGAACCTTACGGGGAACGGGTGACCAGTGCCCAGCCCAGGCACTGCGACGTTCCCCACCTTACAAGTTAGCCACACCCCTGTTGTTGTTCGATTCCCCACCACGTTTCCCCCAAGAAGTTGACCTTTCCCTTAGTGTTCAGTTCTAAACAGTTGAAGCATTGAAGTTTCTTAGCCTTAAGATTCTTACCCCATAGTCTTCTAGTAACGTTGGATTGTAGATTTTAGAAGTAGTCAAGTGAATAAAGTTCACGTTTTCTACACGTTGCTGTGTCATTTTCTTGAGGTTGCACCTGAGACCTGGGGACTCCTTGAGAGATGGCTTTGCATGGCAGCTCCAGACTGCCTGCAATGGAGAGCCCCAGTGCCCCAGCAGGCTTTGCAAGAGCACGGAGGGCAGCGGGAAAGAAGAAGGTGGCCAATATTCACCTGCCTCCACCTTCCAAGGAAGCTTGCAGTCAAACCCTGTCTGCCCTTTAGGGGGGACCCTAAAGGCCCCGGCAGGCATCACCATGGCCCCAGGACGGGGGGCTTGCAGCACTCTGGGGCACCAGGAAAGGAGCAGGATCATCCCTGGAAAGCTGTCTGGAGACAAATCCAGAGACGTCTCCCCTGGCATCCAGGCAAGGGCTGAATACAGGCAGGCAATTAGATCCACAGGCTGCCTGGGCTATGGCACCAATCAGTCCTGCTTCATAGATTTCGGGGGGCGGGGTTATACATATATATATATATATATATATATATATATATACGCATATATGTATATATGTATCTACATCTGTATTTAGTTCTTTGTATTTATCCTGTTGACCCTCAAATAGGATTAGATTTCATTTTCCTACGAAACAAAACATCCGTTTTTTGATTTTTAGGAATCAACCATCTGTGCTCCCACTTTAAATCACTTCTCTCAAACTCATTCTGCATCTTGCTCCTTTCCAGCACCATCAAATACCTCTGTTAAAATACAGAGCATCAGTGGAAGGACGACAATCTTGTTACTTGCTGAAGAAAGTTAACTTGGATGACATACCTGCTTTTAAAAATCCAAGAGGAACAAAACCTACACATCAGCTTTAGAATTTCAAAAGCTGCTTCCTCAACTCTTCCACACCACTTTACTCTTTGGGGACATTCAGCAGCAATACCAAACAAGCACAGAAAAGAAATGGAAGAAGAAATGCAGATAGTCAGCAGCAGACCACCTACCAAAATACATTTTAAATGCAGCTCCAAGTTCTCCAAGAGCAAGTTTGAAGTGTAAATGGAGACACTCACACAAAATTACTACCACTTGGTACTTTTGGCATTTCCTTGGGCTTTCCTCTTCATTTTTTTTTTATCTCTCACCTAAGGCAAGAGAAAAAACCCCAAACAAACACAACCTTTCAGGCAGAGAAAAGATGTGGTTGCTCTTGAAGAAAGCATTTCATTCTGCCTGGAGAAGAAGCTGCTGGGAAAAATATTAGCTTTTAGCAAAATGGCACTGTGCTGTTGCACTTGTTCTAGCACTGGGAGAAAGAACAGGCCCGTCTGTAAGGCTCCTGCAGCTCACCCTGGCTGAGGGTCATTGACCACTGAGCACTGCAGGCATCACTGGCAACAACGATGGTGGAAAATGGGGAGGGAGCAGGATAAATAAATGTTTGCCATTGCCTTAGCCAAAAAAACCCCAGACATCAAAAGCAACCCACCCTCAAAACAAAGCTATGAAAATAGTTTGCCTCTGAATTTAAAGAACTTCAATTAACTCTATGATGTCTGCTTTTGGTTCAGCATTCATCAATCTGAATTTGAATATGCACAGGGTAATGAAAGGTAACTGAGGCTTAAAAATCATGTCTATTGACTTGTGCATAGCCTATACTGAAGCACATTAAAAAGCAGCGTTTTGCTTGAAATCTGCACGGTATTAACTTCATTCAGTCTTACACTCACTAGGTAATTAAATACATGAAGAAATAGATTTATTTTTTTTTTTATTAAGAATGCATTATTAATTAGGAAGGCATGGCTTTAGCAGAGTCTGCTGATACCAACATTACTCAGCTAAGTTCAAAGTATGAACACAAGAACTTGATGACAGAAGCAATGTTCATCAGAGCCTCAACAAGAAAGTTGCAGTTCCAAGTTTTTCAGATGTCCTACACTTGCTAAGGCACCTCCAGAAAGAGGAGTCAACTGAAAATAGCACAGGAAATTTGAAACCCATTTCTATATTTTTCTTTTTTTTCCTGAACTTTCTTGTGGGCAACAGAAAACTCCCAATATGTGGAATGCAATGTAGTTTTTATGCCAGAGTCATGAGTCATCCCCTCAGTTCCAACCTGATCCAATGCTCACTTGAATCTTGGAAAGGCTCGAATCAGCAAGATGAAATTAAAATTGTATTCATGAAAGGAGCTCTTTACTCTCCATTCCCCTCCCTCCCCCAAATACATCAGCACCAAGTGAGAAAGGCTCGATTTGAAAGATAATTATTACACAATTAAACTTGGACATAGCTAGTTTGCTACAAGTTCCAGCAGACAGACAAACGAGAGCAGAATCAGAGGTTATCAACCTCAATAGAAATTCCAGCTCATGCTTTCCCCAAAAGCCTCATTTAATTTATCCAGGATTAAAAAATAAAAGAGAAATGAAAAAAAATCACATAAAAGCATTTCACATAGTATATAGTGAAATACTATCATTTCCACCTGAAATATTCATCATCATTATTATGTTTTTCCATAGTAAATTACAAAGTCTCCTGCACCCATCTTCCCAATATCTCATTCTAAGTGCTTGCTACTTTAATCCCTTAGGAAGCAAAAGGAGCCTCAGGTGTCTCTGGATCAACAGAAACTAAACAACACAGCTTGACAAAGTATATCAAATTGTCAATCAACTCAATAAAGAACTCCCACTCCAGAGATAGCTATCACCAGCTGATGAATTTGGCTAGGGCAGGTTTAGTGAAGAAAAACTAGGTCTTTATTACCAAATCAGTTAGGAGTTGTTCTACCGTACTGCCCGTAGGATGGGAGTATAAACACCATATTCTTCACAGCCTCATCCACAAAGAATTCCACCTTCAAATTAAGGCTGCTTTGGAGTTGGACCAAACCAATGAAAACTCACTCATCAAACACAGTGATGGCAGCATGCTCAGTCTTTGCAATACAAAACTGGCAACTAACAGCACATTCCTGATCACATCTCCAAGGCTGAGTGTACAGAACTGCAGTGGTGGCCAGGCCCTCGCTGACTGCCAAACCTCCAGCCATCATCCCTTCCTCTCACAGCGACAGGGCAGAAAATAACAACAGCAGAAACTAGATTTTTAGCTTAAGCTAAAACCACAAAGGTCATTGATGAAACAGACTGGAGTGCTTTAGAAACTAGCACGCAGATTTAGCTGAAAACAAATCTTATTGATCACCAATTACAATGAATACTTAATTCTATCATTCTGCATTATTATTAGACAGTCAGAGACAGCCAAGCTGACCTCAAGCATGCTGAAGCATCGGGGCCAAGCAGTGCACATCTTCCCAGGAGCTGATTTACCCATCGTTCTCAAGTGAATTCACCTGCACACAGCCCCACCGTACAACTGCTAGGCTGCAAAATAAAAAAATAGCTCTGCTTAAGAGTCAAACCCCAGGACATAGACCATATGAAAGGAAGAATGAAACCTGCAGCATTTGGTTGACCTTCAATGCCCTGAGAAGATGACAAATTCCCCAAGATGAACAAGTGCCCAAAATACAAAGCAAAGGACTGACTTTTAGGGATCAAATGTTAAATAGGCCTGTGAAATTGGAGTTGTTAGGTTGCACATGAAAGAAGGGAAAAAAGAAAAAACCACCCCAACCCTCAACTGCAATTTTACATCCCTCTTGGAAAATTTGCTTTAATAAGAGAGAGGAATGGATACAATCTTCCCCTCACCTGGAGATTTTAATCAATTCAAGCCATTTCAAATCTGGCAAGAAAGCCCTACCACAGTCCCCATCAAACAACATTGCCTTTCATTTTTGCTTCTCATGACTACTTCAGAGCAGTCTAAATAACAGCAAAGAAGGAAATTCAAGTTGCAATTCAAACACTAAGCTCTGGAATCCCACATTGCCTTCAAACACCTGCATGAAACACTAACTTCATGCTCTATGCTCCCTGCTTTCTTCTAGTTTACTGCACAGTGCATTATTTACATAAAACAGAATTTCTTCTGTGGGAAAGGCTTGCATGGTACTTCAAAGCCTGAATAAATCAGGGACTGCAGCTTGAACTAACAAAAAAATCATCCAAAAAATTCCTTTCAATATCTGCATTGTATTACCTTATCATGCTACCTGTCTAGCTGAGTTATTCAGGTATCCACACCAGAAATGACAGACAATGTCTCTCTATGATGATGTGATGTTACTTCAAATGAAAAAAAACAATAAATAAAAATCACAGATTAATTTCCCATACAAATGATGACTCACTACTCCCAAATCCTTCCTTATAGCAGGATGCTCACTTCAGTCTGGAAGTCTTCATGTTGCAGCCTGCAGGAATCAGCTTATTTCCTGTCAAGGGCTGGAAAGCCTTACAGGAACTGGTTTTGGTTGAAGAACTTCTCCAAGGTGCTTACCTGTGGGACTTATCCAGGTAAGGGATGTTAGCTCCCTCTTCTTTGAGGTTCAGTGTCCAACCACTCCTACTGCTGGTAAGAAGAACAGAAGAAACATCTGCCCATAGCAAGGACTGCACTGGTGGGCAAAGTCCAAATTCCATCCTTCAGGGAAAAAGAAACAAAGACTGAGGAATTCATGTCTGTTCAAAATTTCATCCTTGACTACTGAAAGCATTGGAAGCACATGTGTATGTTTAAAAATGGAATTGTCCTCATTTAAGAATAAAAATAATTTCATCCCATCACCATTTTTCTTGGTCCAATCCTGAACTGCAGATCCAAACAGCTGAGAAAGCATGGAATAGTCCGCTGGACAGCATTAAAATGAGCAACTCCTGTATCTTCCTAAGATAAGAACACAAATCACAAAGAAAGGCACTCTGAGAAAAAATTTCTTAGAGGAAGACCTCAATTATTTTCCAGCAAGGCAGGTAATATGCATTTGGCTATTTGTTAGAAAAAAAACCAAAAAACAAACCTGTTTTTATACAAGATTTTACTCATATATTAACTATCACATATTTTGCAAAACAAAAAGAGACCACAGCAAAGTAAAATCCCAATTTTTTCCTATATTTAAGCTGTGATAGTATGTCTGAAATGGGAATCCAGAGCCTCACCAGATTAATATCACCACTTGGACCAGAGAATTTGCCATATCCACTTCTTCTGGTTTCGTTCAGTTGGAGCTTCTGTTTGTACAGTGATGATGGCTCTTGAACATTCTGGGATTTAAAGTAGTCCCTGAAGAGATGGCTGACAAAAATATGATGTTACTTTCAAGATGCTTTTTAATTATTTCTACCCTCATCCAGAACCTTCTGAGGAGACTTGAAGAATTTTGAGGAATTTTTCTTAGATTTTGTGGAAACTTGTGGAGGTTTTGTGGGATTTTTGTGGGATTTTGTGGGATATTGAAGCGATTTAGGGATCTTGAGGGATTTTTCATGTATTTTGTGGGAATTTGTGGAGATTTGGTGGGATATTTTTCTAGAATTTGGTCGTGTTTTGAGAAGATTTAGGGAATTTTGTGGTGTTTTTTCTTGAATTTTGTAGGAAACTGTGCTGATTTTATGGGGCGTTTCTGGAATTTGGTCAAGTTTTCAGAAGATTTAGGGAATTTTGTGAGATTTTTCCTGGAATTTTGTTGGATATTGGGAGATTTTGTGGGATGTTTGTGGAACTTTGAGGGACTTTTCTGGAATTTGGTGAGATTCTGTAGAGAACTGACGAATTATCAGGGATTTGTCATGTATTCTGTGGGAATTTGTGGAGATTCGGTGGGATTTTTCTGGAATTTGGTAGAGTTTTGAGAAGATTTAGGGAATTTTGTGTGACTTTTCTGGGATTTTGTTGGGTATTGAGGACATTTTGTGGGATGTTTCTGGAATTTGGTGGGGCTTTTCAAGAATTTTGTGGTATTTTGAAAATATTTTGGGAATTTTGTGGTGTTTTTTCTTGAATTTTGTGGGAAACTGTGCTGATTTTATGGGGCGTTTCTGGAATTTGGTCTAGTTTTCAGAAGATTTAGGGATTTTTATGGGATGTTCTGGGAATTGGTGGAGATTTTGTGGGACATTCCTGTGAATTGGTCGGGTTTTGAAATGATTTAGGGAGTTTTGTGGGACTTCTCTGGAATTTTGTGGGGTTTTTCTGGAATTCTGTGGTTTTGAGGAGACTTGAAGAATTTTGAGGAATTTTTCTTAGATTTTGTGGAAACTTGTGGAGGTTTTGTGGGATTTTTGTGGAATTTTGTGTGATATTGAAGCGATTTAGGGATCTTGAGGGATTTTTCATGTATTTTGTGGGAATTTGTGGAGATTTGGTGGGATATTTTTCTAGAATTTGGTCGTGTTTTGAGAAGATTTAGGGAATTTTGTGTGATTTTTCTTGAATTTTGTGGGATATTGAGGAGATTTTGTGGGATGTTTGTGGAACTTTGAGGGACTTTTCTGGAATTTGGTGAGATTCTGTAGAGAACTGACAAATTATCAGGGATTTTTCATGTATTCTGTGGGAATTTGTGGAGATTCTGTGGGATTTTTGTGGATTTTGGCCGTGTTTTGAGAAGATTTAGGGAATTTTGTGTGATTTTTCTGGGGTTTTGTTGGGTATTGAGGACATTTTGTGGGATGTTTCGGGAATTTGGTGGGGCTTTTCAAGAATTTTGTGGTATTTTGAAAAGATTTAGGGAATTTTGTGGTGTTTTTTCTTGAATTTTGTGGGAAACTGTGCTGATTTTATGGGGCGTTTCTGGAATTTGGTTGAGTTTTCAGAAGTGTTAGGGATTTTTGTGAGATTTTTGTGGGATGTTCTGGGAATTGGTGGAGATTTTGTGGGACATTCCTGTGAATTGGTAGGGTTTTGAAATGATTTAGGGAGTTTTGTGGGACTTCTCTGGAATTTTGTGTGTTTTTTCTGGAATTGTGTAGGATTCTGAGGAGACTTGAAGAATTTTGAGGAATTTTTCTTAGATTTTGTGGAAACTTGTGGAGGTTTTGGGTGATTTTTGTGTGATTTTGTGGGATATTGAGGACATTTAGGGATCTTGAGGGATTTCTCATGTATTTTGTGGGAATTTGTGGAGATTTGGTGGGATATTTTTCTAGAATTTGGTCGTGTTTTGGGAAGATTTAGGGAATTTTGAGGGATTTTTCCTGGAATTTTGTTGGATACTGGGGAGATTTTGTGGGTGTTTTGTGGAACTTTGAGGGACTTTTCTGGAATTTGGTGAGATTCTGTAGAGAACTGACAAATTATCAGGGATTTTTCACGTATTCTGTGGGAATTTGTGGAGATTCGGTGGGATTTTTGAGGATTTTGGCCGTGTTTTGAGAAGATTTAGGGAATTTTGTGTGATTTTTCTGGGATTTTGTTGGATATTGAGGACATTTTGTGGGATGTTTGTGGAACTTTGAGGGACTTCTCTGGAATTTGGTGAGATTCTGTAGAGAACTGACGAATTATCAGGGATTTTTCACGTATTCTGTGGGAATTTGTGGAGATTCGGTGGGATACTTTTCTAGAATTTGGTCGTGTTTTGGGAAGATTTAGGGAATTTTGTGGGATTTTTCCTGGAATTTTGTAGGATACTGGGGAGATTTTGTGGGTGTTTTGTGGAACTTTGAGGGACTTTTCTGGAATTTGGTGAGATTCTGTAGAGAACTGACGAATTATCAGGGATTTTTCATGTATTCTGTGGGAATTTGTGGAGATTCGGTGGGATTTTTCTGGAATTTTGGTTGTGTTTTGAGAAAATTTAGGGAATTTTGTGGGATTTTTCTGGGATTTTGTTGGGTATTGAGGAGATTTTGCGGGATGTTTCTGGAATTTGGTGGGGCTTTTCAATAATTTTGTGGTATTTTGAAAAGATTTTGGGAATTTTGTGGTGTTTTTTCTTGAATATTGTGGGAAACTGTGCTGATTTTATGGGGCGTTTCTGGAATTTGGTCGAGTTTTCAGAAGTGTTAGGGATTTTTGTGAGATTTTTGTGGGATGTTTGTGGAACTTTGAGGGACTTTTCTGGAATTTGGTGAGATTCTGTAGAGAACTGATGAATTATCAGGGATTTTTCATGTATTCTGTGGGAATTTGTGGAGATTTGGTGGGATTTTTCAGGAATTTGGTAGAATTTGGAGAAGATTTAGGGAATTTTGTGTTGTTTTTTCTTGAATTTTGTGGGAAACTGTGCTGATTTTATGGGGCGCTTCTGGAATTTGGTCAAGTGTTTAGAAGATTTAGGGAATTGTGTGAGATTTTTCCTGCAATTTTGTTGGATATTAGGGAGATTTTGTGGGATGCTTGTGGAACTTTGGGGGACTTTTCTGGTATTTGGTGAGATTCTGTAGAGAACTGACGAATTATCAGGGATTTTTCATGTATTCTGTGGGAATTTGTGGAGACTTGGTGGGATTTTTGTGCATTTTGGCCGTGTTTTGAGAAGATTTAGGGAATTTTGTGGGATTTTTCTTGAATTTTGTTGGATATTGAGGAGATTTTGTGGGATGTTTGTGGAACTTTGAGGGACTTTTCTGGAATTTGGTGAGATTCTGTAGAGAACTGACGAATTATCAGGGATTTTTCACGTATTCTGTGGGAATTTGTGGAGATTTGGTGGGATTTTTCTGGAATTTGGTCGTGTTTTGAGAAGATTTAGGGAATTTTGTGGTGTTTTTTCTTGAATTTTGTGGGAAACTGTGCTGATTTTATGGGGCGTTTCTGGAATTTGGTCGAGTTTTCAGAAGATTTAGGGATTTTTGTGGGATTTCTGTGGGATGTTCTGGGAATTGGTGGAGATTTTGTGGGACATTCCTGTGAATTGGTAGGGTTTTGAAATTATTTAGGGAGTTTTGTGGGACTTCTCTGGAATTTTGTGTGTTTTTTCTGGAATTGTGTGGGATTCTGAGGAGACTTGAAGAATTTTGAGGAATTTTTCTTAGATTTTGTGGAAACTTGTGGAGGTTTTGGGTGATTTTTGTGTGATTTCGTGGGATATTGAGGCGATTTAGGGATCTTGAGGCATTTCTCATGTATTTTGTGGGAATTTGTGGAGATTTGGTGGGATTTTTGAGGATTTTGGCCGTGTTTTGAGAAGATTTAGAGCATATTTTGGGATTTTTCTTGAATTTTGTTGGATATTGAGGAGATTTTGTGGGATGTTTGTGGAACTTTGAGGGACTTTTCTGGAATTTGGTGAGATTCTGTAGAGAACTGACGAATTATCAGGGATTTTTCATGTATTCTGTGGGAATTTGTGGAGATTCGGTGGGATTTTTCTGGAATTTTGGTTATGTTTTGAGAAAATTTAGGGAATTTTGTGGGATTTTTCTGGGATTTTGTTGGGTATTGAGGACATTTTGTGGGATGTTTCGGGAATTTGGTGGGGCTTTTCAAGAATTTTGTGGTATTTTGAAAAGATTTAGGGAATTTTGTGGTGTTTTTTCTTGAATTTTGTGGGAAACTCTGCTGATTTTATGGGGCGTTTCTGGAATTTGCTCGAGTTTTCAGAAGTGTTAGGGATTTTTGTGAGATTTTTGTGGATTGTTTGTGGAACTTTGAGGGACTTTTCTGGAATTTGGTGAGATTCTGTAGAGAACTGACGAATTATCAGGGATTTTTCATGTATTCTGTGGGAATTTGTGGAGATTTGGTGGGATTTTTTTGGAATTTGGTCGTGTTTTGAGAAGATTTAGGGAATTTTGTGGTGTTTTTTCTTGAATTTTGTGGGAAACTGTGCTGATTTTATGGGGCGTTTCTGGAATTTGGTCGAGTTTTCAGAAGTGTTAGGGATTTTTGTGAGATTTTTGTGGATTGTTTGTGGAACTTTGAGGGACTTTTCTGGAATTTGGTGAGATTCTGTAGAGAACTGACGAATTATCAGGGATTTTTCATGTATTCTGTGGGAATTTCTGGAGATTCGGTGGGATATTTTTCTAGAATTTGGTCGTGTTTTGAGAAGATTTAGGGAATTTTGTGGGATTTTTCCTGGAATTTTGTTGGATACTGGGGAGATTTTGTGGGATGTTTGTGGAACTTTGAGGGACTTTTCTGGAATTTGGTGAGATTCTGTAGAGAACTGACGAATTATCAGGGATTTTTCATGTATTCTGTGGGAATTTGTGGAGATTTGGTGGGATTTTTCTGGAATTTTGGTTATGTTTTGAGAAAATTTAGGGAATTTTGTGTGATTTTTCTGGGATTTTGTTGGATATTGAGGACATTTTGTGGGATGTTTCAAGAATTTGGTGGGGCTTTTCAAGAATTTTGTGGTATTTTGAAAAGATTTAGGGAATTTTGTGGTGTTTTTTCTTGAATTTTGTGAGAAACTGTGCTGATTTTATGGGGCGTTTCTGGAATTTGGTCGAGTTTTCAGAAGATTTAGGGATTTTTGTGGGATTTCTGTGGGATGTTCTGGGAATTGGTGGAGATTTTGTGGGACATTCCTGTGAATTGGTAGGGTTTTGAAATGATTTAGGGAGTTTTGTGGGACTTCTCTGGAATTTTGTGTGTTTTTTCTGGAATTGTGTGGGATTCTGAGGAGACTTGAAGAATTTTGAGGAATTTTTCTTAGATTTTGTGGAAACTTGTGGAGGTTTTGGGTGATTTTTGTGGGATTTTGTGGGATATTGAGGCGATTTAGGGATCTTGAGGCATTTCTCACGTATTCTGTGGGAATTTGTGGAGATTCGGTGGGATTTTTGAGGATTTTGGCCGTGTTTTGAGAAGATTTAGAGCATATTTTGGGATTTTTCTTGAATTTTGTTGGATATTGAGGAGATTTTGTGGGATGTTTGTGGAACTTTGAGGGACTTTTCTGGAATTTGGTGAGATTCTGTAGAGAACTGACGAATTATCAGGGATTTTTCATGTATTCTGTGGGAATTTGTGGAGATTCGGTGGGATTTTTGTGGAATTTTGGTTATGTTTTGAGAAAATTTAGGGAATTTTGTGGGATTTTTCTGGGATTTTGTTGGGTATTGAGGAGATTTTGTGGGATGTTTCTGGAATTTGGTGGGGCTTTTCAAGAATTTTGTGGTATTTTGAAAAGATTTAGGGAATTTTGTGGTGTTTTTTCTTGAATTTTGTGGGAAACTGTGCTGATTTTATGGGGCGTTTCTGGAATTTGGTCGAGTTTTCAGAAGATTTAGGAATTTTTTGTGAGATTTTTGTGGGATGTTTGTGGAACTTTGAGGGACTTTTCTGGAATTTGGTGAGATTCTGTAGAGAACTGATGAATTATCAGGGATTTTTCATGTATTCTGTGGGAATTTGTGGAGATTTGGTGGGATTTTTCTAGAATTTGGTCGTGTTTTGAGAAGATTTAGGGAAATTTGTGTTGTTTTTTCTTGAATTTTGTGGGAAACTGTGCTGATTTTATGGGGCGCTTCTGGAATTTGGTCAAGTGTTCAGAAGATTTAGGGAATTGTGTGAGATTTTTCCTGGAATTTTGTTGGATATTAGGGAGATTTTGTGGGATGCTTGCGGAACTATGGGGGACTTTTCTGGTATTTGGTGATATTCTGTAGAGAACTGACGAATTATCAGGGATTTTTCACGTATTCTGTGGGAATTTGTGGATATTCGGTGGGATATTTTTCTAGAATTTGGTCGTGTTTTGAGAAGATTTAGGGAATTTTGTGGGATTTTTCCTGGAATTTTGTTGGATACTGGAGAGATTTTGTGGGATGTTTGTGGAACTTTGAGGGACTTTTCTGGAATTTGGTGAGATTCTGTAGAGAACTGACGAATTATCAGGGATTTTTCATGTATTCTGTGGTAATTTGTGGAGATTTGGTGGGATTTTTGTGGATTTTGGCCGTGTTTTGAGAAGATTTAGAGAATTTTGTGGGATTTTTCTTGAATTTTGTTGGATATTGAGGAGATTTTGTGGGATGTTTGTGGAACTTTGAGGGACTTTTCTGGAATTTGGTGAGATTCTGTAGAGAACTGACGAATTATCAGGGATTTTTCACATATTCTGTGGGAATTTGTGGAGATTTGGTGGGATTTTTCTGGAATTTTGGTTATGTTTTGAGAAAATTTAGGGAATTTTGTGTGATTTTTCTGGGATTTTGTTGGATATTGAGTACATTTTGTGGGATGTTTCAAGAATTTGGTGGGGCTTTTCAAGAATTTTGTGGTATTTTGAAAAGATTTAGGGAATTTTGTGGTGTTTTTTCTTGAATTTTGTGAGAAACTGTGCTGATTTTATGGGGCGTTTCTGGAATTTGGTCGAGTTTTCAGAAGATTTAGGGATTTTTGTGGGATTTCTGTGGGATGTTCTGGGAATTGGTGGAGATTTTGTGGGACATTCCTGTGAATTGGTAGGGTTTTGAAATTATTTCGGGAGTTTTGTGGGACTTCTCTGGAATTTTGTGTGTTTTTTCTGGAATTGTGTGGGATTCTGAGGAGACTTGAAGAATTTTGAGGAATTTTTCTTAGATTTTGTGGAAACTTGTGGAGGTTTTGGGTGATTTTTGTGTGGTTTTGTGGGATATTGAGGCGATTTAGGGATCTTGAGGGATTTATCATGTATTTTGTGGGAATTTGTGGAGATTTGGTGGGAGTTTGAGGATTTTGGCCGTGTTTTGAGAAGATTTAGAGCATATTTTGGGATTTTTCTTGAATTTTGTTGGATATTGAGGAGATTTTGTGGGATGTTTGTGGAACTTTGAGGGACTTTTCTGGAATTTGGTGAGATTCTGTAGAGAACTGACGAATTATCAGGGATTTTTCATGTATTCTGTGGGAATTTGTGGAGATTCGGTGGGATTTTTGTGGATTTTGGCCATGTTTTGAGAAGATTTAGGGAATTTTGTGGGATTTTTCTGGGATTTTGTTGGGTATTGAGGAGATTTTGTGGGATGTTTCTGGAATTTGGTGGGGCTTTTCAAGAATTTGGTCGTGTTTTGAGAAGATTTTGGGAATTTTGTGGTGTTTTTTCTTGAATTTTGTGGGAAACTGTGCTGATTTTATGGGGCGTTTCTGGAATTTGGTCGAGTTTTCAGAAGTGTTAGGGATTTTTGTGAGATTTTTGTGGATTGTTTGTGGAACTTTGAGGGACTTTTCTGGAATTTGGTGAGATTCTGTAGAGAACTGACGAATTATCAGGGATTTTTCACGTATTCTGTGGGAATTTGTGGAGATTCGGTGGGATATTTTTCTAGAATTTGGTCGTGTTTTGAGAAGATTTAGGGAATTTTGTGGTGTTTTTTCTTGAATTTTGTGGGAAACTGTGCTGATTTTATGGGGCGTTTCTGGAATTTGGTCAAGTTCTCAGAAGATTTAGGGAATTGTGTGAGATTTTTCCTGGAATTTTGTTGGATATTAGGGAGATTTTGTGGGAGGCTTGTGGAACTTTGGGGGACTTTTCTGGTATTTGGTGAGATTCTGTAGAGAACTGACGAATTATCAGGGATTTTTCACGTGTTCTGTGGGAATTTGTGGAGATTCGGTGGGATATTTTTCTAGAATTTGGTCGTGTTTTGAGAAGATTTAGGGAATTTTGTGGGATTTTTCCTGGAATTTTGTTGGATACTGGAGAGATTTTGTGGGATGTTTGTGGAACTTTGAGGGACTTTTCTGGAATTTGGTGAGATTCTGTAGAGAACTGAAGAATTATCAGGGATTTTTCATGTATTCTCTGGGAATTTGTGGAGATTCGGTGGGATTTTTCTGGAATTTTGGTTATGTTTTGAGAAAATTTAGGGAATTTTGTGGGATTTTTCTGGGATTTTGTTGGGTATTGAGGAGATTTTGTGGGATGTTTCTGGAATTTGGTGGGGCTTTTCAAGAATTTTGTGGTATTTTGAAAAGATTTTAGGAATTTTGTGGTGTTTTTTCTTGAATTTTGTGGGAAACTGTGCTGATTTTATGGGGCGTTTCTGGAATTTGGTCGAGTTTTCAGAAGTGTTAGGGATTTTTGTGAGATTTTTGTGGATTGTTTGTGGAACTTTGAGGGACTTTTCTGGAATTTGGTGAGATTCTGTAGAGAACTGACGAATTATCAGGGATTTTTCATGTATTCTGTGGGAATTTGTGGAGATTTGGTGGGATTTTTCTGGAATTTGGTCGTGTTTTGAGAAGATTTAGGGAATTTTGTGGTGTTTTTTCTTGAATTTTGTGGGAAACTGTGCTGATTTTATGGGGCGTTTCTGGAATTTGGTCAAGTTCTCAGAAGATTTAGGGAATTGTGTGAGATTTTTCCTTGAATTTTGTTGGATATTAGGGAGATTTTGTGGGAGGCTTGTGGAACTTTGGGGGACTTTTCTGGTATTTGGTGAGATTCTGTAGAGAACTGACGAATTATCAGGGATTTTTCACGTATTCTGTGGGAATTTGTGGAGATTCGGTGGGATATTTTTCTAGAATTTGGTCGTGTTTTGAGAAGATTTAGGGAATTTTGTGGGATTTTTCCTGGAATTTTGTTGGATACTGGAGAGATTTTGTGGGATGTTTGTGGAACTTTGAGGGACTTTTCTGGAATTTGGTGAGATTCTGTAGAGAACTGACGAATTATCAGGGATTTTTCACGTATTCTGTGGGAATTTGTGGAGATTTGGTGGGATTTTTCTGGAATTTTGGTTATGTTTTGAGAAAATTTAGGGAATTTTGTGTGATTTTTCTGGGATTTTGTTGGATATTGAGGACATTTTGTGGGATGTTTCAAGAATTTGGTGGGGCTTTTCAAGAATTTTGTGGTATTTTGAAAAGATTTAGGGAATTTTGTGGTGTTTTTTCTTGAATTTTGTGAGAAACTGTGCTGATTTTATGGGGCGTTTCTGGAATTTGGTCGAGTTTTCAGAAGATTTAGGGATTTTTGTGGGATTTCTGTGGGATGTTCTGGGAATTGGTGGAGATTTTGTGGGACATTCCTGTGAATTGGTAGGGTTTTGAAATGATTTAGGGAGTTTTGTGGGACTTCTCTGGAATTTTGTGTGTTTTTTCTGGAATTGTGTGGGATTCTGAGGAGACTTGAAGAATTTTGAGGAATTTTTCTTAGATTTTGTGGAAACTTGTGGAGGTTTTGTGGGATTTTTGTGTGATTTTGTGGGATATTGAGGCGATTTAGGGATCTTGAGGCATTTCTCATGTATTTTGTGGGAATTTGTGGAGATTTGGTGGGATTTTTGAGGATTTTGGCCGTGTTTTGAGAAGATTTAGAGCATATTTTGGGATTTTTCTTGAATTTTGTTGGATATTGAGGAGATTTGTGGGATGTTTGTGGAACTTTGAGGGACTTTTCTGGAATTTGGTGAGATTCTGTAGAGAACTGACGAATTATCAGGGATTTTTCATGTATTCTGTGGGAATTTGTGGAGATTTGGTGGGATTTTTCTGGAATTTTGGTTATATTTTGAGAAAATTTAGGGAATTTTGTGGGATTTTTCTGGGATTTTGTTGGGTATTGAGGAGATTTTGTGGGATGTTTCTGGAATTTGGTGGGGCTTTTCAAGAATTTTGTGGTATTTTGAAAAGATTTTAGGAATTGTGTGGTGTTTTTTCTTGAATTTTGTGGGAAACTGTGCTGATTTTATGGGGCGTTTCTGGAATTTGGTCGAGTTTTAAGAAGTGTTAGGGATTTTTGTGAGATTTTTGTGGATTGTTTGTGGAACTTTGAGGGACTTTTCTGGAATTTGGTGAGATTCTGTAGAGAACTGACAAATTATCAGGGATTTTTCATGTATTGTGTGGGAATTTGTGGAGATTTGGTGGGATTTTTCTGGAATTTGGTCGTGTTTTGAGAAGATTTAGGGAATTTTGTGTTGTTTTTTCTTGAATTTTGTGGGAAACTGTGCTGATTTTATGGGGCGTTTCTGGAATTTGGTCAAGTTCTCAGAAGATTTAGGGAATTGTGTGAGATTTTTCCTGGAATTTTGTTGGATATTAGGGAGATTTTGTGGGAGGCTTGTGGAACTTTGGGGGACTTTTCTGGTATTTGGTGAGATTCTGTAGAGAACTGACGATATATCAGGGATTTTTCACGTATTCTGTGGGAATTTGTGGAGATTCGGTGGGATATTTTTCTAGAATTTGGTCGTGTTTTGAGAAGATTTAGGGAATTTTGTGGGATTTTTCCTGGGATTTTGTTGGATACTGGGGAGATTTTGTCGGATGTTTGTGGAACTTTGAGGGACTCTTCTGGAATTTGGTGAGATTCTGTAGAGAACTGACGAATTATCAGGGATTTTTCATGTATTCTGTCGGAATTTGTGGAGATTCGGTGGGATTTTTGTGGATTTTGGCCGTGTTTTGAGAAGATTTAGAGAATTTTGTGTGATTTTTCTGGGATTTTGTTGGATATTGAGGACATTTTTGGGATGTTTCTGGAATTTGGTGGGGCTTTTCAAGAATTTTGTGGTATTTTGAAAAGGTTTAGGGAATTTTGTGGTGTTTTTTCTTGAATTTTGTGGGAAACTGTGCTGATTTTATGGGGCGTTTCTGGAATTTGGTCGAGTTTTCAGAAGATTTAGGGATTTTTGTGAGATTTTTGTGGGATGTTCTGGGAATTGGTAGAGATTTTGTGGGACATTCCTGTGAATTGGTAGGGTTTTGAAATGATTTAGGGAGTTTTGTGAGACTTCTCTGGAATTTGGTGGGGTTTTTCTGGAATTGTGTGGGATTCTGAGGAGACTTGAAGAATTTTGAGGAATTTGATTTAGATTTTTGTGGGAATTTGTGGAGATTCTGTGGGATTTTTTTGGAATTTGGTGGGCCTTTTCACGAACTTTGTGTGGTTTTGAGGAGACTTGAAGAATTTTGAGGAATTTTTCTTAGATTTTTGTGGAAACTTGTGGTGGTTTTGGGTGATTTTTGTGTGATTTTGTGGGATATTGAGGCGATTTAGGGATCTTGAGGGATTTTTCATGCATTTTGTGGAAATTTGTGGAGATTTGGTGGGATATTTTTCTAGAATTTGGTCGTGTTTTGAGAAGATTTAGAGAATTTTGTGGGATTTTTCTTGAATTTTGTTGGATATTGAGGAGATTTTGTGGGATGTTTGTGGAACTTTGAGGGACTTTTCTGGAATTTGGTGAGATTCTGTAGAGAACTGACGAATTATCAGGGATTTTTCACGTATTCTGTGGGAATTTGTGGAGATTTGGTGGGATTTTTCTGGAATTTTGGTTATGTTTTGAGAAAATTTAGGGAATTTTGTGTGATTTTTCTGGGATTTTGTTGGATATTGAGGACATTTTGTGGGATGTTTCTGGAATTTCGTGGGGCTTTTCAAGAATTTTGTGGTATTTTGAAAAGGTTTAGGGAATTTTGTGGTGTTTTTTCTTGAATTTTGTGGGAAACTGTGCTGATTTTATGGGGCGTTTCTGGAATTTGCTCGAGTTTTCAGAAGTGTTAGGGATTTTTGTGAGATTTTTGTGGGATGTTCTGGGAATTGGTGGAGATTTTTTGGGACATTCCTGTGAATTGGTAGGGTTTTGAAATGATTTAGGGAGTTTTGTGGGACTTCTCTGGAATTTTGTGGGGTTTTTATGGAATTGTGTGGGATTCGGAGGAGACTTGAAGAATTTTGAGGAATTTTTCTTAGATTTTGTGGAAACTTGTGGAGGTTTTGTGTGATTTTTGTGTGATTTTGTGGGATATTGAGGCGATTTAGGGATCTTGAGGCATTTCTCATGTATTTTGTGGGAATTTGTGGAGATTTGGTGGGATATTTTTCTGGAATTTGGTAGAGTTTTGAGAAGATTTAGGGAATTTTGTGGGATTTTTCCTGGAATTTTGTTGGACATTGGGGAGATTTTGTGGGATGTTTGTGGAACTTTGAGGGACTTTTCTGGAATTTGGTGAGATTCTGTAGAGAACTGACGAATTATCAGGGATTTTTCATGTATTCTCTGGGAATTTGTGGAGATTCGGTGGGATTTTTGAGGATTTTGGCCGTGTTTTGAGAAGATTTAGAGAATTTTGTGGGATTTTTCCTGGAATTTTGTTGGATACTGGGGAGATTTTGTGGGATGTTTGTGGAACTTTGAGGGACTTTCTGGAATTTGGTGAGATTCTGTAGAGAACTGACGAATTATCAGGGATTTTTCATGTATTCTGTGGGAATTTCTGGAGATTCGGTGGGATTTTTCTGGAATTTTGGTTGTGTTTTGAGAAAATTTAGGGAATATTGTGGGATTTTTCTGGGATTTTGTTGGGTATTGAGGACATTTTGTGGGATGTTTCTGGAATTTGGTGGGGCTTTTCAAGAATTTTGTGGTATTTTGAAAAGATTTAGGGAATTTTGTGGTGTTTTTTCTTGAATTTTGTGAGAAACTGTGCTGATTTTATGGGGCGTTTCTGGAATTTGGTCGAGTTTTCAGAAGATTTAGGGATTTTTGTGGGATTTCTGTGGGATGTTCTGGGAATTGGTGGAGATTTTGTGTGACATTCCTGTGAATTGGTAGGGTTTTGAAATTATTTCGGGAGTTTTGTGGGACTTCTCTGGAATTTTGTGTGTTTTTTCTGGAATTGTGTGGGATTCTGAGGAGACTTGAAGAATTTTGAGGAATTTTTCTTAGATTTTGTGGAAACTTGTGGAGGTTTTGGGTGATTTTTGTGTGATTTTGTGGGATATTGAGGCGATTTAGGGATCTTGAGGGATTTCTCATGTATTTTGTGGGAATTTGTGGAGATTTGGTGGGAGTTTGAGGATTTTGGCCGTGTTTTGAGAAGATTTAGAGCATATTTTGGGATTTTTCTTGAATTTTGTTGGATATTGAGGAGATTTTGTGGGATGTTTGTGGAACTTTGAGGGACTTTTCTGGAATTTGGTGAGATTCTGTAGAGAACTGACGAATTATCAGGGATTTTTCATGTATTCTGTGGGAATTTGTGGAGATTCGGTGGGATTTTTCTGGAATTTTGGTTATGTTTTGAGAAAATTTAGGGAATTTTGTGGGATTTTTCTGGGATTTTGTTGGGTATTGAGGAGATTTTGTGGGATGTTTCTGGAATTTGGTGGGGCTTTTCAAGAATTTTGTGGTATTTTGAAAAGATTTTAGGAATTTTGTGGTGTTTTTTCTTGAATTTTGTGGGAAACTGTGCTGATTTTATGGGGCGTTTCTGGAATTTGGTCGAGTTTTCAGAAGTGTTAGGGATTTTTGTGAGATTTTTGTGGATTGTTTGTGGAACTTTGAGGGACTTTTCTGGAATTTGGTGAGATTCTGTAGAGAACTGACGAATTATCAGGGATTTTTCATGTATTCTGTGGGAATTTGTGGAGATTTGGTGGGATTTTTCTGGAATTTGGTCATGTTTTGAGAAGATTTAGGGAATTTTGTGGTGTTTTTTCTTGAATTTTGTGGGAAACTGTGCTGATTTTATGGGGCGTTTCTGGAATTTGGTCAAGTTCTCAGAAGATTTAGGGAATTGTGTGAGATTTTTCCTGGAATTTTGTTGGATATTAGGGAGATTTTGTGGGAGGCTTGTGGAACTTTGGGGGACTTTTCTGGTATTTGGTGAGATTCTGTAGAGAATTGACGAATTATCAGGGATTTTTCACGTATTCTGTGGGAATTTGTGGAGATTCGGTGGGATATTTTTCTAGAATTTGGTCGTGTTTTGAGAAGATTTAGGGAATTTTGTGGGATTTTTGTTGGATGTTCTGGGAATTGGTAGAGATTTTGTGGGACATTCCTGTGAATTGGTAGGGTTTTGAAATGATTTAGGGAGTTTTGTGAGACTTCTCTGGAATTTGGTGTGTTTTTTCTGGAATTGTGTGGGATTCTGAGGAGACTTGAAGAATTTTGAGGAATTTGATTTAGATTTTTGTGGGAATTTGTGGAGATTCTGTGGGATTTTTTTGGAATTTGGTGGGCCTTTTCACGAACTTTGTGTGGTTTTGAGGAGACTTGAAGAATTTTGAGGAATTTTTCTTAGATTTTTGTGGAAACTTGTGGTGGTTTTGGGTGATTTTTGTGTGATTTTGTGGTATATTGAGGCGATTTAGGGATCTTGAGGGATTTTTCATGCATTTTGTGGAAATTTGTGGAGATTTGGTGGGATATTTTTCTAGAATTTGGTCGTGTTTTGAGAAGATTTAGAGAATTTTGTGGGATTTTTCTTGAATTTTGTTGGATATTGAGGAGATTTTGTGGGATGTTTGTGGAACTTTGAGGGACTTTTCTGGAATTTGGTGAGATTCTGTAGAGAACTGACGAATTATCAGGGATTTTTCACGTATTCTGTGGGAATTTGTGGAGATTTGGTGGGATTTTTCTGGAATTTTGGTTATGTTTTGAGAAAATTTAGGGAATTTTGTGTGATTTTTCTGGGATTTTGTTGGATATTGAGGACATTTTGTGGGATGTTTCTGGAATTTGGTGGGGCTTTTCAAGAATTTTGTGGTATTTTGAAAAGGTTTAGGGAATTGTGTGGTGTTTTTTCTTGAATTTTGTGGGAAACTGCTGATTTTATGGGGCGTTTCTGGAATTTGGTCGAGTTTTCAGAAGTGTTAGGGATTTTTGTGAGATTTTTGTGGGATGTTCTGGGAATTGGTGGAGATTTTGTGGGACATTCCTGTGAATTGGTAGGGTTTTGAAATGATTTAGGGAGTTTTGTGGGACTTCTCTGGAATTTTGTGTGTTTTTTCTGGAATTGTGTGGGATTCTGAGGAGACTTGAAGAATTTTGAGGAATTTTTCTTAGATTTTGTGGAAACTTGTGGAGGTTTTGTGGGATTTTTGTGTGATTTTGTGGGATATTGAGGCGATTTAGGGATCTTGAGGGATTTCTCATGTATTTTGTGGGAATTTGTGGAGATTTGGTGGGATATTTTTCTAGAATTTGGTTGTGTTTTGAGAAGATTTAGGGAATTTTGTGGTGTTTTTTCTTGAATTTTGTGGGAAACTGTGCTGATTTTATGGGGCGTTTCTGGAATTTGGTCGAGTTTTCAGAAGTGTTAGGGATTTTTGTGAGATTTTTGTGGGATGTTCTGGGAATTGGTGGAGATTTTGTGGGACATTCCGGTGAATTGGTAGGGTTTTGAACTGATTTAGGGAGTTTTGTGGGACTTCTCTGGAATTTTGTGTGTTTTTTCTGGAATTGTGTGGGATTCTGAGGAGACTTGAAGAATTTTGAGGAATTTGTTTTAGATTTTGTGGGAATTTGTGGAGAATCTGTGGGATTTTACTGGAATTTGGTGGGCCTTTTCAAGGACTTTGTGTGGTTTTGAGGAGACTTGAAGAATTCTGAGGAATTTTTCTTAGATTATATGGAAACTTGTGGAGGTTTTGTGTGATTTTTGTGGAATTTTGTGGGATATTGAGGCGATTTCGGGATCTTGAGGGATTTTTCGTGTATTTTGTGGGATTTTGTGGAGATTTGGTGGGACATTTTTCTA
Source organism: Cyanistes caeruleus (assembly GCF_971803275.1). Taxonomy (NCBI): domain Eukaryota; kingdom Metazoa; phylum Chordata; class Aves; order Passeriformes; family Paridae; genus Cyanistes; species Cyanistes caeruleus. Next base: position 68,559,811 of record NC_141705.1, read on the forward strand.
GAATTTAGTCGTGTTTTGAGAAGATTTAGGGAATTGTGTGAGATTTTTCCTGGAATTTTGTTGGATATTAGGGAGATTTTGTGGGATGCTTGTGGAACTTTGGGGGACTTTTCTGGTATTTGGTGAGATTCTGTAGAGAACTGACGAATTATCAGGGATTTTTCATGTATTCTGTGGGAATTTGTGGAGATTCGGTGGGATATTTTTCTAGAATTTGGTCGTGTTTTGAGAAGATTTAGGGAATTTTGTGGGATTTTTCCTGGAATTTTGTTGGATACTGGGGAGATTTTGTGGGATGTTTGTAAAACTTTGAGGGACTTTTCTGGAATTTGGTGAGATTCTGTAGAGAACTGACGAATTATCAGGGATTTTTCAGGTATTCTGTGGGAATTTGTGGAGATTTGGTGGGATTTTTGTGCATTTTGGCCGTGTTTTGAGAAGATTTAGGGAATTTTGTGGGATTTTTCTTGAATTTTGTGGGATATTGAGGAGATTTTGTGGGATGTTTGTGGAACTTTGAGGGACTTTTCTGGAATTTGGTGAGATTCTGTAGAGAACTGACGAATTATCAGGGATTTTTCACGTATTCTGTGGGAATTTGTGGAGATTTGGTGGGATTTTTCTGGAATTTTGGTTATGTTTTGAGAAAATTTAGGGAATTTTGTGTGATTTTTCTGTGATTTTGTTGGATATTGAGGACATTTTGTGGGATGTTTCGGGAATTTGGTGGGGCTTTTCAAGAATTTTGTGGTATTTTGAAAAGATTTAGGGAATTTTGTGGTGTTTTTTCTTGAATTTTGTGAGAAACTGCTGATTTTATGGGGCGTTTCTGGAATTTGGTCGAGTTTTCAGAAGATTTAGGGATTTTTGTGGGATTTCTGTGGGATGTTCTGGGAATTGGTGGAGATTTTGTGGGACATTCCTGTGAATTGGTAGGGTTTTGAAATGATTTAGGGAGTTTTGTGGGACTTCTCTGGAATTTTGTGTGTTTTTTCTGGAATTGTGTGGGATTCTTAGGAGACTTGAAGAATTTTGAGGAATTTTTCTTAGATTTTGTGGAAACTTGTGGAGGTTTTGGGTGATTTTTGTGTGATTTTGTGGGATATTGAGGCGATTTAGGGATCTTGAGGGATTTTTCATGTATTTTGTGGGAATTTGTGGAGATTTGGTGGGATTTTTGAGGATTTTGGCCGTGTTTTGAGAAGATTTAGAGCATATTTTGGGATTTTTCTTAAATTTTGTTGGATATTGAGGACATTTTGTGGGATGTTTCAAGAATTTGGTGGGGCTTTTCAAGAATTTTGTGGTATTTTGAAAAGATTTAGGGAATTTTGTGGTGTTTTTTCTTGAATTTTGTGGGAAACTGTGCTGATTTTATGGGGCGTTTCTGGAATTTGCTCGAGTTTTCAGAAGTGTTAGGGATTTTTGTGAGATTTTTGTGGATTGTTTGTGGAACTTTGAGGGACTTTTCTGGAATTTGGTGAGATTCTGTAGAGAACTGACGAATTATCAGGGATTTTTCATGTATTCTGTGGGAATTTGTGGAGATTTGGTGGGATTTTTCGGGAATTTGGTCGTGTTTTGAGAAGATTTAGGGAATTTTGTGGTGTTTTTTCTTGAATCTTGTGGGAAACTGTGCTGATTTTATGGGGCGTTTCTGGAATTTGGTCAAGTTCTCAGAAGATTTAGGGAATTGTGTGAGATTTTTCCTGGAATTTTGTTGGATATTAGGGAGATTTTGTGGGAGGCTTGTGGAACTTTGGGGGACTTTTCTGGTATTTGGTGAGATTCTGTAGAGAACTGACGAATTATCAGGGATTTTTCACGTATTCTGTGGGAATTTGTGGAGATTCGGTGGGATATTTTTCTAGAATTTGGTCGTGTTTTGAGAAGATTTAGGGAATTTTGTGGGATTTTTCCTGGAATTTTGTTGGATTCCGGGGAGATTTTGTGGGATGTTTGTGGAACTTTGAGGGACTTTTCTGGAATTTGGTGAGATTCTGTAGAGAACTGACGAATTATCAGGGATTTTTCACGTATTCTGTGGGAATTTGTGGAGATTCGGTGGGATTTTTGAGGATTTTGGCCGTGTTTTGAGAAGATTTAGAGAATTTTGTGGGATTTTTCTTGAATTTTGTTGGATATTGAGGAGATTTTGTGGGATGTTTGTGGAACTTTGAGGGACTTTTCTGGAATTTGGTGAGATTCTGTAGAGAACTGAGAAATTATCAGGGATTTTTCATGTATTCTGTGGGAATTTGTGGAGATTCGGTGGGATTTTTCTGGAATTTTGGTTGTGTTTTGAGAAAATTTAGGGAATTTTGTGGGATTTTTCTGGGATTTTGTTGGGTATTGAGGAGATTTTGTGGGATGTTTCTGGAATTTGGTGGGGCTTTTCAAGAATTTTGTGGTATTTTGAAAAGATTTAGGGAATTTTGTGGTGTTTTTTCTTGAATATTGTGGGAAACTGTGCTGATTTTATGGGGCGTTTCTGGAATTTGGTCAAGTTTTCAGAAGTGTTAGGGATTTTTGTGAGATTTTTGTGGGATGTTTGTGGAACTTTGAGGGACTTTTCTGGAATTTGGTGAGATTCTGTAGAGAACTGATGAATTATCAGGGATTTTTCATGTATTCTGTGGGAATTTGTGGAGATTTGGTGGGATTTTTCTGGAATTTGGTAGAGTTTTGAGAAGATTTAGGGAATTTTGTGTTGTTTTTTCTTGAATTTTGTGGGAAACTGTGCTGATTTTATGGGGCGCTTCTGGAATTTGTTCAAGTGTTCAGAAAATTTAGGGAATTGTGTGAGATTTTTCCTGGAATTTTGTTGGATATTAGGGAGATTTTGTGGGATGCTTGTGGAACTTTGGGGGACTTTTCTGGTATTTGGTGAGATTCTGTAGAGAACTGACGAATTATCAGGGATTTTTCATGTATTCTGTGGGAATTTGTGGAGATTCGGTGGGATATTTTTCTAGAATTTGGTCGTGTTTTGAGAAGATTTAGGGAATTTTGTGGGATTTTTTCTGGAATTTTGTTGGATACTGGGGAGATTTTGTGGGATGTTTGTGGAACTTTGAGGGACTTTTCTGGAATTTGGTGAGATTCTGTAGAGAACTGAGAAATTATCAGGGATTTTTCATGTATTCTGTGGGAATTTGTGGAGATTCGGTGGGATTTTTCTGGAATTTTGGTTATGTTTTGAGAAAATTTAGGGAATTTTGTGGGATTTTTCTGGGATTTTGTTGGGTATTGAGGATATTTTGTGGGATGTTTCTGGAATTTGGTGGGGCTTTTCAAGAATTTTGTGGTATTTTGAAAAGATTTTAGAAATTTTGTGGTGTTTTTTCTTGAATTTTGTGGGAAACTGTGCTGATTTTATGGGGCGTTTCTGGAATTTGGTCGAGTTTTCAGAAGTGTTAGGGATTTTTGTGAGATTTTTGTGGATTGTTTGTGGAACTTTGAGGGACTTTTCTGGAATTTGGTGAGATTCTGTAGAGAACTGACGAATTATCAGGGATTTTTCATGTATTCTGTGGGAATTTGTGGAGATTTGGTGGGATTTTTTTGGAATTTGGTCGTGTTTTGAGAAGATTTAGGGAATTTTGTGGTGTTTTTTCTTGAATTTTGTGGGAAACTGTGCTGATTTTATGGGGCGTTTCTGGAATTTGGTCGAGTTTTCAGAAGTGTTAGGGATTTTTGTGAGATTTTTGTGGATTGTTTGTGGAACTTTGAAGGACTTTTCTGGAATTTGGTGAGATTCTGTAGAGAACTGACGAATTATCAGGGATTTTTCATGTATTCTGTGGGAATTTCTGGAGATTCGGTGGGATATTTTTCTAGAATTTCGTCGTGTTTTGAGAAGATTTAGAGAATTTTGTGGGATTTTTCTTGAATTTTGTTGGATATTGAGGAGATTTTGTGGGATTTTTGTGGAACTTTGAGGGACTTTTCTGGAATTTGGTGAGATTCTGTAGAGAACTGAGAAATTATCAGGGATTTTTCATGTATTCTGTGGGAATTTGTGGAGATTCGGTGGGATTTTTCTGGAATTTTGGTTGTGTTTTGAGAAGATTTAGGGAATTTTGTGGGATTTTTCTGGGATTTTGTTGGGTATTGAGGAGATTTTGTGGGATGTTTCTGGAATTTGGTGGGGCTTTTCAAGAATTTTGTGGTATTTTGAAAAGATTTAGGGAATTTTGTGGTGTTTTTTCTTGAATATTGTGGGAAACTGTGCTGATTTTATGGGGCGTTTCTGGAATTTGGTCAAGTTTTCAGAAGTGTTAGGGATTTTTGTGAGATTTTTGTGGGATGTTTGTGGAACTTTGAGGGACTTTTCTGGAATTTGGTGAGATTCTGTAGAGAACTGATGAATTATCAGGGATTTTTCATGTATTCTGTGGGAATTTGTGGAGATTTGGTGGGATTTTTCTGGAATTTGGTAGAGTTTTGAGAAGATTTAGGGAATTTTGTGTTGTTTTTTCTTGAATTTTGTGGGAAACTGTGCTGATTTTATGGGGCGTTTCTGGAATTTGGTCGAGTTTTCAGAAGATTTAGGGATTTTTGTGGGATTTCTGTGGGATGTTCTGGGAATTGGTGGAGATTTTGTGGGACATTCCTGTGAATTGGTAGGGTTTTGAAATGATTTAGGGAGTTTTGTGGGACTTCTCTGGAATTTTGTGTGTTTTTTCTGGAATTGTGTGGGATTCTTAGGAGACTTGAAGAATTTTGAGGAATTTTTCTTAGATTTTGTGGAAACTTGTGGAGGTTTTGGGTGATTTTTGTGTGATTTTGTGGGATATTGAGGCGATTTAGGGATCTTGAGGGATTTTTCATGTATTTTGTGGGAATTTGTGGAGATTTGGTGGGATTTTTGAGGATTTTGGCCGTGTTTTGAGAAGATTTAGAGCATATTTTGGGATTTTTCTTAAATTTTGTTGGATATTGAGGACATTTTGTGGGATGTTTCAAGAATTTGGTGGGGCTTTTCAAGAATTTTGTGGTATTTTGAAAAGATTTAGGGAATTTTGTGGTGTTTTTTCTTGAATTTTGTGGGAAACTGTGCTGATTTTATGGGGCGTTTCTGGAATTTGCTCGAGTTTTCAGAAGTGTTAGGGATTTTTGTGAGATTTTTGTGGATTGTTTGTGGAACTTTGAGGGACTTTTCTGGAATTTGGTGAGATTCTGTAGAGAACTGACGAATTATCAGGGATTTTTCATGTATTCTGTGGGAATTTGTGGAGATTTGGTGGGATTTTTCGGGAATTTGGTCGTGTTTTGAGAAGATTTAGGGAATTTTGTGGTGTTTTTTCTTGAATCTTGTGGGAAACTGTGCTGATTTTATGGGGCGTTTCTGGAATTTGGTCAAGTTCTCAGAAGATTTAGGGAATTGTGTGAGATTTTTCCTGGAATTTTGTTGGATATTAGGGAGATTTTGTGGGAGGCTTGTGGAACTTTGGGGGACTTTTCTGGTATTTGGTGAGATTCTGTAGAGAACTGACGAATTATCAGGGATTTTTCACGTATTCTGTGGGAATTTGTGGAGATTCGGTGGGATATTTTTCTAGAATTTGGTCGTGTTTTGAGAAGATTTAGGGAATTTTGTGGGATTTTTCCTGGAATTTTGTTGGATTCCGGGGAGATTTTGTGGGATGTTTGTGGAACTTTGAGGGACTTTTCTGGAATTTGGTGAGATTCTGTAGAGAACTGACGAATTATCAGGGATTTTTCACGTATTCTGTGGGAATTTCTGGAGATTCGGTGGGATTTTTGAGGATTTTGGCCGTGTTTTGAGAAGATTTAGAGAATTTTGTGGGATTTTTCTTTAATTTTGTTGGATATTGAGGAGATTTTGTGGGATGTTTGTGGAACTTTGAGGGACTTTTCTGGAATTTGGTGAGATTCTGTAGAGAACTGAGAAATTATCAGGGATTTTTCATGTATTCTGTGGGAATTTGTGGAGATTCGGTGGGATTTTTCTGGAATTTTGGTTGTGTTTTGAGAAAATTTAGGGAATTTTGTGGGATTTTTCTGGGATTTTGTTGGGTATTGAGGAGATTTTGTGGGATGTTTCTGGAATTTGGTGGGGCTTTTCAAGAATTTTGTGGTATTTTGAAAAGATTTAGGGAATTTTGTGGTGTTTTTTCTTGAATATTGTGGGAAACTGTGCTGATTTTATGGGGCGTTTCTGGAATTTGGTCAAGTTTTCAGAAGTGTTAGGGATTTTTGTGAGATTTTTGTGGGATGTTTGTGGAACTTTGAGGGACTTTTCTGGAATTTGGTGAGATTCTGTAGAGAACTGATGAATTATCAGGGATTTTTCATGTATTCTGTGGGAATTTGTGGAGATTTGGTGGGATTTTTCTGGAATTTGGTAGAGTTTTGAGAAGATTTAGGGAATTTTGTGTTGTTTTTTCTTGAATTTTGTGGGAAACTGTGCTGATTTTATGGGGCGCTTCTGGAATTTGTTCAAGTGTTCAGAAAATTTAGGGAATTGTGTGAGATTTTTCCTGGAATTTTGTTGGATATTAGGGAGATTTTGTGGGATGCTTGTGGAACTTTGGGGGACTTTTCTGGTATTTGGTGAGATTCTGTAGAGAACTGACGAATTATCAGGGATTTTTCATGTATTCTGTGGGAATTTGTGGAGATTCGGTGGGATATTTTTCTAGAATTTGGTCGTGTTTTGAGAAGATTTAGGGAATTTTGTGGGATTTTTTCTGGAATTTAGTTGGATACTGGGGAGATTTTGTGGGATGTTTGTGGAACTTTGAGGGACTTTTCTGGAATTTGGTGAGATTCTGTAGAGAACTGAGAAATTATCAGGGATTTTTCATGTATTCTGTGGGAATTTGTGGAGATTCGGTGGGATTTTTCTGGAATTTTGGTTATGTTTTGAGAAAATTTAGGGAATTTTGTGGGATTTTTCTGGGATTTTGTTGGGTATTGAGGATATTTTGTGGGATGTTTCTGGAATTTGGTGGGGCTTTTCAAGAATTTTGTGGTATTTTGAAAAGATTTTAGGAATTTTGTGGTGTTTTTTCTTGAATTTTGTGGGAAACTGTGCTGATTTTATGGGGCGTTTCTGGAATTTGGTCGAGTTTTCAGAAGTGTTAGGGATTTTTGTGAGATTTTTGTGGATTGTTTGTGGAACTTTGAGGGACTTTTCTGGAATTTGGTGAGATTCTGTAGAGAACTGACGAATTATCAGGGATTTTTCATGTATTCTGTGGGAATTTGTGGAGATTTGGTGGGATTTTTTTGGAATTTGGTCGTGTTTTGAGAAGATTTAGGGAATTTTGTGGTGTTTTTTCTTGAATTTTGTGGGAAACTGTGCTGATTTTATGGGGCGTTTCTGGAATTTGGTCGAGTTTTCAGAAGTGTTAGGGATTTTTGTGAGATTTTTGTGGATTGTTTGTGGAACTTTGAAGGACTTTTCTGGAATTTGGTGAGATTCTGTAGAGAACTGACGAATTATCAGGGATTTTTCATGTATTCTGTGGGAATTTGTGGAGATTCGGTGGGATATTTTTCTAGAATTTCGTCGTGTTTTGAGAAGATTTAGAGAATTTTGTGGGATTTTTCTTGAATTTTGTTGGATATTGAGGAGATTTTGTGGGATGTTTGTGGAACTTTGAGGGACTTTTCTGGAATTTGGTGAGATTCTGTAGAGAACTGACGAATTATCAGGGATTTTTCATGTATTCTGTGGGAATTTGTGGAGATTCGGTGGGATTTTTCTGGAATTTTGGTTGTGTTTTGAGAAAATTTAGGGAATATTGTGGGATTTTTCTGGGATTTTGTTGGGTATTGAGGACATTTTGTGGGATGTTTCTGGAATTTGGTGGGGCTTTTCAAGAATTTTGTGGTATTTTGAAAAGATTTAGGGAATTTTGTGGTGTTTTTTCTTGAATTTTGTGGGAAACTGTGCTGATTTTATGGGGCGTTTCTGGAATTTGGTCGAGTTTTCAGAAGATTTAGGGATTTTTGTGGGATTTCTGTGGGATGTTCTGGGAATTGGTGGAGATTTTGTGTGACATTCCTGTGAATTGGTAGGGTTTTGAAATTATTTCGGGAGTTTTGTGGGACTTCTCTGGAATTTTGTGTGTTTTTTCTGGAATTGTGTGGGATTCTGAGGAGACTTGAAGAATTTTGAGGAATTTTTCTTAGATTTTGTGGAAACTTGTGGAGGTTTTGGGTGATTTTTGTGTGATTTTGTGGGATATTGAGGCGATTTAGGGATCTTGAGGCATTTCTCATGTATTTTGTGGGAATTTGTGGAGATTTGGTGGGAGTTTGAGGATTTTGGCCGTGTTTTGAGAAGATTTAGAGCATATTTTGGGATTTTTCTTGAATTTTGTTGGATATTGAGGAGATTTTGTGGGATGTTTGTGGAACTTTGAGGGACTTTTCTGGAATTTGGTGAGATTCTGTAGAGAACTGACGAATTATCAGGGATTTTTCATGTATTCTGTGGGAATTTGTGGAGATTCGGTGGGATTTTTCTGGAATTTTGGTTATGTTTTGAGAAAATTTAGGGAATTTTGTGGGATTTTTCTGGGATTTTGTTGGGTATTGAGGAGATTTTGTGGGATGTTTCTGGAATTTGGTGGGGCTTTTCAAGAATTTTGTGGTATTTTGAAAAGATTTTAGGAATTTTGTGGTGTTTTTTCTTGAATTTTGTGGGAAACTGTGCTGATTTTATGGGGCGTTTCTGGAATTTGGTCGAGTTTTCAGAAGTGTTAGGGATTTTTGTGAGATTTTTGTGGATTGTTTGTGGAACTTTGAGGGACTTTTCTGGAATTTGGTGAGATTCTGTAGAGAACTGACGAATTATCAGGGATTTTTCATGTATTCTGTGGGAATTTGTGGAGATTCGGTGGGATATTTTTCTAGAATTTCGTCGTGTTTTGAGAAGATTTAGAGAATTTTGTGGGATTTTTCTTGAATTTTGTTGGATATTGAGGAGATTTTGTGGGATGTTTGTGGAACTTTGAGGGACTTTTCTGGAATTTGGTGAGATTCTGTAGAGAACTGACGAATTATCAGGGATTTTTCATGTATTCTGTGGGAATTTGTGGAGATTCGGTGGGATTTTTCTGGAATTTTGGTTGTGTTTTGAGAAAATTTAGGGAATTTTGTGGGATTTTTCTGGGATTTTGTTCGGTATTGAGGAGATTTTGTGGGATGTTTCTAAAATTTGGTGGGGCTTTTCAAGAATTTTGTGGTATTTTGAAAAGATTTAGGGAATTTTGTGGTGTTTTTTCTTGAATATTGTGGGAAACTGTGCTGATTTTATGGGGCGTTTCTGGAATTTGGTCAAGTTTTCAGAAGTGTTAGGGATTTTTGTGAGATTTTTGTGGGATGTTTGTGGAACTTTGAGGGACTTTTCTGGAATTTGGTGAGATTCTGTAGAGAACTGATGAATTATCAGGGATTTTTCATGTATTCTGTGGGAATTTGTGGAGATTTGGTGGGATTTTTCTGGAATTTGGTAGAGTTTTGAGAAGATTTAGGGAATTTTGTGTTGTTTTTTCTTGAATTTTGTGGGAAACTGTGCTGATTTTATGGGGCGCTTCTGGAATTTGTTCAAGTGTTCAGAAGATTTAGGGAATTGTGTGAGATTTTTCCTGGAATTTTGTTGGATATTAGGGAGATTTTGTGGGATGCTTGTGGAACTTTGGGGGACTTTTCTGGTATTTGGTGAGATTCTGTAGAGAACTGACGAATTATCAGGGATTTTTCATGTATTCTGTGGGAATTTGTGGAGATTCGGTGGGATATTTTTCTAGAATTTCGTCGTGTTTTGAGAAGATTTAGGGAATTTTGTGGGATTTTTCCTGGAATTTTGTTGGATACTGGGGAGATTTTGTGGGATGTTTGTGGAACTTTGAGGGACTTTTCTGGAATTTGGTGAGATTCTGTAGAGAACTGAGAAATTATCAGGGATTTTTCATGTATTCTGTGGGAATTTGTGGAGATTCGGTGGGATTTTTCTGGAATTTTGGTTATGTTTTGAGAAAATTTAGGGAATTTTGTGGGATTTTTCTGGGATTTTGTTGGGTATTGTGGATATTTTGTGGGATGTTTCTGGAATTTGGTGGGGCTTTTCAAGAATTTTGTGGTATTTTGAAAAGATTTAGGGAATTTTGTGGTGTTTTTTCTTGAATTTTGTGGGAAACTGTGCTGATTTTATGGGGCGTTTCTGGAATTTGGTCGAGTTTTCAGAAGTGTTAGGGATTTTTGTGAGATTTTTGTGGATTGTTTGTGGAACTTTGAGGGACTTTTCTGGAATTTGGTGAGATTCTGTAGAGAACTGACGAATTATCAGGGATTTTTCATGTATTCTGTGGGAATTTGTGGAGATTTGGTGGGATTTTTTTGGAATTTGGTCGTGTTTTGAGAAGATTTAGGGAATTTTGTGGTGTTTTTTCTTGAATTTTGTGGGAAACTGTGCTGATTTTATGGGGCGTTTCTGGAATTTGGTCGAGTTTTCAGAAGTGTTAGGGATTTTTGTGAGATTTTTGTGGATTGTTTGTGGAACTTTGAGGGACTTTTCTGGAATTTGGTGAGATTCTGTAGAGAACTGACAAATTATCAGGGATTTTTCATGTATTCTGTGGGAATTTCTGGAGATTCGGTGGGATATTTTTCTAGAATTTCGTCGTGTTTTGAGAAGATTTAGAGAATTTTGTGGGATTTTTCTTGAATTTTGTTGGATATTGAGGAGATTTTGTGGGATGTTTGTGGAACTTTGAGGGACTTTTCTGGAATTTGGTGAGATTCTGTAGAGAACTGACGAATTATCAGGGATTTTTCATGTATTCTGTGGGAATTTGTGGAGATTCGGTGGGATTTTTCTGGAATTTTGGTTGTGTTTTGAGAAAATTTAGGGAATATTGTGGGATTTTTCTGGGATTTTGTTGGGTATTGAGGACATTTTGTGGGATGTTTCTGGAATTTGGTGGGGCTTTTCAAGAATTTTGTGGTATTTTGAAAAGATTTAGGGAATTTTGTGGTGTTTTTTCTTGAATTTTGTGAGAAACTGTGCTGATTTTATGGGGCGTTTCTGGAATTTGGTCGAGTTTTCAGAAGATTTAGGGATTTTTGTGGGATTTCTGTGGGATGTTCTGGGAATTGGTGGAGATTTTGTGTGACATTCCTGTGAATTGGTAGGGTTTTGAAATGATTTAGGGAGTTTTGTGGGACTTCTCTGGAATTTGGTGTGTTTTTTCTGGAATTGTGTGGGATTCTGAGGAGACTTGAAGAATTTTGAGGAATTTTTCTTAGATTTTGTGGAAACTTGTGGAGGTTTTGGGTGATTTTTGTGTGATTTTGTGGGATATTGAGGCGATTTAGGGATCTTGAGGCATTTCTCATGTATTTTGTGGGAATTTGTGGAGATTTGGTGGGAGTTTGAGGATTTTGGCCGTGTTTTGAGAAGATTTAGAGCATATTTTGGGATTTTTCTTGAATTTTGTTGGATATTGAGGAGATTTTGTGGGATGTTTGTGGAACTTTGAGGGACTTTTCTGGAATTTGGTGAGATTCTGTAGAGAACTGACGAATTATCAGGGATTTTTCATGTATTCTGTGGGAATTTGTGGAGATTCGGTGGGATTTTTCTGGAATTTTGGTTATGTTTTGAGAAAATTTAGGGAATTTTGTGGGATTTTTCTGGGATTTTGTTGGGTATTGAGGAGATTTTGTGGGATGTTTCTGGAATTTGGTGGGGCTTTTCAAGAATTTTGTGGTATTTTGAAAAGGTTTAGAGAATTTTGTGGTGTTTTTTCTTGAATTTTGTGGGAAACTGTGCTGATTTTATGGGGCGTTTCTGGAATTTGGTCAAGTTCTCAGAAGATTTAGGGAATTGTGTGAGATTTTTCCTGGAATTTTGTTGGATATTAGGGAGATTTTGTGGGAGGCTTGTGGAACTTTGGGGGACTTTTCTGGTATTTGGTGAGATTCTGTAGAGAACTGACGAATTATCAGGGATTTTTCACGTATTCTGTGGGAATTTGTGGAGATTCTGTGGGATATTTTTCTAGAATTTGGTCGTGTTTTGAGAAGATTTAGGGAATTTTGTGGGATTTTTCCTGGAATTTTGTTGGATACTGGAGAGATTTTGTGGGATGTTTGTGGAACTTTGAGGGACTTTTCTGGAATTTGGTGAGATTCTGTAGAGAACTGACGAATTATCAGGGATTTTTCATGTATTCTGTGGGAATTTGTGGAGATTCGGTGGGATTTTTCTGGAATTTTGGTTATGTTTTGAGAAAATTTAGGGAATTTTGTGGGATTTTTCTGGGATTTTGTTGGGTATTGAGGAGATTTTGTGGGATGTTTCTGGAATTTGGTGGGGCTTTTCAAGAATTTTGTGGTATTTTGAAAAGATTTTAGGAATTTTGTGGTGTTTTTTCTTGAATTTTGTGGGAAACTGTGCTGATTTTATGGGGCGTTTCTGGAATTTGGTCGAGTTTTCAGAAGATTTAGGGATTTTTGTGGGATTTCTGTGGGATGTTCTGGGAATTGGTGGAGATTTTGTGGGACATTCCTGTGAATTGGTAGGGTTTTGAAATGATTTAGGGAGTTTTGTGGGACTTCTCTGGAATTTGGTGTGTTTTTTCTGGAATTGTGTGGGATTCTGAGGAGACTTGAAGAATTTTGAGGAATTTTTCTTAGATTTTGTGGAAACTTGTGGAGGTTTTGGGTGATTTTTGTGTGATTTTGTGGGATATTGAGGCGATTTAGGGATCTTGAGGCATTTCTCACGTATTCTGTGGGAATTTGTGGAGATTCGGTGGGATTTTTGAGGATTTTGGCCGTGTTTTGAGAAGATTTAGAGCATATTTTGGGATTTTTCTTGAATTTTGTTGGATATTGAGGAGATTTTGTGGGATGTTTGTGGAATTTGGTGGGGCTTTTCAAGAATTTTGTGGTATTTTGAAAAGATTTAGGGAATTTTGTGGTGTTTTTTCTTGAATATTGTGGGAAACTGTGCTGATTTTATGGGGCGTTTCTGGAATTTGGTCAAGTTTTCAGAAGTGTTAGGGATTTTTGTGAGATTTTTGTGGGATGTTTGTGGAACTTTGAGGGACTTTTCTGGAATTTGGTGAGATTCTGTAGAGAACTGATGAATTATCAGGGATTTTTCATGTATTCTGTGGGAATTTGTGGAGATTTGGTGGGATTTTTCTGGAATTTGGTAGAGTTTTGAGAAGATTTAGGGAATTTTGTGTTGTTTTTTCTTGAATTATGTGGGAAACTGTGCTGATTTTATGGGGCGCTTCTGGAATTTGTTCAAGTGTTCAGAAGATTTAGGGAATTGTGTGAGATTTTTCCTGGAATTTTGTTGGATATTAGGGAGATTTTGTGGGATGCTTGTGGAACTTTGGGGGACTTTTCTGGTATTTGGTGAGATTCTGTAGAGAACTGACGAATTATCAGGGATTTTTCATGTATTCTGTGGGAATTTGTGGAGATTCGGTGGGATATTTTTCTAGAATTTCGTCGTGTTTTGAGAAGATTTAGGGAATTTTGTGGGATTTTTCCTGGAATTTTGTTGGATACTGGGGAGATTTTGTGGGATGTTTGTGGAACTTTGAGGGACTTTTCTGGAATTTGGTGAGATTCTGTAGAGAACTGAGAAATTATCAGGGATTTTTCATGTATTCTGTGGGAATTTGTGGAGATTCGGTGGGATTTTTCTGGAATTTTGGTTATGTTTTGAGAAAATTTAGGGAATTTTGTGGGATTTTTCTGGGATTTTGTTGGGTATTGAGGAGATTTTGTGGGATGTTTCTGGAATTTGGTGGGGCTTTTCAAGAATTTTGTGGTATTTTGAAAAGATTTTAGGAATTTTGTGGTGTTTTTTCTTGAATTTTGTGGGAAACTGTGCTGATTTTATGGGGCGTTTCTGGAATTTGGTCGAGTTTTCAGAAGTGTTAGGGATTTTTGTGAGATTTTTGTGGGATGTTTGTGGAACTTTGAGGGACTTTTCTGGAATTTGGTGAGATTCTGTAGAGAACTGACGAATTATCAGGGATTTTTCATGTATTCTGTGGGAATTTGTGGAGATTTGGTGGGATTTTTTTGGAATTTGGTCGTGTTTTGAGAAGATTTAGGGAATTTTGTGGTGTTTTTTCTTGAATTTTGTGGGAAACTGTGCTGATTTTATGGGGCGTTTCTGGAATTTGGTCGAGTTTTCAGAAGTGTTAGGGATTTTTGTGAGATTTTTGTGGATTGTTTGTGGAACTTTGAGGGACTTTTCTGGAATTTGGTGAGATTCTGTAGAGAACTGACAAATTATCAGGGATTTTTCATGTATTCTGTGGGAATTTCTGGAGATTCGGTGGGATATTTTTCTAGAATTTCGTCGTGTTTTGAGAAGATTTAGAGAATTTTGTGGGATTTTTCTTGAATTTTGTTGGATATTGAGGAGATTTTGTGGGATGTTTGTGGAACTTTGAGGGACTTTTCTGGAATTTGGTGAGATTCTGTAGAGAACTGACGAATTATCAGGGATTTTTCATGTATTCTGTGGGAATTTGTGGAGATTCGGTGGGATTTTTCTGGAATTTTGGTTGTGTTTTGAGAAAATTTAGGGAATATTGTGGGATTTTTCTGGGATTTTGTTGGGTATTGAGGAGATTTTGTGGGATGTTTCTGGAATTTGGTGGGGCTTTTCAAGAATTTTGTGGTATTTTGAAGAGATTTAGGGAATTTTGTGGTGTTTTTTCTTGAATTTTGTGAGAAACTGTGCTGATTTTATGGGGCGTTTCTGGAATTTGGTCGAGTTTTCAGAAGATTTAGGGATTTTTGTGGGATTTCTGTGGGATGTTCTGGGAATTGGTGGAGATTTTGTGTGACATTCCTGTGAATTGGTAGGGTTTTGAAATGATTTAGGGAGTTTTGTGGGACTTCTCTGGAATTTGGTGTGTTTTTTCTGGAATTGTGTGGGATTCTGAGGAGACTTGAAGAATTTTGAGGAATTTTTCTTAGATTTTGTGGAAACTTGTGGAGGTTTTGGGTGATTTTTGTGTGATTTTGTGGGATATTGAGGCGATTTAGGGATCTTGAGGCATTTCTCATGTATTTTGTGGGAATTTGTGGAGATTTGGTGGGAGTTTGAGGATTTTGGCCGTGTTTTGAGAAGATTTAGAGCATATTTTGGGATTTTTCTTGAATTTTGTTGGATATTGAGGAGATTTTGTGGGATGTTTGTGGAACTTTGAGGGACTTTTCTGGAATTTCGTGAGATTCTGTAGAGAACTGACGAATTATCAGGGATTTTTCATGTATTCTGTGGGAATTTGTGGAGATTCGGTGGGATTTTTCTGGAATTTGGTAGAGATTTGAGAAGATTTAGGGAATTTTGTGGGATTTTTCTGGGATTTTGTTGGGTATTGAGGAGATTTTGTGGGATGTTTCTGGAATTTGGTGGGGCTTTTCAAGAATTTTGTGGTATTTTGAAAAGGTTTAGAGAATTTTGTGGTGTTTTTTCTTGAATTTTGTGGGAAACTGTGCTGATTTTATGGGGCGTTTCTGGAATTTGGTCAAGTGTTCAGAAGATTTAGGGAATTGTGTGAGATTTTTCCTGGAATTTTGTTGGATATTAGGGAGATTTTGTGGGAGGCTTGTGGAACTTTGGGGGACTTTTCTGGTATTTGGTGAGATTCTGTAGAGAACTGACGAATTATCAGGGATTTTTCACGTATTCTGTGGGAATTTGTGGAGATTCGGTGGGATATTTTTCTAGAATTTGGTCGTGTTTTGAGAAGATTTAGGGAATTTTGTGGGATTTTTCCTGGAATTTTGTTGGATACTGGAGAGATTTTGTGGGATGTTTGTGGAACTTTGAGGGACTTTTCTGGAATTTGGTGAGATTCTGTTGAGAACTGACGAATTATCAGGGATTTTTCATGTATTCTGTGGGAATTTGTGGAGATTCGGTGGGATTTTTCTGGAATTTTGGTTATGTTTTGAGAAAATTTAGGGAATTTTGTGGGATTTTTCTGGGATTTTGTTGGGTATTGAGGAGATTTTGTGGGATGTTTCTGGAATTTGGTGGGGCTTTTCAAGAATTTTGTGGTATTTTGAAAAGATTTTGGGAATTTTGTGGTGTTTTTTCTTGAATTTTGTGGGAAACTGTGCTGATTTTATGGGGCGTTTCTGGAATTTGGTCGAGTTTTCAGAAGATTTAGGGATTTTTGTGGGATTTCTGTGGGATGTTCTGGGAATTGGTGGAGATTTTGTGGGACATTCCTGTGAATTGGTAGGGTTTTGAAATTATTTAGGGAGTTTTGTGGGACTTCTCTGGAATTTTGTGTGTTTTTTCTGGAATTGTGTGGGATTCTGAGGAGACTTGAAGAATTTTGAGGAATTTTTCTTAGATTTTGTGGAAACTTGTGGAGGTTTTGGGTGATTTTTGTGTGATTTTGTGGGATATTGAGGCGATTTAGGGATCTTGAGGCAATTCTCACGTATTCTGTGGGAATTTGTGGAGATTCGGTGGGATTTTTGAGGATTTTGGCCGTGTTTTGAGAAGATTTAGAGCATATTTTGGGATTTTTCTTGAATTTTGTTGGATATTGAGGAGATTTTGTGGGATGTTTGTGGAATTTGGTGGGGCTTTTCAAGAATTTTGTGGTATTTTGAAAAGATTTAGGGAATTTTGTGGTGTTTTTTCTTGAATATTGTGGGAAACTGTGCTGATTTTATGGGGCGTTTCTGGAATTTGGTCAAGTTTTCAGAAGTGTTAGGGATTTTTGTGAGATTTTTGTGGGATGTTTGTGGAACTTTGAGGGACTTTTCTGGAATTTGGTGAGATTCTGTAGAGAACTGATGAATTATCAGGGATTTTTCATGTATTCTGTGGGAATTTGTGGAGATTTGGTGGGATTTTTCTGGAATTTGGTAGAGTTTTGAGAAGATTTAGGGAATATTGTGTTGTTTTTTCTTGAATTTTGTGGGAAACTGTGCTGATTTTATGGGGCGCTTCTGGAATTTGGTCAAGTGTTCAGAAGATTTAGGGAATTGTGTGAGATTTTTCCTGGAATTTTGTTGGATATTAGGGAGATTTTGTGGGATGCTTGTGGAACTTTGGGGGACTTTTCTGGTATTTGGTGAGATTCTGTAGAGAACTGACGAATTATCAGGGATTTTTCATGTATTCTGTGGGAATTTGTGGAGATTCGGTGGGATATTTTTCTAGAATTTCGTCGTGTTTTGAGAAGATTTAGGGAATTTTGTGGGATTTTTCCTGGAATTTTGTTGGATACTGGGGAGATTTTGTGGGATGTTTGTGGAACTTTGAGGGACTTTTCTGGAATTTGGTGAGATTCTTTAGAGAACTGAGAAATTATCAGGGATTTTTCATGTATTCTGTGGGAATTTGTGGAGATTCGGTGGGATTTTTCTGGAATTTTGGTTATGTTTTGAGAAAATTTAGGGAATTTTGTGGGATTTTTCTGGGATTTTGTTGGGTATTGAGGATATTTTGTGGGATGTTTCTGGAATTTGGTGGGGCTTTTCAAGAATTTTGTGGTATTTTGAAAAGATTTTAGGAATTTTGTGGTGTTTTTTCTTGAATTTTGTGGGAAACTGTGCTGATTTTATGGGGCGTTTCTGGAATTTGGTCGAGTTTTCAGAAGTGTTAGGGATTTTTGTGAGATTTTTGTGGGATGTTTGTGGAACTTTGAGGGACTTTTCTGGAATTTGGTGAGATTCTGTAGAGAACTGACGAATTATCAGGGATTTTTCATGTATTCTGTGGGAATTTGTGGAGATTTGGTGGGATTTTTCTGGAATTTGGTCGTGTTTTGAGAAGATTTAGGGAATTTTGTGGTGTTTTTTCTTGAATTTTGTGGGAAACTGTGCTGATTTTATGGGGCGTTTCTGGAATTTGGTCGAGTTTTCAGAATTGTTAGGGATTTTTGTGAGATTTTTGTGGATTGTTTGTGGAACTTTGAGGGACTTTTCTGGAATTTGGTGAGATTCTGTAGAGAACTGAAGAATTATCAGGGATTTTTCATGTATTCTGTGGGAATTTGTGGAGATTCGGTGGGATATTTTTCTAGAATTTCGTCGTGTTTTGAGAAGATTTAGAGAATTTTGTGGGATTTTTCTTGAATTTTGTTGGATATTGAGGAGATTTTGTGGGATGTTTGTGGAACTTTGAGGGACTTTTCTGGAATTTGGTGAGATTCTGTAGAGAACTGACGAATTATCAGGGATTTTTCACGTATTCTGTGGGAATTTGTGGAGATTCGGTGGGATTTTTCTGGAATTTTGGTTATGTTTTGAGAAAATTTAGGGAATTTTGTGTGATTTTTCTGGGATTTTGTTGGATATTGAGAACATTTTGTGGGATGTTTCAGGAATTTGGTGGGGCTTTTCAAGAATTTTGTGGTATTTTGAAAAGATTTAGGGAATTTTGTGGTGTTTTTTCTTGAATTTTGTGAGAAACTGTGCTGATTTTATGGGGCGTTTCTGGAATTTGGTCGAGTTTTCAGGAGATTTGGGGATTTTTGTGGGATGTTCTGTGGGATGTTCTGGGAATTGGTGGAGATTTTGTGGGACATTCCTGTGAATTGGTAGGGTTTTGAAATTATTTAGGGAGTTTTGTGGGACTTCTCTGGAATTTTGTGTGTTTTTTCTGGAATTGTGTGGGATTCTGAGGAGACTTGAAGAATTTTGAGGAATTTTTCTTAGATTTTGTGGAAACTTGTGGAGGTTTTGGGTGATTTTTGTGGGATTTTGTGGGATATTGAGGCGATTTAGGGATCTTGAGGCATTTCTCACGTATTCTGTGGGAATTTGTGGAGATTCGGTGGGATTTTTGAGGATTTTCGCCGTGTTTTGAGAAGATTTAGAGCATATTTTGGGATTTTTCTTGAATTTTGTTGGATATTGAGGAGATTTTGTGGGATGTTTGTGGAACTTTGAGGGACTTTTCTGGAATTTGGTGAGATTCTGTAGAGAACTGACGAATTATCAGGGATTTTTCATGTATTCTGTGGGAATTTGTGGAGATTCGGTGGGATTTTTCTGGAATTTTGGTTATGTTTTGAGAAAATTTAGGGAATTTTGTGGGATTTTTCTGGGATTTTGTTGGGTATTGAGGACATTTTGTGGGATGTTTCTGGAATTTGGTGGGGCTTTTCAAGAATTTTGTGGTATTTTGAAAAGATTTTGGGAATTTTGTGGTGTTTTTTCTTGAAATTTGTGGGAAACTGTGCTGATTTTATGGGGCGTTTCTGGAATTTGGTCGAGTTTTCAGAAGTGTTAGGGATTTTTGTGAGATTTTTGTGGGATGTTTGTGGAACTTTGAGGGACTTTTCTGGAATTTCGTGAGATTCTGTAGAGAACTGATGAATTATCAGGGATTTTTCATGTATTCTGTGGGAATTTGTGGAGATTTGGTGGGGTTTTTCTGGAATTTGGTAGAGTTTTGAGAAGATTTAGGGAATTTTGTGTTGTTTTTTCTTGAATTTTGTGGGAAACTGTGCTGATTTTATGGGGCGCTTCTGGAATTTGGTCAAGTGTTCAGAAGATTTAGGGAATTGTGTGAGATTTTTCCTGGAATTTTGTTGGATATTAGGGAGATTTTGTGGGATGCTTGTGGAACTTTGGGAAACTTTTCTGGTATTTGGTGATATTCTGTAGAGAACTGACGAATTATCAGGGATTTTTCACGTATTCTGTGGGAATTTGTGGCGATTCGGTGGGATATTTTTCTAGAATTTGGTCGTGTTTTGAGAAGATTTAGGGAATTTTGTGGGATTTTTCCTGGAATTTTGTTGGATACTGGGGAGATTTTGTGGGATGTTTGTGGAACTTTGAGGGACTTTTCTGGAATTTGGTGAGATTCTGTAGAGAACTGACGAATTATCAGGGATTTTTCACGTATTCTGTGGGAATTTGTGGAGATTTGGTGGGATTTTTCTGGAATTTTGGTTATGTTTTGAGAAAATTTAGGGAATTTTGTGTGATTTTTCTGGGATTTTGTTGGATATTGAGGACATTTTGTGGGATGTTTCAAGAATTTGGTGGGGCTTTTCAAGAATTTTGTGGTATTTTGAAAAGATTTAGGGAATTTTGTGGTGTTTTTTCTTGAATTTTGTGAGAAACTGTGCTGATTTTATGGGGCGTTTCTGGAATTTGGTCGAGTTTTCAGGAGATTTAGGGATTTTTGTGGGATTTCTGTGGGATGTTCTGGGAATTGGTGGAGATTTTGTGGGACATTCCTGTGAATTGGTAGGGTTTTGAAATAATTTAGGGAGTTTTGTGGGACTTCTCTGGAATTTTGTGTGTTTTTTCTGGAATTGTGTGGGATTCTGAGGAGACTTGAAGAATTTTGAGGAATTTTTCTTAGATTTTGTGGAAACTTGTGGAGGTTTTGGGTGATTTTTGTGTGATTTTGTGGGATATTGAGGCGATTTAGGGATCTTGAGGCATTTCTCACGTATTCTGTGGGAATTTGTGGAGATTCGGTGGGATTTTTGAGGATTTTGGCCGTGTTTTGAGAAGATTTAGAGCATATTTTGGGATTTTTCTTGAATTTTCTTGGATATTGAGGAGATTTTGTGGGATGTTTGTGGAACTTTGAGGGACTTTTCTGGAATTTGGTGAGATTCTGTAGAGAACTGACGAATTATCAGGGATTTTTCACGTATTCTGTGGGAATTTGTGGAGATTCGGTGGGATTTTTCTGGAATTTTGGTTATGTTTTGAGAAAATTTAGGGAATTTTGTGGGATTTTTCTGGGATTTTGTTGGGTATTGAGGACATTTTGTGGGATGTTTCTGGAATTTGGTGGGGCTTTTCAAGAATTTTGTGGTATTTTGAAAAGATTTAGGGAATTTTGTGGTGTTTTTTCTTGAATATTGTGGGAAACTGTGCTGATTTTATGGGGCGTTTCTGGAATTTGGTCAAGTTTTCAGAAGTGTTAGGGATTTTTGTGAGATTTTTGTGGGATGTTCTGGGAATTGGTGGAGATTTTGTGGGACATTCCTGTGAATTGGTAGGGTTTTGAAATGATTTAGGGAGTTTTGTGGGACTTCTCTGGAATTTTGTGGGGTTTTTATGGAATTGTGTGGGATTCGGAGGAGACTTGAAGTATTTTGAGGAATTTTTCTTAGATTTTGTGGAAACTTGTGGAGGTTTTGGGTGATTTTTGTGTGATTTTGTGGGATATTGAGGCGATTTAGGGATCTTGAGGCATTTCTCATGTATTTTGTGGGAATTTGTGGAGATTTGGTGGGATATTTTTCTGGAATTTGGTAGAGTTTTGAGAAGATTTAGGGAATTTTGTGGGATTTTTCCTGGAATTTTGTTGGACATTGGGGAGATTTTGTGGGATGTTTGTGGAACTTTGAGGGACTTTTCTGGAATTTGGTGAGATTCTGTAGAGAACTGACGAATTATCAGGGATTTTTCATGTATTCTGTGGGAATTTGTGGAGATTTGCTGGGATTTTTCTGGAATTTTGGTTATGTTTTGAGAAAATTTAGGGAATTTTGTGGGATTTTTCTGGGATTTTGTTGGGTATTGAGGACATTTTGTGGGATGTTTCTGGAATTTGGTGGGGCTTTTCAAGAATTTTGTGGTATTTTGAAAAGATTTTGGGAATTTTGTGGTGTTTTTTCTTGAATTTTGTGGGAAACTGTGCTGATTTTATGGGGCGTTTCTGGAATTTGGTCGAGTTTTCAGAAGTGTTAGGGATTTTTGTGAGATTTTTGTGGGATGTTTGTGGAACTTTGAGGGACTTTTCTGGAATTTGGTAATATTCTGTAGAGAACTGATGAATTATCAGGGATTTTTCATGTATTCTGTGGGAATTTGTGGAGATTTGGTGGGATTTTTCTGGAATTTGGTAGAGTTTTGAGAAGATTTAGGGAATTTTGTGGTGTTTTTTCTTGAATTTTGTGGGAAACTGTGCTGATTTTATGGGGCGCTTCTGGAATTTGGTCAAGTGTTCAGAAGATTTAGGGAATTGTGTGAGATTTTTCCTGGAATTTTGTTGGATATTAGGGAGATTTTGTGGGATGCTTGTGGAACTTTGGGGGACTTTTCTGGTATTTGGTGATATTCTGTAGAGAACTGACGAATTATCAGGGATTTTTCACGTATTCTGTGGGAATTTGTGGAGATTCGGTGGGATATTTTTCTAGAATTTGGTCGTGTTTTGAGAAGATTTAGGGAATTTTGTGGGATTTTTCCTGGAATTTTGTTGGATACTGGAGAGATTTTGTGGGATGTTTGTGGAACTTTGAGGGACTTTTCTGGAATTTGGTGAGATTCTGTAGAGAACTGACGAATTATCAGGGATTTTTCATGTATTCTGTGGGAATTTGTGGAGATTTGGTGGGATTTTTGTGGATTTTGGCCGTGTTTTGAGAAGATTTAGGGAATTTTGTGGGATTTTTCTTGAATTTTGTTGGATATTGAGGAGATTTTGTGGGATGTTTGTGGAACTTTGAGGGACTTTTCTGGAATTTGGTGAGATTCTGTAGAGAACTGACGAATTATCAGGGATTTTTCACGTATTCTGTGGGAATTTGTGGAGATTTGGTGGGATTTTTCTGGAATTTTGGTTGTGTTTTGAGAAAATTTAGGGAATTTTGTGTGATTTTTCTGGGATTTTGTTGGATATTGAGGACATTTTGTGGGATGTTTCAAGAATTTGGTGGGGCTTTTCAAGAATTTTGTGGTATTTTGAAAAGATTTAGGGAATTTTGTGGTGTTTTTTCTTGAATTTTGTGAGAAACTGTGCTGATTTTATGGGGCGTTTCTGGAATTTGGTCGAGTTTTCAGAAGATTTAGGGATTTTTGTGGGATTTCTGTGGGATGTTCTGGGAATTGGTGGAGATTTTGTGGGACATTCCTGTGAATTGGTAGGGTTTTGAAATGATTTAGGGAGTTTTGTGAGACTTCTGTGGAATTTGGTGGGGTTTTTCTGGAATTGTGTGGTATTCTGAGGAGACTTGAAGAATTTTGAGGAATTTTTCTTAGATTTTGTGGAAACTTGTGGAGGTTTTGGGTGATTTTTGTGTGATTTTGTGGGATATTGAGGCGATTTAGGGATCTTGAGGCATTTCTCATGTATTTTGTGGGAATTTGTGGAGATTTGGTGGGATTTTTGAGGATTTTGGCCGTGTTTTGAGAAGATTTAGAGCATATTTTGGGATTTTTCTTGAATTTTGTTGGATATTGAGGAGATTTTGTGGGATGTTTGTGGAACTTTGAGGGACTTTTCTGGAATTTGGTGAGATTCTGTAGAGAACTGACGAATTATCAGGGATTTTTCATGTATTCTGTGGGAATTTGTGGAGATTCGGTGGGATTTTTCTGAAATTTTGGTTATGTTTTGAGAAAATTTAGGGAATTTTGTGGGATTTTTCTGGGATTTTGTTGGGTATTGAGGAGATTTTGTGGGATGTTTCTGGAATTTGGTGGGGCTTTTCAAGAATTTTGTGGTATTTTGAAAAGATTTTAGGAATTTTGTGGTGTTTTTTCTTGAATTTTGTGGGAAACTGTGCTGATTTTATGGGGCGTTTCTGGAATTTGGTCGAGTTTTCAGAAGTGTTAGGGATTTTTGTGAGATTTTTGTGGATTGTTTGTGGAACTTTGAGGGACTTTTCTGGAATTTGGTGAGATTCTGTAGAGAACTGACGAATTATCAGGGATTTTTCATGTATTCTGTGGGAATTTGTGGAGATTTGGTGGGATTTTTCTGGAATTTGGTCGTGTTTTGAGAAGATTTAGGGAATTTTGTGGTGTTTTTTCTTGAATTTTGTGGGAAACTGTGCTGATTTTATGGGACGTTTCTGGAATTTGGTCAAGTTCTCAGAAGATTTAGGGAATTGTGTGAGATTTTTCCTTGAATTTTGTTGGATATTAGGGAGATTTTGTGGGAGGCTTGTGGAACTGTGGGGGACTTTTCTGGTATTTGGTGAGATTCTGTAGAGAACTGACGAATTATCAGGGATTTTTCATGTATTCTGTGGGAATTTCTGGAGATTCGGTGGGATATTTTTCTAGAATTTGGTCGTGTTTTGAGAAGATTTAGGGAATTTTGTGGGATTTTTCCTGGAATTTTGTTGGATACTGGGGAGATTTTGTGGGATGTTTTTGGAACTTTGAGGGACTCTTCTGGAATTTGGTGAGATTCTGTAGAGAACTGACGAATTATCAGGGATTTTTCATGTATTCTGTGGGAATTTGTGGAGATTCGGTGGGATTTTTGTGGATTTTGGCCGTGTTTTGAGAAGATTTAGAGAATTTTGTGTGATTTTTCTGGGATTTTGTTGGATATTGAGGACATTTTGTGGGATGTTTCTGGAATTTGGTGGGGCTTTTCAAGAATTTTGTGGTATTTTGAAAAGGTTTAGAGAATTTTGTGGTGTTTTTTCTTGAATTTTGTGGGAAACTGTGCTGATTTTATGGGGCGTTTCTGGAATTTGGTCGAGTTTTCAGAAGATTTAGGGATTTTTGTGAGATTTTTGTGGGATGTTCTGGGAATTGGTGGAGATTTTGTGGGACATTCCTGTGAATTGGTAGGGTTTTGAAATGATTTAGGGAGTTTTGTGAGACTTCTCTGGAATTTGGTGGGGTTTTTCTGGAATTGTGTGGGATTCTGAGGAGACTTGAAGAATTTTGAGGAATTTGATTTAGATTTTTGTGGGAATTTGTGGAGATTCTGTGGGATTTTTTTGGAATTTGGTGGGCCTTTTCACGAACTTTGTGTGGTTTTGAGGAGACTTGAAGAATTTTGAGGAATTTTTCTTAGATTTTTGTGGAAACTTGTGGTGGTTTTGGGTGATTTTTGTGTGATTTTGTGGGATATTGAGGCGATTTAGGGATCTTGAGGGATTTTTCATGTATTTTGTGGGAATTTGTGGTGATTTGGTGGGATATTTTTCTAGAATTTGGTCGTGTTTTGAGAAGATTTAGAGAATTTTGTGGGATTTTTCTTGAATTTTGTTGGATATTGAGGAGATTTTGTGGGATGTTTGTGGAACTTTGAGGGACTTTTCTGGAATTTGGTGAGATTCTGTAGAGAACTGACGAATTATCAGGGATTTTTCATGTATTCTGTGGGAATTTGTGGAGATTTGCTGGGATTTTTCTGGAATTTTGGTTATGTTTTGAGAAAATTTAGGGAATTTTGTGGGATTTTTCTGGGATTTTGTTGGGTATTGAGGACATTTTGTGGGATGTTTCAAGAATTTGGTGGGGCTTTTCAAGAATTTTGTGGTATTTTGAAAAGATTTTGGGAATTTTGTGGTGTTTTTTCTTGAATTTTGTGGGAAACTGTGCTGATTTTATGGGGCGTTTCTGGAATTTGGTCGAGTTTTCAGAAGTGTTAGGGATTTTTGTGAGATTTTTGTGGGATGTTTGTGGAACTTTGAGGGACTTTTCTGGAATTTGGTAATATTCTGTAGAGAACTGATGAATTATCAGGGATTTTTCATGTATTCTGTGGGAATTTGTGGAGATTTGGTGGGATTTTTCTGGAATTTGGTAGAGTTTTGAGAAGATTTAGGGAATTTTGTGGTGTTTTTTCTTGAATTTTGTGGGAAACTGTGCTGATTTTATGGGGCGCTTCTGGAATTTGGTCAAGTGTTCAGAAGATTTAGGGAATTGTGTGAGATTTTTCCTGGAATTTTGTTGGATATTAGGGAGATTTTGTGGGATGCTTGTGGAACTTTGGGGGACTTTTCTGGTATTTGGTGATATTCTGTAGAGAACTGACGAATTATCAGGGATTTTTCACGTATTCTGTGGGAATTTGTGGAGATTCGGTGGGATATTTTTCTAGAATTTGGTCGTGTTTTGAGAAGATTTAGGGAATTTTGTGGGATTTTTCCTGGAATTTTGTTGGATACTGGAGAGATTTTGTGGGATGTTTGTGGAACTTTGAGGGACTTTTCTGGAATTTGGTGAGATTCTGTAGAGAACTGACGAATTATCAGGGATTTTTCATGTATTCTGTGGGAATTTGTGGAGATTTGGTGGGATTTTTGTGGATTTTGGCCGTGTTTTGAGAAGATTTAGGGAATTTTGTGGGATTTTTCTTGAATTTTGTTGGATATTGAGGAGATTTTGTGGGATGTTTGTGGAACTTTGAGGGACTTTTCTGGAATTTGGTGAGATTCTGTAGAGAACTGACGAATTATCAGGGATTTTTCATGTATTCTGTGGGAATTTGTGGAGATTTGGTGGGATTTTTCTGGAATTTTGGTTGTGTTTTGAGAAAATTTAGGGAATTTTGTGTGATTTTTCTGGGATTTTGTTGGATATTGAGGACATTTTGTGGGATGTTTCAAGAATTTGGTGGGGCTTTTCAAGAATTTTGTGGTATTTTGAAAAGATTTAGGGAATTTTGTGGTGTTTTTTCTTGAATTTTGTGAGAAACTGTGCTGATTTTATGGGGCGTTTCTGGAATTTGGTCGAGTTTTCAGAAGATTTAGGGATTTTTGTGGGATTTCTGTGGGATGTTCTGGGAATTGGTGGAGATTTTGTGGGACATTCCTGTGAATTGGTAGGGTTTTGAAATGATTTAGGGAGTTTTGTGAGACTTCTGTGGAATTTGGTGGGGTTTTTCTGGAATTGTGTGGTATTCTGAGGAGACTTGAAGAATTTTGAGGAATTTTTCTTAGATTTTGTGGAAACTTGTGGAGGTTTTGGGTGATTTTTGTGTGATTTTGTGGGATATTGAGGCGATTTAGGGATCTTGAGGCATTTCTCATGTATTTTGTGGGAATTTGTGGAGATTTGGTGGGATTTTTGAGGATTTTGGCCGTGTTTTGAGAAGATTTAGAGCATATTTTGGGATTTTTCTTGAATTTTGTTGGATATTGAGGAGATTTTGTGGGATGTTTGTGGAACTTTGAGGGACTTTTCTGGAATTTGGTGAGATTCTGTAGAGAACTGACGAATTATCAGGGATTTTTCATGTATTCTGTGGGAATTTGTGGAGATTCGGTGGGATTTTTCTGAAATTTTGGTTATGTTTTGAGAAAATTTAGGGAATTTTGTGGGATTTTTCTGGGATTTTGTTGGGTATTGAGGAGATTTTGTGGGATGTTTCTGGAATTTGGTGGGGCTTTTCAAGAATTTTGTGGTATTTTGAAAAGATTTTAGGAATTTTGTGGTGTTTTTTCTTGAATTTTGTGGGAAACTGTGCTGATTTTATGGGGCGTTTCTGGAATTTGGTCGAGTTTTCAGAAGTGTTAGGGATTTTTGTGAGATTTTTGTGGATTGTTTGTGGAACTTTGAGGGACTTTTCTGGAATTTGGTGAGATTCTGTAGAGAACTGACGAATTATCAGGGATTTTTCATGTATTCTGTGGGAATTTGTGGAGATTTGGTGGGATTTTTCTGGAATTTGGTCGTGTTTTGAGAAGATTTAGGGAATTTTGTGGTGTTTTTTCTTGAATTTTGTGGGAAACTGTGCTGATTTTATGGGACGTTTCTGGAATTTGGTCAAGTTCTCAGAAGATTTAGGGAATTGTGTGAGATTTTTCCTTGAATTTTGTTGGATATTAGGGAGATTTTGTGGGAGGCTTGTGGAACTGTGGGGGACTTTTCTGGTATTTGGTGAGATTCTGTAGAGAACTGACGAATTATCAGGGATTTTTCATGTATTCTGTGGGAATTTCTGGAGATTCGGTGGGATATTTTTCTAGAATTTGGTCGTGTTTTGAGAAGATTTAGGGAATTTTGTGGGATTTTTCCTGGAATTTTGTTGGATACTGGGGAGATTTTGTGGGATGTTTTTGGAACTTTGAGGGACTCTTCTGGAATTTGGTGAGATTCTGTAGAGAACTGACGAATTATCAGGGATTTTTCATGTATTCTGTGGGAATTTGTGGAGATTCGGTGGGATTTTTGTGGATTTTGGCCGTGTTTTGAGAAGATTTAGAGAATTTTGTGTGATTTTTCTGGGATTTTGTTGGATATTGAGGACATTTTGTGGGATGTTTCTGGAATTTGGTGGGGCTTTTCAAGAATTTTGTGGTATTTTGAAAAGGTTTAGAGAATTTTGTGGTGTTTTTTCTTGAATTTTGTGGGAAACTGTGCTGATTTTATGGGGCGTTTCTGGAATTTGGTCGAGTTTTCAGAAGATTTAGGGATTTTTGTGAGATTTTTGTGGGATGTTCTGGGAATTGGTGGAGATTTTGTGGGACATTCCTGTGAATTGGTAGGGTTTTGAAATGATTTAGGGAGTTTTGTGAGACTTCTCTGGAATTTGGTGGGGTTTTTCTGGAATTGTGTGGGATTCTGAGGAGACTTGAAGAATTTTGAGGAATTTGATTTAGATTTTTGTGGGAATTTGTGGAGATTCTGTGGGATTTTTTTGGAATTTGGTGGGCCTTTTCACGAACTTTGTGTGGTTTTGAGGAGACTTGAAGAATTTTGAGGAATTTTTCTTAGATTTTTGTGGAAACTTGTGGTGGTTTTGGGTGATTTTTGTGTGATTTTGTGGGATATTGAGGCGATTTAGGGATCTTGAGGGATTTTTCATGTATTTTGTGGGAATTTGTGGTGATTTGGTGGGATATTTTTCTAGAATTTGGTCGTGTTTTGAGAAGATTTAGAGAATTTTGTGGGATTTTTCTTGAATTTTGTTGGATATTGAGGAGATTTTGTGGGATGTTTGTGGAACTTTGAGGGACTTTTCTGGAATTTGGTGAGATTCTGTAGAGAACTGACGAATTATCAGGGATTTTTCACGTATTCTGTGGGAATTTGTGGAGATTTGGTGGGATTTTTCTGGAATTTTGGTTATGTTTTGAGAAGATTTAGGGAATTTTGTGTGATTTTTCTGGGATTTTGTTGGGTATTGAGGAGATTTTGTGGGATGTTTCTGGAATTTCATGGGGCTTTTCAAGAATTTTGTGGTATTTTGAAAAGGTTTAGGGAATTTTGTGGTGTTTTTTCTTGAATTTTGTGGGAAACTGCTGATTTTATGGGGCGTTTCTGGAATTTGCTCGAGTTTTCAGAAGTGTTAGGGATTTTTGTGAGATTTTTGTGGGATGTTCTGGGAATTGGTGGAGATTTTGTGGGACATTCCTGTGAATTGGTAGGGTTTTGAAATGATTTAGGGAGTTTTGTGGGACTTCTCTGGAATTTTGTGTGTTTTTTCTGGAATTGTGTGGGATTCGGAGGAGACTTGAAGTATTTTGAGGAATTTTTCTTAGATTTTGTGGAAACTTGTGGAGGTTTTGTGTGATTTTTGTGTGATTTTGTGGGATATTGAGGCGATTTAGGGATCTTGAGGGATTTCTCATGTATTTTGTGGGAATTTGTGGAGATTTGGAGGGATATTTTTCTGGAATTTGGTAGAGTTTTGAGAAGATTTAGGGAATTTTGTGGGATTTTTCCTGGAATTTTGTTGGACATTGGGGAGATTTTGTGGGATGTTTGTGGAACTTTGAGGGACTTTTCTGGAATTTGGTGAGATTCTGTAGAGAACTGACGAATTATCAGGGATTTTTCATGTATTCTCTGGGAATTTGTGGAGATTCGGTGGGATTTTTGAGGATTTTGGCCGTGTTTTGAGAAGATTTAGAGAATTTTGTGGGATTTTTCCTGGAATTTTGTTGGATACTGGGGAGATTTTGTGGGATGTTTGTGGAACTTTGAGGGACTTTCTGGAATTTGGTGAGATTCTGTAGAGAACTGACGAATTATCAGGGATTTTTCATGTATTCTGTGGGAATTTGTGGAGATTCGGTGGGATTTTTGAGGATTTTGGCCGTGTTTTGAGAAGATTTAGAGAATATTGTGGGATTTTTCTTGAATTTTGTTGGATATTGAGGAGATTTTGTGGGATGTTTGTGGAACTTTGAGGGACTTTTCTGGAATTTGGTGAGATTCTGTAGAGAACTGACGAATTATCAGGGATTTTTCATGTATTCTGTGGGAATTTGTGGAGATTCGGTGGGATTTTTCTGGAATTTTGGTTGTGTTTTGAGAAAATTTAGGGAATATTGTGGGATTTTTCTGGGATTTTGTTGGGTATTGAGGACATTTTGTGGGATGTTTCTGGAATTTGGTGGGGCTTTTCAAGAATTTTGTGGTATTTTGAAAAGATTTAGGGAATTTTGTGGTGTTTTTTCTTGAATTTTGTGGGAAACTGTGCTGATTTTATGGGGCGTTTCTGGAATTTGGTCAAGTTTTCAGAAGTGTTAGGGATTTTTGTGAGATTTTTGTGGGATGTTCTGGGAATTGGTAGAGATTTTGTGGGACATTCCTGTGAATTGGTAGGGTTTTGAAATGATTTAGGGAGTTTTGTGGGACTTCTCTGGAATTTTGTGTGTTTTTTCTGGAATTGTGTGGGATTCTGAGGAGACTTGAAGAATTTTGAGGAATTTTTCTTAGATTTTGTGGAAACTTGTGGAGGTTTTGGGTGATTTTTGTGTGATTTTGTGGGATATTGAGGCGATTTAGGGATCTTGAGGCATTTCTCATGTATTTTGTGGGAATTTGTGGAGATTTGGTGGGATTTTTGAGGATTTTGGCCGTGTTTTGAGAAGATTTAGAGCATATTTTGGGATTTTTCTTGAATTTTGTTGGATATTGAGGAGATTTTGTGGGATGTTTGTGGAACTTTGAGGGACTTTTCTGGAATTTGGTGAGATTCTGTAGAGAACTGACGAATTATCAGGGATTTTTCATGTATTCTGTGGGAATTTGTGGAGATTCGGTGGGATTTTTCTGGAATTTTGGTTATGTTTTGAGAAAATTTAGGGAATTTTGTGGGATTTTTCTGGGATTTTGTTGGGTATTGAGGAGATTTTGTGGGATGTTTCTGGAATTTGGTGGGGCTTTTCAAGAATTTT
The DNA here is from genome assembly GCF_971803275.1 of Cyanistes caeruleus. Lineage (NCBI taxonomy): Eukaryota > Metazoa > Chordata > Aves > Passeriformes > Paridae > Cyanistes > Cyanistes caeruleus. Next base: position 68,590,659 of record NC_141705.1, read on the forward strand.
GTGGTATTTTGAAAAGATTTTGGGAATTTTGTGGTGTTTTTTCTTGAATTTTGTGGGAAACTGTGCTGATTTTATGGGGCGTTTCTGGAATTTGGTCGAGTTTTCAGAAGTGTTAGGGATTTTTGTGAGATTTTTGTGAGATGTTTGTGGAACTTTGAGGGACTTTTCTGGAATTTGGTGAGATTCTGTAGAGAACTGATGAATTATCAGGGATTTTTCATGTATTCTGTGGGAATTTGTGGAGATTTGGTGGGATTTTTCTGGAATTTGGTAGAGTTTTGAGAAGATTTAGGGAATTTTGTGTTGTTTTTTCTTGAATTTTGTGGGAAACTGTGCTGATTTTATGGGGCGCTTCTGGAATTTGGTCAAGTGTTCAGAAGATTTAGGGAATTGTGTGAGATTTTTCCTGGAATTTTGTTGGATATTAGGGAGATTTTGTGGGATGCTTGTGGAACTTTGGGGGACTTTTCTGGTATTTGGTGATATTCTGTAGAGAACTGACGAATTATCAGGGATTTTTCACGTATTCTGTGGGAATTTGTGGCGATTCGGTGGGATATTTTTCTAGAATTTGGTCGTGTTTTGAGAAGATTTAGGGAATTTTGTGGGATTTTTCCTGGAATTTTGTTGGATACTGGAGAGATTTTGTGGGATGTTTGTGGAACTTTGAGGGACTTTTCTGGAATTTGGTGAGATTCTGTAGAGAACTGATGAATTATCAGGGATTTTTCATGTATTCTGTGGGAATTTGTGGAGATTTGGTGGGATTTTTGTGGATTTTGGCCGTGTTTTGAGAAGATTTAGGGAATTTTGTGGGATTTTTCTTGAATTTTGTTGGATATTGAGGAGATTTTGTGGGATGTTTGTGGAACTTTGAGGGACTTTTCTGGAATTTGGTGGTATTTTGAAAAGGTTTAGGGAATTTTGTGGTGTTTTTTCTTGAATTTTGTGGGAAACTGTGCTGATTTTATGGGGCGTTTCTGGAATTTGGTCGAGTTTTCAGAAGATTTAGGGATTTTTGTGAGATTTTTGTGGGATGTTCTGGGAATTGGTAGAGATTTTGTGGGACATTCCTGTGAATTGGTAGGGTTTTGAAATGATTTAGGGAGTTTTGTGAGACTTCTCTGGAATTTGGTGGGGTTTTTCTGGAATTGTGTGGGATTCTGAGGAGACTTGAAGAATTTTGAGGAATTTTTCTTAGATTTTGTGGAAACTTGTGGAGGTTTTGTGGGATTTTTGTGGAATTTTTTGGGATATTGAGGCGATTTAGGGATCTTGAGGGATTTTTCATGTATTTTGTGGGAATTTGTGGAGATTTGGTGGGATATTTTTCTAGAATTTGGTCGTGTTTTGAGAAGATTTAGGGAATTTTGTGTGATTTTTCTTGATATTTGTGGGACATTGAGGAGATTTTGTGGGATGTTTGTGGAACTTTGAGGGACTTTTCTGGAATTTGGTGAGATTCTGTAGAGAACTGACAAATTATCAGGGATTTTTCATGTATTCTGTGGGAATTTGTGGAGATTTGCTGGGATTTTTGTGGATTTTGGCCGTGTTTTGAGAAGATTTAGGGAATTTTGTGTGATTTTTCTGGGATTTTGTTGGATATTGAGGACATTTTGTGGGATGTTTCTGGAATTTGGTGGGGCTTTTCAAGAATTTTGTGGTATTTTGAAAAGGTTTAGGGAATTGTGTGGTGTTTTTTCTTGAATTTTGTGGGAAACTGTGCTGATTTTATGGGGCGTTTCTGGAATTTGGTCGAGTTTTCAGAAGATTTAGGGATTTTTGTGAGATTTTTGTGGGATGTTCTGGGAATTGGTGGAGATTTTGTGGGACATTCCTGTGAATTGGTAGGGTTTTGAAATGATTTAGGGAGTTTTGTGGGACTTCTCTGGAATTTTGTGGGGTTTTTCTGAAATTGTGTGGTTTTGAGGAGACTTGAAGAATTTTGAGGAATTTGTTTTAGATTTTGTGGGAATTTGTGGAGAATCTGTGGGATTTTACTGGAATTTGGTGGGCCTTTTCAAGGACTTTGTGTGGTTTTGAGGAGACTTGAAGAATTTTGAGGAATTTTTCTTAGATTTTGTGGAAACTTGTGGAGGTTTTGTGGGATTTCTGTGGGATTTTGTGGGATATTGAGGCGATTTAGGGATCTTGAGGGATTTTTCATGTATTTTGTGGGATTTTGTGGAGATTTGGTGGGACATTTTTCTAGAATTTAGTCGTGTTTTGAGAAGATTTAGGGAATTTTGTGTGATTTTTCTGGGATTTTGTTGGATATTGAGGAGATTTTGTGGGATGTTTGTGGAACTTTGAGGGACTTTTCTGGAATTTGGTGAGATTCTGTAGAGAACTGACGAATTATCAGGGGTATTTTCAGGTATTCTGTGGGAATTTGTGGAGATTTGGTGGGATTTTTGTGGATTTTGGCCATGTTTTGAGAAGATTTAGGGAATTTTGTGGGATTTTTCCTGGAATTTTATTGGATACCGGGGAGATTTTGTGGGATGTTTTTGGAACTTTGAGGGACTTTTTAGGAATTTGGTGAGATTCTGTAGAGAACTGACGAATTATCAGGGGTATTTTCAGGTATTCTGTGGGAATTTGTGGAGATTCGGTGGGATTTTTGTGGATTTTGGCCATGTTTTGAGAAGATTTAGGGAATTTTGTGGGATTTTTCCTGGAATTTTATTGGATACCGGGGAGATTTTGTGGGATGTTTTTGGAACTTTGAGGGACTTTTTAGGAATTTGGTGAGATTCTGTAGAGAACTGACGAATTATCAGGGGTATTTTCATGTATTCTGTGGGAATTTGTGGAGATTCGGTGGGATTTTTGTGGATTTTGGCCATGTTTTGAGAAGATTTAGGGAATTTTGTGGAATTTTTCCTGGAATTTTGTTGGGTATTCCGGGGAGATTTTTTGGGATGTTTGTGGAACTTTGAGGGACTTTTCTGGAATTTGGTGAGATTCTGTAGAGAACTGACGAATTATCAGGGATTTTTCATGTATTCTGTGGGAATTTGTGGAGATTTGGTGGGATTTTTGTGCATTTTGGCCGTGTTTTGAGAAGATTTAGGGAATTTTGTGGGATTTTTCTTGAATTTTGTTGGATATTGAGGAGATTTTGTGGGATGTTTGTGGAACTTTGAGGGACTTTTCTGGAATTTGGTGAGATTCTGTAGAGAACTGACGAATTATCAGGGATTTTTCACGTATTCTGTGGGAATTTGTGGAGATTTGGTGGGATTTTTCTGGAATTTTGGTTGTGTTTTGAGAAAATTTAGGGAATTTTGTGTGATTTTTCTGGGATTTTGTTGGATATTGAGGACATTTTGTGGGATGTTTCAAGAATTTGGTGGGGCTTTTCAAGAATTTTGTGGTATTTTGAAAAGATTTAGGGAATTTTGTGGTGTTTTTTCTTGAATTTTGTGAGAAACTGTGCTGATTTTATGAGGCGTTTCTGGAATTTGGTCGAGTTTTCAGAAGATTTAGGGATTTTTGTGGGATTTCTGTGGGATGTTCTGGGAATTGGTAGAGATTTTGTGGGACATTCCTGTGAATTGGTAGGGTTTTGAAATGATTTAGGGAGTTTTGTGAGACTTCTCTGGAATTTGGTGGGGTTTTTCTGGAATTGTGTGGTATTCTGAGGAGACTTGAAGAATTTTGAGGAATTTGATTTAGATTTTTGTGGGAATTTGTGGAGATTCTGTGGGATTTTTTTGGAATTTGGTGGGCCTTTTCACGAACTTTGTGTGGTTTTGAGGAGACTTGAAGAATTTTGAGGAATTTTTCTTAGATTTTTGTGGAAACTTGTGGTGGTTTTGGGTGATTTTTGTGTGATTTTGTGGGATATTGAGGCGATTTAGGGATCTTGAGGGATTTTTCATGTATTTTGTGGGAATTTGTGGTGATTTGGTGGGATATTTTTCTAGAATTTGGTCGTGTTTTGAGAAGATTTAGAGAATTTTGTGGGATTTTTCTTGAATTTTGTTGGATATTGAGGAGATTTTGTGGGATGTTTGTGGAACTTTGAGGGACTTTTCTGGAATTTGGTGAGATTCTGTAGAGAACTGACGAATTATCAGGGATTTTTCACGTATTCTGTGGGAATTTGTGGAGATTTGGTGGGATTTTTCTGGAATTTTGGTTATGTTTTGAGAAAATTTAGGGAATTTTGTGTGATTTTTCTGGGATTTTGTTGGGTATTGAGGAGATTTTGTGGGATGTTTCTGGAATTTGGTGGGGCTTTTCAAGAATTTTGTGGTATTTTGAAAAGGTTTAGGGAATTTTGTGGTGTTTTTTCTTGAATTTTGTGGGAAACTGCTGATTTTATGGGGCGTTTCTGGAATTTGCTCGAGTTTTCAGAAGTGTTAGGGATTTTTGTGAGATTTTTGTGGGATGTTCTGGGAATTGGTGGAGATTTTGTGGGACATTCCTGTGAATTGGTAGGGTTTTGAAATGATTTAGGGAGTTTTGTGGGACTTCTCTGGAATTTTGTGGGGTTTTTATGGAATTGTGTGGGATTCGGAGGAGACTTGAAGTATTTTGAGGAATTTTTCTTAGATTTTGTGGAAACTTGTGGAGGTTTTGTGTGATTTTTGTGTGATTTTGTGGGATATTGAGGCGATTTAGGGATCTTGCGGGATTTCTCATGTATTTTGTGGGAATTTGTGGAGATTTGGAGGGATATTTTTCTGGAATTTGGTAGAGTTTTGAGAAGATTTAGGGAATTTTGTGGGATTTTTCCTGGAATTTTGTTGGACATTGGGGAGATTTTGTGGGATGTTTGTGGAACTTTGAGGGACTTTTCTGGAATTTGGTGAGATTCTGTAGAGAACTGACGAATTATCAGGGATTTTTCATGTATTCTCTGGGAATTTGTGGAGATTCGGTGGGATTTTTGAGGATTTTGGCCATGTTTTGAGAAGATTTAGAGAATTTTGTGGGATTTTTCCTGGAATTTTGTTGGATACTGGGGAGATTTTGTGGGATGTTTGTGGAACTTTGAGGGACTTTCTGGAATTTGGTGAGATTCTGTAGAGAACTGACGAATTATCAGGGATTTTTCATGTATTCTCTGGGAATTTGTGGAGATTCGGTGGGATTTTTGAGGATTTTGGCCGTGTTTTGAGAAGATTTAGAGAATATTGTGGGATTTTTCTTGAATTTTGTTGGATATTGAGGAGATTTTGTGGGATGTTTGTGGAACTTTGAGGGACTTTTCTGGAATTTGGTGAGATTCTGTAGAGAACTGACGAATTATCAGGGATTTTTCATGTATTCTGTGGGAATTTGTGGAGATTCGGTGGGATTTTTCTGGAATTTTGGTTGTGTTTTGAGAAAATTTAGGGAATATTGTGGGATTTTTCTGGGATTTTGTTGGGTATTGAGGACATTTTGTGGGATGTTTCTGGAATTTGGTGGGGCTTTTCAAGAATTTTGTGGTATTTTGAAAAGATTTTGGGAATTTTGTGGTGTTTTTTCTTGAATTTTGTGGGAAACTGTGCTGATTTTATGGGGCGTTTCTGGAATTTGGTCAAGTTTTCAGAAGTGTTAGGGATTTTTGTGAGATTTTTGTGGGATGTTCTGGGAATTGGTAGAGATTTTGTGGGACATTCCTGTGAATTGGTAGGGTTTTGAAATGATTTAGGGAGTTTTGTGGGACTTCTCTGGAATTTTGTGTGTTTTTTCTGGAATTGTGTGGGATTCTGAGGAGACTTGAAGAATTTTGAGGAATTTTTCTTAGATTTTGTGGAAACTTGTGGAGGTTTTGGGTGATTTTTGTGTGATTTTGTGGGATATTGAGGCGATTTAGGGATCTTGAGGCATTTCTCATGTATTTTGTGGGAATTTGTGGAGATTTGGTGGGATTTTTGAGGATTTTGGCCGTGTTTTGAGAAGATTTAGAGCATATTTTGGGATTTTTCTTGAATTTTGTTGGATATTGAGGAGATTTTGTGGGATGTTTGTGGAACTTTGAGGGACTTTTCTGGAATTTGGTGAGATTCTGTAGAGAACTGACGAATTATCAGGGATTTTTCATGTATTCTGTGGGAATTTGTGGAGATTCGGTGGGATTTTTCTGGAATTTTGGTTATGTTTTGAGAAAATTTAGGGAATTTTGTGGGATTTTTCTGGGATTTTGTTGGGTATTGAGGAGATTTTGTGGGATGTTTCTGGAATTTGGTGGGGCTTTTCAAGAATTTTGTGGTATTTTGAAAAGATTTTGGGAATTTTGTGGTGTTTTTTCTTGAATTTTGTGGGAAACTGTGCTGATTTTATGGGGCGTTTCTGGAATTTGGTCGAGTTTTCAGAAGTGTTAGGGATTTTTGTGAGATTTTTGTGAGATGTTTGTGGAACTTTGAGGGACTTTTCTGGAATTTGGTGAGATTCTGTAGAGAACTGATGAATTATCAGGGATTTTTCATGTATTCTGTGGGAATTTGTGGAGATTTGGTGGGATTTTTCTGGAATTTGGTAGAGTTTTGAGAAGATTTAGGGAATTTTGTGTTGTTTTTTCTTGAATTTTGTGGGAAACTGTGCTGATTTTATGGGGCGCTTCTGGAATTTGGTCAAGTGTTCAGAAGATTTAGGGAATTGTGTGAGATTTTTCCTGGAATTTTGTTGGATATTAGGGAGATTTTGTGGGATGCTTGTGGAACTTTGGGGGACTTTTCTGGTATTTGGTGATATTCTGTAGAGAACTGACGAATTATCAGGGATTTTTCACGTATTCTGTGGGAATTTGTGGCGATTCGGTGGGATATTTTTCTAGAATTTGGTCGTGTTTTGAGAAGATTTAGGGAATTTTGTGGGATTTTTCCTGGAATTTTGTTGGATACTGGAGAGATTTTGTGGGATGTTTGTGGAACTTTGAGGGACTTTTCTGGAATTTGGTGAGATTCTGTAGAGAACTGACGAATTATCAGGGATTTTTCATGTATTCTGTGGGAATTTGTGGAGATTTGGTGGGATTTTTGTGGATTTTGGCCGTGTTTTGAGAAGATTTAGGGAATTTTGTGGGATTTTTCTTGAATTTTGTTGGATATTGAGGAGATTTTGTGGGATGTTTGTGGAACTTTGAGGGACTTTTCTGGAATTTGGTGGTATTTTGAAAAGGTTTAGGGAATTTTGTGGTGTTTTTTCTTGAATTTTGTGGGAAACTGTGCTGATTTTATGGGGCGTTTCTGGAATTTGGTCGAGTTTTCAGAAGATTTAGGGATTTTTGTGAGATTTTTGTGGGATGTTCTGGGAATTGGTAGAGATTTTGTGGGACATTCCTGTGAATTGGTAGGGTTTTGAAATGATTTAGGGAGTTTTGTGAGACTTCTCTGGAATTTGGTGGGGTTTTTCTGGAATTGTGTGGGATTCTGAGGAGACTTGAAGAATTTTGAGGAATTTTTCTTAGATTTTGTGGAAACTTGTGGAGGTTTTGTGGGATTTTTGTGGAATTTTTTGGGATATTGAGGCGATTTAGGGATCTTGAGGGATTTTTCATGTATTTTGTGGGAATTTGTGGAGATTTGGTGGGATATTTTTCTAGAATTTGGTCGTGTTTTGAGAAGATTTAGGGAATTTTGTGTGATTTTTCTTGATATTTGTGGGACATTGAGGAGATTTTGTGGGATGTTTGTGGAACTTTGAGGGACTTTTCTGGAATTTGGTGAGATTCTGTAGAGAACTGACAAATTATCAGGGATTTTTCATGTATTCTGTGGGAATTTGTGGAGATTTGCTGGGATTTTTGTGGATTTTGGCCGTGTTTTGAGAAGATTTAGGGAATTTTGTGTGATTTTTCTGGGATTTTGTTGGATATTGAGGACATTTTGTGGGATGTTTCTGGAATTTGGTGGGGCTTTTCAAGAATTTTGTGGTATTTTGAAAAGGTTTAGGGAATTGTGTGGTGTTTTTTCTTGAATTTTGTGGGAAACTGTGCTGATTTTATGGGGCGTTTCTGGAATTTGGTCGAGTTTTCAGAAGATTTAGGGATTTTTGTGAGATTTTTGTGGGATGTTCTGGGAATTGGTGGAGATTTTGTGGGACATTCCTGTGAATTGGTAGGGTTTTGAAATGATTTAGGGAGTTTTGTGGGACTTCTCTGGAATTTTGTGGGGTTTTTCTGAAATTGTGTGGTTTTGAGGAGACTTGAAGAATTTTGAGGAATTTGTTTTAGATTTTGTGGGAATTTGTGGAGAATCTGTGGGATTTTACTGGAATTTGGTGGGCCTTTTCAAGGACTTTGTGTGGTTTTGAGGAGACTTGAAGAATTTTGAGGAATTTTTCTTAGATTTTGTGGAAACTTGTGGAGGTTTTGTGGGATTTCTGTGGGATTTTGTGGGATATTGAGGCGATTTAGGGATCTTGAGGGATTTTTCATGTATTTTGTGGGATTTTGTGGAGATTTGGTGGGACATTTTTCTAGAATTTAGTCGTGTTTTGAGAAGATTTAGGGAATTTTGTGTGATTTTTCTGGGATTTTGTTGGATATTGAGGAGATTTTGTGGGATGTTTGTGGAACTTTGAGGGACTTTTCTGGAATTTGGTGAGATTCTGTAGAGAACTGACGAATTATCAGGGGTATTTTCAGGTATTCTGTGGGAATTTGTGGAGATTTGGTGGGATTTTTGTGGATTTTGGCCATGTTTTGAGAAGATTTAGGGAATTTTGTGGGATTTTTCCTGGAATTTTATTGGATACCGGGGAGATTTTGTGGGATGTTTTTGGAACTTTGTGGGACTTTTTAGGAATTTGGTGAGATTCTGTAGAGAACTGACGAATTATCAGGGGTATTTTCATGTATTCTGTGGGAATTTGTGGAGATTCGGTGGGATTTTTGTGGATTTTGGCCATGTTTTGAGAAGATTTAGGGAATTTTGTGGAATTTTTCCTGGAATTTTGTTGGGTATTCCGGGGAGATTTTTTGGGATGTTTGTGGAACTTTGAGGGTCTTTTCTGGAATTTGGTGAGATTCTGTAGAGAACTGACGAATTATCAGGGATTTTTCATGTATTCTGTGGGAATTTGTGGAGATTTGGTGGGATTTTTGTGCATTTTGGCCGTGTTTTGAGAAGATTTAGGGAATTTTGTGGGATTTTTCTTGAATTTTGTTGGATATTGAGGAGATTTTGTGGGATGTTTGTGGAACTTTGAGGGACTTTTCTGGAATTTGGTGAGATTCTGTAGAGAACTGACGAATTATCAGGGATTTTTCACGTATTCTGTGGGAATTTGTGGAGATTTGGTGGGATTTTTCTGGAATTTTGGTTGTGTTTTGAGAAAATTTAGGGAATTTTGTGTGATTTTTCTGGGATTTTGTTGGATATTGAGGACATTTTGTGGGATGTTTCAAGAATTTGGTGGGGCTTTTCAAGAATTTTGTGGTATTTTGAAAAGATTTAGGGAATTTTGTGGTGTTTTTTCTTGAATTTTGTGAGAAACTGTGCTGATTTTATGAGGCGTTTCTGGAATTTGGTCGAGTTTTCAGAAGATTTAGGGATTTTTGTGGGATTTCTGTGGGATGTTCTGGGAATTGGTGGAGATTTTGTGGGACATTCCTGTGAATTGGTAGGGTTTTGAAATGATTTAGGGAGTTTTGTGAGACTTCTCTGGAATTTGGTGGGGTTTTTCTGGAATTGTGTGGGATTCTGAGGAGACTTGAAGAATTTTGAGGAATTTTTCTTAGATTTTGTGGAAACTTGTGGAGGTTTTGGGTGATTTTTGTGTGATTTTGTGGGATATTGAGGCGATTTAGGGATCTTGAGGCATTTCTCATGTATTTTGTGGGAATTTGTGGAGATTTGGTGGGATTTTTGAGGATTTTGGCCGTGTTTTGAGAAGATTTAGAGCATATTTTGGGATTTTTCTTGAATTTTGTTGGATATTGAGGAGATTTTGTGGGATGTTTGTGGAACTTTGAGGGACTTTTCTGGAATTTGGTGAGATTCTGTAGAGAACTGACGAATTATCAGGGATTTTTCATGTATTCTGTGGGAATTTGTGGAGATTCGGTGGGATTTTTCTGGAATTTTGGTTATGTTTTGAGAAAATTTAGGGAATTTTGTGGGATTTTTCTGGGATTTTGTTGGGTATTGAGGAGATTTTGTGGGATGTTTCTGGAATTTGGTGGGGCTTTTCAAGAATTTTGTGGTATTTTGAAAAGATTTTAGGAATTTTGTGGTGTTTTTTCTTGAATTTTGTGGGAAACTGTGCTGATTTTATGGGGCGTTTCTGGAATTTGGTCGAGTTTTCAGAAGTGTTAGGGATTTTTGTGAGATTTTTGTGGATTGTTTGTGGAACTTTGAGGGACTTTTCTGGAATTTGGTGAGATTCTGTAGAGAACTGACGAATTATCAGGGATTTTTCATGTATTCTGTGGGAATTTGTGGAGATTTGGTGGGATTTTTCTGGAATTTGGTCGTGTTTTGAGAAGATTTAGGGAATTTTGTGGTGTTTTTTCTTGAATTTTGTGGGAAACTGTGCTGATTTTATGGGACGTTTCTGGAATTTGGTCAAGTTCTCAGAAGATTTAGGGAATTGTGTGAGATTTTTCCTTGAATTTTGTTGGATATTAGGGAGATTTTGTGGGAGGCTTGTGGAACTGTGGGGGACTTTTCTGGTATTTGGTGAGATTCTGTAGAGAACTGACGAATTATCAGGGATTTTTCATGTATTCTGTGGGAATTTCTGGAGATTTGGTGGGATATTTTTCTAGAATTTGGTCGTGTTTTGAGAAGATTTAGGGAATTTTGTGGGATTTTTCCTGGAATTTTGTTGGATACTGGGGAGATTTTGTGGGATGTTTTTGGAACTTTGAGGGACTCTTCTGGAATTTGGTGAGATTCTGTAGAGAACTGACGAATTATCAGGGATTTTTCATGTATTCTGTGGGAATTTGTGGAGATTCGGTGGGATTTTTGTGGATTTTGGCCGTGTTTTGAGAAGATTTAGAGAATTTTGTGTGATTTTTCTGGCATTTTGTTGGATATTGAGGACATTTTGTGGGATGTTTGTGGAACTTTGAGGGACTTTTCTGGAATTTGGTGGTATTTTGAAAAGGTTTAGAGAATTTTGTGGTGTTTTTTCTTGAATTTTGTGGGAAACTGTGCTGATTTTATGGGGCGTTTCTGGAATTTGGTCGAGTTTTCAGAAGATTTAGGGATTTTTGTGAGATTTTTGTGGGATGTTCTGGGAATTGGTAGAGATTTTGTGGGACATTCCTGTGAATTGGTAGGGTTTTGAAATGATTTAGGGAGTTTTGTGAGACTTCTCTGGAATTTGGTGGGGTTTTTCTGGAATTGTGTGGGATTCTGAGGAGACTTGAAGAATTTTGAGGAATTTGATTTAGATTTTTGTGGGAATTTGTGGAGATTCTGTGGGATTTTTTTGGAATTTGGTGGGCCTTTTCACGAACTTTGTGTGGTTTTGAGGAGACTTGAAGAATTTTGAGGAATTTTTCTTAGATTTTTGTGGAAACTTGTGGTGGTTTTGGGTGATTTTTGTGTGATTTTGTGGGATATTGAGGCGATTTAGGGATCTTGAGGGATTTTTCATGTATTTTGTGGGAATTTGTGGTGATTTGGTGGGATATTTTTCTAGAATTTGGTCGTGTTTTGAGAAGATTTAGAGAATTTTGTGGGATTTTTCTTGAATTTTGTTGGATATTGAGGAGATTTTGTGGGATGTTTGTGGAACTTTGAGGGACTTTTCTGGAATTTGGTGAGATTCTGTAGAGAACTGACGAATTATCAGGGATTTTTCACGTATTCTGTGGGAATTTGTGGAGATTTGGTGGGATTTTTCTGGAATTTTGGTTATGTTTTGAGAAAATTTAGGGAATTTTGTGGGATTTTTCTGGGATTTTGTTGGGTATTGAGGAGATTTTGTGGGATGTTTCTGGAATTTCGTGGGGCTTTTCAAGAATTTTGTGGTATTTTGAAAAGGTTTAGGGAATTTTGTGGTGTTTTTTCTTGAATTTTGTGGGAAACTGCTGATTTTATGGGGCGTTTCTGGAATTTGCTCGAGTTTTCAGAAGTGTTAGGGATTTTTGTGAGATTTTTGTGGGATGTTCTGGGAATTGGTGGAGATTTTGTGGGACATTCCTGTGAATTGGTAGGGTTTTGAAATGATTTAGGGAGTTTTGTGGGACTTCTCTGGAATTTTGTGGGGTTTTTATGGAATTGTGTGGGATTCGGAGGAGACTTGAAGTATTTTGAGGAATTTTTCTTAGATTTTGTGGAAACTTGTGGAGGTTTTGTGTGATTTTTGTGTGATTTTGTGGGATATTGAGGCGATTTAGGGATCTTGAGGGATTTCTCATGTATTTTGTGGGAATTTGTGGAGATTTGGAGGGATATTTTTCTGGAATTTGGTAGAGTTTTGAGAAGATTTAGGGAATTTTGTGGGATTTTTCCTGGAATTTTGTTGGACATTGGGGAGATTTTGTGGGATGTTTGTGGAACTTTGAGGGACTTTTCTGGAATTTGGTGAGATTCTGTAGAGAACTGACGAATTATCAGGGATTTTTCATGTATTCTCTGGGAATTTGTGGAGATTCGGTGGGATTTTTGAGGATTTTGGCCGTGTTTTGAGAAGATTTAGAGAATTTTGTGGGATTTTTCCTGGAATTTTGTTGGATACTGGGGAGATTTTGTGGGATGTTTGTGGAACTTTGAGGGACTTTCTGGAATTTGGTGAGATTCTGTAGAGAACTGACGAATTATCAGGGATTTTTCATGTATTCTCTGGGAATTTGTGGAGATTCGGTGGGATTTTTGAGGATTTTGGCCGTGTTTTGAGAAGATTTAGAGAATATTGTGGGATTTTTCTTGAATTTTGTTGGATATTGAGGAGATTTTGTGGGATGTTTGTGGAACTTTGAGGGACTTTTCTGGAATTTGGTGAGATTCTGTAGAGAACTGACGAATTATCAGGGATTTTTCATGTATTCTGTGGGAATTTGTGGAGATTCGGTGGGATTTTTCTGGAATTTTGGTTGTGTTTTGAGAAAATTTAGGGAATATTGTGGGATTTTTCTGGGATTTTGTTGGGTATTGAGGACATTTTGTGGGATGTTTCTGGAATTTGGTGGGGCTTTTCAAGAATTTTGTGGTATTTTGAAAAGATTTTGGGAATTTTGTGGTGTTTTTTCTTGAATTTTGTGGGAAACTGTGCTGATTTTATGGGGCGTTTCTGGAATTTGGTCAAGTTTTCAGAAGTGTTAGGGATTTTTGTGAGATTTTTGTGGGATGTTCTGGGAATTGGTAGAGATTTTGTGGGACATTCCTGTGAATTGGTAGGGTTTTGAAATGATTTAGGGAGTTTTGTGGGACTTCTCTGGAATTTTGTGTGTTTTTTCTGGAATTGTGTGGGATTCTGAGGAGACTTGAAGAATTTTGAGGAATTTTTCTTAGATTTTGTGGAAACTTGTGGAGGTTTTGGGTGATTTTTGTGTGATTTTGTGGGATATTGAGGCGATTTAGGGATCTTGAGGCATTTCTCATGTATTTTGTGGGAATTTGTGGAGATTTGGTGGGATTTTTGAGGATTTTGGCCGTGTTTTGAGAAGATTTAGAGCATATTTTGGGATTTTTCTTGAATTTTGTTGGATATTGAGGAGATTTTGTGGGATGTTTGTGGAACTTTGAGGGACTTTTCTGGAATTTGGTGAGATTCTGTAGAGAACTGACGAATTATCAGGGATTTTTCATGTATTCTGTGGGAATTTGTGGAGATTCGGTGGGATTTTTCTGGAATTTTGGTTATGTTTTGAGAAAATTTAGGGAATTTTGTGGGATTTTTCTGGGATTTTGTTGGGTATTGAGGAGATTTTGTGGGATGTTTCTGGAATTTGGTGGGGCTTTTCAAGAATTTTGTGGTATTTTGAAAAGATTTTGGGAATTTTGTGGTGTTTTTTCTTGAATTTTGTGGGAAACTGTGCTGATTTTATGGGGCGTTTCTGGAATTTGGTCGAGTTTTCAGAAGTGTTAGGGATTTTTGTGAGATTTTTGTGAGATGTTTGTGGAACTTTGAGGGACTTTTCTGGAATTTGGTGAGATTCTGTAGAGAACTGATGAATTATCAGGGATTTTTCATGTATTCTGTGGGAATTTGTGGAGATTTGGTGGGATTTTTCTGGAATTTGGTAGAGTTTTGAGAAGATTTAGGGAATTTTGTGTTGTTTTTTCTTGAATTTTGTGGGAAACTGTGCTGATTTTATGGGGCGCTTCTGGAATTTGGTCAAGTGTTCAGAAGATTTAGGGAATTGTGTGAGATTTTTCCTGGAATTTTGTTGGATATTAGGGAGATTTTGTGGGATGCTTGTGGAACTTTGGGGGACTTTTCTGGTATTTGGTGATATTCTGTAGAGAACTGACGAATTATCAGGGATTTTTCACGTATTCTGTGGGAATTTGTGGCGATTCGGTGGGATATTTTTCTAGAATTTGGTCGTGTTTTGAGAAGATTTAGGGAATTTTGTGGGATTTTTCCTGGAATTTTGTTGGATACTGGAGAGATTTTGTGGGATGTTTGTGGAACTTTGAGGGACTTTTCTGGAATTTGGTGAGATTCTGTAGAGAACTGATGAATTATCAGGGATTTTTCATGTATTCTGTGGGAATTTGTGGAGATTTGGTGGGATTTTTGTGGATTTTGGCCGTGTTTTGAGAAGATTTAGGGAATTTTGTGGGATTTTTCTTGAATTTTGTTGGATATTGAGGAGATTTTGTGGGATGTTTGTGGAACTTTGAGGGACTTTTCTGGAATTTGGTGGTATTTTGAAAAGGTTTAGGGAATTTTGTGGTGTTTTTTCTTGAATTTTGTGGGAAACTGTGCTGATTTTATGGGGCGTTTCTGGAATTTGGTCGAGTTTTCAGAAGATTTAGGGATTTTTGTGAGATTTTTGTGGGATGTTCTGGGAATTGGTAGAGATTTTGTGGGACATTCCTGTGAATTGGTAGGGTTTTGAAATGATTTAGGGAGTTTTGTGAGACTTCTCTGGAATTTGGTGGGGTTTTTCTGGAATTGTGTGGGATTCTGAGGAGACTTGAAGAATTTTGAGGAATTTTTCTTAGATTTTGTGGAAACTTGTGGAGGTTTTGTGGGATTTTTGTGGAATTTTTTGGGATATTGAGGCGATTTAGGGATCTTGAGGGATTTTTCATGTATTTTGTGGGAATTTGTGGAGATTTGGTGGGATATTTTTCTAGAATTTGGTCGTGTTTTGAGAAGATTTAGGGAATTTTGTGTGATTTTTCTTGATATTTGTGGGACATTGAGGAGATTTTGTGGGATGTTTGTGGAACTTTGAGGGACTTTTCTGGAATTTGGTGAGATTCTGTAGAGAACTGACAAATTATCAGGGATTTTTCATGTATTCTGTGGGAATTTGTGGAGATTTGCTGGGATTTTTGTGGATTTTGGCCGTGTTTTGAGAAGATTTAGGGAATTTTGTGTGATTTTTCTGGGATTTTGTTGGATATTGAGGACATTTTGTGGGATGTTTCTGGAATTTGGTGGGGCTTTTCAAGAATTTTGTGGTATTTTGAAAAGGTTTAGGGAATTGTGTGGTGTTTTTTCTTGAATTTTGTGGGAAACTGTGCTGATTTTATGGGGCGTTTCTGGAATTTGGTCGAGTTTTCAGAAGATTTAGGGATTTTTGTGAGATTTTTGTGGGATGTTCTGGGAATTGGTGGAGATTTTGTGGGACATTCCTGTGAATTGGTAGGGTTTTGAAATGATTTAGGGAGTTTTGTGGGACTTCTCTGGAATTTTGTGGGGTTTTTCTGAAATTGTGTGGTTTTGAGGAGACTTGAAGAATTTTGAGGAATTTGTTTTAGATTTTGTGGGAATTTGTGGAGAATCTGTGGGATTTTACTGGAATTTGGTGGGCCTTTTCAAGGACTTTGTGTGGTTTTGAGGAGACTTGAAGAATTTTGAGGAATTTTTCTTAGATTTTGTGGAAACTTGTGGAGGTTTTGTGGGATTTTTGTGGGATTTTGTGGGATATTGAGGCGATTTAGGGATCTTGAGGGATTTTTCATGTATTTTGTGGGATTTTGTGGAGATTTGGTGGGACATTTTTCTAGAATTTAGTCGTGTTTTGAGAAGATTTAGGGAATTTTGTGTGATTTTTCTGGGATTTTGTTGGATATTGAGGAGATTTTGTGGGATGTTTGTGGAACTTTGAGGGACTTTTCTGGAATTTGGTGAGATTCTGTAGAGAACTGACGAATTATCAGGGGTATTTTCAGGTATTCTGTGGGAATTTGTGGAGATTCGGTGGGATTTTTGTGGATTTTGGCCATGTTTTGAGAAGATTTAGGGAATTTTGTGGGATTTTTCCTGGAATTTTATTGGATACCGGGGAGATTTTGTGGGATGTTTTTGGAACTTTGAGGGACTTTTTAGGAATTTGGTGAGATTCTGTAGAGAACTGACGAATTATCAGGGGTATTTTCAGGTATTCTGTGGGAATTTGTGGAGATTCGGTGGGATTTTTGTGGATTTTGGCCATGTTTTGAGAAGATTTAGGGAATTTTGTGGGATTTTTCCTGGAATTTTATTGGATACCGGGGAGATTTTGTGGGATGTTTTTGGAACTTTGAGGGACTTTTTAGGAATTTGGTGAGATTCTGTAGAGAACTGACGAATTATCAGGGGTATTTTCATGTATTCTGTGGGAATTTGTGGAGATTCGGTGGGATTTTTGTGGATTTTGGCCATGTTTTGAGAAGATTTAGGGAATTTTGTGGAATTTTTCCTGGAATTTTGTTGGGTATTCCGGGGAGATTTTTTGGGATGTTTGTGGAACTTTGAGGGACTTTTTAGGAATTTGGTGAGATTCTGTAGAGAATTGACGAATTATCAGGGATTTGTCATGTATTCTGTGGGAATTTGTGGAGATTCTGTGGGATTTTTCTGGAATTTGGTAGAGTTTTGAGAAGATTTAGGGAATTTTGTGGGACTTTTCTGGGATTTTGTTGGATATTGAGGACATTTTGTGGGATGTTTCTGGAATTTGGTGGGGCTTTTCAAGAATTTTGTGGTATTTTGAAAAGATTTTGGGAATTTTGTGGTGTTTTTTCTTGAATTTTGTGGGAAACTGTGCTGATTTTATGGGGCGTTTCTGGAATTTGGTTGAGTTTTCAGAAGATTTAGGGATTTTTGTGAGATTTTTGTGGGATGTTCTGGGAATTGGTGGAGATTTTGTGGGACATTCCTGTGAATTGGTAGGGTTTTGAAATGATTTAGGGAGTTTTGTGGGACTTCTCTGGAATTTTGTGTGTTTTTTCTGGAATTGTGTGGGATTCTGAGGAGACTTGAAGAATTTTGAGGAATTTTTCTTAGATTTTGTGGAAACTTGTGGAGGTTTTGTGGGATTTTTGTGGAATTTTTTGGGATATTGAGGCGATTTAGGGATCTTGAGGGATTTTTCATGTATTTTGTGGGAATTTGTGGAGATTTGGTGGGATATTTTTCTAGAATTTGGTCGTGTTTTGAGAAGATTTAGGGAATTTTGTGTGATTTTTCTTGATATTTGTGGGACATTGAGGAGATTTTGTGGGATGTTTGTGGAACTTTGAGGGACTTTTCTGGAATTTGGTGAGATTCTGTAGAGAACTGACAAATTATCAGGGATTTTTCATGTATTCTGTGGGAATTTGTGGAGATTTGGTGGGATTTTTGTGGATTTTGGCCGTGTTTTGAGAAGATTTAGGGAATTTTGTGTGATTTTTCTGGGATTTTGTTGGATATTGAGGACATTTTGTGGGATGTTTCTGGAATTTGGTGGGGCTTTTCAAGAATTTTGTGGTATTTTGAAAAGGTTTAGGGAATTGTGTGGTGTTTTTTCTTGAATTTTGTGGGAAACTGTGCTGATTTTATGGGGCGTTTCTGGAATTTGGTTGAGTTTTCAGAAGATTTAGGGATTTTTGTGAGATTTTTGTGGGATGTTCTGGGAATTGGTAGAGATTTTGTGGGACATTCCTGTGAATTGGTAGGGTTTTGAAATGATTTAGGGAGTTTTGTGAGACTTCTCTGGAATTTGGTGGGGTTTTTCTGGAATTGTGTGGGATTCTGAGGAGACTTGAAGAATTTTGAGGAATTTTTCTTAGATTTTGTGGAAACTTGTGGAGGTTTTGTGGGATTTTTGTGGAATTTTTTGGGATATTGAGGCGATTTAGGGATCTTGAGGGATTTTTCATGTATTTTGTGGGAATTTGTGGAGATTTGGTGGGATATTTTTCTAGAATTTGGTCGTGTTTTGAGAAGATTTAGGGAATTTTGTGTGATTTTTCTTGATATTTGTGGGACATTGAGGAGATTTTGTGGGATGTTTGTGGAACTTTGAGGGACTTTTCTGGAATTTGGTGAGATTCTGTAGAGAACTGACAAATTATCAGGGATTTTTCATGTATTCTGTGGGAATTTGTGGAGATTTGCTGGGATTTTTGTGGATTTTGGCCGTGTTTTGAGAAGATTTAGGGAATTTTGTGTGATTTTTCTGGGATTTTGTTGGATATTGAGGACATTTTGTGGGATGTTTCTGGAATTTGGTGGGGCTTTTCAAGAATTTTGTGGTATTTTGAAAAGGTTTAGGGAATTGTGTGGTGTTTTTTCTTGAATTTTGTGGGAAACTGTGCTGATTTTATGGGGCGTTTCTGGAATTTGGTCGAGTTTTCAGAAGATTTAGGGATTTTTGTGAGATTTTTGTGGGATGTTCTGGGAATTGGTGGAGATTTTGTGGGACATTCCTGTGAATTGGTAGGGTTTTGAAATGATTTAGGGAGTTTTGTGGGACTTCTCTGGAATTTTGTGGGGTTTTTCTGAAATTGTGTGGTTTTGAGGAGACTTGAAGAATTTTGAGGAATTTGTTTTAGATTTTGTGGGAATTTGTGGAGAATCTGTGGGATTTTACTGGAATTTGGTGGGCCTTTTCAAGGACTTTGTGTGGTTTTGAGGAGACTTGAAGAATTTTGAGGAATTTTTCTTAGATTTTGTGGAAACTTGTGGAGGTTTTGTGGGATTTTTGTGGGATTTTGTGGGATATTGAGGCGATTTAGGGATCTTGAGGGATTTTTCATGTATTTTGTGGGATTTTGTGGAGATTTGGTGGGACATTTTTCTAGAATTTAGTCGTGTTTTGAGAAGATTTAGGGAATTTTGTGTGATTTTTCTGGGATTTTGTTGGATATTGAGGAGATTTTGTGGGATGTTTGTGGAACTTTGAGGGACTTTTCTGGAATTTGGTGAGATTCTGTAGAGAACTGACGAATTATCAGGGGTATTTTCAGGTATTCTGTGGGAATTTGTGGAGATTCGGTGGGATTTTTGTGGATTTTGGCCATGTTTTGAGAAGATTTAGGGAATTTTGTGGGATTTTTCCTGGAATTTTATTGGATACCGGGGAGATTTTGTGGGATGTTTTTGGAACTTTGAGGGACTTTTTAGGAATTTGGTGAGATTCTGTAGAGAACTGACGAATTATCAGGGGTATTTTCAGGTATTCTGTGGGAATTTGTGGAGATTCGGTGGGATTTTTGTGGATTTTGGCCATGTTTTGAGAAGATTTAGGGAATTTTGTGGGATTTTTCCTGGAATTTTATTGGATACCGGGGAGATTTTGTGGGATGTTTTTGGAACTTTGAGGGACTTTTTAGGAATTTGGTGAGATTCTGTAGAGAACTGACGAATTATCAGGGGTATTTTCATGTATTCTGTGGGAATTTGTGGAGATTCGGTGGGATTTTTGTGGATTTTGGCCATGTTTTGAGAAGATTTAGGGAATTTTGTGGAATTTTTCCTGGAATTTTGTTGGGTATTCCGGGGAGATTTTTTGGGATGTTTGTGGAACTTTGAGGGACTTTTTAGGAATTTGGTGAGATTCTGTAGAGAATTGACGAATTATCAGGGATTTGTCATGTATTCTGTGGGAATTTGTGGAGATTCTGTGGGATTTTTCTGGAATTTGGTAGAGTTTTGAGAAGATTTAGGGAATTTTGTGGGACTTTTCTGGGATTTTGTTGGATATTGAGGACATTTTGTGGGATGTTTCTGGAATTTGGTGGGGCTTTTCAAGAATTTTGTGGTATTTTGAAAAGATTTTGGGAATTTTGTGGTGTTTTTTCTTGAATTTTGTGGGAAACTGTGCTGATTTTATGGGGCGTTTCTGGAATTTGGTTGAGTTTTCAGAAGATTTAGGGATTTTTGTGAGATTTTTGTGGGATGTTCTGGGAATTGGTGGAGATTTTGTGGGACATTCCTGTGAATTGGTAGGGTTTTGAAATGATTTAGGGAGTTTTGTGGGACTTCTCTGGAATTTTGTGTGTTTTTTCTGGAATTGTGTGGGATTCTGAGGAGACTTGAAGAATTTTGAGGAATTTTTCTTAGATTTTGTGGAAACTTGTGGAGGTTTTGTGGGATTTTTGTGGAATTTTTTGGGATATTGAGGCGATTTAGGGATCTTGAGGGATTTTTCATGTATTTTGTGGGAATTTGTGGAGATTTGGTGGGATATTTTTCTAGAATTTGGTCGTGTTTTGAGAAGATTTAGGGAATTTTGTGTGATTTTTCTTGATATTTGTGGGACATTGAGGAGATTTTGTGGGATGTTTGTGGAACTTTGAGGGACTTTTCTGGAATTTGGTGAGATTCTGTAGAGAACTGACAAATTATCAGGGATTTTTCATGTATTCTGTGGGAATTTGTGGAGATTTGGTGGGATTTTTGTGGATTTTGGCCGTGTTTTGAGAAGATTTAGGGAATTTTGTGTGATTTTTCTGGGATTTTGTTGGATATTGAGGACATTTTGTGGGATGTTTCTGGAATTTGGTGGGGCTTTTCAAGAATTTTGTGGTATTTTGAAAAGGTTTAGGGAATTGTGTGGTGTTTTTTCTTGAATTTTGTGGGAAACTGTGCTGATTTTATGGGGCGTTTCTGGAATTTGGTTGAGTTTTCAGAAGATTTAGGGATTTTTGTGAGATTTTTGTGGGATGTTCTGGGGATTGGTGGAGATTTTGTGGGACATTCCTGTGAATTGGTAGGGTTTTGAAATGATTTAGGGAGTTTTGTGGGACTTCTCTGGAATTTTGTGGGGTTTTTCTGAAATTGTGTGGTTTTGAGGAGACTTGAAGAATTTTGAGGAATTTGTTTTAGATTTTGTGGGTATTTGTGGAGAATCTGTGGGATTTTACTGGAATTTGGTGGGCCTTTTCAAGGACTTTGTGTGGTTTTGAGGAGACTTGAAGAATTTTGAGGAATTTTTCTTAGATTTTGTGGAAACTTGTGGAGGTTTTGTGTGATTTTTGTGGGATTTTGTGGGATATTGAGGTGATTTAGGGATCTTGAGGGATTTTTCATGTATTTTGTGGGATTTTGTGGAGATTTGGTGGGACATTTTTCTAGAATTTAGTCGTGTTTTGAGAAGATTTAGGGAATTTTGTGTGATTTTTCTGGGATTTTGTTGGATATTGAGGAGATTTTGTGGGATGTTTGTGGAACTTTGAGGGACTTTTCTGGAATTTGGTGAGATTCTGTAGAGAACTGACGAATTATCAGGGGTATTTTCAGGTATTCTGTGGGAATTTGTGGAGATTCGGTGGGATTTTTGTGGATTTTGGCCATGTTTTGAGAAGATTTAGGGAATTTTGTGGGATTTTTCCTGGAATTTTGTTGGACATTGGGGAGATTTTGTGGGATGTTTGTGGAACTTTGAGGGACTTTTCTGGAATTTGGTGAGATTCTGTAGAGAACTGACGAATTATCAGGGATTTTTCATGTATTCTCTGGGAATTTGTGGAGATTCGGTGGGATTTTTGAGAATTTTGGCCGTGTTTTGAGAAGATTTAGAGAATTTTGTGGGATTTTTCCTGGAATTTTGTTGGATACTGGGGAGATTTTGTGGGATGTTTGTGGAACTTTGAGGGACTTTCTGGAATTTGGTGAGATTCTGTAGAGAACTGACGAATTATCAGGGATTTTTCATGTATTCTGTGGGAATTTGTGGAGATTCGGTGGGATTTTTGAGGATTTTGGCCGTGTTTTGAGAAGATTTAGAGAATATTGTGGGATTTTTCTTGAATTTTGTTGGATATTGAGGAGATTTTGTGGGATGTTTGTGGAACTTTGAGGGACTTTTCTGGAATTTGGTGAGATTCTGTAGAGAACTGACGAATTATCAGGGATTTTTCATGTATTCTGTGGGAATTTGTGGAGATTCGGTGGGATTTTTCTGGAATTTTGGTTGTGTTTTGAGAAAATTTAGGGAATATTGTGGGATTTTTCTGGGATTTTGTTGGGTATTGAGGACATTTTGTGGGATGTTTCTGGAATTTGGTGGGGCTTTTCAAGAATTTTGTGGTATTTTGAAAAGATTTAGGGAATTTTGTGGTGTTTTTTCTTGAATTTTGTGGGAAACTGTGCTGATTTTATGGGGCGTTTCTGGAATTTGGTCAAGTTTTCAGAAGTGTTAGGGATTTTTGTGAGATTTTTGTGGGATGTTCTGGGAATTGGTAGAGATTTTGTGGGACATTCCTGTGAATTGGTAGGGTTTTGAAATGATTTAGGGAGTTTTGTGGGACTTCTCTGGAATTTTGTGTGTTTTTTCTGGAATTGTGTGGGATTCTGAGGAGACTTGAAGAATTTTGAGGAATTTTTCTTAGATTTTGTGGAAACTTGTGGAGGTTTTGGGTGATTTTTGTGTGATTTTGTGGGATATTGAGGCGATTTAGGGATCTTGAGGCATTTCTCATGTATTTTGTGGGAATTTGTGGAGATTTGGTGGGATTTTTGAGGATTTTGGCCGTGTTTTGAGAAGATTTAGAGCATATTTTGGGATTTTTCTTGAATTTTGTTGGATATTGAGGAGATTTTGTGGGATGTTTGTGGAACTTTGAGGGACTTTTCTGGAATTTGGTGAGATTCTGTAGAGAACTGACGAATTATCAGGGATTTTTCATGTATTCTGTGGGAATTTGTGGAGATTCGGTGGGATTTTTCTGGAATTTTGGTTATGTTTTGAGAAAATTTAGGGAATTTTGTGGGATTTTTCTGGGATTTTGTTGGGTATTGAGGAGATTTTGTGGGATGTTTCTGGAATTTGGTGGGGCTTTTCAAGAATTTTGTGGTATTTTGAAAAGATTTTGGGAATTTTGTGGTGTTTTTTCTTGAATTTTGTGGGAAACTGTGCTGATTTTATGGGGCGTTTCTGGAATTTGGTCGAGTTTTCAGAAGTGTTAGGGATTTTTGTGAGATTTTTGTGAGATGTTTGTGGAACTTTGAGGGACTTTTCTGGAATTTGGTGAGATTCTGTAGAGAACTGATGAATTATCAGGGATTTTTCATGTATTCTGTGGGAATTTGTGGAGATTTGGTGGGATTTTTCTGGAATTTGGTAGAGTTTTGAGAAGATTTAGGGAATTTTGTGTTGTTTTTTCTTGAATTTTGTGGGAAACTGTGCTGATTTTATGGGGCGCTTCTGGAATTTGGTCAAGTGTTCAGAAGATTTAGGGAATTGTGTGAGATTTTTCCTGGAATTTTGTTGGATATTAGGGAGATTTTGTGGGATGCTTGTGGAACTTTGGGGGACTTTTCTGGTATTTGGTGATATTCTGTAGAGAACTGACGAATTATCAGGGATTTTTCACGTATTCTGTGGGAATTTGTGGCGATTCGGTGGGATATTTTTCTAGAATTTGGTCGTGTTTTGAGAAGATTTAGGGAATTTTGTGGGATTTTTCCTGGAATTTTGTTGGATACTGGAGAGATTTTGTGGGATGTTTGTGGAACTTTGAGGGACTTTTCTGGAATTTGGTGAGATTCTGTAGAGAACTGATGAATT
This sequence comes from Cyanistes caeruleus, assembly GCF_971803275.1. NCBI lineage: Eukaryota > Metazoa > Chordata > Aves > Passeriformes > Paridae > Cyanistes > Cyanistes caeruleus. The sequence goes on from NC_141705.1 coordinate 68,614,498, forward strand.
ATCAGGGATTTTTCATGTATTCTGTGGGAATTTGTGGAGATTTGGTGGGATTTTTGTGGATTTTGGCCGTGTTTTGAGAAGATTTAGGGAATTTTGTGGGATTTTTCTTGAATTTTGTTGGATATTGAGGAGATTTTGTGGGATGTTTGTGGAACTTTGAGGGACTTTTCTGGAATTTGGTGGTATTTTGAAAAGGTTTAGGGAATTTTGTGGTGTTTTTTCTTGAATTTTGTGGGAAACTGTGCTGATTTTATGGGGCGTTTCTGGAATTTGGTCGAGTTTTCAGAAGATTTAGGGATTTTTGTGAGATTTTTGTGGGATGTTCTGGGAATTGGTAGAGATTTTGTGGGACATTCCTGTGAATTGGTAGGGTTTTGAAATGATTTAGGGAGTTTTGTGAGACTTCTCTGGAATTTGGTGGGGTTTTTCTGGAATTGTGTGGGATTCTGAGGAGACTTGAAGAATTTTGAGGAATTTTTCTTAGATTTTGTGGAAACTTGTGGAGGTTTTGTGGGATTTTTGTGGAATTTTTTGGGATATTGAGGCGATTTAGGGATCTTGAGGGATTTTTCATGTATTTTGTGGGAATTTGTGGAGATTTGGTGGGATATTTTTCTAGAATTTGGTCGTGTTTTGAGAAGATTTAGGGAATTTTGTGTGATTTTTCTTGATATTTGTGGGACATTGAGGAGATTTTGTGGGATGTTTGTGGAACTTTGAGGGACTTTCTGGAATTTGGTGAGATTCTGTAGAGAACTGACGAATTATCAGGGATTTTTCATGTATTCTGTGGGAATTTGTGGAGATTCGGTGGGATTTTTGAGGATTTTGGCCGTGTTTTGAGAAGATTTAGAGAATATTGTGGGATTTTTCTTGAATTTTGTTGGATATTGAGGAGATTTTGTGGGATGTTTGTGGAACTTTGAGGGACTTTTCTGGAATTTGGTGAGATTCTGTAGAGAACTGACGAATTATCAGGGGTATTTTCAGGTATTCTGTGGGAATTTGTGGAGATTCGGTGGGATTTTTGTGGATTTTGGCCATGTTTTGAGAAGATTTAGGGAATTTTGTGGGATTTTTCCTGGAATTTTATTGGATACCGGGGAGATTTTGTGGGATGTTTTTGGAACTTTGAGGGACTTTTTAGGAATTTGGTGAGATTCTGTAGAGAACTGACGAATTATCAGGGGTATTTTCAGGTATTCTGTGGGAATTTGTGGAGATTCGGTGGGATTTTTGTGGATTTTGGCCATGTTTTGAGAAGATTTAGGGAATTTTGTGGGATTTTTCCTGGAATTTTATTGGATACCGGGGAGATTTTGTGGGATGTTTTTGGAACTTTGAGGGACTTTTTAGGAATTTGGTGAGATTCTGTAGAGAACTGACGAATTATCAGGGGTATTTTCATGTATTCTGTGGGAATTTGTGGAGATTCGGTGGGATTTTTGTGGATTTTGGCCATGTTTTGAGAAGATTTAGGGAATTTTGTGGAATTTTTCCTGGAATTTTGTTGGGTATTCCGGGGAGATTTTTTGGGATGTTTGTGGAACTTTGAGGGACTTTTTAGGAATTTGGTGAGATTCTGTAGAGAATTGACGAATTATCAGGGATTTGTCATGTATTCTGTGGGAATTTGTGGAGATTCTGTGGGATTTTTCTGGAATTTGGTAGAGTTTTGAGAAGATTTAGGGAATTTTGTGGGACTTTTCTGGGATTTTGTTGGATATTGAGGACATTTTGTGGGATGTTTCTGGAATTTGGTGGGGCTTTTCAAGAATTTTGTGGTATTTTGAAAAGATTTTGGGAATTTTGTGGTGTTTTTTCTTGAATTTTGTGGGAAACTGTGCTGATTTTATGGGGCGTTTCTGGAATTTGGTTGAGTTTTCAGAAGATTTAGGGATTTTTGTGAGATTTTTGTGGGATGTTCTGGGAATTGGTGGAGATTTTGTGGGACATTCCTGTGAATTGGTAGGGTTTTGAAATGATTTAGGGAGTTTTGTGGGACTTCTCTGGAATTTTGTGTGTTTTTTCTGGAATTGTGTGGGATTCTGAGGAGACTTGAAGAATTTTGAGGAATTTTTCTTAGATTTTGTGGAAACTTGTGGAGGTTTTGTGGGATTTTTGTGGAATTTTTTGGGATATTGAGGCGATTTAGGGATCTTGAGGGATTTTTCATGTATTTTGTGGGAATTTGTGGAGATTTGGTGGGATATTTTTCTAGAATTTGGTCGTGTTTTGAGAAGATTTAGGGAATTTTGTGTGATTTTTCTTGATATTTGTGGGACATTGAGGAGATTTTGTGGGATGTTTGTGGAACTTTGAGGGACTTTTCTGGAATTTGGTGAGATTCTGTAGAGAACTGACAAATTATCAGGGATTTTTCATGTATTCTGTGGGAATTTGTGGAGATTTGGTGGGATTTTTGTGGATTTTGGCCGTGTTTTGAGAAGATTTAGGGAATTTTGTGTGATTTTTCTGGGATTTTGTTGGATATTGAGGACATTTTGTGGGATGTTTCTGGAATTTGGTGGGGCTTTTCAAGAATTTTGTGGTATTTTGAAAAGGTTTAGGGAATTGTGTGGTGTTTTTTCTTGAATTTTGTGGGAAACTGTGCTGATTTTATGGGGCGTTTCTGGAATTTGGTTGAGTTTTCAGAAGATTTAGGGATTTTTGTGAGATTTTTGTGGGATGTTCTGGGGATTGGTGGAGATTTTGTGGGACATTCCTGTGAATTGGTAGGGTTTTGAAATGATTTAGGGAGTTTTGTGGGACTTCTCTGGAATTTTGTGGGGTTTTTCTGAAATTGTGTGGTTTTGAGGAGACTTGAAGAATTTTGAGGAATTTGTTTTAGATTTTGTGGGTATTTGTGGAGAATCTGTGGGATTTTACTGGAATTTGGTGGGCCTTTTCAAGGACTTTGTGTGGTTTTGAGGAGACTTGAAGAATTTTGAGGAATTTTTCTTAGATTTTGTGGAAACTTGTGGAGGTTTTGTGTGATTTTTGTGGGATTTTGTGGGATATTGAGGTGATTTAGGGATCTTGAGGGATTTTTCATGTATTTTGTGGGATTTTGTGGAGATTTGGTGGGACATTTTTCTAGAATTTAGTCGTGTTTTGAGAAGATTTAGGGAATTTTGTGTGATTTTTCTGGGATTTTGTTGGATATTGAGGAGATTTTGTGGGATGTTTGTGGAACTTTGAGGGACTTTTCTGGAATTTGGTGAGATTCTGTAGAGAACTGACGAATTATCAGGGGTATTTTCAGGTATTCTGTGGGAATTTGTGGAGATTCGGTGGGATTTTTGTGGATTTTGGCCATGTTTTGAGAAGATTTAGGGAATTTTGTGGGATTTTTCCTGGAATTTTATTGGATACCGGGGAGATTTTGTGGGATGTTTTTGGAACTTTGAGGGACTTTTTAGGAATTTGGTGAGATTCTGTAGAGAACTGACGAATTATCAGGGATTTGTCATGTATTCTGTGGGAATTTGTGGAGATTCTGTGGGATTTTTGTGGATTTTGGCCGTGTTTTGAGAAGATTTAGGGAATTTTGTGTGACTTTTCTGGGATTTTGTTGGATATTGAGGACATTTTGTGGGATGTTTCGGGAATTTGGTGGGGCTTTTCAAGAATTTTGTGGTATTTTGAAAAGATTTAGGGAATTTTGTGGTGTTTTTTCTTGAATTTTGTGGGAAACTGTGCTGATTTTATGGGGCGTTTCTGGAATTTGGTCGAGTTTTCAGAAGATTTAGGGATTTTTGTGAGATTTTTGTGGGATGTTCTGGGAATTGGTGGAGATTTTGTGGGACATTCCTGTGAATTGGTAGGGTTTTGAAATGATTTAGGGAGTTTTGTGGGACTTCTCTGGAATTTTGTGGGGTTTTTCTGAAATTGTGTGGTTTTGAGGAGACTTGAAGAATTTTGAGGAATTTGTTTTAGATTTTGTGGGAATTTGTGGAGAATCTGTGGGATTTTACTGGAATTTGGTGGGCCTTTACAAGGACTTTGTGTGGTTTTGAGGAGACTTGAAGAATTTTGAGGAATTTTTCTTAGATTTTGTGTAAACTTGTGGAGGTTTTGTGTGATTTTTGTGTGATTTTGTGGGATATTGAGGCGATTTAGGGATCTTGAGGGATTTTTCATGTATTTTGTGGGATTTTGTGGAGATTTGGTGGGACATTTTTCTAGAATTTAGTCGTGTTTTGAGAAGATTTAGGGAATTTTGTGTGATTTTTCTGGGATTTTGTTGGATATTGAGGAGATTTTGTGGGATGTTTGTGGAACTTTGAGGGACTTTTCTGGAATTTGGTGAGATTCTGTAGAGAACTGACGAATTATCAGGGGTATTTTCATGTATTCTGTGGGAATTTGTGGAGATTCGGTGGGATTTTTGTGGATTTTGGCCATGTTTTGAGAAGATTTAGGGAATTTTGTGGGATTTTTCCTGGAATTTTATTGGATACCGGGGAGATTTTGTGGGATGTTTTTGGAACTTTGTGGGACTTTTTAGGAATTTGGTGAGATTCTGTAGAGAACTGACGAATTATCAGGGGTATTTTCATGTATTCTGTGGGAATTTGTGGAGATTCGGTGGGATTTTTGTGGATTTTGGCCATGTTTTGAGAAGATTTAGGGAATTTTGTGGGATTTTTCCTGGAATTTTATTGGATTCCGGGGAGATTTTGTGGGATGTTTGTGGAACTTTGAGGGACTTTTTAGGAATTTGGTGAGATTCTGTAGAGAATTGACGAATTATCAGGGATTTGTCATGTATTCTGTGGGAATTTGTGGAGATTCTGTGGGATTTTTCTGGAATTTGGTAGAGTTTTGAGAAGATTTAGGGAATTTTGTGGGACTTTTCTGGGATTTTGTTGGATATTGAGGAGATTTTGTGGGATGTTTCTGGAATTTGGTGGGGCTTTTCAAGAATTTTGTGGTATTTTGAAAAGGTTTAGGGAATTTTGTGGTGTTTTTTCTTGAATTTTGTGGGAAACTGTGCTGATTTTATGGGGCGTTTCTGGAATTTGGTCGAGTTTTCAGAAGATTTAGGGATTTTTGTGAGATTTTTGTGGGATGTTCTGGGAATTGGTGGAGATTTTGTGGGACATTCCTGTGAATTGGTAGGGTTTTGAAATGATTTAGGGAGTTTTGTGAGACTTCTCTGGAATTTGGTGGGGTTTTTCTGGAATTGTGTGGGATTCTGAGGAGACTTGAAGAATTTTGAGGAATTTGATTTAGATTTTTGTGGGAATTTGTGGAGATTCTGTGGGATTTTTTTGGAATTTGGTGGGCCTTTTCAAGGACTTTGTGTGGTTTTGAGGAGACTTGAAGAATTTTGAGGAATTTTTCTTAGATTTTTGTGGAAACTTGTGGTGGTTTTCGGTGATTTTTGTGTGATTTTGTGGGATATTGAGGCGATTTAGGGATCTTGAGGGATTTTTCATGCATTTTGTGGAAATTTGTGGAGATTTGGTGGGATATTTTTCTAGAATTTGGTCGTGTTTTGAGAAGATTTAGAGAATTTTGTGGGATTTTTCTTGAATTTTGTTGGATATTGAGGAGATTTTGTGGGATGTTTGTGGAAATTTGAGGGACTTTTCTGGAATTTGGTGAGATTCTGTAGAGAACTGACGAATTATCAGGGATTTTTCACGTATTCTGTGGGAATTTGTGGAGATTCGGTGGGATTTTTCTGGAATTTTGGTTATGTTTTGAGAAGATTTAGGGAATTTTGTGTGATTTTTCTGGGATTTTGTTGGGTATTGAGGACATTTTGTGGGATGTTTCTGGAATTTCGTGGGGCTTTTCAAGAATTTTGTGGTATTTTGAAAAGGTTTAGGGAATTTTGTGGTGTTTTTTCTTGAATTTTGTGGGAAACTGCTGATTTTATGGGGCGTTTCTGGAATTTGCTCGAGTTTTCAGAAGTGTTAGGGATTTTTGTGAGATTTTTGTGGGATGTTCTGGGAATTGGTGGAGATTTTGTGGGACATTCCTGTGAATTGGTAGGGTTTTGAAATGATTTAGGGAGTTTTGTGGGACTTCTCTGGAATTTTGTGGGGTTTTTATGGAATTGTGTGGGATTCGGAGGAGACTTGAAGTATTTTGAGGAATTTTTCTTAGATTTTGTGGAAACTTGTGGAGGTTTTGTGGGATTTTTGTGTGATTTTGTGGGATATTGAGGTGATTTAGGGATCTTGAGGGATTTCTCATGTATTTTGTGGGAATTTGTGGAGATTTGGTGGGATATTTTTCTGGAATTTGGTAGAGTTTTGAGAAGATTTAGGGAATTTTGTGGGATTTTTCCTGGAATTTTGTTGGACATTGGGGAGATTTTGTGGGATGTTTGTGGAACTTTGAGGGACTTTTCTGGAATTTGGTGAGATTCTGTAGAGAACTGACGAATTATCAGGGATTTTTCATGTATTCTCTGGGAATTTGTGGAGATTCGGTGGGATTTTTGAGGATTTTGGCCGTGTTTTGAGAAGATTTAGGGAATTTTGTGTGATTTTTCCTGGAATTTTGTTGGATATTAGGGAGATTTTGTGGGATGTTTGTGGAACTTTGAGGGACTTTCTGGAATTTGGTGAGATTCTGTAGAGAACTGACGAATTATCAGGGATTTTTCATGTATTCTCTGGGAATTTGTGGAGATTCGGTGGGATTTTTGAGGATTTTGGCCGTGTTTTGAGAAGATTTAGAGAATATTGTGGGATTTTTCTTGAATTTTGTTGGATATTGAGGAGATTTTGTGGGATGTTTGTGGAACTTTGAGGGACTTTTCTGGAATTTGGTGAGATTCTGTAGAGAACTGACGAATTATCAGGGATTTTTCATGTATTCTGTGGGAATTTGTGGAGATTCGGTGGGATTTTTCTGGAATTTTGCTTGTGTTTTGAGAAAATTTAGGGAATATTGTGGGATTTTTCTGGGATTTTGTTGGGTATTGAGGACATTTTGTGGGATGTTTCTGGAATTTGGTGGGGCTTTTCAAGAATTTTGTGGTATTTTGAAAAGATTTAGGGAATTTTGAGGTGTTTTTTCTTGAATTTTGTGGGAAACTGTGCTGATTTTATGGGGCGTTTCTGGAATTTGGTCAAGTTTTCAGAAGTGTTAGGGATTTTTGTGAGATTTTTGTGGGATGTTCTGGGAATTGGTAGAGATTTTGTGGGACATTCCTGTGAATTGGTAGGGTTTTGAAATGATTTAGGGAGTTTTGTGGGACTTCTCTGGAATTTTGTGGGGTTTTTCTGGAATTGTGTGGGATTCTGAGGAGACTTGAAGAATTTTGAGGAATTTTTCTTAGATTTTGTGGAAACTTGTGGAGGTTTTGGGTGATTTTTGTGGGATTTTGAGGAAAATTGAGGCGATTTAGGGATCTTGAGGCATTTCTCATGTATTTTGTGGGAATTTGTGGAGATTCGGTGGGATTTTTGAGGATTTGGGCCGTGTTTTGAGAAGATTTAGAGAATATTGTGGGATTTTTCTTGAATTTTGTTGGATATTGAGGAGATTTTGTGGGATGTTTGTGGAACTTTGAGGGACTTTTCTGGAATTTGGTGAGATTCTGTAGAGAACTGACGAATTATCAGGGATTTTTCATGTATTCTGTGGGAATTTGTGGAGATTCGGTGGGATTTTTCTGGAATTTTGGTTGTGTTTTGAGAAAATTTAGGGAATATTGTGGGATTTTTCTGGGATTTTGTTGGGTATTGAGGAGATTTTGTGGGATGTTTCTGGAATTTGGTGGGGCTTTTCAAGAATTTTGTGGTATTTTGAAAAGATTTTGGGAATTTTGTGGTGTTTTTTCTTGAATTTTGTGGGAAACTGTGCTGATTTTATGGGGCGTTTCTGGAATTTGGTCAAGTTTTCAGAAGTGTTAGGGATTTTTGTGAGATTTTTGTGGGATGTTCTGGGAATTGGTAGAGATTTTGTGGGACATTCCTGTGAATTGGTAGGGTTTTGAAATGATTTAGGGAGTTTTGTGGGACTTCTCTGGAATTTTGTGGGGTTTTTCTGGAATTGTGTGGGATTCTGAGGAGACTTGAAGAATTTTGAGGAATTTTTCTTAGATTTTGTGGGAATTTGTGGAGAATCTGTGGGATTTTACTGGAATTTGGTGGGCCTTTTCAAGGACTTTGTGTGGTTTTGAGGAGACTTGAAGAATTTTGAGGAATTTTTCTTAGATTTTGTGGAAACTTGTGGAGGTTTTGTGGGATTTTTGTGGGATTTTGTGGGATATTGAGGCGATTTAGGGATCTTGAGGGATTTCTCATGTATTTTGTGGGAATTTGTGGAGATTTGGTGGGATATTTTTCTGGAATTTGGTAGAGTTTTGAGAAGATTTAGGGAATTTTGTGGGATTTTTCCTGGAATTTTGTTGGATATTAGGGAGATTTTGTGGGAGGCTTGTGGAACTTTGAGGGACTTTCTGGAATTTGGTGAGATTCTGTAGAGAACTGACGAATTATCAGGGATTTTTCACGTATTCTGTGGGAATTTGTGGAGATTCGGTGGGATTTTTGAGGATTTTGGCCGTGTTTTGAGAAGATTTAGAGAATATTGTGGGATTTTTCTTGAATTTTGTTGGATATTGAGGAGATTTTGTGGGATGTTTGTGGAACTTTGAGGGACTTTTCTGGAATTTGGTGAGATTCTGTAGAGAACTGACGAATTATCAGGGATTTTTCATGTATTCTGTGGGAATTTGTGGAGATTCGGTGGGATTTTTCTGGAATTTTGGTTGTGTTTTGAGAAAATTTAGGGAATATTGTGGGATTTTTCTGGGATTTTGTTGGGTATTGAGGAGATTTTGTGGGATGTTTCTGGAATTTGGTGGGGCTTTTCAAGAATTTTGTGGTATTTTGAAAAGATTTTGGGAATTTTGTGGTGTTTTTTCTTGAATTTTGTGGGAAACTGTGCTGATTTTATGGGGCGTTTCTGGAATTTGGTCAAGTTTTCAGAAGTGTTAGGGATTTTTGTGAGATTTTTGTGGGATGTTCTGGGAATTGGTAGAGATTTTGTGGGACATTCCTGTGAATTGGTAGGGTTTTGAAATGATTTAGGGAGTTTTGTGGGACTTCTCTGGAATTTTGTGGGGTTTTTCTGGAATTGTGTGGGATTCTGAGGAGACTTGAAGAATTTTGAGGAATTTTTCTTAGATTTTGTGGAAACTTGTGGAGGTTTTGTGGGATTTTTGTGTGATTTTGTGGGATATTGAGGTGATTTAGGGATCTTGAGGCATTTCTCATGTATTTTGTGGGAATTTGTGGAGATTTGGTGGGATATTTTTCTGGAATTTGGTAGAGTTTTGAGAAGATTTAGGGAATTTTGTGGGATTTTTCCTGGAATTTTGTTGGACATTGGGGAGATTTTGTGGGATGTTTGTGGAACTTTGAGGGACTTTTCTGGAATTTGGTGAGATTCTGTAGAGAACTGACGAATTATCAGGGATTTTTCATGTATTCTCTGGGAATTTGTGGAGATTCGGTGGGATTTTTGAGGATTTTGGCCGTGTTTTGAGAAGATTTAGGGAATTTTGTGGGATTTTTCCTGGAATTTTGTTGGATATTAGGGAGATTTTGTGGGATGTTTGTGGAACTTTGAGGGACTTTCTGGAATTTGGTGAGATTCTGTAGAGAACTGACGAATTATCAGGGATTTTTCATGTATTCTCTGGGAATTTGTGGAGATTCGGTGGGATTTTTGAGGATTTTGGCCGTGTTTTGAGAAGATTTAGAGAATATTGTGGGATTTTTCTTGAATTTTGTTGGATATTGAGGAGATTTTGTGGGATGTTTGTGGAACTTTGAGGGACTTTTCTGGAATTTGGTGAGATTCTGTAGAGAACTGACGAATTATCAGGGATTTTTCATGTATTCTGTGGGAATTTGTGGAGATTCGGTGGGATTTTTCTGGAATTTTGCTTGTGTTTTGAGAAAATTTAGGGAATATTGTGGGATTTTTCTGGGATTTTGTTGGGTATTGAGGACATTTTGTGGGATGTTTCTGGAATTTGGTGGGGCTTTTCAAGAATTTTGTGGTATTTTGAAAAGATTTAGGGAATTTTGAGGTGTTTTTTCTTGAATTTTGTGGGAAACTGTGCTGATTTTATGGGGCGTTTCTGGAATTTGGTCAAGTTTTCAGAAGTGTTAGGGATTTTTGTGAGATTTTTGTGGGATGTTCTGGGAATTGGTAGAGATTTTGTGGGACATTCCTGTGAATTGGTAGGGTTTTGAAATGATTTAGGGAGTTTTGTGGGACTTCTCTGGAATTTTGTGGGGTTTTTCTGGAATTGTGTGGGATTCTGAGGAGACTTGAAGAATTTTGAGGAATTTTTCTTAGATTTTGTGGAAAGTTGTGGAGGTTTTGTGGGATTTTTGTGGGATTTTGAGGAAAATTGAGGCGATTTAGAGATCTTGAGGCATTTCTCATGTATTTTGTGGGAATTTGTGGAGATTTGGTGGGATTTTTGAGGATTTGGGCCGTGTTTTGAGAAGATTTAGAGAATATTGTGGGATTTTTCTTGAATTTTGTTGGATATTGAGGAGATTTTGTGGGATGTTTGTGGAACTTTGAGGGACTTTTCTGGAATTTGGTGAGATTCTGTAGAGAACTGACGAATTATCAGGGATTTTTCATGTATTCTGTGGGAATTTGTGGAGATTCGGTGGGATTTTTCTGGAATTTTGGTTGTGTTTTGAGAAAATTTAGGGAATATTGTGGGATTTTTCTGGGATTTTGTTGGGTATTGAGGAGATTTTGTGGGATGTTTCTGGAATTTGGTGGGGCTTTTCAAGAATTTTGTGGTATTTTGAAAAGATTTCGGGAATTTTGTGGTGTTTTTTCTTGAATTTTGTGGGAAACTGTGCTGATTTTATGGGGCGTTTCTGGAATTTGGTCAAGTTTTCAGAAGTGTTAGGGATTTTTGTGAGATTTTTGTGGGATGTTCTGGGAATTGGTAGAGATTTTGTGGGACATTCCTGTGAATTGGTAGGGTTTTGAAATGATTTAGGGAGTTTTGTGGGACTTCTCTGGAATTTTGTGGGGTTTTTCTGGAATTGTGTGGAATTCTGAGGAGACTTGAAGAATTTTGAGGAATTTTTCTTAGATTTTGTGGAAATTTGTGGAGGTTTTGTGTGATTTTTGTGTGATTTTGTGGGATATTGAGGCGATTTAGGGATCTTGAGGCATTTCTCATGTATTTTGTGGGAATTTGTGGAGATTCGGTGGGATTTTTGAGGATTTGGGCCGTGTTTTGAGAAGATTTAGAGAATATTGTGGGATTTTTCTTGAATTTTGTTGGATATTGAGGAGATTTTGTGGGATGTTTGTGGAACTTTGAGGGACTTTTCTGGAATTTGGTGAGATTCTGTAGAGAACTGACGAATTATCAGGGATTTTTCATGTATTCTGTGGGAATTTGTGGAGATTCGGTGGGATTTTTCTGGAATTTTGGTTATGTTTTGAGAAAATTTAGGGAATTTTGTGGGATTTTTCTGGGATTTTGTTGGGTATTGAGGAGATTTTGTGGGATGTTTCTGGAATTTGGTGGGGCTTTTCAAGAATTTTGTGGTATTTTGAAAAGATTTTAGGAATTTTGTGGTGTTTTTTCTTGAATTTTGTGGGAAACTGTGCTGATTTTATGGGGCGTTTCTGGAATTTGGTCGAGTTTTCAGAAGTGTTAGGGATTTTTGTGAGATTTTTGTGGATTGTTTGTGGAACTTTGAGGGACTTTTCTGGAATTTGGTGAGATTCTGTAGAGAACTGACGAATTATCAGGGATTTTTCATGTATTCTGTGGGAATTTGTGGAGATTTGGTGGGATTTTTCTGGAATTTGGTCGTGTTTTGAGAAGATTTAGGGAATTTTGTGGTGTTTTTTCTTGAATTTTGTGGGAAACTGTGCTGATTTTATGGGGCGTTTCTGGAATTTGGTCAAGTTCTCAGAAGATTTAGGGAATTGTGTGAGATTTTTCCTGGAATTTTGTTGGATATTAGGGAGATTTTGTGGGAAACTTGTGGAACTGTGGGGGACTTTTCTGGTATTTGGTGAGATTCTGTAGAGAACTGACGAATTATCAGGGATTTTTCATGTATTCTGTGGGAATTTCTGGAGATTCGGTGGGATATTTTTCTAGAATTTGGTCGTGTTTTGAGAAGATTTAGGGAATTTTGTGGGATTTTTCCTGGAATTTTGTTGGATACTGGGGAGATTTTGTGGGATGTTTGTGGAACTTTGAGGGACTCTTCTGGAATTTGGTGAGATTCTGTAGAGAACTGACGAATTATCAGGGATTTTTCATGTATTCTGTGGGAATTTGTGGAGATTCGGTGGGATTTTTGTGGATTTTGGCCGTGTTTTGAGAAGATTTAGAGAATTTTCTGGGACTTTTCTGGGATTTTGTTGGATATTGAGGAGATTTTGTGGGATGTTTCTGGAATTTGGTGGGGCTTTTCAAGAATTTTGTGGTATTTTGAAAAGGTTTAGGGAATTTTGTGGTGTTTTTTCTTGAATTTTGTGGGAAACTGTGCTGATTTTATGGGGCGTTTCTGGAATTTGGTCGAGTTTTCAGAAGATTTAGGGATTTTTGTGAGATTTTTGTGGGATGTTCTGGGAATTGGTAGAGATTTTGTGGGACATTCCTGTGAATTGGTAGGGTTTTGAAATGATTTAGGGAGTTTTGTGAGACTTCTCTGGAATTTGGTGGGGTTTTTCTGGAATTGTGTGGGATTCTGAGGAGACTTGAAGAATTTTGAGGAATTTGATTTAGATTTTTGTGGGAATTTGTGGAGATTCTGTGGGATTTTTTTGGAATTTGGTGGGCCTTTTCAAGGACTTTGTGTGGTTTTGAGGAGACTTGAAGAATTTTGAGGAATTTTTCTTAGATTTTTGTGGAAACTTGTGGTGGTTTTGGGTGATTTTTGTGTGATTTTGTGGGATATTGAGGCGATTTAGGGATCTTGAGGGATTTTTCATGCATTTTGTGGAAATTTGTGGAGATTTGGTGGGATATTTTTCTAGAATTTGGTCGTGTTTTGAGAAGATTTAGAGAATTTTGTGGGATTTTTCTTGAATTTTGTTGGATATTGAGGAGATTTTGTGGGATGTTTGTGGAACTTTGAGGGAGTTTTCTGGAATTTGGTGAGATTCTGTAGAGAACTGACGAATTATCAGGGATTTTTCACGTATTCTGTGGGAATTTGTGGAGATTCGGTGGGATTTTTCTGGAATTTTGGTTATGTTTTGAGAAGATTTAGGGAATTTTGTGTGATTTTTCTGGGATTTTGTTGGGTATTGAAGACATTTTGTGGGATGTTTCTGGAATTTCGTGGGGCTTTTCAAGAATTTTGTGGTATTTTGAAAAGGTTTAGGGAATTTTGTGGTGTTTTTTCTTGAATTTTGTGGGAAACTGCTGATTTTATGGGGCGTTTCTGGAATTTGCTCGAGTTTTCAGAAGTGTTAGGGATTTTTGTGAGATTTTTGTGGGATGTTCTGGGAATTGGTGGAGATTTTGTGGGACATTCCTGTGAATTGGTAGGGTTCTGAAATGATTTAGGGAGTTTTGTGGGACTTCTCTGGAATTTTGTGGGGTTTTTATGGAATTGTGTGGGATTCGGAGGAGACTTGAAGTATTTTGAGGAATTTTTCTTAGATTTTGTGGAAACTTGTGGAGGTTTTGTGTGATTTTTGTGTGATTTTCTGGGATATTGAGGCGATTTAGGGATCTTGAGGGATTTCTCATGTATTTTGTGGGAATTTGTGGAGATTTGGTGGGATATTTTTCTGGAATTTGGTAGAGTTTTGAGAAGATTTAGGGAATTTTGTGGGATTTTTCCTGGAATTTTGTTGGACATTGGGGAGATTTTGTGGGATGTTTGTGGAACTTTGAGGGACTTTTCTGGAATTTGGTGAGATTCTGTAGAGAACTGACGAATTATCAGGGATTTTTCATGTATTCTCTGGGAATTTGTGGAGATTCGGTGGGATTTTTGAGGATTTTGGCCGTGTTTTGAGAAGATTTAGAGAATTTTGTGGGATTTTTCCTGGAATTTTGTTGGATACTGGGGAGATTTTGTGGGATGTTTGTGGAACTTTGAGGGACTTTCTGGAATTTGGTGAGATTCTGTAGAGAACTGACGAATTATCAGGGATTTTTCATGTATTCTGGGGGAATTTGTGGAGATTCGGTGGGATTTTTGATGATTTTGGCCGTGTTTTGAGAAGATTTAGAGAATATTGTGGGATTTTTCTTGAATTTTGTTAGATATTGAGGAGATTTTGTGGGATGTTTGTGGAACTTTGAGGGACTTTTCTGGAATTTGGTGAGATTCTGTAGAGAACTGACAAATTATCAGGGATTTTTCATGTATTCTGTGGGAATTTGTGGAGATTCTGTGGGATTTTTCTGGAATTTTGGTTGTGTTTTGAGAAAATTTAGGGAATATTGTGGGATTTTTCTGGGATTTTGTTGGGTATTGAGGACATTTTGTGGGATGTTTCTGGAATTTGGTGGGGCTTTTCAAGAATTTTGTGGTATTTTGAAAAGATTTTGGGAATTTTGTGGTGTTTTTTCTTGGGAATTTTTGTGGGAAACTGTGCTGATTTTATGGGGCGTTTCTGGAATTTGGTCAAGTTTTCAGAAGTGTTAGGGATTTTTGTGAGATTTTTGTGGGATGTTCTGGGAATTGGTAGAGATTTTGTGGGACATTCCTGTGAATTGGTAGGGTTTTGAAATGATTTAGGGAGTTTTGTGGGACTTCTCTGGAATTTTGTGGGGTTTTTCTGGAATTGTGTGGGATTCTGAGGAGACTTGAAGAATTTTGAGGAATTTTTCTTAGATTTTGTGGAAACTTGTGGAGGTTTTGTGTGATTTTTGTGTGATTTTGTGGGATATTGAGGCGATTTAGGGATCTTGAGGCATTTCTCATGTATTTTGTGGGAATTTGTGGAGATTCGGTGGGATTTTTGAGGATTTTGGCCGTGTTTTGAGAAGATTTAGAGCATATTTTGGGATTTTTCTTGAATTTTGTTGGATATTGAGGAGATTTTGTGGGATGTTTGTGGAACTTTGAGGGACTTTTCTGGAATTTGGTGAGATTCTGTAGAGAACTGACGAATTATCAGGGATTTTTCATGTATTCTGTGGGAATTTGTGGAGATTTGGTGGGATTTTTCTGGAATTTTGGTTGTGTTTTGAGAAAATTTAGGGAATATTGTGGGATTTTTCTGGGATTTTGTTGGGTATTGAGGACATTTTGTGGGATGTTTCTGGAATTTGGTGGGGCTTTTCAAGAATTTTGTGGTATTTTGAAAAGATTTTGGGAATTTTGTGGTGTTTTTTCTTGAATTTTGTGGGAAACTGTGCTGATTTTATGGGGCGTTTCTGGAATTTGGTCAAGTTTTCAGAAGTGTTAGGGATTTTTGTGAGATTTTTGTGGGATGTTCTGGGAATTGGTAGAGATTTTGTGGGACATTCCTGTGAATTGGTAGGGTTTTGAAATGATTTAGGGAGTTTTGTGGGACTTCTCTGGAATTTTGTGGGGTTTTTCTGGAATTGTGTGGGATTCTGAGGAGACTTGAAGAATTTTGAGGAATTTTTCTTAGATTTTGTGGAAATTTGTGGAGGTTTTGTGTGATTTTTGTGTGATTTTGTGGGATATTGAGGCGATTTAGGGATCTTGAGGCATTTCTCATGTATTTTGTGGGAATTTGTGGAGATTCGGTGGGATTTTTGAGGATTTGGGCCGTGTTTTGAGAAGATTTAGAGAATATTGTGGGATTTTTCTTGAATTTTGTTGGATATTGAGGAGATTTTGTGGGATGTTTGTGGAACTTTGAGGGACTTTTCTGGAATTTGGTGAGATTCTGTAGAGAACTGACGAATTATCAGGGATTTTTCATGTATTCTGCGGGAATTTGTGGAGATTCGGTGGGATTTTTCTGGAATTTTGGTTATGTTTTGAGAAAATTTAGGGAATATTGTGGGATTTTTCTGGGATTTTGTTGGGTATTGAGGAGATTTTGTGGGATGTTTCTGGAATTTGGTGGGGCTTTTCAAGAATTTTGTGGTATTTTGAAAAGATTTTAGGAATTTTGTGGTGTTTTTTCTTGAATTTTGTGGGAAACTGTGCTGATTTTATGGGGCGTTTCTGGAATTTGGTCGAGTTTTCAGAAGTGTTAGGGATTTTTGTGAGATTTTTGTGGATTGTTTGTGGAACTTTGAGGGACTTTTCTGGAATTTGGTGAGATTCTGTAAAGAACTGATGAATTATCAGGGATTTTTCATGTATTCTGTGGGAATTTGTGGAGATTTGGTGGGATTTTTCTGGAATTTGGTCGTGTTTTGAGAAGATTTAGGGAATTTTGTGGTGTTTTTTCTTGAATTTTGTGGGAAACTGTGCTGATTTTATGGGGCGTTTCTGGAATTTGGTCAAGTTCTCAGAAGATTTAGGGAATTGTGTGAGATTTTTCCTGGAATTTTGTTGGATATTAGGGAGATTTTGTGGGAAGCTTGTGGAACTGTGGGGGACTTTTCTGGTATTTGGTGAGATTCTGTAGAGAACTGACGAATTATCAGGGATTTTTCATGTATTCTGTGGGAATTTCTGGAGATTCGGTGGGATATTTTTCTAGAATTTGGTCGTGTTTTGAGAAGATTTAGGGAATTTTGTGGGATTTTTCCTGGAATTTTGTTGGATACTGGGGAGATTTTGTGGGATGTTTGTGGAACTTTGAGGGACTCTTCTGGAATTTGGTGAGATTCTGTAGAGAACTGACGAATTATCAGGGATTTTTCATGTATTCTGTGGGAATTTGTGGAGATTCGGTGGGATTTTTGTGGATTTTGGCCGTGTTTTGAGAAGATTTAGAGAATTTTGTGTGATTTTTCTGGGATTTTGTTGGATATTGAGGACATTTTGTGGGATGTTTCTGGAATTTGGTGGGGCTTTTCAAGAATTTTGTGGTATTTTGAAAAGGTTTAGGGAATTTTGTGGTGTTTTTTCTTGAATTTTGTGGGAAACTGTGCTGATTTTATGGGGCGTTTCTGGAATTTGGTCGAGTTTTCAGAAGATTTAGGGATTTTTGTGAGATTTTTGTGGGATGTTCTGGGAATTGGTAGAGATTTTGTGGGACATTCCTGTGAATTGGTAGGGTTTTGAAATGATTTAGGGAGTTTTGTGAGACTTCTCTGGAATTTGGTGGGGTTTTTCTGGAATTGTGTGGGATTCTGAGGAGACTTGAAGAATTTTGAGGAATTTGATTTAGATTTTTGTGGGAATTTGTGGAGATTCTGTGGGATTTTTTTGGAATTTGGTGGGCCTTTTCAAGGACTTTGTGTGGTTTTGAGGAGACTTGAAGAATTTTGAGGAATTTTTCTTAGATTTTTGTGGAAACTTGTGGTGGTTTTGGGTGATTTTTGTGTGATTTTGTGGGATATTGAGGCGATTTAGGGATCTTGAGGGATTTTTCATGCATTTTGTGGAAATTTGTGGAGATTTGGTGGGATAATTTCTAGAATTTGGTCGTGTTTTGAGAAGATTTAGGGAATTTTGTGGGATTTTTCCTGGAATTTTGTTGGATACTGGGGAGATTTTGTGGGATGTTTGTGGAACTTTGAGGGACTCTTCTGGAATTTGGTGAGATTCTGTAGAGAACTGACGAATTATCAGGGATTTTTCATGTATTTTTTGAAAATTTGTGGAGATTTGGTGGGATTTTTGTGGAATTTGGTAGAGTTTTGGAATGATTTAGGTCATTTTGTGGGATGTTTCTGGAATTTTGTGGGGCTTTTCAAGAATTTTGTGGTATTTTGAAAAGATTTAGGGAATTTTGTGGTGTTTTTCTTGAATTTTGTGGGAAACTGTGGTGATTTTATGGGGCGTTTCTGGAATTTGGTTGAGTTTTCAGAAGATTTAGGGATTTTTGTGGGATTTTGTTGGGATTTTCTGGGAATCGGTGGAGATTTTGTGGGACATTCCTGTGAATTGGTAGGGTTTTGAAATGATTTAGGGAATTTTGTGGGACTTCTCTGGAATTTTGTGGGGATTTTTCTGGAATTCTGTGGGATTCTGAACAGACTTGAGGAATTCTGAGGAATTTGTTTTAGATTTTGTGGGAATTTGTGGAGATTCTGTGGGTCTTTTCTGGAATTTGGTGGGCCTTTTCAAGGACTTTGTGTGGTTTTGAGGAGACTTGAAGAATTTTGAGGAAGTTTCCTTAGATTTTGTGGAGACTTGTGGAGGATTTGTGTGATTTTTGAGGAATTTTGTAGGAAATTTTGGAGATTTAGGGATCTTGAGAGATTTTTCATGTATTTTGTGTGAATTTGTGGAGATTCTGTGGGATTTTTATGGAATTTGGTAGAGTTTTGGAATGATTTAGGTCATTTAGTGGGATGTTTCTGGAATTTGGTGGGGCTTTTCTTGAATTTTGTGGTATTTTGAAAAGATTTAGGGAATTTGGTGGTATTTTTCTAGAATTTTGTGGGCCTTTTCAAGGACTTTGTGTGGTTTGGAGGAGACTTGAAGAATTTTGAGGAAGTTTCCTTAGATTTTGTGGAAACTTGTGGAGGTTTTGTGTGATTTTTGTGGAATTTTGTGGGATATTGAGGGGATTTAGGGATTTTGGGGGATTTTACATGTATTTTGTGGGAATTTGTGGAGATTTGGTGGGATTTTTTTCCAGAATTTGGTCGTGTTTTGAGAAGATTTAGGGAATTTGGTGGGATTTTTCTGGAATTCTGTGGGCCTTTTCAAGGACTTTGTGTGGTTTGGAGGAGAGTTGAAGAATTTTGAGGAAGTTTTCGTAGATTTTGTGGAAACTTGTGGAGGTTTTGTGTGATTTTTGTGGAATTTTGTAGGATATTGAGGGATTTAGGGATCTAGAGGGATTTTTCATGTATTTTGTATGAATTTGTGGAGATTTGGTGGGATATTTTTCTAGAATTTGGTCGTGTTTTGAGAAGATTTAGGGAATTCGGTGGCATTTCTCTGGAATTTTGTTGGATATTGAGGACATTTTGTGGGATGTTTGTGGAACTTTGAGGGACTTTTCTGGAATTTTGTGAGATTCTGTAGAGAACTGACGAATTATCAGGGATTTTTCATGTATTCTGTGGGAATTTGTGGAGATTTGGTGGGATTTTTGTGGATTTTGGCCGTGTTTTGAGAAGATTTAGGGAATTTTGTGGGATTTTTCTGGGATTTTGTTGGGTATTGAGGACATTTTGTCGGATGTTTCTGGAATTTGGTGGGGATTTTCAAGAGTTTTGTGGTATTTTGAAAAGATTTAGGGAATTTTGTGGTGTTTTTTCTTGAATTTTGTGGGAAACTGTGCTGATTTTATGGGGCGTTTCTGGAATTTGGTCGAGTTTTCAGAAGTGTTAGGGATTTTTGTGAGATTTTTGTGGGATGTTCTGGGAATTGGTGGAGATTTTGTGGGACATTCCTGTGAATTGGTAGGGTTTTGAAATGATTTAGGGAGTTTTGTGGGACTTCTCTGGAATTTTGTGGGGTTTTTCTGGAATTGTGTGGGATTCTGAGGAGACTTGAAGAATTTTGAGGAATTTGTTTTAGATTTTGTGGGAATTTGTGGAGATTCTGTGGGATTTTACTGGAATTTGGTGGGCCTTTTCAAGGACTTTGTGTGGTTTGGAGGAGACTTGAAGAATTTTGAGGAAATTTTCTTAGATTTTGTGGAATCTTGTGGAGGTTTTGTGTGATTTTTGTGGGATTTTGTGGGATATTGAGGCGATTTAGGGATCTTGAGAGATTTTTCATATATTTTGTGGGAATTTGTGGAGATTTGGTGGGATATTTTTCTAGAATTTGGTAGTGTTTTGAGAAGATTTAGGGAATTTTGTGGGATTTTTCCTGGAAATTTATTGGATACTGGGGAGATTTTGTGGGTTTTTTGTGGAACTTTGAGGGACTCTTCTGGAATTTTGTGAGATTCTGTAGAGAACTGACGAATTATCAGGGATTTTTCATGTATTCTGTGGGAATTTGTGGAGATTTGGTGGGATTTTTGTGGATTTTGGCCGTGTTTTGAGAAGATTTAGGGAATTTTGTGGGATTATTCCTGGAATTTTGTTGGATACTGGGGAGATTTTGTGGGATGTTTGTGGAACTTTGAGGGACTTTTCTGGAATTTGGTGAGATTCTGTAGAGAACTGACGAATTATCAGGGACTTTTCATGTATTCTGTGGGAATTTGTGGAGATTTGGTGGGATTTTTCTGGAATTTGGTAGAGTTTTGAGAAGATTTAGGGAATTCTGTAAGATTTTTCTGGAATTTGGTGGGCCTTTTTGAAGGACTTTGTGTGGTTTTGAGGAGACTTGAAGAATTTTGAGGAATTTTTCGTAGATTTTGTGGAAACTTGTGGAGGCTTTGTGTGATTTTTGTGGAATTTTGTGGGATATTGAGGCAATTTAGGGATCTCAGGGATTTTTCATGTATTCTGTGGGAATTTGTGGAGATTCTGTGGGATTTTTGTGGATTTTGGCCGTGTTTTGAGAAGATTTAGGGAATTTTGTGGGATTTTTCCTGGAATTTTGTTGGATACTGGGGAGATTTTGTGGGATGTTTGTGGAACTTTGAGGGACTTTTCTGGAATTTGGTGAGATTCAGTAGAGAACTGAAGAATTATCAGGGATTTTTCATGTATTCTGTGGGAATTTGTGGAGATTTGGTGGGATTTTTGTGGATTTTGGCCGTGTTTTGAGAAGATTTAGGGAATTTTGTGGGATTTTTCTGGGATTTTGTTGGGTATTGAGGACATTTTGTCGGATGTTTCTGGAATTTGGTGGGGATTTTCAAGAGTTTTGTGGTATTTTGAAAAGATTTAGGGAATTTTGTGGTGTTTTTTCTTGAATTTTGTGGGAAACTGTGCTGATTTTATGGGGCGTTTCTGGAATTTGGTCGAGTTTTCAGAAGTGTTAGGGATTTTTGTGAGATTTTTGTGGGATGTTCTGGGAATTGGTGGAGATTTTGTGGGACATTCCTGTGAATTGGTAGGGTTTTGAAATGATTTAGGGAGTTTTGTGGGACTTCTCTGGAATTTTGTGGGTTTTTTCTGGAATTGTGTGGGATTCTGAGGAGACTTGAAGAATTTTGAGGAATTTGTTTTAGATTTTGTGGGAATTTGTGGAGATTCTGTGGGATTTTACTGGAATTTGGTGGGCCTTTTCAAGGACTTTGTGTGGTTTTGAGGAGACTTGAAGAATTTTGAGGATTTTTTTTTATATTTTGTGGAAACTTGTGGAGGTTTTGTGTGATTTTTGTGGGATTTTGTGGGATATTGAGGCGATTTAGGGATCTTGAGGGATTTCTCATGTATTTTGTGGGATTTTGTGGAGATTTGGTGGGATATTTTTCTAGAATTTGGTCGTGTTTTGAGAAGATTTAGGGAATTTTGTGGGATTTTTCCTGGAATTTTGTTGGATATTAGGGAGATTTTGTGGGATGCTTGTGGAACTTTGAGGGACTTTTCTGGAATTTGGTGAGATTCTGTAGAGAACTGACGAATTATCAGGGATTTTTCATGTCTTCTGTGGGAATTTGTGGAGATTTGGTGGGATTTTTCTGGAATTTGGTAGAGTTTTGAGAAGATTTAGGGAATTTTGTGGTGTTTTTTCTTGAATTTTGTGGGAAACTGTGCTGATTTTATGGGGCGTTTCTGGAATTTGGTTGAGTTTTCAGAAGATTTAGGGATTTTTGTGGGATTTTGGTGGGATTTTCTGGGAATCGGTGGAGATTTTGTGGGACATTCCTGTGAATTGGTAGGGTTTTGAAATGATTTAGGGAATTTTGTGGGACTTCTCTGGAATTTTGTGGGGATTTTTCTGGAATTCTGTGGGATTCTGAACAGACTTGAAGAATTATGAGGAATTTGTTTTAGATTTTGTGGGAATTTGTGGAGATTCTGTGGGTCTTTTCTGGAATTTGGTGGGCCTTTTCAAGGACTTTGTGTGGTTTTGAGGAGACTTGAAGAATTTTGAGGAAGTTTCCTTAGATTTTGTGGAGACTTGTGGAGGATTTGTGTGATTTTTGAGGAATTTTGTAGGAAATTTTGGAGATTTAGGGATCTTGAGGGATTTTTCATGTATTTTGTATGAATTTGTGGAGATTTGGTGGGATATTTTTCTAGAATTTGGTCGTGTTTTGAGAAGATTTAGGGAATTCGGTGGCATTTCTCTGGAATTTTGTTGGATATTGAGGACATTTTGTGGGATGTTTGTGGAACTTTGAGGGACTTTTCTGGAATTTTGTGAGATTCTGTAGAGAACTGACGAATTATCAGGGATTTTTCATGTATTCTGTGGGAATTTGTGGAGATTTGGTGGGATTTTTGTGGATTTTGGCCGTGTTTTGAGAAGATTTAGGGAATTTTGTGGGATTTTTCTGGGATTTTGTTGGGTATTGAGGACATTTTGTAGGATGTTTCTGGAATTTGGTGGGGATTTTCAAGAGTTTTGTGGTATTTTGAAAAGATTTAGGGAATTTTGTGGTGTTTTTTCTTGAATTTTGTGGGAAACTGTGCTGATTTTATGGGGCGTTTCTGGAATTTGGTCGAGTTTTCAGAAGTGTTAGGGATTTTTGTGAGATTTTTGTGGGATGTTCTGGGAATTGGTGGAGATTTTGTGGGACATTCCTGTGAATTGGTAGGGTTTTGAAATGATTTAGGGAGTTTTGTGGGACTTCTCTGGAATTTTGTGGGTTTTTTCTGGAATTGTGTGGGATTCTGAGGAGACTTGAAGAATTTTGAGGAATTTGTTTTAGATTTTGTGGGAATTTGTGGAGATTCTGTGGGATTTTACTGGAATTTGGTGGGCCTTTTCAAGGACTTTGTGTGGTTTGGAGGAGACTTGAAGAATTTTGAGGAAATTTTCTTAGATTTTGTGGAATCTTGTGGAGGTTTTGTGTGATTTTTGTGGGATTTTGTGGGATATTGAGGCGATTTAGGGATCTTGAGAGATTTTTCATGTATTTTGTGGGAATTTGTGGAGATTTGGTGGGATATTTTTCTAGAATTTGGTCGTGTTTTGAGAAGATTTAGGGAATTTTGTGGGATTTTTCCTGGAATTTTGTTGGATATTAGGGAGATTTTGTGGGATGCTTGTGGAACTTTGAGGGACTTTTCTGGAATTTGGTGAGATTCTGTAGAGATCTGACGAATTATCAGGGATTTTTCATGTATTCTGTGGGAATTTGTGGAGATTTGGTGGGATTTTTGTGGATTTTGGCCGTGTTTTGAGAAGATTTAGGGAATTTTGTGGTGTTTTTTCTTGAATTTTGTGGGAAACTGTGCTGATTTTATGGGGCGTTTCTGGAATTTGGTCAAGTTTTCAGAAGATTTAGGGAATTTTGTGGGATTTTTCCTGGAATTTTTTTGGATATTGGGAGATTTTGTGGCATCTTTGTGGAACTTTGAGGGACTTTTCTGGAATTTGGTGAGATTCTGTAGAGAACTGACGAATTATCAGGGATTTTTCCTGTATTCTGTGGGAATTTGTGGAGATTTGGTGGGATTTTTGTGGATTTTGGCCGTGTTTTGAGAAGATTTAGGGAATTGTGTGTGATTTTTCTGGGATTCTGTTGGGTATTGAGGACATTTTGTGGGATGTTTCTGGAATTTGGTGGGGCTTTTCAAGAATTTTGTGGTATTTTGAAAAGATTTAGGGAATTTTGTGGTGTTTTTTCTTGAATTTTGTGGGAAACTGTGCTGATTTTATGGGGCGTTTCTGGAATTTGGTTGAGTTTTCAGAAGATTTAGGGATTTTGGTGGGATTTTGGTGGGATTTTCTGGGAATCGGTGGAGATTTTGTGGGACATTCCTGTGAATTGGTAGGGTTTTGAAATGATTTAGGGAGTTTTGTGGGACTTCTCTGGAATTTTGTGGGGATTTTTCTGGAATTCTGTGGGATTCTGAACAGACTTGAAGAATTATGGGGAATTTGTTTTAGATTTTGTGGGAATTTGTGGAGATTCTGTGGGATGTTTCTGGAATTTGGTAGACCGTTTCAAGGACTTTGTGTGGTTTGGAGGAGACTTGAAGAATTTTGAGGAAGTTTTCGTAGATTTTGTGGAAACTTGTGGAGGTTTTGTGTGATTTTTGTGGAATTTTGTGGGATATTGAGGGGATTTAGGGATCTTGAGGGCTTTTACATGTATTTTGTGGGAATTTGTGGAGATTTGGTGGGATTTTTTTCTAGAATTTTGTCGTGTTTTGAGAAGATTTAGGGAATTTGGTGGCATTTCTCTGGAATTTTGTTGGATATTGAGGACATTTTGTGGGATGTTTGTGGAACTTTGAGGGACTTTTCTGGAATTTTGTGGGATTCTGCAGAGAATTGACAAATTATCAGGGATTTTTCATGTATTTTTTGGGAATTTGTGGAGATTCTGTGGGGTTTTTGTGGAATTTGGTAGAGTTTTGGAATGATTTAGGTCATTTTGTGGGATATTTCTGGAATTTGGTGGGGCTTTTCAAGAATTTTGTGGTATTTTGAAATGATTTAGGGAATTTTGTGGGACTTCTCTGGAATTTTGTGGGGATTTTTCTGGAATTCTGTGGGATTCTGAACAGACTTGAAGAATTATGAGGAATTTGTTTTAGATTTTGTGGGAATTTGTGGAGATTCTGTGGGATTTTTCTGGAATTCTGTGGACCTTTTCAAGGACTTTGTGTGGTTTGGAGGAGACTTGAAGAATTTTGAGGAAGTTTTCGTAGATTTTGTGGAAACTTGTGGAGGTTTTGTGTGATTTTTGTGGAATTTTGTGGGATATTGAGGGGATTTAGGGATCTTGGGGGATTTTACATGTATTTTGTGGGAATTTGTGGAGATTTGGTGGGATATTTTTCTAGAATTTGGTCGTGTTTTGAGAAGATTTAGGGAATTTGGTGGGATTTTTCTGGAATTCTGTGGGCCTTTTCAAGGACTTTGTGTGGTTTGGAGGAGACTTGAAGAATTTTGAGGAAGTTTTCGTAGATTTTGTGGAAACTTGTGGAGGTTTTGTGTGATTTTTGTGGAATTTTGTGGGATATTGAGGGGATTTAGGGATCTTGGGGGATTTTACATGTATTTTGTGGGAATTTGTGGAGATTTGGTGGGATTTTTTTCCAGAATTTGGTCGTGTTTTGAGAAGATTTAGGGAATTTGGTGGGATTTTTCTGGAATTCTATAGGCCTTTTCAAGGACTTTGTGTGGTTTGGAGGACACTTGAAGAATTTTGAGGATGTTTCCTTAGATTTTGTGGAAACTTGTGGAGGTTTTGTGTGATTTTTGTGGAATTTTGTGGGATATTGAGGGGATTTAGGGATCTTGGGGGATTTTACATGTATTTTGTGGGAATTTGTGGAGATTTGGTGGGATATTTTTCTAGAATTTTGTCGTGTTTTGAGAAGATTTAGGGAATTTGGTGGGATTTTTCTGGAATTCTATAGGCCTTTTCAAGGACTTTGTGTGGTTTGGAGGGGACTTGAAGAATTTTGAGGAAGTTTCCTTAGATTTTGTGGAAACTTGTGGAGGTTTTGTGTGATTTTTGTGGAATTTTGTGGGATATTGAGGGATTTAGGGATCTTGAGGGCTTTTACATGTATTTTGTGGGAATTTGTGGAGATTTGGTGGGATATTTTTCTAGAATTTGGTCGTGTTTTGAGAAGATTTAGGGAATTTGGTGGCATTTCTCTGGAATTTTGTTGGATATTGAGGAAATTTTGTGGGATGTTTGTGGAACTTTGAGGGACTTTTCTGGAATTTTGTGGGATTCTGCAGAGAATTGACAAATTATCAGGGATTTTTCATGTATTTTTTGGGAATTTGTGGAGATTCTGTGGGGTTTTTGTGGAATTTGGTAGAGTTTTGGAATGATTTAGGTCATTTTCTGGGATGTTTCTGGAATTTGGTGGGGCCTTTTCAAGGACTTTGTGTGGTTTTGAGGAGACTTGAAGAATTTTGAGGAATTTTTTTTGATTTTGTGCGAATTTGTGGAGGTTTTGTGTGATTTTTATGGTATTTTGTGGGATATTGAGGGATTTAGGGATCTTGAGGGATTTTACATGTATTTTGTGGGTATTTGTGGAGATTTGGTGGGATTTTTCTGGAATTTGGTGGGCCTTTTCCAGGACTTTGTGTGGTTTTGAGGAGACTTGAAGAATTTTGAGGAATTTTTCTTAGATTTTGTGGAATCTTGTGGAGGTTTTGTGTGATTTTTGTGGAATTTTGTGGGATATTGAGGTTATGTAGGGATCTTGAGGGATTTTTCATGTATTTTGTGGGAATTTGTGGAGATTCTGTGGGATTTTTGTGGAATTTGGCCGTGTGTTGAGAAGATTTAGGGAATTTTGTGGGATTATTCCTGGAATTTTCTTGGATATTGGGGAGATTTTGTGGGATGTTTGTGCAACTTTGAGTTACTTTTCTGGAATTTGGTGAGATTCTGTAGAGAACTGACGAATTATCAGGGATTTTTCATGTATTCTGTGGTAATTTGTGGAGATTCTGTGGGATTTTTGTGGATTTTGGTCGTGTTTTGAGAAGATTTAGGGAATTTTGTGGGATTTTTCCTGGAATTTTGTTGGATATTGAGGACATTTTGTGGGATGTTTGTGGAACTTTGATGGACTTTTCTGGAATTTTTTGAGATTCTGTAGAGAACTGACGAATTATCAGGGATTTTTCATGTATTCTGTGGGAATTTGTGGAGATTCTGTGGGATTTTTTTGGATTTTGGTTGTGTTTTGAGAAGATTTAGGGAATTTTGTGGGATTTTTCTGGGATTTTGTTGGGTATTGAGGACATTTTGTGGGATGTTTCTGGAATTTGGTGGGGCTTTTCAAGAATTTTGTGGTATTTTGAAAAGATTTAGGGAATTTTGTGGTGTTTTTTCTTGAATTTTGTGGGAAACTGTGCTGATTTTATGGGGCGTTTCTGGAATTTGGTCGAGTTTTCAGAAGATTTAGGGATTTTTGTGGGATGTTCTGGGAATTGGTGGAGATTTTGTGGGACCTTCCTGTGAATTGGTAGGGTTTTGAAATGATTTAGGGAGTTTTGTGGGACTTCTCTGGAATTTTGTGGGGTTTTTCTGGAATTGTGTGGGATTCTGAGGAGACTTGAAGAATTTTGAGGAATTTGTTTTAGATTTTGTGGGAATTTGTGAAGATTCTGTGGGATTTTTCTGGAATTTGGTGGGCCTTTTCCTGCAAACTGAGCCCTCCATAAAGGGCTCAGCAGGTGCCATATAATCATGCACAGCACACAGTGGGCTGCTTGCTCTGCCTAAAACAGGAATGTGAATGGACTCAAAACGATCACAAAATAATATGGACTGGAAAAGACCTCTGAGATCATGAAGTCCAGCCTTTGACTGAACACCACCATGTCAAGTAAACCATGGCACTGAGTAACATGTCCAGTCGTTCCTTAAACACCTCTAGGGACAGTGACTTCACCAGTTCCCAAGGCAGCCCATTCCAAGATTTAATTATCCCTTCTATGAGGAAATTCTTCATAGTGTTAAAAATAAACCTCCCTGGCACAGCCTGAGACTACGTCCTCTTGTCCTATCACTAGCTGTCTCAGAGAAGAGACTGAACTCCATGTGGATACATCCTCTTCTTAGGCACTTATTGAGCAATAAAATGGCCCATAAGGGTCCCTTTCTCCAAGATGACCAAAACTAGCACCCTCAGTTTTCACAGGAGTTGGGTTCCAGACATTTCACTGTATCTGTTCTCTTCTCTGGAACTACTCCAGAACCTCAACATCCTTACTGAAATGAGGGGCCCAGAACTGCATAGATGTGACAGATTGGCATTTAAGAAAACAAAGAAAAACACCTAAGGAAGTTAAAACTACTGGCGGCTGATGGGACTTTTTCTCCTAGCCAACAGCTGGCCATTTCTAAGAATTGACAGCAGTTTTAACCATTGAAAAGTAAGATCAACCTGTGAACACCACCTTAAGACCTAAGCCTGGGAATTTCTTTGTCTCTTTGTTTCCAGGCCATGTGGCCCAGGCGGGGGCTGGGCTGGACCTGCCACAGCTCCCGGCTGGGAGATGGGGCCTGTGGGGCTTGCCCCGGGCTCTGGCCAGGCCAGGCCAGTCCCTGGCTCGGCTGCAGTTTTTGCTGGGATTGAATTCACCAGAGACTGCCGAGTAAAGAAAGGAAAAAGCTCTTGACCTGCGTCAGGCTGAGACAGTGACCACACTCTCTAGAGCAGCTATGAAGAACTTTCCATCACAGACAAATCCAGCTGCTGCTCCAGCAGAAGTCACAGAACTATCTACAAAGCCTGGGCAAGATTTTAACCTTTTCATTACCCAGATGAGACTTGCAGATTAATCCTTTTTTCCAGAGAAAGAAAAAGAGAGTAATCAACATGTGAAGAGACTTTATAAACTATTAGAGACAGTAAAGAAAAGAATTAAACTTCAGAAAAGGTAGAGAATAAGGAGATGCTTTATAAGCTGAAATATTTTTCTGTTAAAGCTATGGAGATGGACAATAGTGATCTGAAAAAACTCCTTTAATTCATGACAGAGTATATTGGGAGGAATGGCGGGTTCAAAGTGTGGATTTTGAGCAAAAGGTGGAGTAGTTGGGATACAGTGAGGTGCTGGAACAGAGGGGGGAGAAGTAATAGTTGAAGATTTAGGGCCATTGTAGAGGCAAAGAGAAAACTTCTGTTTCCAGAGAAGCTCACAGAGACAGATGAAGAGAACTTTTGCCTTTGAATAACTCGTCCTTAAAAATGACATCCCTAGATTCATTGACCCATACACACCTCATAGTGATGTGAAATGGGAGGAGTGAACTGATGACAGATTTCCGGGCAGCTGGCATCAGAAAAATAGAGAGCTATAACAGAAATAGCTTTCTTGTGAGAAACTCCATAGATTAGCAGAAGAAGACTTCTGTTTCTCTACAAAGACTGATGAAAAGACTAGCAGGAATTGGGACGGTTTTAAACACCAAAGTTCCAAACTTTTCTGTCTCTATATTGTCATGTGAGCAAGGGAATGGTTGGGTAGTGGGGGATAAAAGAGTTTTCTGGAAGTTTATTCTGGTGTTCTTATTCTTGTAGTTTTGTTAATAAACTTTCTCTATTCCTTTTAAATTTTAAGCCTGTTTTGTTCTTGTTCTAATCCATATCTCACAGCAAGAAATAAGTAAGTTTTTCAGTAATTTTTTTAGTTAATGCTTAAAAACCATGACAATAGAGAATATAATGTGTAGGCTCCCCAGTGCCCAGCTCAGAGGGACAATCACTGCCCTGGTCCTGCTGGCCACACTGCTGCTGACACAGAAGGCCAGGAGGCCACCGGCCTCCTTGCCCACCTGGGCAAATGCTGGCTTCATGTTTGGCCCCTGTTGGCGAGCACCCCCATGGCCTTTCCTGCCAGGCAGCTTTCCAGCCACTCTGCCCCCAGCCTGGGGCACTGAGGGGATTCTTGGGACACAAGGGCAGGACCCAGGCCTGGCTCTTCTGGAACCTCACCCCACTGGTCATACACCATCAATCCAGCCTGTCCACATGCCCCTGAAGATCCTTCCTACCCTCCAGCACATCAACACTCCCACCCACCTTGGTGTCATCACAAATTTCCTCCTGAGGATACCCTCAATGCCCTTGGCCACATCAGCAGGACAGACATTGAACAGGACTGGCCACGGGGGCCACCACTACTGACTGGATGCTAATTCAATACAGCACCATTCCCCACCACTCTCTGGACATGGCCATCCTGACAGTTCTTAACCCAGCAAAGAGGGCCCCTGCCCAAGCCCTGGGCTGTCGGCTTTTCCAGGACTGTGCTGTGGGATACAGAGTCTAACGCTTGGCTCAAGTCCAGAGAGACTCCATACACAGCTTTTCCCACAGCCCTGAGGCGCATCATCCTCAGCGCAAAGGACATCAGGTTGCTCAGGCAGGACCCGCCTTTCCTAAACGCTAAATCAGGCCGGGCCTGATCCCTCAGTTGTCCTCTCTGGGCCATGTGATCCCCCTCACGATGATCTGCTCCAGAACCTCACCAGGCCCCGAGGTCAGGCTGACAGGCCTGCAGTTCCTCACATCCTCCCTGCAGCCCTTCTTGGACCTTGGGTGTCCCATTGGCACCTCCAGTCACCTGGGACCTCCCTGACTGGCCAGGAATGATGACAATAAAGGATGGGAGAGTTGCTTGGCAAGCTCTTCCATGGGCTCCCTCAGCACCCCTGGGGGACTCTGGGCAGCCCCATAGACTTGTCAGGGTCTTAGCAGCTCTGTAGGTCACCAATTACTTACACCAGGATTGCAGGGGGTCAGGTCTGCTCCCTGTCCCTGTGTGCCAGCTCAGGGGACTGCTTGTCCTCCAGATAACCCATCTGACTCCTGAAAGCTGAGGCAAACAAGGCATTCTGTACCTCAGCCTTTTCCTCGTCCCTTGTGATCATGTTCCCCTCACCCTCACATCAAATAAAGAGTAGATTTTTCTTTGGCACTCCTGTGTTCCTAATCTCTTCTAATAAAGACTTTTTATTGTCTTTTACAGTAGTGGCCAGATTAAATTCAATTATTTTTTGCCTTCTGATGATCCTTTTTATCTGGTGTTGGGGCCAAATGCTGGGACACATGCTTGGCTGGATGGGTAATAAAACGGTTGGCCACCAGCAAAAGGCTTCTTTTGGGATGTTTAGGGGAGGAACACAAGGTGGGAGAAACGAGAACTGCAAGTCATTGGAAGAAGAACTAGCATAGGGAAAGAGAGGGACAGAGGCCTAAAAAAGGCCTTTGTGATGAGGCTTGGCTGCATGGAAACCGCCTGGCCCCTGGAACAAAGGGCGGCCGTGCCCACCAGGCCTTTGTGACCCGCGGTGACATCGTGCCCAGAGGCCATTGTGACGTGAGTTCGTGTCGTGACTGTGGGGGCAACAAATCCCTGCAGTGGCCACTCCCAGGAGAGCAGCTCTCTGAGGAGGCAGCAGCTTCTCTGGAGGAAGCAGCTCCCCTGGGTGATTGTGGCCAGTGTTCGTCAGAGCACTCCCACAATGTGGAAGAAAGAGGAGGCAAATGCCCATGACCAGCCCCATGAGGGGCAGTCACTGCTATCCAAGCAGCAAAAGGTGAGGGCTGGGGATGGAGGGAGAGGCTGCAGTGGGAGGTGGGGGAAGCCCTGGGGCACAGACAGCCAGGCCTGGCACCAGGCCACGCTCTGCAAGGGAGCCAATGATGGGATGGCTCAGGCACAGCAATGACCCTGAGGCAATGAGCACAGCTGGGAACCCAGCCCAGCCTGGCTGCTGTGGCCAGCACCTGCCCTGGGCTTGCTGACACGTGGGAGACACCGCGCTCACACAGCCACCTCCATCCCACTCCTACCCCTGCTTCCCACAGGTGACCCACAGCCAGCCACAGGGACCACCTCAGGTCACCTCAACAATCAAGATGCCACGCGGCAGTGTCACACAGACACAGAGACTGTCTGTGTCCGACTTGCCGCCTCTCCATGGCCCTCAACTGCCACTGGAACCTCCTTGCCAGCTCAGCCCTCAAATTCAAAGAGCAGCCTCTGCAAGGCTCAAGCTGCCCCCTCTGCCAGCAGCAGCAGCCTCTGGGTCTCCTCCCAGAGGCACAGCACATGTTGTGGGCTCTGTGGCCAGTGGCTACCAAGAGCTCATGACACCTTCACCATGGGGAACTCTGGCTGCTGGTGGGGCCTGGGAAACACCTTCCCTGGCAAGCAGAACAGAAGGGTTCTGGCATGGGTCAGCGGCAAGGCAGGACCATCGCCTGCCACCCGTGCAACCCGCACACAGCGTGCAGATCTGCACTGGGAGCCAGCCGGCTTGGCAGCACCTGGGGCACTCTGAGACAGAGGTGCTCCTCAAGCTTCTGGAAGGGCATGGTAGCAGCACCTGCAGTGATGTGTTCAGAGACCTGGGCCCATGTCTTCATGAGAACAGGCCCATCGAGTCCACCCAGAGAACCACAAAGTGGTTGAGTGGGCGCCAAGGGGCAGAGGCAATTCATCGTCCAGCCAAGCAAAGTGCGCATCGCAAGCAGCTGTGCCCAGAGGATGACGAGGCTGTGATGCTTCGTCTCTGTAAAATGAGTAAGCAGCTGGAGGAGATGGAAGACAAAGTGTATGATGTGATGTTTAGAGACATCTTCTCCTCCCTAGAAGACAAAGAAAGCCCCGTAAGGTCCACATGCATCTCCAGGGATCCACCAAGCCCCACCCTGAAGCCAGCTGTAGGCCCCTCGGACCTGCACAGTGCATCCAGCGTGACGGAAGTTGCTGCAGGAGAGACACAAAAGTTCTCCCAGCTTGTGTCTCTTGACCAGTTGTTGGCCGAGCTGGACCCTGTCGCAGACAACTCCATACCTTCTGATGCTCTCGTCAAGGGCTCCACAGGAGAGGCAGAAAACAACACAGAGATTGCACATCCTGACCTGTTGGAACAGCTGTGCTCTGTCTCTGGGGACTCGCCATCAAGTACCCTTCTAAACCAGGTACTGGAAATATGGGATGAAGAAGAGCTCCATGACAGAGCAGCACCAGGAGAGATGCAGAGTGAGCCAGAGAGCGCGCTGTCTCTCCCAACACAGGAAGAAGAAGAGGAAGAGACAGCACCAGCGGCAGACGGTGATCCCTGCAATGAGGGGCACAGCGAGCCTCTCCCCATGGCTCTTCCTGAAGAGGCAAAGATGTCTCTGGTTTGTGCCTCGCCTGCCGAAACCATGGAGGAGATTGAAGTGGAATGGCTTGAGGCTGGCTGTGCCCAGGCCGCCCCTCCCCAGGAAGAGCCCCGCAGGGCTGGGGAGCCGGCAGGGGCTTGCCCGCTGCCTGCCCAGCCCCTGGCACGCAGCGCTCCTGCTTGCCCCGCCGGCAGCGCAGCCGTCCCGCAGCCCCCGGCCCCACGGCCATGGCGCTCCATCGCCAAGACGGCCCGGCGGGCTCTGCGCCGGCTCTTCTCCTTCAGCTGCCTCAGGGGGCAGCGAGAGGACTGAGCCCAGAGCCAGAACCAGGAGGAGGCCCTGAGATGCCAGCTCCCCCTGAGAATGGTCGGCTCCCAGTGGCAGGTCCGGGTGGCATTGGCACCCCACCCCAACTTTACCCCCTACTCCCCTTCTCACTCTCTTCTTTCCCATCCCTATCCCTCTACCCCACATTTCTTGTTAAATCAAATCCCCATTGTTTCTTTCCCATCCCTACCTCTATACCACACGTTTCTTGTTAAATAAAATCCCCATTGTTAACTTTGGTAGATGGTCTCTTTGGCACCTTCATTCACACACAGGCATCTCTCACTGACCACACCTTACCAGGGGCACACACCTGCACACAGCACTCCAGGTGTGGCCTCCCCATAGCCCAGCACAGAGGGACAATCACTGCCCTGGTCCTGCTGGCCATGCTGCTGCTGACATAGAAGGCCAGGAAGCCACCAGCCCCCTTACCCACCTGGGCACATGCCAGGTCATGTCAGTTTGGATACTCTAAGCCAGCACCCCCATGGCCTTTCCTGCCAGGCAGCTTTCCAGCCACTCTGCCCCCAGCCTGGGGCACTGAGGGGATTCTTGGGACACAAGGGCAGGACCCAGGCCTGGCTCTTCTGGAACCTCACCCCACTGGTCATACACCATCAATCCAGCCTGTCCACATGCCCCTGAAGATCCTTCCTACCCTCCAGCACATCAACACTCCCACCCACCTTGGTGTCATCACAAATTTCCTCCTGAGGATACCCTCAATGCCCTTGGCCACATCAGCAGGACAGACACTGAACAGGACTGGCCACGGGGGACACCGCTAGTCACCAGACACCAACTGGATGCAGTACCATTCCCCACCACTCTCTGGACATGGCCATCCTGACAGTTCTTAACCCAGCAAAGAGGGCCCCTGCCCAAGCCCTGGGCTGTCGGCTTTTCCAGGACTCTGCTGTGGGATACAGAGTCAAAGTCATTCTCTGTTCCCAGCCTGCTAGAAAACCCTGGGCTCAGTGGTTTAAGCAGGGAGCTGGGTCCCGAGGTCACTAGTTGCAACACTGTTCCCATATCCATTCTTAAGAAAATCTCCTTACTATGCATTTATAGGACAAGTTATAGAAATCACATCAGGAGACATCTCTGCCCTATCAGATCTCAGCAGAGATCCCATGTTCTTTTTCATCATGGCACATTTCCTCACAGAGAGATGTACATGTACCCCAAAGGTTCTAATGCTGGGTATCTGGACTTGGTAAAAACACTTACATTGGATGTATCCCCTGCCAACAGGCCTTATCTCGGGAAACAGAAGCCAGTACACGCATATGATACTTATTCTTCCAAAGCAGTACAAGGTTTTGCCTGATTTCAGGCTGTTGAAGAGAGGCAGGGGATGTGGCTTCCTGGCCTTGGCCCCCTACCCAGCCCTCAAGGTACAGTATCTTTATTCCTTTCTCTGAGGTCTTTTGTGCTGTTGCTGTTGTACAGCTGCAGTAGCTGTAGAAACTGAAAGTAATGTGAACAACTCTGGATGATGTAACTAAAAAAATTATGAAAGCATTTTTGATAAGTAGAATAATTTTTTAGATTGTGGCTTTCCAAGTAAATAATAATAATAAAAAGCTTTTAGGGTAGCCAGGCTCTTGCTTTTGCAAAAGCTCAAAAGAAAATTGTAACTACATTTAAACAATAAACCATTTTCAAGCAGCAAGAGCAAACATTTCTTTTATAAATCAGAAAGTAAGATGTTTCACTTTAAATATAATTTGCAATTTTTTTTTGGCTAAAATTATTCTTTACATTTCTGCCAGTTTTGAAAATGTGTCTGGTCAACCTAAAGACTTCATTCTTTTGTAGATCAGCTGCTTATAAAAGTGTTGTTTTTTCCTCACACTTACTCTTTTAACATACAAGGATGCAGTTTGTGTCCTCTTTTTATGAAAACCTAGTGAGTTCTTCTGAATCAGAAGTTATTCATTAAAAACATGAGATTTAATTAAATAGCTAAGTGACATTTCAGTTTTAATCAATAGCATTGTTAATAAATACAGAGTTGGTCTATTTGTTACCTTCTTGCTGTCACAAATTTTGCATGAGAAAAAGATGTGTCACTGGTGACAAAAGAAACAATTTTGTCATTAAGTACTAAGCATTTTTGATAGCTCTTAGTGTATATCCCACTAAGTAAACATAATTGTGAAGCATACTTTAAAGGTTTACAAATTATGTTTTCAGGTTTTAACCCTATTAGTTAAATTAAGTTTCCATAACTATCACTTGATTTCACACACAAAGAAATGCTTTGTCTAAAATTTAGTCAGCATTTACATCAGACATTATTCTCTGTTTTTTCTCCTCTGAGATAATCTCCAATTCATCCTCAGGATGGGCACAGTTGCTTCACTGCTGTTGGTAGTTTTTCTCATACTACAACATAAACCACCCTCAGGCATTCTCAGTAGTGAGACCAACAGGGGAAAAAAAAAAAAAAAAAGAGGCAGAATATTAAACAAAAATAGTATTTCATGAATTCTGATGAGCTGACTCCAGGATTTCCAGAAATAGAGTGGTGACCTTTCCACGGCTCAGCATTTTGTCTCTCGTAACAACCAGCAGCAGAGGAAGGTGTTAGTCCTCTGTATGAAGTGCTACATATTACTGCCCTTATAGAAAGAATCTTTTTTGAGACTCCAGTGCTGTGGCTACCATCAGAGAACCTGATTTAGGCATTTAGCAATAAAAAGTGTCAGCAACTGGCCACACTGACTATGGGTCTGGATTATTTAGCTCCCCTGAAGTTCAAGTCAATACCCCCACAAGCCTTTCCCAACTTCCATCCATGGAAGTGTCCAAGGTTGGATAGAGATTGGAGCAGCCTGATCCAGTGGAAGGTGTCCCCTGCCCATAGCAGGGGGCTGGAACTAGATCGTCTTTAATGTTTCTTCTAACCCAAACCATTCTATGATGCTATGATTCCCTGAGATGTGAGACAGCTCCCCTTTATGGGTATTAAGAGCTTAAAAACACTGTCTCCCTTTACAACATGCTCCTGCTCCAGTTTCTGTCAGCCTCAATGCATCCCGAGACACTTTTCTGATCCCTGTGGCAGGAAAATAACCATACAAAGCAGTTCCCTGGAGATCTTACCCTTGGTCCTGGAAATCCTGGTTGTCCCGGAGGACCGGGAGGTCCAACTTGCCCAGTGTCTCCTGGAGGTCCATGGGGACCCATCAGTCCCGGATGGCCCTTATGACCAGGTATCCCAGGATCACCTGGAGGACCCTTTTCTCCTTGAGGGCCTTTTTCTCCTTTGATGCCAGGCTCACCCTAAGTGAAAAGAAGGACATTACCACCACAGAATAAGAGGCAAACTTCTGATTTTCAAACACAGAGAAATGCTCACAGCTAAGCTGGCTAAGTTGCTGAGTACAACATCTGGTGCATTACAAATGATCCACAAATTATTCTGATGGAGAATGATTAAAGAGAGACCTGGGAGACTGGGAAACACTGGCTTCAGTTTTGAATGACCTCTGCCTCCAGGCCCTAACTCAAAATAGCTCTCTTTATTTCAACATAATGAAATAACTTGTAATCTTCTCCAACTTACCCTCTCTCCTCTGGAGCCAATTGCACCCTGTTTCCCTGGTGTGCCCTGCAACAAAATAAAGGTAAATATAAAAGAACCATCCATAATAAGAGTAAATAATGAAACATATGCCTTTGTAATGATTCCTGTGACCCCAGGAAAATTTATTTCCATGACAACCCCACAGTTTCCTGAGAGCTTTCCCTTTTGCTTTCAATTATCAACAATCTTCTTTCTTTATTAAAGAAAAAT
This sequence comes from Cyanistes caeruleus, assembly GCF_971803275.1. Classification (NCBI taxonomy): domain Eukaryota; kingdom Metazoa; phylum Chordata; class Aves; order Passeriformes; family Paridae; genus Cyanistes; species Cyanistes caeruleus. The sequence continues at coordinate 68,651,316 of NC_141705.1, forward strand.
AACCAAAAAAAACCCAACAAAAAAACCCAGACAAAAAAATCCAAAACAAAAAGAAAATCAACAACCCACAAAAAAAAAAAACCAAAACAGAAAGCATGACAAGCATGTTGAGGGGATGATTCTCCCCCTCCACTTCCCTTCAGTTAGACCCCACCTGGTGTGCTGTGTCCAGCTCTGGTGCCAGAATATAAGCAAGGACATGAATCAGTTACAGCAAGTTCAGATGAGGCCACAAAGATGCTCAAAGAGCTGGAGCTCCTCTGCTGTGGATTCAGGCTGAGAGGGCAGAGATTGTTCAGCCTGAAGGAGGGAAGGTTCTGGGGGAACCTTAGAGCCCCTTCCAGTACTAAAAGGGAGTTTTTAAGAAAAATGGGGATGAACTTTTTTGTCAGGGACTGTAGAGATAGAACAAGAGTTAAATGGCTTCACAGTCAGAGAGGGTGATATTTGGTAGAAATTTTTCACTGTGAGGGTGGTGAGGCACTAGAACAAATTGTCCAGACAAGTTGTGAATTTCCCATTTCTGTAATGGTTCAAAATCAGGTTGAATGAGGTTCCAAGCAACCTGGTCTAGTGGAAGGTGTCTCTGCCCCTGGCAGGGTGGGCATAAATCGATGATATTTAAGATCCCTTCCAACCATTCTATCAAAAAAACCCAATTTGTTGCAACTGTGCTAACACCCTTGATGATTTTTTCCCTGTGACACCAATCTTATATTGAAACAATTAAGAATTTAACTTACCTCTTTTCCAGGAGGACCTTTCTCACCTGGCTCTCCCTAAGAGACACAGAAACTGGATTTAGCATTGCACTGGAGGAGTTGGAAGAAAGACTCCACCTAATAACCACAAGTCTTTCGTTGTGTTAACAAGTTTTCTTCTATATGGTAGCAGGTTTGCATGATTTATCCTTATCTTACTGCTATTGGTCATTCCTGGATAGACACATCCTGCTATTTGGAAAGAATTTTTTAGTGAATTTGCATGCCATGTTAAAATAAATAACAGGAAGTAATTTCTAACAAACCAACTGAGGGCAGATGTTTCACTCCAAGTGTGTTCCTGCTTTCAATACATTTTGTTCCTTTTTCTTACCAACAATTCCCAAAGCTTCATACACTTTATATGGCCTTGCTTAAATTAAGGAGCACCAGCATCATACGCATAAGTGTCTGAAGACGTAAGTTAAGTAAATTTTGCAAGAAGTACCAACTTGTATTACACCAGCTGGAAAAACACATACAGAGGATAAAGGAATTTTAAGCCTGCTCACCTGTCTTTCAGAACTATATTAAATAATCATAATTTGAATAAGCACCCTCATAGAATTATTTATATATATATTAATTTTTTTTTCACTTACAATGTGATGAGTACACAATACAGTTTCTATTTTAGTGTTTCAATGAAAAAAGTATCACTGCAGTCCTGAACTGCAGATAAAGCAAAATGAACATTAAACTACTTGTTCCTGAAATTCTGGCCACTTTCCCATTTCATGTACAGAAAAAAATAATCTTTCTAAGTCTGTTTGCAGGCAAAACGCATAATCATATCTATAACATGCATTCAGGTGATATTTTCCCCTGGAAACAGAGCATCTTCAGCTGTGTTAGTATCCATGCATGTATCCATGAGAAATGGAACTAATCAGAGATGTGTGATGCAAATTAGACTGCATTAAACTCACTTGAGTTTTCCTTAAGGCCACTTTAGTTTTAAATGGCCACCATGTTTGCTGCTTAAAATTAATTATCCAGAAAAATATTTCTTTCTCCTCTTTTCATCCAAAAGCTCACTTTCAAATTATAAAATAAAATACTAAAAAATACAGAAAGAAGCAAGAACCATCCCATGAAAGATTCAGCTCTGCTGGAGACACAAAAATCTTTTAAATCTCATTTTTTGTCACAACAAATCTAGAAATTAAAAAAAACCAACAAAACACCAAAAACCCAGCATTCACTTTTCCCATCCTTCCAGTGGAATTCAACATCTTTTACTCACTTTGAAAGGTCTAAAGATACTGGATTCTGAGGTTGTGATATTGTCATGGGTATAGGTTAATTATTTATTATTTTAGATCACTTTGGGAGATACATGAATGCTTTAATTGCAATGTACCTCTGTTGCTAGCAACAAAAGAATTTCCCTTTAGAATAGCGAATATCAGAAATACCTGTATTATTACTGGCACTCAGAATTTCCCTATTTAGACCATCTAAGGTTCATGCAGAGGTATAATCTGAGAACTTAAATACCCCATACTTGAATTAAGAAGACTACTGAAGCAGTCTGATTAATGTGTACATTATCAGGGCTGACTGGCAGGTACCAGCTCCATACATGAGATTGTGGTTGCTCATCCATATGAAAAATGCTATTTTTGCAGTCCAGTTTCCTTTGGAAGTAAAATTATATGGCTTCTGGATTTGTCAGATCTCCTGCTTATGCTTTTTTTTTTTAATCTAACTGAAGATGACCGTGTCCCATCTTCCTGTCTAACATTTAAAAGCAGGTAAAGAGAGGATCTAATCCATCCCCAGACATACTTACAGGTGGTCCTCGGGGTCCTATAAAGCCAGGGAGTCCTGGGCTGCCCGTTTCTCCTTTATTTCCTTTGGGACCCTTAGGACAGAAATGAAAGAGACACTAGCAGCCCTTTCCCCAGCACTTCTTTCCCAGAGCATTCATTTACAGATACTGGAACTGGGAAATTTCCCTTTAGCAGCAGGACTCCCAACACTGACAAGGAAGAACAAAGTATTTTAGAAAAGCAGGTTGCAGGCACCGTGGTTGCATTATTAATAAGCTATGCAGGGTCCCTGGGAGAAGATGAAAAGGAAGGGACAATTATGGCAGGGGGAGGAGGTGTGTTCCATGGTTGTGGTGGTGTCACATGGTTTATAAGGGGGTGTTGAGAGTGGAAATGCTGTGATGGGTGATAACGAGGAAACAGTGCAGGTGGTCGTACTGCTCAAATCAAAAAATACAACCAACAGACAGATACAGGGCTTCTCCTTTGCCTTTATTTCCAGGTTCAATTTATAAAATGTCTGTCTTTCACTTATCTCTTGTGATATTCTGTCAAACTGTCCCTTTTCCCTTGCAGATCAGGGCAGTAGAAATGACAGTTCATGATACAGTACTGTTTCAGGCACACTTCTGATGTGGTTTTAACTCTTAGTTTAACCTTTGCTTTCAGAGTTTGTTCCCTACTTTTTCGGTTCAGAACATAGCCCTTTTTCTTCTTAGAGTAAAACGCATACAAAGTGAGCACCAATGAGCCTGGCAGGCACAAAGCACATGGATTTGGGGTGTGCAACTTGCCCTGGAGACTTCAGGAGCTGGACCGTGTTTCTGTGTGTGGGCTTAAGCATGAGCAAGTGTGACTTGTGATGAGTACTGTCAGCAAATGCCTAAAGAGAAGGCTCCTGGCAGGTTTTACCTTGTGGTTACAAGTCAGCACTGGTGAAGGTGGAAAAAAAAAAAAATCACCCTTATTGTCATGATAACCTTCCTCACATCTCCTTTTTTTCAAAATAGAAATATAAAATATTGGCTTGTCACACCACACAGTGAAGGAAATTAGTGCATTTCAAAATAAATAGATTTATGTACAGCACAAGCAGACACTTCCCATAATAACCTTTATGAAAAGGAGAGGATTCATTTTAATGGCAGAGAAAGATAATGATGAGATGACTGTCTGTTCTGCTGACCAGCACTGCCTCATTGTTTCCCCTTCCTCATCCATCTGACTTTATCCTTTTTCAATCTCCTATGTTATTTTTGGACTCTAAATCCTCTGGAGCAAAGGCTGCTGTGGTGCTGTTTGTGCAGGAAGCTGTCTGGTGAGTCTCTGGGTCACATCGTATAGGTACTGTGATAACACTATGATGATTAAAATAATAATCCCAACTTGGCATTCACAAGGCATCCCAAAGCCACAGTGACCTGATAAAGACCCAGAAGGTGAAAAATCAGTGATAGGAATTGGGAATGGGTGGGTGTAATGAAAAGAAGAAAATAAGTTTGAAAGGCAAAAGCAAGGATCCATGGGGTAAGAAGCAATGGCAGAAATCCCAGGAAGGTAAAAAGAGCTTATGTCAAGGACAAAAAGCCTGTGGCACATATTTTTTGATGCAGAAAGGCTGTCAGACTGCAGCACCCTGTCCTACCTCCCCACACAAAAAGGCGTTATTTGCTTCTCTGAGACATCCCTGCAGATGCTTGATCAGGGCACAAGTCAGTGGTGAGGCTGGGCTGGTTTTATGGCTTTGCAAGAGTCACAAAGAGTGAAGTCCTGCTGCAGCTTTTCACATTCCTCCTGCTCTGCTTTTGTTTCCCTATTAATGCAACAGTCCAGCAAGCTGTACTGTCTCCATGGGCAAAGAGAGGGAAGAGCCCTGCATTGTGATAGATGCTACTGGGCACAAGGGAATATTTTCATGGATTTGCTGAATTCTGGACGACTTTCAGCAGAATAGAGGAAAAAACACAAAAAAACAAGCAAACCACCAGCTCCGCACTGTCCTTCTAACAGCTCTTCATTTCCAAGCTGTTCTTCCCCACAGGATGGCCTCAGGGGAGTTTCATTATGCTTCCTGATCCTGGTTTACTGCCCGCTGTCTGCTCTTCCCCCAATTGCCTGTGAGGATTTTTCTGCTGCCACTATTCCTCAATGGCAGCCTGCCAACTCCCTCAGGCCCTCTCCTTCCTTGTGACAACTCTCTGCTGGCTGCACGCTCTCTGCTTGGCAAAATTAAACCTACTGGTGAAGACGAGGCATGCCAATCTTTTTGCCATGCTAGGCAATCAATCATTTCCATTTACTGTGAAAACTTAACTTTCACTGGGAACAGTGATGACCCAACTAGCATCTCAATTCCAGGAACGTAGCCAAGCCCCCTTCAAACTTGTGGCCAGACAGTGATTTTCAGATTACCCTTCTTCAGCCATGGAAACCTCAACACACAAACCAGCTACAGATAATCCACTCCTCCTACATTTTATCAGTCACCTCTCCTGGATGCATGAGTTTCCCTTTGTGGTACTTACTGGGATACCAGCTGGGCCAGGTTCTCCTGCAGATCCAGGCACTCCATTCTTGCCCTGTGTCAAAAGAAAAAAATTCCAGAGAAGTCCCACAAAACTCCATAAATCATTTCAAAACCCTACCAATTCACAGGAATGTCCCACAAAATCTCCACCAATTCCCAGAACATCCCATAAAAATCCCTAAATCTTCTGAAAACTCGACCAAATTCTACAAACGCCTCATAAAATCACCACAGTTTCCCACAAAATTCAAGAAAAAACACCACAAAATTCCCAAAATCTTTTCAAAATACCACAAAATTCTTGAAAAGCCCCACCAAATTCCAGAAACATCCCACAAAATGTCCTCAATATCCAACAAAATCCAAAAAAAATCCCACAAAATTCCCTAAATTTTCTCAAAACACGGCCAAAATCCACAAAAATCCCACAGAATCTCCACAAATTCCCACAGAATACATGAAAAATCCCTGATAATTCGTCAGTTCTCTACAGAATCTCACCAAATTCCAGAAAAGTCCCTCAAAGTTTCACAGACATCCCACAAAATCTCCCCAATATCCAACAAAATTCCAGGGAAAATCCCACTAAATTCCCTAAACCTTCTCAAAACACGACCAAATTCTAGAAAAATATCCCACCAAATCTCCACAAATTCCCACAAAATTCATGAAAAATCCCTCAAGATCCCTAAATCGCCTCAATATCCCACAAAATCCCACAAAAATCACACAAAACCTCCACAAGATTCCACAAAATCTAAGAAAAATTCCTCAAAATTCTTCAAGTCTTCCCAAAACCACACAAAGTCCTTGAAAAGGCCCACCAAATTCCAGTAAAATCCCACAGAATCTACACAAATTCCCACAAAATCTAAAACAAATTCCTCAAAATTCTTCAAGTCTCCTCAGAATCCCACACAATTCCAGAAAAAACACACAAAATTCCAGAGAAGTCCCACAAAATTCCCTAAATAATTTCAAAACCCTTCCAGTTCACAGGAATGTCCCACAAAATCTCCACCAATTCCCAGAACATCCCACAAAAATCTCACAAAAATCCCTAACACTTCTGAAAACTCGACCAAATTCCAGAAACGCCCCATAAAATCAGCACAGTTTCCCACAAAATTCAAGAAAAAACACCACAAAATTCCCTAAATCTTTTCAAAATACCACAAAATTCTTGAAAAGCCCCACCAAATTCCAGAAACATCCCACAAAATGTCCTCAATACCCCACAAAATCCCAGAAAAATCACACAAAATTCCCTAAATCTTCTCAAAACACGGCCAAAATCCACAAAAATCCCACCAAATCTCCACAAATTCCCACAGAATACATGAAAAATCCCTGATCATTCGTCAGTTCTCTACAGAATCTCACCAAATTCCAGAAAAGTCCCTCAAAGTTCCACAAACATCCCACAAAATCTCCTCAATATCCAACAAAATTCCAGGAAAAATCCCACCAAATTCCCTAAACCTTCTCAAAACACAACCAAATTCTAGAAAAATATCCCACCAAATGCGGAACGCTTCTTGCGCTTCCATTCTCAGAGCTCCTGAGTTAAGCACTCTGTGACTCTTGGTGAGAATACCAGCAGAAAGCATTTCCACTGCATCCGGCAGGGAGAAACTGTACCTGCAGAACACATTTGTCAGGAGCTTGCACCTGCAGCTTATGCACACACAGACATGCTGCACGTTCAAATGGCCAAGCTCTTTCTGAAGCAACCTGAAAGCTGCTGTCAGAAAGCTGTGCTTCTTATCCGATCGAAGCAGCAGCACGCGCATTGGAGTTTGGCAAGCACTAAAGAGCTGCAGAAGAGCTTTGCTTAGCAAAATGGGCCAAGAAAAAGCATTTGCTTCATGGATCTTTGTCGTCGCCTGGAAACAGGTAGCAGCATATGGAAGGGGGTTGTACACGTGGTTTCTTGCCTCGCTTCTCTGCACTTGCAGGGGCTCCCCCCGCCCACCCCGGGCTGAGCTCTGCGGCAGTGCTGCCGCATTGTGGGCACAGAGCGGTACTGCAGCTGTGCTCCGAGCCGGGCGGGGCCTGGCCGAGCGGGGCCGAGCAGCGGCGAGCCGAGCCGAAGCGGGCGGGGCCGAACCGAGCCGAAGCGGGCCAGAAAGAGCCGAGCCGAAGCGGGCCGGAAAGAGTCGAACCGAGCCGAGCCGCGTCGGGCCTCCCCCCCCCCCCCCCCCGCCGGAGCCGGCCGGGAGGACCGCGGCAGAGGCGTTAACTCCAATGCCTGCCGCCGCAGGCGCGGCCGCCACCCAGCTACGGAGCCGCTGAGTCTCGCCGCCATCGTCCTCGCCCCGGGAAAGGCGGCGGAAAATCGGGCGGAATGCTCGGAGTCGGTCGGCGTCGGCAGGTTTTTCGTTCAGGCATATAAGTAAGACAGACGCGCTGAGAGCAGCGGGGGCCTTAATTGTGCCATAACAAAGATGGCCGCTCTGCCGGAAGTGGCTTCAGCCACAGCAAAGATGGCGGCAAGGAAGGGCGGAAGTTACGTCACGCCACGCAGAAGATGGCTGCCAGGTCGTGGCCGGCTTGTCCTTCCAAGGATGGCGGCCAAAAAGGCGGGAAAATGGAAGGACCCCGGGCAGTGGGTGCGTGAATTCGACTGCCTGACAAACACCCCGGCGTCGACGCCGCCCCGTCGCAATTTTCCGCGGCTGCTCCAGCCGTGCGGACACGGGCTGTGCGTTCGGCGGCACCGGGGCCGGGCGCGAGCCGGTCGGGCGCCGACAGGCAGCGGTGACGACGCCGCACTCTGCCGGGGTCCTTGACGCGGCCGCTTTTTCGGGCTTCTGGCACTCGCGACGACCCGTACCATGCTGCCACTTCTCTCACTTGGTTCCCCTATTTATTTAAAAGCTTGGCATTTAAATGAATAATATAGAAATGAAAATATACAAATCTATACTAAAGAAATGTATATAGGGTGATAGATAGGGAGATATATAGATAGGAAATAGATAGATAGATAGATAGATAGATAGATAGATAGATAGATAGATAGATAGATGGATAGATAGATCTTCTCAAAACACGACAAAATTCTAGAAAAAAATCCCACCAAATCTCCACAAATTCCCACAAAATACATGTAAAATCCCCCAAGATCCCTAAATCCCCTCAATATCCCACAAAATTCCACAAAAATCACACAAAACCTCCACAAGTTTCCACAAAATCTAAGGAAACTTCCTCAAAATTCTTCAAGTCTCCTCCAAACCACACAAAGTCCTTGAAAAGGCCCACAAAATTCTAGAAAAATACCACCAAATTCCCTAAATCTTTTCAAAATACCACAAAATTCAAGAAAAGCCCCACCAAATTCCAGAAACATCCCACAAAATGACCTAAATCATGCCAAAACTCTACCAAATTCCACAAAAATCCCACAGAATCTCCACAAATTCACACAAAATACATGAAAAATCCCTCAAGATCCCTAAATCCCCTCAATATCCCAAAAAATTCCACAAAAATCACACAAAACCTCCACAAGTTTCTACAAAATCTAAGGAAACTTCCTCAAAATTCTTCAAGTCTCCTCCAAACCACACAAAGTCCTTGAAAAGGCCTATAGAATTTCAGAAAAATCCCACCAAATTCCCTAAATCTTCTCAAAACACGAACAAATTCTGGAAAAAAATCCCACCAAATCTCCACAAATTGCCACAAAATACATGTAAAATCCGCCAAGATCCCTAAATCCCCTCAATATCCCACAAAATTCCACAAAAATCACACAAAACCTCCACAAGTTTCCACAAAATCTAAGGAAACTTCCTCAAAATTCTTCAAGTCTCCTCCAAACCACACAAAGTCCTTGAAAAGGCCCACAAAATTCTAGAAAAATACCACCAAATTCCCTAAATCTTTTCAAAATACCACAAAATTCTTGAAAAGACCCACCAAATTCCAGAAACATCCCACAAAATGACCTAAATCATTCCAAAACTCTACCAAATTCCACAAAAATCCCACAGAATCTCCACAAATTCACACAAAATACATGAAAAATCCCTCAAGATCCCTAAATCGCCTCAATATCCCACAAAATCCCACAAAAATCACCCAAAACCTCCACAAGTTTCCACAAAATCTAAGAAAAATTCCTCAAAATACTTCAAGTCTCCTCCGAATCCCACACAATTCCATAAAAACCCCACAAAATTCCAGAGAAATCCCACAAAATTCCCTAAATCATTTCAAAACCCTACCAATTCACAGGAATGTCCCACAAAATCTCCACCGATTCCCAGAAAATCCCACCAAAATCCCACAAAAATCCCTAAATCTTCTGAAAACTCGACCAAATTCCAGAAACGCCCCATAAAATCACCACAGTTTCCCACAAAATTCAAGAAAAACACCACAAAATTCCCTAAATCTTTTCAAAATACCACAAAATTCTTGAAAAGCCCCACCAAATTCCAGAAATATCCCACAAAATGACCTAAATCATTCCAAAACTCTACCAAATTCCACAAAAACCCCACAGAATCTCCACAAATTCCCAAAAAATACATGAAAAATCCCTGATAATTTGTCAATTCTCTGCAGAATCCCACAAAATTCCAGAAAAGTCCCTCAAAGTTCCAAAAACATCCCTCAAAATCTCCCCAAAATCCAACAAAATTCCAGAGAAATCCCACCAAATTCCCTAAATCTTCTCAAAACACGACAAAATTCTAGAAAAAAATCCCACCAAATCTCCACAAATTCCCAAAAAATACATGTAAAAGCCCTCAAGATCCCTAAATCCCCTCAATATCCCACAAAATTCCACAAAAATCACACAAAACCTCCACAAGTTTCCACAAAATCTACGAAAACTTCCTCAAAATTCTTCAAGTCTCCTCCAAACCACACAAAGTCCTTGAAAAGGCCCACAGAATTCCAGAAAAATCCCACTAAATTCCCTAAATCTTCTCAAAACATGACCAAATTCTGGAAAAAAATCCCACCAAATCTCCACAAATTCCCACAAAATACATGTAAAATCCGCCAAGATCCCTAAATCCCCTCAATATCCCACAAAATTCCACAAAAATCACACAAAACCTCCACAAGTTTCCACAAAATCTAAGGAAACTTCCTCAAAATTCTTCAAGTCTCCTCCAAACCACACAAAGTCCTTGAAAAGGCCCACAAAATTCTAGAAAAATACCACCAAATTCCCTAAATCTTTTCAAAATACCACAAAATTCAAGAAAAGCCCCACCAAATTCCAGAAACATCCCACAAAATGACCTAAATCATGCCAAAACTCTACCAAATTCCACAAAAATCCCACAGAATCTCCACAAATTCACACAAAATACATGAAAAATCCCTCAAGATCCCTAAATCCCCTCAATATCCCAAAAAATTCCACAAAAATCACACAAAACCTCCACAAGTTTCTACAAAATCTAAGGAAACTTCCTCAAAATTCTTCAAGTCTCCTCCAAACCACACAAAGTCCTTGAAAAGGCCTATAGAATTTCAGAAAAATCCCACCAAATTCCCTAAATCTTCTCAAAACACGAACAAATTCTGGAAAAAAATCCCACCAAATCTCCACAAATTGCCACAAAATACATGTAAAATCCGCCAAGATCCCTAAATCCCCTCAATATCCCACAAAATTCCACAAAAATTACACAAAACCTCCACAAGTTTCCACAAAATCTAAGGAAACTTCCTCAAAATTCTTCAAGTCTCCTCCAAACCACACAAAGTCCTTGAAAAGGCCCACAAAATTCTAGAAAAATACCACAAAATTCCCTAAATCTTTTCAAAATACCACAAAATTCTTGAAAAGACCCACCAAATTCCAGAAACATCCCACAAAATGACCTAAATCATTCCAAAACTCTACCAAATTCCACAAAAATCCCACAGAATCTCCACAAATTCACACAAAATACATGAAAAATCCCTCAAGATCCCTAAATCGCCTCAATATCCCACAAAATCCCACAAAAATCACCCAAAACATCCACAAGTTTCCACAAAATCTAAGAAAAATTCCTCAAAATACTTCAAGTCTCCTCCGAATCCCACACAATTCCATAAAAACCCCACAAAATTCCAGAGAAATCCCACAAAATTCCCTAAATCATTTCAAAACCCTACCAATTCACAGGAATGTCCCACAAAATCTCCAGCGATTCCCAGAAAATCCCACCAAAATCCCACAAAAATCCCTAAATCTTCTGAAAACTCGACCAAATTCCAGAAACGCCCCATAAAATCACCACAGTTTCCCACAAAATTCAAGAAAAACACCACAAAATTCCCTAAATCTTTTCAAAATACCACAAAATTCTTGAAAAGCCCCACCAAATTCCAGAAATATCCCACAAAATGACCTAAATCATTCCAAAACTCTACCAAATTCCACAAAAACCCCACAGAATCTCCACAAATTCCCAAAAAATACATGAAAAATCCCTGATAATTTGTCAATTCTCTGCAGAATCCCACAAAATTCCAGAAAAGTCCCTCAAAGTTCCAAAAACATCCCTCAAAATCTCCCCAAAATCCAACAAAATTCCAGAGAAATCCCACCAAATTCCCTAAATCTTCTCAAAACACGACAAAATTCTAGAAAAAAATCCCACCAAATCTCCACAAATTCCCAAAAAATACATGTAAAAGCCCTCAAGATCCCTAAATCCCCTCAATATCCCACAAAATTCCACAAAAATCACACAAAACCTCCACAAGTTTCCACAAAATCTACGAAAACTTCCTCAAAATCCTTCAAGTCTCCTCCAAACCACACAAAGTCCTTGAAAAGGCCCACAGAATTCCAGAAAAATCCCACTAAATTCCCTAAATCTTCTCAAAACATGACCAAATTCTGGAAAAAAATCCCACCAAATCTCCACAAATTCCCACAAAATACATGTAAAATCCGCCAAGATCCCTAAATCCCCTCAATATCCCACAAAATTCCACAAAAATCACACAAAACCTCCACAAGTTTCCACAAAATCTAAGGAAACTTCCTCAAAATTCTTCAAGTCTCCTCCAAACCACACAAAGTCCTTGAAAAGGCCCACAAAATTCTAGAAAAATACCACCAAATTCCCTAAATCTTTTCAAAATACCACAAAATTCAAGAAAAGCCCCACCAAATTCCAGAAACATCCCACAAAATGACCTAAATCATGCCAAAACTCTACCAAATTCCACAAAAATCCCACAGAATCTCCACAAATTCACACAAAATACATGAAAAATCCCTCAAGATCCCTAAATCCCCTCAATATCCCAAAAAATTCCACAAAAATCACACAAAACCTCCACAAGTTTCTACAAAATCTAAGGAAACTTCCTCAAAATTCTTCAAGTCTCCTCCAAACCACACAAAGTCCTTGAAAAGGCCTATAGAATTTCAGAAAAATCCCACCAAATTCCCTAAATCTTCTCAAAACACGAACAAATTCTGGAAAAAAATCCCACCAAATCTCCACAAATTGCCACAAAATACATGTAAAATCCGCCAAGATCCCTAAATCCCCTCAATATCCCACAAAATTCCACAAAAATCACACAAAACCTCCACAAGTTTCCACAAAATCTAAGGAAACTTCCTCAAAATTCTTCAAGTCTCCTCCAAACCACACAAAGTCCTTGAAAAGGCCCACAAAATTCTAGAAAAATACCACCAAATTCCCTAAATCTTTTCAAAATACCACAAAATTCTTGAAAAGACCCACCAAATTCCAGAAACATCCCACAAAATGACCTAAATCATTCCAAAACTCTACCAAATTCCACAAAAATCCCACAGAATCTCCACAAATTCACACAAAATACATGAAAAATCCCTCAAGATCCCTAAATCGCCTCAATATCCCACAAAATCCCACAAAAATCACCCAAAACCTCCACAAGTTTCCACAAAATCTAAGAAAAATTCCTCAAAATACTTCAAGTCTCCTCCGAATCCCACACAATTCCATAAAAACCCCACAAAATTCCAGAGAAATCCCACAAAATTCCCTAAATCATTTCAAAACCCTACCAATTCACAGGAATGTCCCACAAAATCTCCAGCGATTCCCAGAAAATCCCACCAAAATCCCACAAAAATCCCTAAATCTTCTGAAAACTCGACCAAATTCCAGAAACGCCCCATAAAATCACCACAGTTTCCCACAAAATTCAAGAAAAACACCACAAAATTCCCTAAATCTTTTCAAAATACCACAAAATTCTTGAAAAGCCCCACCAAATTCCAGAAATATCCCACAAAATGACCTAAATCATTCCAAAACTCTACCAAATTCCACAAAAACCCCACAGAATCTCCACAAATTCCCAAAAAATACATGAAAAATCCCTGATAATTTGTCAATTCTCTGCAGAATCCCACAAAATTCCAGAAAAGTCCCTCAAAGTTCCAAAAACATCCCTCAAAATCTCCCCAAAATCCAACAAAATTCCAGAGAAATCCCACCAAATTCCCTAAATCTTCTCAAAACACGACAAAATTCTAGAAAAAAATCCCACCAAATCTCCACAAATTCCCAAAAAATACATGTAAAAGCCCTCAAGATCCCTAAATCCCCTCAATATCCCACAAAATTCCACAAAAATCACACAAAACCTCCACAAGTTTCCACAAAATCTACGAAAACTTCCTCAAAATTCTTCAAGTCTCCTCCAAACCACACAAAGTCCTTGAAAAGGCCCACAGAATTCCAGAAAAATCCCACTAAATTCCCTAAATCTTCTCAAAACACGACCAAATTCTGGAAAAAAATCCCACCAAATCTCCACAAATTCCCACAAAATACATGTAAAATCCGCCAAGATCCCTAAATCCCCTCAATATCCCAAAAAATTCCACAAAAATCACACAAAACCTCCACAAGTTTCCACAAAATCTAAGGAAACTTCCTCAAAATTCTTCAAGTCTCCTCCAAACCACACAAAGTCCTTGAAAAGGCCTATAGAATTCCAGAAAAATCCCACCAAATTCCCTAAATCTTCTCAAAACACGACCAAATTCTGGAAAAAAATCCCACCAAATCTCCACAAATTGCCACAAAATACATGTAAAATCCCCCAAGATCTCTAAATCCCCTCAATATCCCACAAAATTCCACAAAAATCACACAAAACCTCCACAAGTTTCCACAAAATCTAAGGAAACTTCCTCAAAATTCTTCAAGTCTCCTCCAAACCACACAAAGTCCTTGAAAAGGCCCACAAAATTCTAGAAAAATACCACCAAATTCCCTAAATCTTTTCAAAATACCACAAAATTCTTGAAAAGCCCCACCAAATTCCAGAAACATCCCACAAAATGACCTAAATCATTCCAAAACTCTACCAAATTCCACAAAAATCCCACAGAATCTCCACAAATTCACACAAAATACATGAAAAATCCCTCAAGATCCCTAAATCTCCAAAATTTCCTACAAAATTCCTCAAAAATCACACAAATCCTCCACAAGTTTCCACAAAATCTAAGAAAACTTCCTCAAAATTCTTCAAGTCTCCTCAAAACCACACAAAGTCCTTGAAAAGGCCCACCAAATTCCAGAAACATCCCACAGAATCTCCACAAATTCCCACAAAATCTAAAACAAATTCCTCATAATTCTTCAAGTCTGTTCAGAATCCCACAGAATTCCAGAAAAATCCCCACAAAATTCCAGAGAAGTCCCACAAAATTCCCTAAATCATTTCAAAACCCTACCAATTCACAGGAATGTCCCACAAAATCTCCACCGATTCCCAGAAAATCCCAACAAAATCCCACAAAAATCCCTAAATCTTCTGAAAACTCAACCAAATTCCAGAAACGCCCCATAAAATCACCACAGTTTCCCACAAAATTCAAGAAAAACACCACCAAATTCCCTAAATCTTTTCAAAATACCACAAAATTCAAGAAAAGCCCCACCAAATTCCAGAAATATCCCACAAAATGACCTAAATCATTCCAAAACTCTACCAAATTCCACAAAAACCCCACAGAATCTCCACAAATTCCCAAAAAATACATGAAAAATCCCTGATAATTTGTCAATTCTCTGCAGAATCCCACAAAATTCCAGAAAAGTCCCTCAAAGTCCCACAAACATCCCTCAAAATCTCCCCAAAATCCAACAAAATTCCAGAGAAATCCCACCAAATTCCCTAAATCTTCTCAAAACACGACCAAATTCTAGAAAAAAATCCCACCAAATCTCCACAAATTCCCACAAAATACATGTAAAAGCCCTCAAGATCCCTAAATCCCCTCAATATCCCACAAAATTCCACAAAAATCACACAAAACCTCCACAAGTTTCCACAAAATCTACGAAAACTTCCTCAAAATTCTTCAAGTCTCCTCCAAACCACACAAAGTCCTTGAAAAGGCCCACAGAATTCCAGAAAAATCCCACTAAATTCCCTAAATCTTCTCAAAACACGACCAAATTCTGGAAAAAAATCCCACCAAATCTCCACAAATTCCCACAAAATACATGTAAAATCCGCCAAGATCCCTAAATCCCCTCAATATCCCAAAAAATTCCACAAAAATCACACAAAACCTCCACAAGTTTCCACAAAATCTAAGGAAACTTCCTCAAAATTCTTCAAGTCTCCTCCAAACCACACAAAGTCCTTGAAAAGGCCCACAGAATTCCAGAAAAATCCCACCAAATTCCCTAAATCTTCTCAAAACACGACCAAATTCTGGAAAAAAATCCCACCAAATCTCCACAAATTCCCACAAAATACATGTAAAATCCCCCAAGATCTCTAAATCCCCTCAATATCCCACAAAATTCCACAAAAATCACACAAAACCTCCACAAGTTTCCACAAAATCTAAGGAAACTTCCTCAAAATTCTTCAAGTCTCCTCCAAACCACACAAAGTCCTTGAAAAGGTCCACAAAATTCTAGAAAAATACCACCAAATTCCCTAAATCTTTTCAAAATACCACAAAATTCAAGAAAAGCCCCACCAAATTCCAGAAACATCCCACAAAATGACCTAAATCATTCCAAAACTCTACCAAATTCCACAAAAATCCCACAGAATCTCCACAAATTCACACAAAATACATGAAAAATCCCTCAAGATCCCTAAATCTCCAAAATTTCCTACAAAATTCCTCAAAAATCACACAAATCCTCCACAAGTTTCCACAAAATCTAAGAAAACTTCCTCAAAATTCTTCAAGTCTCCTCAAAACCACACAAAGTCCTTGAAAAGGCCCACCAAATTCCAGAAACATCCCACAGAATCTCCACAAATTCCCACAAAATCTAAAACAAATTCCTCATAATTCTTCAAGTCTGTTCAGAATCCCACAGAATTCCAGAAAAATCCCCACAAAATTCCAGAGAAGTCCCACAAAATTCCCTAAATCATTTCAAAACCCTACCAATTCACAGGAATGTCCCACAAAATCTCCACCGATTCCCAGAAAATCCCAACAAAATCCCACAAAAATCCCTAAATCTTCTGAAAACTCAACCAAATTCCAGAAACGCCCCATAAAATCACCACAGTTTCCCACAAAATTCAAGAAAAACACCACAAAATTCCCTAAATCTTTTCAAAATACCACAAAATTCTTGAAAAGCCCCACCAAATTCCAGAAATATCCCACAAAATGACCTAAATCATTCCAAAACTCTACCAAATTCCACAAAAACCCCACAGAATCTCCACAAATTCCCAAAAAATACATGAAAAATCCCTGATAATTTGTCAATTCTCTGCAGAATCCCACAAAATTCCAGAAAAGTCCCTCAAAGTCCCACAAACATCCCTCAAAATCTCCCCAAAATCCAACAAAATTCCAGAGAAATCCCACCAAATTCCCTAAATCTTCTCAAAACACGACCAAATTCTAGAAAAAAATCCCACCAAATCTCCACAAATTCCCACAAAATACATGTAAAAGCCCTCAAGATCCCTAAATCCCCTCAATATCCCACAAAATTCCACAAAAATCACACAAAACCTCCACAAGTTTCCACAAAATCTAAGGAAACTTCCTCAAAATTCTTCAAGTCTCCTCCAAACCACACAAAGTCCTTGAAAAGGCCCACAAAATTCTAGAAAAATACCACCAAATTCCCTAAATCTTTTCAAAATACCACAAAATTCTTGAAAAGCCCCACCAAATTCCAGAAATATCCCACAAAATGACCTAAATCATTCCAAAACTCTACCAAATTCCACAAAAACCCCACAGAATCTCCACAAATTCCCAAAAAATACATGAAAAATCCCTGATAATTTGTCAATTCTCTGCAGAATCCCACAAAATTCCAGAAAAGTCCCTCAAAGTCCCACAAACATCCCTCAAAATCTCCCCAAAATCCAACAAAATTCCAGAGAAATCCCACCAAATTCCCTAAATCTTCTCAAAACAGGACCAAATTCTAGAAAAATATCCCACCAAATCTCCACAAATTCCCACAAAATACATGTAAAAGCCCTCAAGATCCCTAAATTCCCTCAATATCCCACAAAATTCCACAAAAATCACACAAAACCTGCACAAGTTTCCACATAATCTACGAAAACTTCCTCAAAATTCTTCAAGTCTCCTCCAAACCACACAAAGTCCTTGAAAAGGCCCACAGAATTCCAGAAAAATCCCACTAAATTCCCTAAATCTTCTCAAAACACGACCAAATTCTGGAAAAAAATCCCACCAAATCTCCACAAATTCCCACAAAATACATGTAAAATCCCCCAAGATCCCTAAATCCCCTCAATATCCCAAAAAATTCCACAAAAATCACACAAAACCTCCACAAGTTTCCACAAAATCTAAGGAAACTTCCTCAAAATTCTTCAAGTCTCCTCCAAACCACACAAAGTCCTTGAAAAGGCCCACAAAATTCTAGAAAAATACCACCAAATTCCCTAAATCTTTTCAAAATACCACAAAATTCAAGAAAAGCCCCACCAAATTCCAGAAACATCCCACAAAATGACCTAAATCATTCCAAAACTCTACCAAATTCCACAAAAATCCCACAGAATCTCCACAAATTCACACAAAATACATGAGAAATCCCTCAAGATCCCTAAATCTCCAAAATTTCCTACAAAATTCCTCAAAAATCACACAAATCCTCCACAAGTTTCCACAAAATCTAAAAAAATTCCTCAAAATTCTTCAAGTCTCCTCAAAACCACACAAAGTCCTTGAAAAGGCCCACCAAATTCCAGAAAAGACCCACAGAATCTCCACAAATTCCCACAAAATCTAAAACAAATTCCTCATAATTCTTCAAGTCTGTTCAGAATCCCACAGAATTCCAGAAAAATCCCCACAAAATTCCAGAGAAGTCCCACAAAATTCCCTAAATCATTTCAAAACCCTACCAATTCACAGGAATGTCCCACAAAATCTCCACCGATTCCCAGAAAATCCCAACAAAATCCCACAAAAATCCCTAAATCTTCTGAAAACTCAACCAAATTCCAGAAACGCCCCCTAAAATCACCACAGTTTCCCACAAAATTCAAGAAAAACACCACCAAATTCCCTAAATCTTTTCAAAATACCACAAAATTCTTGAAAAGCCCCACCAAATTCCAGAAATATCCCACAAAATGACCTAAATCATTCCAAAACTCTACCAAATTCCACAAAAACCCCACAGAATCTCCACAAATTCCCAAAAAATACATGAAAAATCCCTGATAATTTGTCAATTCTCTGCAGAATCCCACAAAATTCCAGAAAAGTCCCTCAAAGTCCCACAAACATCCCTCAAAATCTCCCCAAAATCCAACAAAATTCCAG